>NW_022630995.1:85223887-85953737 GCF_010015895.1 Lontra canadensis | reverse complement strand
TGGAATAATTTTAAGCAGAGAAGTGGATTACAGTAGGGAAAGCTAGAGCCAAGGAGATACATGGGATAATTATAATGCCCAGCTTGTAGTTAGCACTCAGTGGATGTCAGTTGAGTTGTTACTTTTTTATTCATGGATGGGTATGGCCTGCACACATTTAAAATTTTTTAAGTGTAGAAGAATAAATGGTGTCTGCATAAAGTAGAACTAGTTTGGCTAGACCACTTTCATTGTTTATATTCCACATGGCTCAAATATGCTCTTAATAAAAATAGGCTCATTTAGCTTGTTATTTACCTAGAGCAAAAGTAGCTCTCTATCTGACCAGAGTGGGCAGGACCCTTGCTTAGGTTTTCACAGGATGTGTTCACAGGTACGTTTTGATTACTCAGAGCCTCTGCCTCTATTTATAATCCAAGTCCTGTGCTTTTCTTCTTATTCCTTCTGGTGTCCAATGTCTCACATTCACATTTAAGGATTCTTCACCTTCACAGTTAGTGGGGAGAATGAAAGAACAAAATAAGTTCATTTTAATAAACATTTTTGGAATAGGAATTCTCATGGAAGTTTTCCCTAAATTCTACATGCTTCCCTAAAAACTTTAATATCAGAGGCATATTTATGCATTTCGAGAGTCAGGATTTTTGTGCAGAAAATATCTATTCCCCCAAATTTTGTTTATTTGGAAAATTATTTACATAGCTGTAAAATTAAATTTCCTGTATTACTGATTTATTTCTCTGACTTGTTTTTCTTTATGGACAGTTATCAATGACAAAAAAAAAAAAGAATTCATGAGTTTTGTCTTAAGTATTTCAATACCTTGAACATTTATGCCAAATGTATACACTTTCCCTGAGATATAAGTTAACATTTTAAATGTTTGCTGTACAATTGCTTCCAAGCCAATCCGGACTATCCTTCCAAGGCATAGGTAGGTTTTTCATTTACTGAGATGCATTTATTCATGGGACAGATGATCTTGTAAAGTTTAGTTAGGGGCATGAATGACAAATAACTGAAATGTTGATAATCCCTGTATTTATTACTGAATATGAGATTTGGGATAGGGTAGGGAACAGAAAATGGGTCAAATTTTCATCCTACTTCAACTACAAAATTATAGTTTGTTTGTTTTTAATTCTTTATTGGAATTTTTTTTCATTACTCAACCGTGTCAGCAGGCAAGGCCATGGCCAAGGCCTGCAAGAATTGGCCAGGAAAGACAGTGAGCCCTCTTTAGCTTTGGAGGGTTTATTACTTACACAAACATGGAAGAGCAGCCAAAGGTGGTTGTTTCACAGACCAAAAAGGATGGCGCTGAAACAAAAGGGCCAGATGATTGCAAAGCAACTCGAAATACTCTCTGTTGCCAAGGAGGGGATTCTAGCTTACAGCTAAACAATTTCATAGCTTGTGCTTCCTTCTAAGGGGGAATGAGGCAGAACACCTCACACCATATCAGAACCAGGAGAGAATGAGAAACTGTCTCGTGTCAGTTTCCCTGACAGGAAAGCAAGTGAGAAATGTCCGCAAACCTTCAGGTTCTCATATTCCAAGAAGAACATAAGGAGGCTCCACCAGACTTAGGGCAGGCTGCAGACCCAAAGTGGCCTATTGGATACATGCAGGGTCACCAGGGTGCAATGGCAGAGCCACCCCCCCACACACACACACAATTTACTGGTTACCTCCCTTATCTGCAAATTCACTCATCTCTTCTCATCTGCAATGACACTTTCTTCATTTTTCCCCTTTCCTGTTGCTGAAGTAAAGCTGTATGATCCATTCTTATAGAACTTACTCTCTATCTGTTCTCCTTAGTTCACTACCTTTTCCCAAATTAATATTTTCAACTATGCTACCAGGAGTAAGATGAAAAAGTATGAGCTATGTATTTCTGTAAACCACACTAAAACTTAGTGTTAAACCAACAATTAAACCAACAACAATTTGCTATTTCTCAAATTCTTTTGTGTTTGCTGGGTGCCACTGGTTTTTCCTGGGTTTATACCTGGAGATTCAAGATGGCCTCAGGCACATATCTGGCAGCTGGTGCAAGGCTATCAGTAGGAGAACTTGGTTCTCTTGTGGCCTCTCATCCTCAGTAAGCTGGACTGGCTGCCTCACAGGTCAGTCTCAGGGCAGCATACTCAGAACCAAGGCAGAAGCTTAAGGTCTAGTTTGGAAGTCATAACTTCACTTCCACTATATTCTTTTGGTCAAAGCAAGTGAGGAAAACAGTCTAGATTTGAAGGGTAGGGAATGGACTCTTTATGAGTTGCAAAAAGAGTGTTCTTGTGCTTTTCAATGGACAATGTAAAAAGACTTGACTAAATGTATTCAGGAGAATAGGTTCAAGGAAGCCCAAACAAAATATGACTTTCCTTCTAATCAGTAAGTAAGAATGCCAATTGACTAAACATCTTTAATTATGATCATAGCAATAAAATCACTATGACACTAATGAGTCACAAGGGTAGAAAATTAAGGAAATTTTCATAGACCCAGAAAATATTTGTCAGAGGAAGTGGAGGTAGTAAGTCTTATTTCTGTAGGCAAAGTGACCAAAGTGTGGTTTCCGAACCTCAGAAAGTTACTCCAAACCTCTTTGGTTAATAATAGAATGGAGAACACCTACCAAAGATTTTGTTACTTATAGGGAATTTGCAAATTAACTCTCTTAAGTAACTTGGTTGGCCAATACTCACTGAAAGAAGTTTGCATTTTTACCATCTATTTTGTGTAACTAATGAAAGTGAAATGAGATAATTAATGTGACTATTGTAATACCTGGCTTACCTTTGTCTCTAAAAAGATATGGTTGTTATTGCTATTTTATTGAAGGCGTCAAGATGTTTAGTGACAGGCCCTGAGTTAGGTACTTTCTTAATATATCTTATAGTCAAAGTGGATGCTTGATAAACTTGCTTTAAAAACTCTCCAAGCTAAAATTATCATTGCCATGTTCTATGGGGTAAAAGTGTAGAACCTCCATTTTCTAGCTCTTCATGTGTTAGAAACTGACCTAGCACAATTGCAATAGTCAGCTATTTGTGTGTAACAAATAACCACACACACACACACAAATCCCAGTGCCATTTAACAAAAGCTTTTATTTTGCTCATAGATCTGTGAAGTAGTTAGAGAAGGTGTGCCTTCACCTGCAGCACCTGGCTCTGCCTCATGCTAAAGGTCTACAAACAGGTTAGAACATCTCTTCTCAATGCCTGTTTATATTTAGGCCCAGACAAAAGGCACAGCAACTATCCAAAGAAAGTTCATCTCATGGTAACTACATAGGCTCAAGAGAACAAGCAAAAAATATATAGGGTCTCTTAAGGTCTAGGTTCAGAACTGGCATACTGTCATTTCTGTCCAAGACATTGGAATAGCCAACATCACCTTTAGTAGGAGGAAATATTAAGTAACAGAGCAAGCTCCAAGTTATAATAAGGTATGAGGAGTTAGAGCCAATGATGCAAACTACCACAGTAGTATTAAGGAATCTTGGCCTGTTGCAAGACACATCCTACTCCAACTTCAGTAAAGAGACATGCATCCTGGTTAGGTTTCTCATACTTTCTCAATAGGACATAAATCCTTTGTCTGGTTGACTGTCCAATCTTATGATTGCATCCTCAAATAATAACATGGGATGTCTTCCTATTAGTTATCTAACACAATATATCTTTGCATTCTGAATTATGCTGCCTCATAATTATAAAATCTCAGTTTGGAAAATCACATTTATGGACGATTTCCTAATGGGTCGGCTCTTTCTCAAAATAGTCTAAATTTCATACTTGGATCAAACCAGGTTACAGAAGAATTTCTATGTACAGCATATCATGTTGGCCTCTTGTAAAACTGATTTTCTTCAACTATGCTTAGGTGTTAAGCTCTCTGCCTACATTGGAGAAAATTATAAGGAAGTTAGTTTATGGTTCTAATTATTAAAAACAATGTAGACATTGGTGTGCCTTACACATTCCAGTTTTTTAAGATTCATGGAAGAATTTTTTCTTGGCTCACAAAAACAAGAATTTTCTGGGCTCTTCCTGACAGATTGGCTTATTTTTAACTTACAGTCACTGTGATGTAACTTTCCATTGTTCTGTTCTTAACTTGGCCACTAGGAAGGTCTGATACATATTTACAAGCCATCTCAGCTGGAGCAGAGCTTCAAGCTTAGTATAGTCATTATGTGTCAAGCTTTAAGTGAGTTAATACATATTAAGTTCTTAGAAGTTGCTTGACAAAGAGTAAATGCAGTAGACATTTGCCATTTTGATCATTGTTATTTACTTATTTATTTATTTAGAATATAGTTGACACACAATGTTACATTAGTTCAGGTGTACAGCTTAGTGATTTGACAAGTTTATACATTATGCTACGTTCACCACAGCTATAGCTACCATGTGTCCCATTACATCACTATAACAATATCGTTGACCGAATTCCTTATGGTGTGACTTTTATTCCTATGACTTCTTCATTCCATAACTGGAATTCTGTATCTTCCAATCTTCTTGACCCATTTTGTCTATTCCCTCATTCCCTCCCCTCTGGCAACCATCAGTTTGTTCTCTGTACTTATAGTTCTGATTTAGATTTTTGTCTGTTTATTCACTTTTTTTTAGATTCCACATGTGGGTGAAATCATATGGTACCTTTCTTTTTCAGTCTGACTTATTTAACTTAGCATAATACCCTCTAGCTCCATCTGTTGTCTCAGATGGCACCATCTCATCCTTTGTTATTACTCTGTGTGTGTGTGTATGTGTGTGTGTGTGTGTGTGTGTGTGTATCATATCTTCCTTATCCATTTGTCTGTTGATGGACACTTACATTGTTTCAATGTCTTTGCTGTTATAAATAATGCTGTTATAATACATGGGGGTACATAGATCTTTTCAAGTCAGTGTTTTCATTTTCCTTGGGTAAATACCCAATGATGGAGTTACTGAGTCATACATTTCTATTTTTATTTTTGGGGGGATCTCCATACTGTTTTCCACAGTGGCTGTACCAATTTACATTCCCACCAGTAGTGCACAGGGTTCTTTTTTCTCCACATCCTTGCTAACATTTGTTGTTTCTTGTCTTCTTGATTTTAACAGGTATGAGGTGATAGTTCATTGTGGTTTTGATTTGTATTTCCCTGATAACTAATGATGTTGAGCATCTTTTCATGTGTCTATTGGGCATCTGTATGTCTTCTGTAGAGAAATATCTGTTCATGTTTCCCATATTTTAGTTGGATTATTTGGTCTTTTGATGTTCAGTTGTATAATTTCTTTATATATTTTGCATACTAGCCCTTTATCCCATATTTCATTTGCAAATAACTTCTTGCACTTAGTAGGTTGTCTTTAAGTTTTTGGGTTGTTTGTTTGTTGTTTGTTTTGATGGATTCATTTACAGTGTAAAAGCTTTATGTTTTGATGTAGTCCCAATAGTTAATTTTTGCTTTTGTTTCTTTTGCCTTGGGAAACATACCTAGAAAAATATTGCTATGGCAGATATCAGAGATATTACTGCCTGTATTTTTTCTAGGATATTTATGTTTTTAGGTCTCATATTTAGTTCTTCAATCCATTTTGAGTTTATTTTTGTATATGGTGTTAGAAAGTAGTCCAGTTTCATTCTTTTGTATGTAACTGTCCACTTTTCCCAACACCATTTATTTAAAAGACTCTTTTCCCCTTTGTATATTCTTGCCTCCTTTGTCATAGATTAGTTGGCCATATAAACCTGAGTTTATTTCTGGGGTCTTTATTTGGTTCCATTGATCTACATATCTATTTTTTTGCCAATACTATACTGTTTTAATTACAACAAATTTGTAGAACATCTTGAAATCTGGAATGGTAATACCCCCAGCTTTGTTCTTTCTCTTGATTTGGCTATTTGGGGTCTTTTGTGGTTCTATACAAATTTTAGTATTATTTGTTTTAGTTTTGTGAAAAATGCTGTTGGTATTTTCATAGAGATTGCTTTGAATCTATGGATTGCTTTGGGTAATATAGACATTTTCACAATATTAATTCTTACACTCCATGAGCATGGTCTTTCTATTTGTTTGTGTAATCTTCATTTTTTCTCAACAGTGTTTTGTAGTTTTCAAACTACAAGTCTTTCACTTCTTTGGTTAAGTTTATTCTGGGTATTTCATTATTTTTGGTGCAATTGTAAATGACATGTATATATGTATACATATATACATATTTTTTTAAAATTTCTCTTTCCATGACCTCATTATTAGTATATAAAAATGCTAGTGATTTCTGGGTATTAATTTTTTATCCTTCCACTTCCTGAAGACATTTATTACTTCTAGTAGTTTTTTGGTGAGGTTTTTTGGATTCTCTAAGTACATATCATGTCATCTGCAAATAGTGACAATTTAACTTCTTTACCAATATGGATGTCTCTTATTTCCTTTGTCTTGTCTGACTGCTGTGGCTAGGATTTCCAGTTCTACATTGAATAAAAGTGACAAAAGTGGACATCTTTGTCTTATTCCTGACCTTAGAAGGAAAGCTCTCTGTTTTTCACCATTGAGAATGATATTAACTGTGGGTTTTTCATATCTGACCTTTACTATGTTGAGGTATGTTTTCTCTAACTCCATTTGAGGGTTTTTTTCTCATGAATGGATGTTGAATCATGTCAAGTGCTTTTTTTGCATCTATTGAAATGACCATATGATTTTTATTCTCTGTTTTGTTGGTGTGGCATATGATATTGATTCATTTGTGAATATTGACCCATCCTTGCATCTTGGGAATAAATCACACCTAATTGTGGTGAATGATCTTTTTAATATATTGTTGTATGCAGTTTGCTAATATTTTGTTGAGGATTTTTGCATTTATATTCATCACGGATATTGACCTATAGTTTTCCTTTTTTTGTGGTATCTTTGTCTTGTTTTGGTATCAGGGTAATCTTGGCCTTGTAGAATATGTGTGGATGCTTTCCTTCCTCTTCTACTTTTTAGAATAGTTTAATGAGAATAGGGTATTAACTCTTCTTTAAATGTCTGGTAGAATTTACATGTGAATCCATTTGGTCCTGGACTTTTATTTTTTGTTAGTTTCTTGATTACCAATTCACTTTCACTATTTGTAATTGAACTGTTCAGATTTTCTATTTCTGCCTGGTTCACTTTTGGAAGATTGTATGTTTCTAGGAATTTATCTGTTTCTTCTAGGTTGTGCTGTTTGTTGCATATATAATTTTTCATAGTGTTCTTTTATAATCCTTTGTATTTATGTGATGTCAGTTGTTAATTCTCTCTTATTTCTGATTTTATTTATTTGGTTCCTTTCTTTTTTTTTTCCTTGGTGAATCTGGCCAAAGGTTTGTTGATTTTTTTTATCTTCAAAAAACCAGCTCTTGGTTTCAATGAAATTTTCTACTGATTTTTTAGTGTCTACACCATTTATTTCTGCTCTTACGGTTGCTATTTCCTTTTTCTATTCACATTGGGCTTTGCTTTTTCTTCTTTTTCTAGGTTCTAGTAGGCATAATATTAGATTATTTATTTGAGTTTTTTCTTGTTTTTTGTTTTTGTTTTTGTTTTCGTTTTGTTTTGTTTTGTTTTTTTGAGATAAGCCTGTATTGCTCTATACTTCCTTCTTAGAACTGCTTTTACTGTGTCCTAGAGATTTTGGACCATTGTATTTTCATTTTCATTTGTTTCCATGTATTTTTTAATTTCTTCTATGACTGCTTCATTGACCCATTTGTTGTTTCACATCATGTTATTTAGTCTCCATGTGTTTGTGTTTTTCTAGTTTTTTCTTGTGATTTATTTCAGTTTCATATCACTGTGGTCAGAAAATATGCAGGGTCTGATTTCAATCTTAAATTTATTAAGGCTTGTTTTGTGGCCCACTATGTGATCTGTTCTGGAGAACGATCCATTTGCATTTGAAAAGAATGTATGGTTGTTGTTTTTGGATGGAATGTTCTGTATATATCTGTTATATCCATCTGGTCCAATGTGTCATTCAAAGACATTGTTTCTTTTTTGATTTTCTGTCTGGATGCTCTCTCCATTGATGTAAATGAAATGTTAAAGTTCCCTACTATTATTATATTACCATCAATTTCTCTCTATATGGTCATTAGTATTTTCTTTATGTATTTAGATGTTCCAGTGTTGGGTGTGTAGAGATTTAAAATTGATATATCTTTTTATTGGATTGATCCCTCTATCATCTGTAATGCCCTTCTTAGACTTCTGTTACAATCTTTTTTTGAAGCCTATTTTGTCTGATATTGCTACCCCAGGTTCTTCCCTTTTCTTCTTTCTCTTTTTTCTTTTTCCCTTTTCTTTCCTTTCTTTTCTTTCTTTCTTTCTTTCTTTCTTTCTTTCTTTCTTTCTTTCTTTCTTTCTTCCCTTTGCATAGTGAATGTTTTCCATCCCTTCACTTTCAGTCTGTAAGCATCTTTAGGTCTGAGGTGAGTCTCTTGTATGCAATATACAGATTAGTCTTGTTTTTTTAATCCATTCTCCCACTGTTTGTCTTTTGATTGGAGCATTTAGGCCATTTACATTAAAGTAATTATTAATAGATATATACTTATTGCCACTTTAAAACTTCATTTTCTAGTTGTTTTTATAGTTCATTGTTTTCTTCTTCTCTTACTCTCTTTCTTTGTGTGATGAGTATCTATAGTGTTTTGTTTGGCTTTCTTTCCCTTTATTTTTTGTATATCTATCATAGACTTGGGGTTTGTGGTTGCCAAGAGGTTCATATATAAATAAATAGCAGTAAGTAGCAGTCCCTATTAATTTGATGGTCATTTAAGTTCAGACACATTCTTAAAAAACAAAACAAAACAAAAACAAAAAAAGAAAAAATCTTCCTTTTTCTTTTTCTTCTTATTTCCCTTCTTACTCCTTTCACATTTTATGTATATGTTGTCGTATTTCACGTCTTTCTATTAGTATTTTTCTTATGTCTAATTATGGCCATTTCTTTTCCATAATAGAAGTCCCTTTATAAGGCTAGTTTAGTGGTGATAAACTCCTTTATCTTTTGTTTGTCTGGGGAACTCTTTATCTCTCCTTCAAATCTGGATGATAACCTTGCCAGGTAAAATAAGTTGCAGGTTTTTCCTCTTTAGCACTTTGAATATATCATGCCACTCCTCTCTGGCTTGTGAAGTTTCTGCTGAAAAATTGGCTGATAGCCCTATAGGTTTTTCCTTGTAAGTAACTTTTTGTTACCAACTTTGTTGTTACCAAGAAGCACAGAGAGTTTCAAAGAAGATACCCAAAGAGGTCCATCCCATGGTATATAATAATTAAAATGTCAAAGGTTAAAGATAAAGACAGAATCTTAAAGCAGCAAGAGAGAAACCAAAAGTTACCTATAAGAAAAACCATTTTTATTATTTTATTATTTTATTATTTTTATTGGTAATAATGGGGATAGTTGGCTATAAATAAAATTCAACAAAATAAGAGAATGTGATCCTATTTTCTGACCTCTATTTCATTTTGGAATAAAAAGAGTTGAATTCATCTGTTGCTTTTCAAGACTTTTGTAATCAGATTATCTAATAAATAAACAGGCCAAGTACTGGATGGGAAAATTTTATTCTCCTTCCACTTAACTAATGTTTTACTGATTAAGTTTAAGTTTGTATCATTAGGGCCAAAAAAGATTTCCTCTTCTTGCCAAGACACTTAGAATGAAATAAGTGAAAGCTTTAGTAAAGACTGGAGTAAATATTATTAAAGGATAGACAAAAGATTGAAACTCTCTCTAATTGTTTGGTGGGATGGGGGCTTGGGGAGGGTAAGAGGTCCAATAGGGAACTCTCTTCTTGAGAATAGCTAGGTTTGGGCCCCTACTGGGCCAGTAAAATACCACTTTCTTCCCTTGTACTGTGGCTCAGAGAAATAAAGGATAGAGTGGAAAAGAGGATATTTGGAACTGAATCCAAAATCAGTTAAGATTGATAATCTCACTAATAAAAACACTACTCACTACTCTCACAAGGGTGCTGCAGGGGCAACAAACCAAAGCTCCAGTGTTGTTCCTATCAAGTTTTATGCACCCTTGCCTTGGTTTAGTATCCACAGTCTAACAACACAGAGAAAGAAAACAGCTGTTTTGCCCACAGCCAATGGGCAAAACAAAGAACACAAACTTTCAACCCCCATCCTTCAAACTCTTGACCAGAAGGAAAAGCTCAGACAATTTCCTGGAATCAAGGAAAAATTTCCCAACCAATTTGAGGTTAACTCTGTTATTCCAAAGAACAGACTTTGATTAAAGAACAGGAGCTGAATTAAATATTTTTTAAAAGAAAAGAATAGAACATAACATGTAAAAGACATATGAAAAATCCAAACTAGAAGAAGACAATCCAGGATATAATTTCAGGTAATAAATTAGGAAGACTTTATACTTTAAAGTAAATTAAAGAGTTTATTTATAGTGAGGAGTCTATAAATACTTTATATCTCTATGAAAAGAGTGTAGGGAAAAAGTTAAATTAAAGTAAATAACTAAAATTAGATATTAAAATGTAGACTACTTAATATCTACATTAAATTAAATTATAGTTAAATTAAATACAGATAGTTGGTTTTTTAATTAATATTAGGCAGCTTTTATGAGAAGTAATGTCTATAAAGTATCTATAAAGGACAAATGCCAATAGGACTTTATCCTGTGTCATATGTGTGTAATGTATGTAAAATCAAATGTGTTAAAGTGATATATACATGAGGTTATTTACTGCAACATTGTTTGTGAGAGTAAGATATTGGAAATGAGATAAATGCCCATTAATTGGAGACCAGCTAAATAAATTATGACAATTCATACATTGGAATATGCAGTCAGTAAAAAGAATGAGGCAGATCTTTATGAAATAATAATGCAAACTCTCCAAGATGTGTTGTAAGGAAGATTTGGGAGAGAGGCTAGTTAATATTCTATAGAACACTAACATTCATGTAAAAATATTTATTTGCATTTATTTGTTGACATATACATACCCTCTGGAAGGATCCACAAGAAAATGGCAAAAGAGCAAGCTTCTAGGCAGGACCTGGGCATCAGGTGGACAGGGATGGAGGGAGTTTTTCAATCTATACCTTTGAGCTCCTTTTAAAGTTGATGTCATATGCATTCAAATTCATTAAAAATAGTATCATTAAGGAAATAATTTATCTGAAACAGCAAGTAGCAAAATTGACAAGGTGCAATCTATGATGTGAAGGACAAGCTTGAGAAAAATCATGCAGAATGCAGAGAAAAAAGTCAGGGGAATTGTCCAAAGAGATATGGAGGCCTTATCACAAAGTTTCAACCTACGATCAGTATCACTTAAGTTTATATACTATGATTCTAATATTATAAAGATGGAGCTATAAATATGGATTACCTTGTATTTTTATGTGTAAATATCTACTTATATGTAATTGTATAATCATCATCATCAACAAAAACCACACTTGCTATGTACCAGGCACCATTCTAAGTGCTCTGTGTATGCTGTTGTTAATCCTCACAACTCTATGAGGGATGGAATCCCATCCCTGTACAGATGGGACTCCAAGATACTGAGAGGTCCTTGCCTCACAGTCACACAGCCAGTGAGTGACACAGCTAAAATTTGCACCCAAGTAGTTTGGCTCCCCGATCTGCAATCTCATGGGAAGATAAGCAGCAGTCGGTTAATATCTGGAGAAAGAGACTATTGGAAATTTTTATTTTTATTTTCTATATTAACATGTCTGAATCATTTGGATTTTTATAATAAAGTAGTGCTTTTGTAATTTACAAAAAGGTAGCTATAAATTAAAGAAGGGGTATAAAACACTAAGCAAATGTCTGAAACCATTCACCCTAACTCACTCTTATTAACAAGTTTTGTAAGAAAACTTGTTTTTGTAAGAAATCTATAGGGCCTATAATATCATTCCCTCCAAGTGCAGTGTTTGGGCTTCACTGTGGTCAGGATTCCTTGTCTCTCCAACCTGCTGTCAGACACCTAAACCACTGGGTTCTGGCTCCTACATTTTTGTGTATAGTTGAACCTTGTTGCTGCTCTTCTAATTGTCATGTCAGCATGAAAACTCTTGCCTGGACATCCCGGTCCTCTCGGCGAGGATTATTGTTCTTATCTTCATCTTTCAGTTAAACAATACCAGCATGTCTTAGTTCAGGCTACTATAATGGAATACTATAAATACTATAGGTGGCATATAAATGACAGAAATATATTTCTCACCATTCTGGAGGCTGGGAAGGCCAAGATCAAGGAGCCAGCAGATTCAGTGTCTGGTGAGAGCTTGCTTCCTGGTTCTTTTAGAGTGCCGTCTTCTCCCTGTGTCCTCACCCAGCAAAAGTGGCAAGGTATGTCTCTGGGGTTTTTCTTCAAAGGTCATTAATGCCATTCATTCTTGGGGACTTCATCCTCATAGACCTTACCACATCCTAAAAGCCTCAACTCCTATTACCATCACACTGGGGATTAGGGTTTCTCATATGAATTGTGGGGAGACACAAACATTTAGTCTATAGCAAGCAATATAGCAAATTTATGAAGGTGGGCCTTATGATAGCAATTGCAGCATTTCCAAACCCCCAAATTTCAGAGATATTTCAGACCCAAAGCAATTCAATAAATAACCTTTCCCTGCTTGCAATTCCTATACTGTAATGCAATTTTTATAATAATTTAATATAATTTATATAGTGGTATAGTTACTATTTATCAATACATTTATAATATTTATACTATTATACACACACACACACTAGATATTTACCATGTTAATGATGAGGGACAAAGATAATTGAGGTCTGTTTGAAACTTAAGCTTTTCACCAGAGCATGGTTTGAATAGCTATATTCCTCATATCTTAAGTCTTCTAGTGACATTTACTCTTTTCATGACAATGGGTTACCACCTAGTAAGACATTAAGGCTTATATACAACATTTAAAATTATTAAGAATAAGCAGTTATACTCTCTCTCTCTCTCTCTCAAAGAAATAAAATCTTAAAAATAAAGAATAAGCAGTTATAAAAATCTTAAGAGCATCATTCCCTCTCAAGAGTCTAGATCTCGATCAAGAGCTTAGATCACCTTAAGAGTTAAGATGGTAGGGGTGCCTGAGTGGCTCAATGGTTAAAGCCTCTGCCTTTGGCTCAGGTCATGATCTCAGGGTCTGGGGATCAAGCCCCACGTGGGGATCTCTGGTTGCCAGGGAGCCTGCCTTCCCCCCTCTCTGCCTGCCTCTCTGCCTACTTGTGATCTCTCTCTCTCTCTCTCTGTTAAATAAAAAAATAAAATCTTAAAAAAAAAAAAGAGAGTTAAGATGGTAGGAGAGGGCGCCTTGGTGGCTCAGTTGGTTGAGTGACTGCCTTTGGCTCAGGTCATGATCCCAGACTTCCAGGATCGAGTCCCACATCGGGCTCCCAGCATCTTGGGGAGTCTGCTTCTCCCTCTGACCTTCTCCTCTCTCATGCTCTCTCTCACTCATTCTCTCTCAAATAAATAAATAAAATCTTAAAAAAAAAAAGATGGTAGGAGAATTAACAAATTCAGCTTGTTCAGTTAGATACAATAACTCCTATATGTGGGCATACACTAAGAATACAGATATGACAAGATGTAGTTGTAATAAATGTAGGTATAATAAGAGCTTGTACGTATCTGTGTGGAATGGGGATCCTAGCTATAACTTAAAAGTGTGCCTACAGTTTTATCGACAATCTCCACCCACCTTCTCCCACCATTAGATTATCAGGAGCCCACAGGGAGCTTGGTTTGAAATAAATCCAATCACCAAACATGGCCAGACATGTTGAAAAAATGGAAGATTCCACTGCTTATAATTTAGTGCAAGTAATGTTATGGGTCTTCTATATAATGTAGGTATAAAAGAGAAAGGTTTTTCTTTTTAACTTTTTCCAGTAGATTCTTTACATGCATGTTTGCCTCTGTGTATTGCCTAAAGATCAGAAATTTACAAAAGGCCATGGACAGGAAATTAGCCTCTACTTGGCCTAGTTTCCTTAGTATTTCAACCTAATGAGTTAATCTTGTGTTTCATTTTTTCAATTCTGGAATCTGGTTCTTATTTAGCCATCCGATTAACAGGAATTACTTTTGAAGTATACTATTACAAGAAGACACAGGCTAGAAGAAGGCATTACACATAGGATTTCCTGTTTATAGATTTGCAAAATACTTTAAGACTTTAATTAAGTAAATAATGGAGGAAAATAGAATATATCGAAACAATGTACCCACCACATATTTCTATACAAATGTGCTGGATGGCTTGCTCTAGTGTCTGACTCAGAGTAAAACATTCTGGTGCATTCATGTACACAAGAGAAGAAATCCGACCTGATGACAGACAGATCCAAATGTGGTGTCTACTGGGAAACAAGTGGCAGTGTTTAGCACTTCATTAAAAAGATTTCACCCAAAATATAATGCTGGCATGCTGAATTTCTTCTTTTTTTATTTTTTATTTAAATTCAGTTTAGTTAACATATAGTCTATTGCTAGCTTTAGAGATAGAATTTAGAGATTCATCAGTTGCATAGAACACCCAGTGCTCATTCCATCAAGTGCCCTCCTTAATGCCCATCACCAGTTACCTTTCCCACCACCACCTCCTCTCCAGCAACCCTCAGTTTCCTATAGTTGAGTCTCTTATGGTTTGCCTCCTTCCCTGTTTCCATCTTATTTTATTTTTCCTTCCCTTCCCCTATGTTCATCAATTTTGTTTCTTGAATTCCACATATGAGTGAAATCATATGGTGTTTTTCTTTCTCTGACTTATTTCACTTAGCATACTACCCCCTAGTTCCATCCATATTATTGCAAATGACAAGATTTTGTTCTTTTTGAAGTTATAGTAGTCTATTGTAGTGAGTAGTATTCTGTTATATATATATCTCTCATCTTCTTTATCCATTCATCTGTTGATACACACCTGGGCTCTTTCCATAGTTTGGCTTTTGTGGACATTGCTGCTTAAACATTGGGGTGCAGGGGCCCCTTTGAATCGCTATGTTTGTATCCTTTGGATAAATACCTAGTAGCACTTGCTGGGTCATAGGGTAGCTCTATTTTTAATTTTTTGAGGGACCTCCAAACTGTTTTCCAGAGTGGCTGTACCAGTTTGCATTCCCACTAGCAGTGTAAGAGGGTTCCCCTTTCTCTGCATCCTCACCAGCATCTGTTGTTTTCTGAGTTGTTAATCTTAGCCGTTCTGACTGGAGGGATTCTGAATTTCTTAATTGACAAGATATTATGCTGTCAAATTGTCCATCAAGACTATTCAGTATCTCTTCAACTTCAACTTTGACTTCAATTCTCTGTTCTTTTTTCCTACCATTTTTTGAAAATAAATATGCAAGAAAGTCACCAACAACAATCTGTCATCAATTTTTCTTGCTAACCTCAAGGTGTTGAATGCTCCTTCTTTCTATGGTATTTCTGATTGTGCCGCAGAGACATCTGATTTCTTAATAGCAGTAACAATACTTGGAATTTCAGTGTTTGGGTTTGTTTTTTTTTTTTCCTCTAAGGGGCACATTAATCTTATATACTCTCTCCAAAAATTACCATATGATAATTTCCAACTTCATTAAGACTTTCATGTATGCACAGGGAATTCAAAGAAAATTAATATTCAGTACTCATTATCAATTTTTTAAAAAGGAGAAGCCTGGGGTGCCTGGGTGGCTCAGTTCGTGAAGCGACTGCCTTTAGCTCGGGTCATGATCCCAGAGTCCCAGGATTGAGTCCCACATTGGGCTCCCAGCTCCATGGGGAGCCTGCTTCTCCCTCTGACCTTCTCTCCTCTCATGCTATCTCTCATTCTCTCTCTCAAATAAATAAATTCTTGAAAAGAAAAAAAAAGGAGAAACCTGCATTTTTCTTTTCTCCTCATCTATAGCAAATATTGTGAGAAGTTTCTCAAAGTGTTTAGAGAAGAAAAAAGGAAGTAAATTTTTAAAAAAAGAAATAGTGGGGCGCCTGGGTGGCTCAGTGGGTTAAAGCCTCTGCCTTCGGCTCAGGTCATGATCCCAGGGTCCTGGGATCAAGCCCCGCATCGGGCTCTCTGCTCAGCAGGAGGAGCCTGCTTCCTCCTCTCTCTCTGTCTGCCTCTCTGCCTGCTTGTGATCTCTCTCTGTCAAAGAAATAAATAAAATCTTTAAAAAAATAAAAATAAAAAAATAAAAAATAAATAAAAAATAAAAAAAGAAATAGATTCTTTTCAAGCTCAGAAGTTTCTTGACTTTGATGAAGTTATAATATAAACAGCTTAAGGGAACATGGGATTTAAAAGCAGTTTTATATGTTGGAAAACAAGCAGCATTTTTATGAGGCTACTATTGGAACATACACCAATGCCAGCTCCTGCTTTTAGAGCAAACGAAGTCTTCCATTACCAGTCCCTTAGCCAACCTGTTCTGTTCCAGCTTAAGTTTTGTAGTGTACATTTTCCCAAGTAAAAGACAAAACAAAATACAACAAATCCCTGTCACTAAATGAGCATCTTATTAAATATATTGTTTTCCAGCTAATTTTGTTTCCTGTTGCTCAAGTACAAGGATAAACAGGTTATTCTTCTGGGCTCCGGGTCTGAAACTCTTTCTAGTGATAGGATTGTGGTAAAGATCAGAAAGACACTATATATGAAAGTGCTTTAAAATATAAAAGGAATCCTACAAACATAAACATCGTACCAAATCACTTTGTGATATGTACATTTTCTCCTTTTGTTTTTATTTTTCTCTTATATCCCATTATTACTTTCTGAATAATCAAAAATCAAAACTATTATATTGGAATTATAATGTTATTCAGTTAGGTTGAAAATGTTTAAACCTTTGGTTTTGCCTTTCTGGGAAATTAACAAAAGTACTCCACTGCAAATTTTTACTTCCAGTCAAGGCTGGTATATTTAAAAAGATCAGAAAACATGATCTAAAGATCTCATTTTCTTTTTTTTAATTTTAGTTTTTAAATTTATTTCAATTCTAGTGAGGTTTAGATTCAATGTTATATTAGTTTCAGGTTTACAATATAGCAATTCAACAATTCCATAGATTACTCAGTGATCCTAAATGTACTCTTGATCCCCTTCACCTATTTCACTCATCCTCTCACCCACCTCCCCTCTGGTAACCATCAGTTTGTTTTCTATAGCTAAGAACCTCAAAAAAAAGTCTCTTTTTTTCTTTGTTCATTTGCTTTGTTTCTTAAAGTCCCACATATAAGTGAATATAAGTGAAATCACACGCACACACACACACACACACACTACATCTTCTTTATCCATTCATTATCGGGGAACACTTGGGCTGCTTCCATCATTTGGCTATTGTAAATAATGCTGCACTAAACATACTGCATATATCCCTTCAAATTAGTGTTTGTGTATTCTTTGGGTAAATACCCAGAAATGCAATTACTAGATCATAGATCAGTTCCATTTTTAATTTTTTCCCACCAACAGTGCAAGAAGCTTCCTTTTTCTCCACATCCTTGCCAACAACTTTTTGTTTCTTGTCTTCTTGATTTTAGCCATTTTGACAGGTGTAAGGTGATATCTCATTGTAGTTTTCATTTGCATTTCCCTGATGATGAGTGATGTTGATTGAGCATCTTTTCATGTGTCTGTTTGCCATCTGTCTGTCTCCTTTGGAGAAATGTCTCTTCATGTCTTCTGCCCATTTTTAATTGGGTTAATTGTGGATTTTTTGGTGTTGATTTGTATACGTTCTTTATATATTTTGGATACTAACCCTTTATCAGATATGTCATTTGCAAATATCTTCTATTAAGTAGGTTGTCTTTTAGTTCTGTTGATGAATCACTTGCTATATAGAAGATATTTTGATATGGTTCCAATAGTTTATTTTTATGTTTGTGTCCCTTGCCTCAGGAGACATATCAAGAAAGAAGTTGCAGGGTAGCTGAGCAGCTCACTTGGTTAAATGTCTGCCTTGGGTTCAGGTTGTGATCACAAGGTCCTGGGATTGAGCCCCACATCAGGCTCCTGCTCAGCTGGGAGCCTATTCCTTTTCCCTCTCCCCCTGCTTGTGCTTGCTTGTTTGCTTGCTTGCTTGCTTTCTCTGTCAAATAAATAAACAAAATCTTGAAAGAAAGAAAGAAAGAAAGAAAGAGAGAGAAAATGAAAGAAAAAGAAAGACAGAAGGAAAGAAAGAAAGAAAGACAGAGAAAGAAAGTTAGTTAGTTAGTTAGTTGCTATGGTTGATGTCAGAGAAATTACTGCCTGTGCTCTCTTCCAGGATCTTTAGGGTTTCAGGTCTCACACTGAGGTCCTTAATCCCTTTTGAGATTATTTTTGTGCATGGTTTAAGAAAATGGTCCAGTTTCATTCCTTTGCACATAGCTCTCCAGTTTCCCAACATCATTTATTGAAGAGACTGTCTTTTTCCCATTGGATATTCTTTTCTGCTTTGTTGAAGATTAATTGACCACATAACTGTGGGTTCATTTCTGGGTTTCTATTCTGTTCCATTGATCTATTCATCTATTTTTGTGCCAGTACCATACTGTTTTGAATACTATAGTTTTGTGTTTTGGGGGGTTTTGTTTTTTAAAGATTTTTATTTACTTATTTGACAGAAAGAGAGAGAGAACACAAGCAGGAGGAGTGGCAGGCAGAGGGAGAAAGAGAAGCAGGCTCCCCGCTGATCAGGGAGCCCAATGTGGGGATCTATCCCAGGACCCTGAGATCATGAACTGAGCCAAAGGTAGACGCTTGACAAACTGAGCACCCAGACACCCAAATACTATAGCTTTGTAATACAACTTAAAGTCTGGAATTCTGATATTTCCAGTTTTTTTGTTTTTTGTTTTTTTCTTTTTCAAAACTGCTTTGGCTATTTAGGGTCTTTTGTGGCTCTATACAAATTTTAGGATTATTTTAGCTCTGTGAAAAATGCTATTGTTATTTTGATAGGGATTGCATTGAATCTGTAGATTGCTTTGGGTAGTATATTTCAATAATATTTGTTAACATTTTAACAATATTTTTTCTTCCAATCCATGAACATGGAATGTCTTTCCATTTGTTTGGGTCAGTAAAGAACTCATTTTCTAAATATTAGTTTTTCTCCTCAGTTTTCAGTGATTAACCAGCTGCTTTTGTTCTGATTAAAATTTTCATGGAAGTAAAATTTCACATCATGGTATGCATCCCTCAGAAATCTCATCTTATACTTTAGGGTAATTCAAATTGTTCCAAAGGTATTTAGGGTAAAGAAATCAATGGTTATAATAAGTTATTTCTTTTCCTGGTCTTTATAAACAATGATCTCCTTTGGGAAGCCAAATGTGTACAAAAGAAGACAGAGGAAACAAGAAAAAATTGTCAGGTGCCTACAGACACAGGGAGTACGGTCTGTGTTTGGCCTGTATCCCCTTCCTAGGGAGTTCTGCTCAGACCAGTACTATAATGAGCATATATTTTGTATATTAAACAAGCAAAAAGGAACAACTAAAACCTAAAATGTAGCCCACTTCCAGTTATCTACATACTTATTATTTTTTTTAAGATTTTATTTATTTATTTTTTGACAGAAGAGACAGAGAGAACAAGCAGCAGGAGAGAAAGAAGAAGGGAGCCTGACACAGGACTCGATCCCAGGACCTTGGAATCATGACCTGAGCTGAAGGCAAACATTTAACCAACTGAGCCATTCAGGAGGCCCTGCTTATTAATTTTTTTTCTAGCTTACCAAAAAAAAAAAGGAATTTCATAAGAGATGGGGGCTCTAGCTTGCTCCCATGCTGCTTCCCCTAATGATTAGTGTTTATTATTATGTCATAATCTAATTTTTTATAATTAGCCTAAGTAAAAATAAGAGCAAGAGAGAAGTAAACCCATTCTTTAAAAAATCAATGCATTACAAAGAAAAAATAGAATTTGGGAGTTAGTACGGTTCATGTCTCTAGGATGGATAATTATGAGGAGCTCTCAGGTCAGAGTATACTAACCAGAACAGAGACATGTGCAGAAAACAGACCTGCTTCACTGTTAGTTACTAGCCCTTAGTTTGTCTTCATTCAGTTTTTGCTCATCTGGATGACATAAGCATGGAAGAACCAATGCCAATAAAAGAATGTTCTACAGAGGCCCTGGGTGTCTCAGTCAGTTAAGTGTCTGGCTTCAGCTCAGGTCATGATCCCAGGGTCCTGGGATTGAGCCCAGTATTGGGCTCTGCTCAGTGGGGAGTCTGCTTTTCCCTTTCCCTCTGCCCTGCTTGTGTTCTCTCTCTCTCTCTCAGTCTCTCTGTCTTACAAATAAATAAATAAATAAATAAATAAATAAAATCTTTTTAAAAATGTTCTATGTTCTTTACCATATCCCTTCTTCTGAAGGTCCTTTTTTCCTACAGCTTGGTCATCTTGCTCTCTTCATCTTTAAAAATCCATCAGAATGAACTTACCTTAGAATCCACGTTGAGTTGAAGAATGGTAGAATATGCCTTGCCAAAATATGCTACTTGGGCATAGGATTATTTCTAGCTAAAAGCACTTGAAATGCAGCACATGCAAGAAGGGCACTCTGATTCCCCCCATTCTTTCCTGAGAGCAGGAGATAATACTCCCCCATGAAAGGTGCCCTCCCAGGACCAGGAGGAAAGGAACATTTTATCATCAGAGATGGGGAGTGGAGGCTAAGAGAAAACTGTACAAATGAACCTTATTTTAAAAAAGCTCTAATCTTCCTTTAGTCTCTCCATAGGTTTTAGTTACTTTCCCACAATTGTCTCTTTTTGTTCAACCTAATATATAACAGTTAGGTCCAGCCACCTCCTTGGGTCGCCATTTTCTTGTGAAGTCTCCTATGTACATGAAAAATAAAATTTGTATGCTTTTCTCCTCTTAATCTGTTTTATTTCAACTTACTTCTCAGGCCCAGCTGGAGACCCTAAGAGAGCAGGAGAAAAGTTTTGTTCCCTCAAGTATAGACATTATTTAATGGCTCAGATTCTTTTTAACTACTTTTTCTTTATTGCTTGCTGGTTCTCTAATCCATCTGGAATGAGTATACCTAAAATTGAAATTGTGGTAATCATAGAGCCCATCTCCCAAATGATTCTACTTACTTTCCAGTTTCTTGCTTTTTACTCTACCCCCTGCCTTGGGTGGGCATTAAAGAGGGAGGTACTTGGGCGCCTGGGTGGCTCAGTGGGTTAAGCCTCTGCCTTCGGCTCAGGTCATGATCCCAAGGTCCTGGGATCGAGTCCCGCATCGGGCTCTCTGCTCAGCAGGAAGCCTGCTTCCCTTCCTCTCTCTCTACCTGCCTCTCGGCCTACTTGTGATCTCTCTCTGTCCAATAAATAAATAAAATTAAAAAAAAAAAAGAGGGAGGTACTTAAGGAGAAATGTGGTAAAAACTTTCAAATGACAAACTTCAATAAAATAAAATATGCACACATTTTCACAGATAAATGTTGTGTATTTTGATAGTCAAAATTTCTGATAGTAACTCATGCCGATCTCCTTAATACTTCTGTTAGGCAAAAGTTTTTCCTCTTGAAAATCACCATTAATGTTTGAATAAAGATGAAAAGTTCATATTACCTATATATTTTAAGCAAAATATTTTATTTTTGTGGGCAATTTTTTTTTTTTCTTGAGAGAGTACATGCACAGGAGGGGAGGGACAGAGGAGAGGGAGAAAGAGAGAGAGACTCAAGCTGGCTTCACCTCAGTGTGGAGCCTGATGCGGGGCTCTATCTCACGACTCAGATCATGACCTGAGCCAAACCAAGAGTAGGACATTTAACCGCCTGAGCCACCAAGGCAAAATGTGGGTAATTAATTTTTAATAATATTATAGATTTCTCCAGAATAAAGAATGCTTTCTTACATTTTTAAGTTCTCATTTAAGAGATCAGTTTATTCTGAAATATGTTACAGAGGAGAAATGGAAGGATTTTTTAAAAAAATAAAATATTGAAAAAAAAAAGTATTGCATATATTACATTAAATCCCCTGCATTTCTAGTTATTACTTGCTGCATTAAATTAATTATGCTATTATTTAAGCTAATAGGAAACATTTGGTTTGAAGCTTTTTATTGATTTTGACTAAAACACAATTTGCCTTTCTTTACTTACATTGTTAAGAACTATATGTAATAAGATAAAAAGTATGTTTTGGATTATTTTTTTAAATAATTGAAATTATAATATTTGAATTGAATTATAATATAACACTTCATAAAAATAAAACATATAGAAACTTGGAGGAAAATTAAATAGAATATGAACAAAAATAAAAATGTACTAAATCAGTTCGTCATAGTGACAAACAAAAATAGCAATACAAGGCAAAATTGGCATCACTGGCTAAATGAAATGCATCTTGAATTCATTTGTGGTGTGGAAATTAATTCAGTTCTTTAAATATGTCTCTCCTCCTCTCTCTCTTTCCTTCTTTACACACACACACACGCTCACACACACATATTCAGTGCTGAGCTCACCACAAGTGTAGCTACAATTTAATGTTCCAGTTTTAGTGTATGTGCTGGGGAAGCAGCATGAGAATGTTTTTTCTCTCAATTCAGTTATCTCCAACAAATGTATTTTGAAAGCCCTCTGTGTAGTAGTAGTCACTTGGGGGCTATCAAGTTAAGTAAGACACTGGTCCTTTGAGAACTTACTGTCCAGTGGAAGAAATGAATTAAGCACACATACACTTATAATAGAAAATGGAGTCAAATAAGCACCATTCATGAGAACTCGATGGTATAGGAAATCAAGGAGTTCATTTTGCTTGGGGAAACCAGAAGTCTTACTTGAAGTAAAAGTATGGGCTTTGCAGGATGGTGAGATTTTTACAGAAATGATGGCAGAAAAGCTGAGAGGACTGATGTAAAACCAGCAGCCTGAGTAAGGGCACAGAGACAGCCCCATGTAGAGGAATTAGGAACCAGTCATTCTGTCTCACTGCAGTGTGTAAAGTGGGGAGTAGCTGGCGTGGCAGGCGGGTGGGGAGAAGTCTGAGAACGGAAGTGAAACCACCGGTAGAAAATGGTCCTTTATTTAAAACACAGTGCGGATTCCGTGGAGGTTCTGGAGGAAGAACATGACATGCTCAAGTAGCAGTTCAAAAAAATTATTTTTAAACGAGACTCTAGGTTAGACTGTAGCTACAGAGATTGACGAGCAGGTACTTGCATTGCCCAGAAAAACAAAGGAGGCAGTGGAAGTGAACGAGAAAACACAAAGCCAGAGATACTTCAGAAGCAAAATCTTTAGGACATGGTAATCAGAACAACTTGGGAGCTAAAGGTGTTAGTTACTCTTGTGACAGGTAACAGAAGGTTAAATTGAACTAGCTTAGGCAGAGTTCACAAAACCTAGCCCTGGGAGCAATGAGAGCCAAGTAGAGGCAAGGGGCCAAATGCCATCATGTCTCTCATTTCCTGTCTACCCTGCAGGCTAACACCAATCTTTCCTATTTCAGAAGAGCTTTTTCCACATGGCAAATGTGGCACTAATATCCCCGGAGGTTTATGTCTGGGACGACACTGAGAGGAACTCACAGACATTGCTGTCTTATCGAATCCAAACGTTCCAGGATATAACTGTAACATTTTGATGCTTCCTGTATACCAGGCAATTGCTAAGCAATTTGCATGTATTATCTCATTTAATATTCATAAAAGTTCAATGAAGTAGGTACTCTTACCGTACTGACTTTATAATTAGAAAAACCCATGCAACCTAGCTAGAGTACAGTATCCCCGTGATGGAGACTCTGACATTTGACACCAGAGTTGAGCATTTACCATTGTGTGCTATTGCTCATTGGAAGCACACTGTGGATCTACCCTGCAACCAATCCACTGAGACCAGAGAAAGTAGAATCCTAGAAGACCATGGCTGTGAAGCTAGGATGGGACAGTACTTGAAGAAGCAGGGGTGGCAGACAAACAAGCTTCTAGAGAGCCATTAAACAAAGAAAAATCTGATGTGTTGGGCCAGGGTGCCAAAGAGTAAATCGTCAAGAAGTAATCATCTGCAAGGAGGCATAATGAGTGTGCCTTGGACTAGTTTAGTTTGTGCTGGACGCTTATGGAGGTGGATATATCTAGCAGGTTAGTGGGGATGGGAGGGCTTGCATCCAGAGATAGGCTAAGTTTAGAAAGCCAGGACTCACACTCAGAGCAGTGGTAACTGAAGCAAAGGGAGTGGATGTTATTTGAGGATAAAGTACGGAAAGGGAATTAAAATGCAAGAAAGAGTGTGAATGCTTGATGGAGGAGCTGGGGAAAGGAACCTGAGAAATACTACTGTATTTGGAGAACAGGAAAAGGAACAGGCAGTAATAAGGGAAGCAGAGAAGTAGTGGCCGGGAGAAGAGGAAAAGGATGAGAGAGGAAATCCAAAGACAAGAACACTACAAGATGGTGTATATTACCCTATACCCAAGGAGGGCCAAAAAAATCTAGTCACTGATATCTATTTGTCAGCCAAGTGTGAGAAGGAATAGTCCAATTAATAGTGGTATAGGGAAGAGGGTCAGGAAGTGGCTTTCAGGTGTAGATGAGTCTTTGAAAAGGTCAGGGGTGAAGGAAAGGAAAGAAATGGGATGGGGAAAAACATTTTATAATAGTGGAGCCTAAAGTCTGCTGTAAGACCAGGGGAGAGAGCCAATAGAAAAGGGGGAAACACACGTAGAGAGCACTGAGAAGGAGGGCTTATCTGGAACCTGGCTCTCCAGCAACGTGTTCTATCTGGAATATGATGAAGAGCTAAGAACAAAAATAGTCTGAACAGCGAAGGTCAATGTCATTATACCTACTCAATTAATTTCTTGGATTTTACATAAAAGAAAATGGATTCTTTTACAAAATAGAATTAAACTTACTCTAGTCTAGATCAGAGAGGTGAAGAAATGTTTCTCCTGAGCTCTAGCCTGGCAACAGGAAACTACACCCACATATACACTTAATAAAAGGTCAAATAAATTAAATTCCCATTTAATGAGCTAAACATTGCCAGAGAGCAGAAACAGATGTAGTATATTTCGACATAGCTTTCTTTGAGGCCAGAATCTCTAGTATAAGAGAGGTGGGATAAGAGCAAGGGGATGAAGCTGACACTGTCCCTGCAAGGTAGGGTTTTTCCACCTAGAAGCATCATTCTGGCTATAATTCTTTTTTTTTTTTTTTCTTAAGATTTTATTTATTTGGGAGGGGTAGAGCACAAGTTGGGGGAAGGGGCAGAGGGAGAGGGAGAGTCAGACTCCCCTCTGAGCAGGGAGCCCAATGCAGGGCTGGATCCCAGGACCCCAGGGTCATGACCAGAGCTGAAGGCAGAGGCTTAAAACCAAGCCACCCAGGAACCCCTACAATCCTGTCCTTTCATACCTGGTGCTCAATTACCATGCTAGAACTTGCGCTGACACCGTATGTCATTACATTCAATGAAAGACTCATAAATACCAGGTTTTCCTGGTTCCTTCATCAAACTTAGCATCAACAGGACACATCAGTGTACAATCAGTGCCCAGGAGCCCCAGATAACAGCTCTGCTTCTGGTTCTCAGTATCCTAGAAAGTACATTTCCTCTCTATGCCAGAAGTTATCTGGTGCCCATGCATACCTTCTCCCTCCTGCTGTGTGCCCTGGGAGGCAGATTGGTATGGACTGCATCAAAGGAATTTATCTTGCCTCCTACTTGGGTTTAGCCACTGGGAAGAACTGAAAGGACACTGGAGTATATGAGGAGAATGAGGGAGGTCAAGGACTTATTCTCATATCTCTCTCCCAGAAGGGTCTTTGTAAGTTAGCGGCAGCCTTCCACCCAGACCATAACTCCTGCCAGCACTTAGATCTAGGTTCTAGAAACTAACTGCCCCCTCTCCTTCAGACCTCGAATTTGTATTCATTCCTACTGTTAGTAACTCTGGGATATGGCGGTTGCTGCTTCCTTAAACCCTACTCTGACTTCTGTAAATAGAATATTATACTCTCATCAAATCACCCAAGTTTGAGGTGCTGTTTATTTCTTGCAGGACTGGACTTCTACCACCATCCCATGGAAGGTAGGTTTCCGCTCCACTGCCAATTCTAATCAATTAGTTGGAGCTACTTAGCGCATCTTTGGTGAATAATTCTGAAGACCACATCCAAGATTTTAGTGCTTGATGGGTAGTAATAATGACAAGTAGCTCTTGTTGTAATGGCAATCCTTGTTCTACATTTTCACAGTTATGATCACCTCCTGTCCAAATTCTTAGAAGATTTAAAACCAAACAGAGAGAGATTTGTTTCAAGTGGGGATACTGAGAACAGTTATAAAGGGTTGGTTGACAGACTAGTAGAAGAAGAGTGAAAGGAAAGCTCAAAAGCAGATGAACAAACATACAAGCAAACAGAACCAAATGTGCGGACAACGTGCAGATTGTAGGTCAATCTAGAGTTCACTCTGCCCCGTTAACGGCGGTCTTGAGCAACTATATAAAAAGCTAAATATGTTTGGCATACTTTCTTTGAAAAAGACAAAGACATATCACACATTTGATAAAGATTTCTATCCCAAAGGGCTAAAATCTTTCTCAGTGATCTGAAAAGCTGTCTTATACCTCAATGGCTGGTTTGTACTTCATGTCAGTTCATCAGTATCCAAAGAGATTTCATGAAGAGATTTCAATTACCCTTTTATTCCTCACTATTGCTGTTGCCAAAGTTCCTAAAATTCTGGTTCATCACAATAGACACTGCGAGCTGATGATTCCAGCCCTACTGTGAATCAAGAGCCAATGATGCCAAACTAGTGACCGGGAGACAGTGAGCTGTCTGTTCTTTCCCTGCGGTACTTGGGACCCTAGCTTACTCTGCACCCCCTAGATCTTGTTGTTACCATTCCCCTTTTCACCCCATTGAAATGTATTGCTCAGGGCACACTCTGTGTTTTAGGCAGTGTAATGCCAATAGTTTCAATTAGAAATAATTGTGCTTCGGATAAACCTCAATGGCTACGATACTGCCACTGCACAAAGCTTAATGCCCATAGTTTCTTCAGGGTTAATAAACCATTGAGAAAAGATATGTGAGCCTTCCTCTGATCTGAGAGAACAGGGATCCCACTTCACATCAACCTTCTGGGACTATACAGCAGCCACTGTTGAGGCTGTGTCATGCAAGAAACAGCTAAACAGTTGTTATGCTGCTTGCTTAAACCCTACTCGGACTCTGTAATATCTTTGTAGGGGGAGCAAAATTGTGTGAGAACTTGGGGCTCATTTGATAAGCTTCCAGTCTGGTGAAGAAGGTAAGCATAGGCACTGCTAACTACAATTAAAGAAAGACCTTGGCCAAAGCAGTCTGGTCACCACACAACCCTGAACATGCTAGAAAGCCAGATGTACTCAGCCCTGGACCTCTCTGGGAACTACAGGAGCTGTGGGAGCTCTGATAACTGGACCTCCCTTCCATAATGGGGCCAAGGTGATGTCTGGCTGGAAAGAAGTGTCTATAATCTGGCGTCAGAGCCAACCAGAGATGTGAACTCAGGCTTCATTGATGACTTTTCCTCCTTTGTGCTTTATCCTACCCCTAATCCTAAATTCCTGTTCAAGTCATTTCTTGAGTGACATGGATCTTTCTCCCCAGGCAAAGGAATACATTCAGTTCTGTTTGAATGAATGAATACTGAATGAATACATTCAGTATTGTTTTTTGGCCAACTCTCCTGGTCTTTGTATTTTGATTGGACACTGGAAACATGCCAATGAAATGGATGCTGTAAAGAAGTGCCAGCTGATCTGGACTGTGAAGGACAAGAAGAGCTCTGATGGGTGAAGAAGAAAAGTTAGCGTCTTCTAGGTATAAGAGAGTCAATACTTCATAGCATGACCTCTAGTGTGAAGGAATGTAACATTTTAAATGTTTTTATAACTAAACTTAGTCTTTACCTTTTGACATAAGAATTACTTTGAGCTAGGGTGCCTGGGTGGCTCAGTCAGTTAAGCGTCTGAATCTTGATTTTGGCTTAGGTCATGACCTGAAGGTTATGGAATCGAGCCCTGCATCAGGCTCCTCACTAAGGGTAGAGCCTGCTTAAGAGTCTCTCTCTCCCTCTCCCTCTACCCCACACATGGTTGCTCACCACCCCCCCACCCCAAATAGAATTTCTTTGAGCTAGAGGCATTAGAGTTCCTCAACCCCATTATCTACCTAAAAGCAGAACATCTCAAAAGAATTCAATTTTCATAAATTTCCCCAGGAGCAAATACATCTAATCTCTTCCCAGAAAGAAGCTGAAAATTTGATAACATATCCAAACATTGTCACAAACTGTCACATCTCCCATCTGTTCTCCTAAGTGTCCTTTCATCTTGTAAAAAAAAAAAAAAAAAAAAGTCATCTGTGTTTCCATAAGTTCCTTCTGCCTTCCCTTCTAAGAAGTCATTTATTCTCCCAGAAATGCCCGTCTGCCCCACTTCATCCCTTAGTAACATGGTATATATGCTCAAATCTTACCACTTCTTTGGATATTCATTTCTTTCTGTGATGTTCCCACGCATGTAAAATTAAAAATTAATAAATTTGTATGTTTTATCTTTTGTTAATCTATTTGTTGTAAATTTAATTCATAGGCCCCCCCAGCTATGAAACCTAAGAGGGTAGAATAAAAGTTTTTCCTCCCCTACATGTGTCACCTGATATCTCAAAACATAATCAGGTTGGCTCCAGTAAATTCAATCATTTCAGTTAGTTTCTTTCTTATTTCAAATTTAAACTTGGTCATTCATTCAAGAATCCACCCCCACCCAATTCTCCCAAAGTGACAACTTTTTGAGGGAGTGTCTTAGATTTTCTTGAAGCAGAACCTAAAGCAGGGATTCTTCTGTAAGTGACTGATTGGGGGAATGCTCTCAGAAGAAAGTTTTAAGTAAGTGAGGTTAAGCAGGATTCCTCAGGAAGAAGCTAAGAACAATGAGATTTCTGTTGAAATCTAACCTCAACTTGCCATCGAGCCCTGGAGTGTGAATGACACCACAAAGTTGACACCTCTGAGGCAAGGGAGACAGGTTTTTGTACCTATGTCAGTCAGTCATTGGCTCCCTGGCTGGGATGGGGTAGAGATAACCTCCCAGATAGTTTTGGGCAGTTCCCTGATGAGGACACTTCTCTGGAGAAGGGTGCCTCCAAAAAGTGAGTAATTATCAGCCAGCACTCACAACAGCTAAGGGTGGTATACTGGTCAAATAAAGGGGATTGGTTAAGGCCAACAGTGTCTACTAGAAGGGACTTCTGAGGTGTCCAGGCATGAGGCCAATGTTCTACAAACTTGTTTTACCGCTCTATCATGTAGTAGTCTCCGCTTATCAGCAGTTACTGACACCTCTGTACCACACAGATGTGCTATTACGTTTAGTTTTCAAGTGGCCATCGACTGAGATATAACTGAGAATTCAACTGATTCCTAGATGTAGCCAGTGTAGAACATCTACATCCTAGTCCTAAGAGCCCTACAGCATAGGCCTACAGCCCTGAGAGCCCTCCCTCCCATAATCCTTTCGTTCCTCCCAGAGCTTGGAGAGCACTAACTGTGCTCTGTACCTTGCTGGATGAACAAGGTGTATGAGGCTGCACCAAGCTTATTGCCATCAGAGAACTACATCTTAGGACATGAGGCTCCCCAATCTTGCTATTCTGAAAAGTTTTTGGTAGATTCTTTTCAGTTACTCTCCAGGGGTTCAACCCCATCAGGAAGTAGGACATGCCCCTTTTCTGATCCATATGAAAGCCATTTCCTCTTCTCTGCTGGGGCAATGCTTTTCTAGGTTGTGGCCTGGGTGATTCTTTATCTACTCTTTTTATAAGATATTGTCTCTGTTAAACTTCATTTGGGAGATTCTTTTTATTAATACTCAAAGTCAGCGTTTTGGAACTAAAACAAAAAAAAAATCTTTTCTCTCTTAAAAAGCCCTGATTGTTTTTCCTTTCTTAACTATAGTCCCAGCTACGGGTTTCACAATCTATTCTTGAAACACAAAAGCTGAATGGTAATTGCTTCTTTGTTTTTGCATTCCTGCTTTAAGAATTCTAATCCTCCTCCAGGCACTGGATGCCTCCAACCAAATTAATAGACCCTCTGGAAACAACAAGGTTTTCAGAAGAGAGGGCACAACCCTCCCACAGCCATAAGAGGCACAGAAAAATGCATGTCTCATCTTGGAGACACTTGAAGGATGGGAAGTTTGTTAAAGATGAGGAAGTGTGTCAGAGAAACAAATGGAAAATGAATGTGGAAAGAAGTCAAGATGAGAGTTTTTAGAAGTTTTAGTTTCATGCTCAGTAGGGGAAATCCCTAGATCACTTCACCTCCCCTCGGGCTGTCCTCAGGAAGGCATGTCCAGACTTGCAGAATCTGGACCCTGATGAAGAGAACAAGATGGAAAAGAATAGGAAGAGAAACCATTAAAGTTGTTCAAGATATTTAAAATAGGCAGCAATAAATATTTGGCCTACTAATGCCTACTACTAGAGAAGAATTTAAAAGACCTGAGAGTTTAGTTCAAAATATATGTGACCGCTAAATAAAAAGAATAATATGGAATCAGTCAGAGGAAAATATTACTTTTCTTCATTCTGGGAAACACAAATGAAGATGGGATGTTATTTTGGTTTAAAAACCAAAATTAATGGCATGTTTGAAAATGGGCTTAGTAATTTAAATAAAAAGTACAAGTATCCAGTGTATTCCAGAAACTCAACCAGTGTAAACTAAAGCTTGGCCGCATAATTCTTCTTAGCTTCAGATATTTGGGTCAAAGAAATTTGGCAGAGGAAAAATTTTATCTACCCTTCAGGATTCTTCTAGCTGGTCTAAGAATTAAACTGACTTGAGATTGATTAACAGGAGGAAAAAACCCCAAGTTTAATTACATACTCATGGAGGTCCAATAATGAAATCGAGATCTAAATAAAAGACTAAGGCAAGCAGTTTTTATACTTTTTAGACAAAGAAGCAGTAAGTGAGGAATTAAGGGGACCAAGAAAATAAACGTTGGGAGCTCCAATCATTAAGGAATCCTAAACAAAATTTGGGTTGGGGTAGTAAATTAGTAAAAGTAACAGGTTTTGTTTATACAGCCTTTTCAGCTCTAAATTCCCTATCTCTGGTGAAAAGGATGGCTCTTGACCTTTAGTATAAGGAGAGTACCTTTCATATGGGATATTTACTTCTTGCTTTTTGGAGACAAAAGGGGGTCAGAGTGTTCCCCCCTGTACTGGCTGTTTCTTAAGTAACTTTTACTCCAAAATAATCAATATGCCCAAGTGGCATATTTTATTTTATTTATTTATATTTCATTTCATTTCATTTCATTTCATTTCATTTCATTTCATTTCATTTCACTTTCGAGAGCATGAGAGTGATTGGGTATGGGGGAAGGGCAGAGGGTGAAGGAGAGAGAGAATCCCAAGCAGGTTCTATATCCAACACAGAGCTGGAGCTAACACAGGGCTTAATCTCAGGACCCTGAGATCATGACCTGAGCTGAAATCAAGAATGATATGCTAAACTGACTGAGCCACCCAGGCACCTCAGCACATTTTAGGGCTGGCTGCCCTTGGCCCCGACAGAAACATTTGCAAAAATTTTAAAGCATTTTTGTCTGCTTATAATAAATAGGAATTTGTCTTTTACTTTTTAAATTGATAATTATCATTCAGCTCCGAATTGGTTTGTAGTAGATAATCATATTGTTAACATTTACTGAATATTTATTATATGCGCTTCATCTGGAATAACTCATTTAATCCTCACAAAAAGCTGGTGAGATGGATATCATAGTATGGCCATTTAATAGATGAGGAAAGTGAGAAAAATTAACTAAAGCAAATATTATGTATAGGTACTGCATGCTTTGTATTATTTCATTTACTCCTTTGTAAAACATCTATGAGGGGTGCTGGGTGGCTCAGTTGCTTAAGCATGTACCTTCGGCTCAGGTCATAACCTCAGGGTCCTGGAATCAAGCCCTATATCAGCTTCCCTGCTCAGTGGGGAGTTTGCTTCTCCATGTTGCTCTACCTGCCACTCCCCCCTGCTTGTGCTCTTTCTCCCTCTCTCTCAAATAAATAAATAAAATCTTTCAAAGGTTTAAAATAGCTATAAGATTCTATTATTTTTCCTATTTTATAGATAAGGAAATTGAGATGCAGATGAATTTGTTTTGAAGTAGTTCAACTATTAAGTGATGGCAGAAGGATTTTTTAGCCCAAATCTACCTATTAAACCAAATTCTTGGCCCATGTAATGTTGAAAAGCTAGAAACAATAATAACAACACTTACTAAACAAGTCTTGGCTCCTATAAATTTCCTAATTACCTTCACCAAATTGACCACCATTAGGAGCCCAACCCCCCTTTTCTTTTGTTTGTTCACTGCTTCATAATTTATTGCCCTTTGTTAAAATGATATGTAAAGGGGTGCCTAGGTGGCTCAGTGAGTTAAGCCTCTGCCTTCGGCTTAGGTCATGATCTCAGGGTCCTGGGATAGAGCCCCACATTGGGCTCTCTGCTCAGCAGGGAGCCTGCTCCCCCCCCCCCCCGCCTGCCTCTCTGCCTACTTGTAATCTCTCTCTCTCTCTCTTTCTCTCTCTGTTAAATAAGTAAATAAAATCTTTTAAAAAATAAAATAAAATGATACATAAACACCCAGGTCTAACTACCTCTTTGGGTTTTCCGTTCTTTTCTGTGGAGCCCCTTTACACATAAGAATATTAACATTAGTGAAGAAACATGTTTTTTCTCCTGTTAATCTGTCTTCTGTCAATTTAATTTGCAGGCTTCCAGTAACTAAACCTAAAAGGGTAGAGGAAAGGTCCCCCCCCCCCCCCCCATATACTTGTCAGCATTGTGTTACTTGTATACTTGTATGTGTTACTTGTATGGTAATAAGAAAAAAATAATTAAAGTAGTAATAAAAGAAAAAATAAATAAATAAAAGAAAAAAGGCATTGAATGTGGTGGGGAGAGTATCAGTGTATATATATATATGTATATATATATATATACATATATATATATATACACACACACACACACACATACATACATATACATATATAGAGCTTTTTTTTTTTCTAATTGCCTGCCTGTCTTCTTTCTTTCTATCTTGCCTAAATAATTTGGTCTCAAGGCCAATAGGTAGAGTTGAGCAAAAGTAAGCATTCATACTGTAAAGTGGGTGTTAGTGGCCCAGCACAAAGAGGTGGAACCCAAGAGGGATGAGAAGGGCATCCCCATGGAGTAGGGTAGTAGCATGGGTATGGCAAGTAGAGCACAAGCAAGATAAGGACAGCATCCAGAAAAGGGAAAAACCATCCAACATGGGATACTGGAGCCAGAATGAGGTGAAGAGGGTGCCCACTCAGGGGGCAGTGGTGGTGAGAAGAGATTAATTACATGGGGAGGGGGGTTGATCCAACAATCAAGTACATTGGGTTAATGGAAGTCAGGTTTCTTACTGCTAGAATAAAGAATTATAAATATGGAAAGGGATAAAACTGAAATAAACCCTCTGGTTGTAAGATTAGAATGGATATACCAGTGATTTTGTGTTTTCCATAGGGTATGTGTGTATATGTGTGTGTGCACACATATATGTAGATGTATATTTCCTAGCTCTTTCAGCTGAGAAGGACTGAGAACTGTGTTGTTGCAATAACACTGAGCATATCTAGTGTTCAGATCTCAGTTTCTAAATAATGTGCTCTACACATAATAATGATGATAATAATAAAACAAAATAAAAAAAGCAGAGGTCTTTGAAGAAATACTTGATTCAGTGGCTGGGGCAAGAAAAGTACAAAGTAAGATTAATATTTTCATGCATATAAGAGAAAATAAAGAAGTATTCAAAGATGATGGGAATGCATCAAAAAACCATGAAGAACAGTGGTGAGGTACAACTAGGAAGGCGAGGCAACCATCCTCCCATCCCAGCTTTAGCTGGATGTGATATTATATAGGGCCTTGTACTTTTTCCATAGCAGAGAAAATACTAGTCACTATGTCGTTGGGTAGTTACACTGTATTTTGAATGACTCCCCTATAACATACATGAACAAACAATTCACATAAGGACTATTGGTAAATTATGTTCATGAAGTACTTTACCACAGCAGTCTTGGTAACAATGGTAAAACACCATCTAAATGGCTTGAATTAGTGGATAGTGAAATGAAGTATCCGCATACCAACCTGATGACATTTAATTCTTAAAATATGAATTCTGTAAATAATGTAGCAAGATAGGAAATTACAACGGTAAGTAAAGAAGATAGAAAATAAAAGTATTCCTAGACTATGATTGCAACACTGCAAAAAAAAAAAAAAAAAAAAGACACTAGCCAATGAGCAAAATAAGAAGGGAACACAAATCAAATGAGAATATCTGATGTCTGAGACCAGTGAAATGTGGGTGAAGTCTTTTTTGTATTCATTACTTTGTTGTCATACAGTTGCTTAAGCCATAGATGAAATCAAAGGTCTAAACCAGAAACAAATGGGTAGACGTGCAAGAGGCAGCCATTAGATAGTTCTTTCGGAATTTTGCTGTAGAGGAAAACAGAAAATGCTATCTGAAACGTAGTGATGTGGGGTCAAGGGAAGGAGGGGCTTTTCTGAAGATAGGAAAAAGATCTACATGTTTTTATGTTGATGGGAATAATCTACTGAAAAGGAGGAAAAGTGATGCTGGAGAAAATTCCTTCATCAAGGGAGAGGAATTATGACCCAAGGCTTAGCGGGGAGTAGGCAGATGGTGGGTCAGGGTGCAGGTGGGGTACATGAGAGCAGATGCAGGTAGTTGGTTATTTGATGGTGGGAAGGTAAGGAAATTCTATTTTGATTGATTTCATTATCATCAGTAAAATAAGAAGCAAGCAAGGTGTCATCTAAAAGGGAGGGTTGTTGGAAGTTCAAGAAAAAAGAAGTGTGAAATGGTCTTAGAGACTGAAAGAGTTAATGGATCAACACGATATGGTCAGATTTTCTGAGAACCGAGGGTTTGTTGGAGGTTTGGGCAATTATAGGTCTTATTGACATATCCCAGGCAAGACAACCTGTTTCAACTATATAATGGCAATGCTTTGCACACAGGCTTTCTCTTTCCTATGACTCTTTTTTTTTTTTTTAAAGATTCATTTATTTATTTGAGAGAGAGTGAGCAGTGAGAGGGGCAGAGGGAAAGGAAGAGAATCCCAAGCCGACTGAGTATGAAGCCCGACACAAGGCGCGGTCCTATGACCCTGAGATCACAAGTGGAGCCAAAATCAAGAGTCAGAAGTTGAACTGACCAAGCCACACAGGCTCCTCTCTTTTTCCTATGATTCTTAACAAAAAGAGTTAAGTTTCAGTATGATAAGTTGCTCTTATACTCCCTTTTCATCCTATGTGTGAGCAGTGATGTTGAAAATACACTGTGATCATTGTCTTGAGGTCTCAGCTTATATTTACTCTTTGAATGTTTGATCATTTTACAAGAACACCCTCTAGAAACATCAGAATGAGCTGGCCCTAGGCACTGACAATACCACCCATCAGAAGCCATGACCTGTGATTTATGGGTGTGAATTAGATTTTAGATTCTCAAGAGAATTGATACCCCTCAGCAACTGCAAAAACATAAGGAGGTCTGTATCTATTTGCTTCATATGAATGATGTAGTTTTGGTTTTTTTAATTTGACGACTTTAAGTGAAGACAGGGCCACACAAATTGCATGACTAACCCCTCTCAAGAGTTAAGATACTTCTTGTAGCCTACGCACTGATGTCATTAAGAGTTCTTAATACCAGTGAGGTAGATACGATTGCACACTGGAATTTATTCTAAGTGGATCAGGAAATGAAGAGAAATGAATAGGGGACTCTGAGGGAAAACAAACACATTAAAAGAAGAAAATAAAGTTAAGATTAGATAATTGACCAGAAAAATGGTCAGTGTATATTTTATCTTTTGTTCCTTTAAAAATACCTATTATATGGGGAACACAATGAGAAGAAAAGAACAGTTAAAAAGTAAATGTACCTGGGGGTGCCTAGGTGGCTCAGTGGGTTAAGCCTCTGCCTTCAGCTCAGGTCATGATCTCAGGGTCCTGGGATTGAGTCCCGCATCAGGCTCTCTGCTTGGCAGGGAGCCTGCTTCCTCCTCTCTCTCTCTCTCTGCCTGCCTCTCTGCCTACTTGTGATCTCTCTCTGTCAAATAAATAAATAAATTATTAAAGAAAAAAAGTATATGTACCTGACTGGGATTTCCTTTATATTCCCGCAAATGTCCAGCTCATAAGGACCTCTATGGTCCATCTTTGTGCAGAGATGAGACTCTTTCCCTTTCAGACTAAAAGTTAATATTCTGGATGTTTATAGCATAAAGTTATTGCCTGTGAATCTGGCAATTTAGATCAGAGAGTGTTGTTTTGAACATTGGTGTTTTATGTACTTCTCAGATAACACTGAAATGACTGTGCCTTAGGACTTGTCACACTTAAAACCAACAAAATCAAAACAAAACAAAATAAATGTTCAATAAACTCATGAAAATAGTGTTCAGTTTCTATAATAACTTTAAAATCCAAATTAAAGCAATAGTAAACTGTTATTTTTTTAATGCAAAGTTGTTCAATGATTGTATTTAAGACAATACCTAAGATAAAGAGAATGTAGAAAAAGAGAGATTCTCACCATGCTTTTGGGAAAAGTGTCAGTTGACACAACTTTTTCAAACCAACTTGATAAAATATACCCAGTGTCTTTAAACAGTCATCTATTCCATCAAAAGTACTATTAAGTGTTTTCTATATCAAAGACTGGAAATCACAGTCTATCAGTGAATTACATAAATTACATAAATAATTACAAGTACAATGAGTCTTGTGAAAGGGAAATCGAAAGGAAATAAAAGCAAGGAATTACTCCTAAAAAGTAGGCAGCATGATGCAATAAAGTATAATTGAAACAGTGAGAACTACCTAAATGTGCACAGTGGATTAAATACATCATGGTATATCCACACAATGGAATAATGTGATGGCAGGAAGAGCAAACTTACAGGAAATTACTTAATGACACATCAAAATGTTCATAATATACTGACAAATCGATAACAATGGTATAGAAGTGTATTCAGTATGACCCAATTTTGAAAAACAAAACAAAACAAAACTATCTATATAATCTGTATCATTATCCACTTATCTAAGAAGGAGATCTGAGAAGTGTTACCAAATGATAATAGCAGCAACAGTATTTTCTTCTTTGTGCTTATTGTTATGAACATTCTTACAGTTTTACAAAAATAATAAGTATTTACTTGAACTCAGGGTAACTGATATTTGCAAGAGAAGACTTAAGGAACATATTAATCAGTCACCCTTCCAAATTTTCTAAAATCTGTCCTAATTTAAACAAAATAAACAGAATACGTTTCTGCAAGACATTTTTAAATTTCCTACAGAAACGCTTTTACAGAGTTATGACTGAATGTTGAATTCAGCTTTATTAAGGTAATCTGAAGAACATTTTCTTAATCTTTGGCAAAATTATAGTCCACTTAAATTGACCCTTATGTTACTCACTGCTCCTTTTATAAGGAGCTGCTTAACACGCTTGTAAAGAATTCATTCTAGGAAAGCCTACTTTCCAGTGAGTTTTTGTTAAACGAAACAGATTTTAGATTAATGTCTTGCTTTTGTTATTTCCTTATCTGCCACAAGACTCGAGCTAAATTCAATGTTTGATTAATGTAAAGTCCAACCCTGATATAATTAGTTCTGTCTGCTTATTTTTATAATTTTGAACTCTGTCTTTTCATAGGCAAATTACCTCAAATTATTTTTCAATAGACATGCTAAGTAGAGAGATGTAGAATTGGAAACCAGTACTCTTTTGCTGTTTGTATATGTGCAGAATGCTAAAGTTGTAAAATAGTTGTCCTTGTAATAGTCAAAATGTTTTTCCTGATTTGCTTAGCCTTTTACATGAACAGTGAAAACAAAACTTTAGCTCAGTCTATTTGAATTGCAGTGGTTCTAAATTGAATCTTCACCGTAATTTCATTTTTCAAAGAGTAAACTACTGGCCAAAACATTAGCTTTTCAGAAAGCGTAATGTTCTAGAGAATTTGAATTGATAAGATACATTTTTTAAAATTTATTTTTTATTTTGATTCCAATATAATTAACATACAGTGTTATGTTAGTTTCAGATATACAATATAGTGATTCAGCAACTCTATACATTACTCAGTGTTCATCATGGTAAGTGTACTTACTGTTAATCCCCTTCACTTATAATGAAATGCATTTTTTTTTATCATAGAGGGAATATTGAGAAAACATTTGAAGTTTTCAAGCCTAGTTAGCTCCTGTTCCAGCTTTTTTTTTTTTTAATCATTACTCATTCTTTCTTTATTTCTTTTGTGAGAAGACCTTAACCTTAAGAATACCAATTTGAGATAAGATTTTGTATTCTCCTAATGACTAGGGGCTGAGGTGTTTAAATGACCTTTTTCATCCCAGGAGACGATTGCTGTAGTTCAGGCTTGAGGTCATTGGCCGAAGAGTTACAAACAAAGTCATAGTTTTGGCCGAGGTTATAGTAAACTTGGACTACAGACAAAGCTGATGCTTCCTCACTGATGAAAGAAAAAAATATTCAGTCCTGTTCTCTGAACACAAACCCTGGCTATAATCAGCCAGTTTTGGTGGGTTGGAGTTTATAATATTTCTAAATGTGGTATGCATTGCTGTTTGACCATATGTGGTCAGGTTAAAGTTAAACTTTGGGAAGATTTCTGGGCAAATAGAATTTGGGCAAGTTAGAATCTGGGCAAATAGATTTCTCCAAGGAAGGAGAAAGACTCTTATAACTGAAGAGACTGAAGAACACTACTCTTGGTCTATTCTACTCTTTTGTAACCAGACAGACTAACAAAATAAGAGTCTGTAAAGGGATACTATATTTGGAGAACTGCAGGAAAAGTGTTCTTGTAACTTCCTGCTGTAATGCACCCTAATTCAGTCTTTGACTAAAAGAAGCTGATGATACATGGGAATTTGCAGGATTACCACAATACCTGATTATGGTAATCAGAGTTGCCTGTCTGGAAAACCATCTGTTTTATCGGTGTCCCTTTAAGATGTGAATGTTTCATGTAACCTTTGATCATCTGATCACTAAATATCTAATAAAGCCCAGTTATTTTAGCTTTTTTTTTTTTTGCAATTATTTACCCTACTGGTTTCTACTAACTGTGTGTTCTTATAGGGAGCTAGAGGGTGTGGAAGTCATCCTAGAGCTGTCCCCTGAAATCCCGCAGGACATAGAGATGACTGACACATCTTTACTTTCTGGACCCTCTGCCTTTACTTTTTGGTTTTTTTTAAAAAGGAATTTCACATCAAATTCTTATATTTTTCTTACTACATGTATTCTAAACTAAGTTATTTAAGTGGAAAAATAATGCATGTAGTACATGCATGTGGTTAAAAAATCAAGGAGCACAAAAACAAGATAGTTGGGAGGTCTTTTGCAGTTTCTAGTCCCCAGCTCTCCCCAGAGACAGGTAATTCCTGAAATACTCTAAGCCAATAAAAGCATATATATTGCGGATGCATATATGTTTTCTCGTTGTGAAAATGGAAGCATACTATACACATGGCAGCATGCCTTATATTTTTCACTTGTTTTCAACTTTTTCAATGTATCTTGGAAATCATTCCATCACCATACCTGGAGATCAACTTCCTTTTAAAAAAAAAAAACTACAATAGTTCATTACAGAATTGAGTCTGGTCGTGATAGGCTCTGAAAAAAATATTTATTAAATGAATGACTCTACCATAATTTCTTTTTCAGGCCCCTACTGATACCTCCTTCTCCCCTCTCCGCTTTTTTTCTTCTATCCCAGCATGGAGCCCAACAAGAGATCAAGACCTGAGCTGAAATTGAGCATTGGATGCTTAACCAACTAAGCCCTCCAGGTACCTCTGATAACATTTTTTATTGCTTAATGCCAGGCTTTTGCAGCCATAAGCAAAGTTGAAGCACATATATTCACATATCTTTGGACACATGTGTGAATATGTTGGTAGGATAAATTCCTAGAAAAGAAATTGCTGGATTAAAAGACACACTTACTTCAAATACTGAATGCTCCCTTGAGTTTGATCTCCCACCAGCAGTAACAGAGAGTACCTGTTTCTTCCTGTTCTCTGATGCTATATATTAGACTTTCTGACTATGTCCATCTGAAAGCTAGAAAAATATTTCATTCTAGTTTAATTTGCATTTCTTTTATTCACATGTTTGATATTTCATTTATATATTTTATAAGATTATCTATGTAAAGATCATGTGCTTATCTACATATTTGGTCTCTATTTCTTTTTCTATGAACTACTTGTACTATAACCTGTCTCTATTTCTTTTCTAAGAACTACTTGTTCATTCCTTTGCCCATGGGTCTTTTCTCAGTGACATTTAAGGCCTCTTTATGTATTTAGAAGGTTCACTTTGATGTCCTGGACACTCCACATTCTCCCAGTTTGTCATTTATCTTCTGAATTTGTTTAGAACAGGGGCAACATTGGTGGTGGGTACTTGTACTAAACCTACATAATCGAAGGCTTCATTCATAGTACTTTCCCCAAACCAAGGAGCAGTTTGTCCCAAAGATAAATTTGGGTTCCCACTTCTTTCAAGGGTGCTTTAAGATGGCAGGGTTTTTGTTGTTGTCCATTTTAAAGTCCTAACTGCGAGCCATCCCAGGCTGATAGAATGTTGAGTCCTAGTGGTTCCCCCATGCAGTTTGTTCCTACAATCATCCCCTCCGCTATCAAGCCCTCAGGACTGTTGGATAGGCCATGCCATAGCCCACTGGGACATCTTGGGAAAGTGTTTTCTGCCCTGCGCCCTTGATGGGTACCTTTGAATGCTGCTTCCAGTAAGTCTGCATGTGTGGGATTAGTGGCCAGTCAGGCCACTTGGATTCCCAGGTGTCTCCCGATTCACACAGCCCAGTTCAGACCCAGCCTCTAAGATAACAGATATTTTTCTCTTAGTTTTGGCACATTTAAAAAAAGTACCTTGAATCGAGGGTCAGGATGCTCCTTTAAACAACTGTCAAAAAAAAAAAAAAAAAGACAATGAAATTAGCATCTGAGCTGATTACACAGAAGATAAAGAATAAGAAGGCCTTCAGGTAAGGGCCATCTTTGGAATATATTTATTACTAATAACAATTGTTTTGAATGGAATTAATATAAGGATGGCTGAGCTCCTCCTTTGGTTTGCTAGCTATTCCCACATAATTCTTACTCCAGAGTTGAGCAATTAAAAAATAGAGACCATATGAATAAACCTATTCCTCCTAACACCCGTCTCTTTAAAAAAGTAAAAGAACAAGTCTTTTATTGGTTGTCCATTGACCCTCAGGAGAGCCCCACAGGTAGTTTAAGAGTAAAATACATCATGAAGCTTTAATTTTTTTAACTTAGGGGTTGAAATTGGGAAAGCAAAATCAAAGAATCTAATGAGAGGAGACTGATTACTCAATTAATAGAGTCACACAGATGCCTGAAAAGAGTGAATGACTAGGTTGGCTGTTTAGTTAGGGTGACCATACAATATGTAAGAATAAAAATTGCCAAATGCACCATAATTAAGCCTTGACTATTTCAGGAACCCTTAGGTGTTTATTGTTTGTTTATTTGTTTTTCAAAATCAGTAATACAATGTCAACATAAAGCATGGAACATTATTCTGGTGAAATCAGGATCTGCTAACTGGGCATAAAAGGTGAAAAGTAACTTTTTATTATCCCTTGTAGAAATAAAATAGAGTGGCTCACTCTAATATATCACAGCTGATATTCATAATGATGACTTGAGAAGCAACAAAATTATTTTTGATGTACAAGTTTTTAGAAGATAATCATTTCTGCATTTTAGAGGGATTTCATAAGGAAATAAGTTTAGTGTTAATAAAACAGTTAACACTTAGAGTTCCACAGTCACTGCCACACCATACATAATGTAGATGAGGAGTGGACACCCTGCGTCTCTATTGATTTGCTTAGTTTGGACATTGTGTATACATTGTGTATGTGGACTTTTCCATCTGGCTTCTTTGGTGTAGCATAATGTTTTAAGGCTCATCTGTGTTTTAGCATGTATCAGTACTTCTTTTTATTGCCAAATAATATTCCATCATATGGACATACCACATTTTGTTTACTTATTCACCATTTGACAGGTAGACATTTGGGTTGTTTCTACTTTTTGGCTATTATGAATGATGCTGCTGTAAACATTCATTGACTTATTTTTGTGTGGCCATATGTTTTCATTGTACATATGAATAGAATTGCTAGGTCGTATGGTGACTCTGTGTTAATTTTTTGAGGAACTACCATACCAGACTGTTTTCTACATTAGTTTTATGTTCCCACCAGGAATGTACAGATGTTCCAACTGTTCCACACCCTTGACAACACTTGTTATTTTCTATTTTTCAAAATCATAATGATCTTAGTGGGTGTGAAGTGATATCTCATTGTGGTTTTGATTTGCATTTCACAATGACTAATTATGTTGAACATCTTTTCATGTACTTTTGGCTATTTTGCAAAGATTTCTATGTATTCATTAGAGAGAAAGAGAGAGAGAGAGAGGAAGAGTGAGCAAGAGCATGAGCAGGTGGGAGGATCAGAGGGAGAAGGAGAGGCAGACTCCTGACTGAGGGAGCCTGAGGCGGGGCTCCATCCCTGGACCCTGGGATCATGATGCAAGCTGAAGGCAGATGCTTAACTGACTGAACCATCCAGGTGCCCCTGGCTATTTTTATACTTCTTTGGAGAAATGTCTATTCAAACACTTTGCCTACTTTTACTTTTAAAGTGGGTTGTCTTTTTATTGTTGAGTTCTAAGAGTTCTTTATATATTTTGGAGACTAGATTCTCATCATATATATGATTTACAAATATTTCCCCTTATTCTCTGGGTTCTTTTTCATTTCCTCAACAGTGTGATGCACAAAAGTTTTTAATTTGGATGAAGTACAATATATCTTTTTTTTTTTTTTTTTTTTTTTTGCTGCTTGTGTCTTTAGTGTCACATCTAAGAAACCATTGCCTAATCCATGGTTGCCCAGATTTACACCTATGTTTTCTTCTAAGAGTTTTATAGTTTCAGCTCTTACATTTAAGTCTGTGATATTTGTTAATTTTTCTATATGGTATAAGGGGTCCAAATTCATTTTTTTTCACATGAATATCAGTGTTCCAGCACTATCTGTTGGAAGGACTATTCTTTCCTCATTGAATGGTCTTGACATCATTGTTGAAAGTCAGTTGATCATAAACATCAGTTTATTTCCTGTCAATTCTATTCCATTGATCTGTATGTCTATCTTTATTCTAGCATTATATCATTTTGTACATTGTAGCTTTGTAGACAATTTTGAAATCAAGTATTTCAACTCTGCTCTTCTTGTTTAAGATTGTTTGGCTATTCTGGGTCCTTCGTACGTCCATATTAATTTTAGGATCAACTTACCAATTTCTCAAAAAAAAAGAAGTTGGAAATTTTGACAGAGAATGCATTTAGTCTGTAGATCAATCATCTTAACAATATTAAGTGGTCCAATATACGAATACAGATGTCTTTCCATTTATTTACATCTTCTTTTAATTTCTTTCAGACAACATTTTCTAGTTTTCAGTATACAAGTCTTGAACTTCTTTGGTTAAATTAATTCCTAAATATTTTACTCTTTTTTTATGACATGGTAAATGAAATTGTTTTCTTAATTTCATTTTTAGATTGTTCTTTGCTAGTATAAAGAAGTACAACGGATTTTAATATATTGATTTTCTACCCTGCAACCTTGCTGAACTCATTTTTTGGCTCTGATTGTGTATGTGTGGGTGAATTCTTTAGGGTTTTCTATCAGATTCTATCATCTGCAAATATGATTTTACTTCTTCCTTTGTGTCTAGATGCCTTTTATTTCAATTTCTTGCCCAATTGCCCTTGTTAGAATTTCTACTATAATGTTAAGTACAAGTGGTTAGAAAAAACATCCTTCATTTGTTCCTGATTGTAGGAGGCAAGTTTTCATTTTTTTCTTTTTATTATTTTATTTTATTATTTTTTCTTTTTATTATTTTAAATATTGTGTTAGCTGTGAGTTTTTCATAAATGACCTTATCAAGTTGAGGAAATTCTTTTCTATTCCTAGTTTGTTGTGTGTGTGGTTTTGTTTTTATCATGAAACAGTATTAGATTTTGTCAAAGACCTTTAAAGTGTCTATTGAGACGATAGTGTTTTTTGAAATTTTAAACCTTTAAACACCTATTAAAATGGTCTTTTACTTTGACTGATTTTGCTGTTTAACCAACTTGAATTTCTGGAATAAAACCTACTTGGACATGATGTATAATCTTTTTTCTATGTTACTAGATTCTGTTTGATAATCATTTATTGAGAATTTTTGCATCTAAAATCATAAGGAATTTTGGTCTATAGTTTTGTATTCTTGTGATGTCTTTGTCTGGTTTTGGTGTGGGTAAAATAGTAGCCTCTTGAATGAGTTAGAAACTATTCCCTCCTCTTCTATTTTGTTCTTGTTTTTGGAAGAATTTCTGAAGGCGTGGTGTTAATTTTTCCTTAAACATTCAGAAGATTCACCAATGAAGCCATTTGGTCCTGGGCTTTTCTCTGTGGGGGGTTTTATTACATGACGTGCAAATTTTGGTTGCTAATGACACTAAAATTTTATTTTATTTTTACTGTTGTTTCTGGTTGTTACTTTTTTTTTGTTTTTCTTTTTAATTTTAATTCCAGTATAGTTAACATTCAGTGTTCTATTTGTTTCAGGTAATAGTGACTCAACGCTTCCGTACATCACCCAGTACTCCTCACAAGTACACTCCTTAATCCCCATCAACTATTGACATTAACATTTTAAAATATATTGTTTTCATTTATAATCCTTTTAGATACATCTGAAATTTTAATCCTTGCATTGATCTTTCAATCACTTCATGTATCAGTTCTCAATGTTTTATATAAAATAGGTTTATACACACCCCCCCCTTTCTTCAAGATTTTATTTACTTATTTGACAGAGAGATAGAGAGAGAGAGAGCGAGAGCGAGCATGAGCAGGGGGAGAAGGAGGCTTCTCACTGGGCAGGGAGCCTGACATGGGACTCAATGCCAGGACCCTGGGATCACATGACTGGAGCCAAAGGCAGCTGCTTAACCATCTGAGCCACCCAGGCGAGCCGGTATTCCCCACTTTTTGAAATTTCACATGCTACTTCACTTTTGTGAAAGGCCTACATTAGTACTTGTTTTAGTTACTGAAGGAAATCTGAAGATGATTTTCACTTTCACAAAAAAAGTACGAATGTTGAACACTGCACTCAGCGCTGGTTTTGCAGCAAGTCGTTACAGAAGCAGTGCACACCCCTATCAGCGGGAGTGGCCCTGCCAAGCTCCTTCCCAGAAACTATACACAGTATGTCAGCATCGAGCTCCCATAGCTTTGAGCTGTGAGCATCTGCACTTTATGTACATTTATTTTCTGCATGTATTAGCAAGATATGTCCTAGGGTATCAGAAAAGGCTTTACAAGGTTATTTATTTGGTCTGGGAATACTCAAAAAATTTTCCACATACATTAATGGTAATTGCTTCTTCACTTTACATCATTTCGACTTAATGAAAGGTTTCACAGAAATGGTCTACTTTTGGAGAGTGGAGGAAACCTGTAATACTCTTGGAAAGTGGAAGAAATCTGTAAAGGGCAAATTCTCCTCATTACTCTTATTATTTTAAAGGATAACATTTTTAAAAGATAAAATCATAACTGTCATGCAGACAAAAAGTGAATATTAACATTTATATCTTATAAAATATAGAGTTGATATTCTCTCATTAATTCATGAGGAAACCAGTAAGATGTGACAACAGGTTTGAAAGAGAATTCAGAGCCACACATCTTGAGGCAGAAGGAATGCTGAAGTGAATTTACGAATAGGTGCAGAGCTAGTTTATTCCATAGGTAGAAGAGGTATATTCATTAAAGTTCTCCAGAGCTATATAGATTTAAGATATGTAGATATGTAGATAGGGATGACAGATATATATCAGAGATTTTTATGGGACCTGGCTTACATAGTCATGAACACTGAGAAGTTTCATAGTTTGCCATTTCCAAACTGGAGGACTAGAAAATCTGGTTTAACTTCTTCTGAGGCTGAAGGCCTGAGAACCAGGAATTTCAATGTTTGAGGGCAGGAGAAGATGGATGTCCAAGCTCAAGGAAAAGAGAAATATTTCACCATTCCTTCACATTTTTGTTCTATTCAGCCCTCAACGGATGGATGCATTAGTGAGAGTGGATCTTCTTTACTTAGTCTACTGATTCAAATGTTAATCTCTTCTGGAAACACCCTCACAGACGTACCCCAAAACAATGTTTTACTAGCTCTGTAGGCATACCTTAGCCCAGCCAAGTTGACATGTGAAATTAACCATCACACAAGGGAACTCAATGTCCTTCATTAGATATACTTAATTTCTGTGTTATTGGTTATTGTATTAGTCTGCTCAGGGTGCCCCAACATAATGCCACAGACTGGGGAGGTTTAAACAGTGGAAATTTTATATTCTCATAGTTCTGGAGGCTGGAAGTCCAAAATTTAGGCTCTGCAGGTTTGGTTTCTGGTGAGGCTTCTTTCCTTGTCTTGCAAACAGCAGCCTTTTTCCTGTCCTCACATGGTGTTTTCTCGATGTGCACACTCCTGGTATCTTTCCTCTTTGTATAAACCCATCAGTCATATTGGATTAGGAAGGCCCTATTTCCAAATATAGTCATATTGGAGGTTAGAGCTTCAACATAGGAATTTGGGGGAGAGGAGGACACAATTCAGTCCAGGACAGTTATCTATAATTTATAAAAGTTGTAAAGTTGCTCAAAGATGTTTAAACATATAGAGACCTTGTAGAATCAGATACTTAGATGATGCCTAATTTTCCATGGAAGATATTTAATAATCATTTTCATCCATTCAAAAGTCATTCACATTTTCCCCTACAATGAAAAAAAAAAGTATTTGCTACTATGTTCATTTCTGAATGCATTTTATAATACTGTTGCATAGTTTTTAAAATTGTGCTAAAATTTAAACTAGTATGGTTTAAATTTTTAAAACATGGTGAGAGGAATTTTACATTGATTTTTTTACTATATGTTTCTACCCAGAAACATGTTTTGTTTGTTTGTTTTAAAGCTCTCATTAAATCTTTGTACATAGGAGACATTCTTTGTATATAGGAATAACTCTTAATTTCAAAGTAATTCATCTTGGTATTGTGAGGGAAATTCCTCTTTCCTTTGTAGTTTTTGAATAATTATCACTGGAACCTAGTGGTTTTTAAAAATAATGAGTTTTGAACCCACCATCTTACATTTTTATATTCATCCTTATAGCTGGGTAAATTGAGAATGTAGGTAATTTGACTACTCATGGTTCCAGTAAGAGCAAATTGATTGCATCTAAGAATAGTGTCTATCTCTTCATGTGTACAAGTGTGTGTTGGGAGGGGGCTGGGTGGGAACTTGAGACAACTATCTTAAGGAGGTCTTCTTGGAATTAACACTATATATCTTGGAGACAGTAGATTCCCAGAGCTGGATTAACCATTTTCTGTAATGGCCTTTCCTGGTTTTGGAAGGAACTAGGAAACAAGGGGTTAATTGTACAAGTAATGAAGTTCTTTGAGATCCATGGGCCATTAGCATACAAATTACTTAACTGCATGTAACTCTTCCCCCAATTTCTGGATACTACTGTTACTTTTCTTTTTGTTTTGTTTTTTAGATTTTATCCCTTTCCTCTTGGAATACTCAGCTTTCTCTGACATAGAGTTCCAGGCTTATTCAAGTCTACTTATGTCAAAGTAAGTGGCAACCTCAACCCGGTCCTACAGCAGCATTAAGCATTCTTGGGACACCTACAGAGATCATCTGGAAGGGATTATTTATCTTAACAGATTTTCAATGCAGATAAAACCTGTCCATTTTGGAGAGAGAGGTCAGAGAACGTATACCAGCCCAGGGAAGAATATTCTGGGTTTTAAAGCTCTAATCCCTTCATACTTCTATTTAACATCCTAGAAATGCATCTAGAGTTAAACTCCTCATGGAGACGTATGAAAAATATTTTCATCTTTCAGAATTTTTTTTTTTTTAATTTTTAAGAATTTATTTATTTATTTGACAGAGAGAGAGGACAGGCAGGGGGTAGTGGCAGGCGGAGGGAGAAGGAGAAGCAGGCTCCAGGGAGAGTAGGGGGAGCCGGATCCCAGGATCCTGGGATCATGACCTGAGCAGAAGGCAGTCTCTTAACCAACTGAGCCACCCAGGAGCCCCTACTTTCATCTTTTGATGCACTGATCTTTTGAAACCAAACCTGTTCCCAAATAAAGGAACTACTGTGTTCTCGAATCTTCCTAGAAGCTTTCCCTAACCCTCAATCTACCCCCAAACTGAATTACCCCTTGTCTGAAATCTTACAACACCTCATTTTATTCTTGTATGGCCTTGTCATTTTTTCCCGGTATTTGTGTTGTTCATGCTTTGGATCTTACCTCCCACACTGTGTGGGACAAGATCCTGCCTGACTGAGCATCTCCCACCGCATTACCCAAATGCTTCGTATATAGGAGACACTCAAGATTAGAAAATTTTCTGGACAGATATTTTGCTCATCTCTAATATCTTTTATATTCTACTGAAAATTACCAATCTCCAACTAACTTCAATTCTGTAGTTTGGGATTTTTAGAAAACTACCCTCCCTTCAAGAAATGCCCAACAATTTAACCAGGGCTAGTGCCGGTTTAGGAATAAGACATTAATGTACTTCTATCACATGAGAATTTGAGGCCTATCTTCATCTTTCCACGTTGTCTAATTCAAGTTAGGGTGGTAAAACAAAATCTTTTTTTTTTTTTTTTTTTTTTTTCTTTTAGCTGTCTGGTCTGCTCCCCTCCTCTGGCCTCATACTTTCCTTTTGTTAGTCAATGATTTCAGCCTCTGCCTTCAAGTTTAACGGTTTGTGCCCCACGCATGCCCCTCTTCTTTTGGTGATTAGAGGCGTTCAGAACTTATTCTGACACGGAATCCTCCCTCATTTCCGATTCCTGTCCTTCTTGGGGTGGAAAGAGTTTCTTCGCTTTGAAACGCTGACAAGGAAAAAGAATGGGGGAGAAAGTTGCATTTAAACGTTTAAAAGTTGAGTCACGGCTGATTGCACAGCAAAAGCTCTGCAGTGTGGAGGAAGACTAAATGTGGCTTGGGTGGCGCAGGGTTGGGCTGGGGCGACTTCTGAGGGGCTTCGCTGGGGTCGAGCCCCTAGAGCTGCGGCGGCCTCCGCGGTCGCCTCCCTGCTCGCCCTCCGCACCTCCCCCGCCCCCGGCTGCGTTCCGGCTCCCCCTCGGACTGATGTCGCGCGCTTGCGTGCTGAGGCCAAAGCTCCCGACCCAGAGGCCGGCCCCAGAAAGCCCGCAGCGAGTAGGGGGCGGCGCGCAGGAAGGGAGGAGGGCCGGGGGCGTGTGGGGGGGTGGGTGTTCGGGGGTGGAGATGTAGAAGATGTGACGCCGCTGCCCGGCCGGTGCCAGACCAGCCGACGCGGTACCGCGGTTGCTGCCGGGTCGCGCGCGGGCGCTGCAGCTACGGCAGGCGGCCCTCCCGAGAGCGGCGGCCGCGGAGACACCCAGCCCGAAACCCCAGCTCCCGAGCCCCGCGGCGCCCCGCGCTCTAGGGCAGCGGAGGGGGAACCGGCGGAGCGGCTCCAGGCTGGGGGCCCGCGGGCGCGGCCGCGCGCTGCCGGGCGGGAGGCTGGGGGGCCGGGGCCGTGCCCGTGCCCCGGACCGGGTCGGGGGCCGGGGCCGGGGGGCGGCGGCTCCCCGCGCGGCTCCAGGGGCGCGGGCGCCCCGGCAGAGCTCAGGCGGGGCCATGGCAGCCGGGAGCATCACCACGCTGCCCGCCCTGCCGGAGGACGGCGGCAGCGGCGCCTTCCCGCCCGGCCACTTCAAGGACCCCAAGCGGCTGTACTGCAAAAACGGGGGCTTCTTCCTGCGCATCCACCCCGATGGCAGAGTGGACGGGGTTCGGGAGAAGAGCGATCCTCACAGTGAGTGCTGGCCCGCTCTTCCTTCCCCATCCCATCTCCATCTTCTGTGGTTCTCTCCCCCGTCCCTCCATTCCAGCTTCTTCCTTCTCGTCACTCTGACCTCAGTGGGACCTGTGGTTTCTTTCCGCGCAGCCCTCAGCGGTCTCGGGTTCACCACTCGCCCCCACCTCCCCGGAGCTGCGGTATCGGGTTAGACACTTCCCGGGGCTTCGGAGTGTGCCAGTTTCCCCTGGTAAACCAGTCCCCTGGGCCCAGAGCCGCAGGGTGCCTGGGCCTGGCCTTCGCACAACCTGTTGCTTAGGGGATGCCCGGCGGCGGAGAGGTGAGCGGGCTAGCTGAGATGCCGTCCGGGTCCCCACCCTGAAGTTCCAATCCCTTCTGTGTTGGGGGCGCGCAGTCCCACTGTCGGAGACAGAGGGACCAAACTTGAATTAAGTGTTTTTTTTTTTTTTAAATTAAAAATTTTTAAAAAAAAAAGATTTTATCTATTTGAGAGGCAGGCAGAGAGAGGGGAGGAAGCAGGCTCCCTGCGGAGCAGAGAGCCCGACGTGGGGCTCAATCACAGGACCCTGGGATCATGACCTGAGCCACCCAGGCGCCCCGAATTAAGTGTTCTTTATTGGAAAAATACCTTCCCAGAGCATTAAACTCCGATTTGGTAGGATTCGAGCCAGCTGGCACACTGCTCTCACCCATCTATTTCTAATTTTTTCCTAATTGCCGAAAGCTTTCAGAGCAATAGATATGGACTTTGTTAATAAAGTGCGACACACTTCTGTTTCAACAGTGATGAGAACCGCAAAAGCTTTAATCATCCGCCTGCAATTGTTAGCTTTGGGACCTTGAGCCTGTTTCCTCAGATTTAAAGTGGGGGCGATGTCTACCTTGCATCAGGTTTGAGGCTCAAATGAGAGCTTATATACAGCGCTGGGAGGTCTCATTTCACGAGTGTACACTTTTGTGTTCAGTAAAAAATAATCTATTAGTGGTTATAGAAATAACGCTGGCCTACAGTCATTGGTTCTCAAACTTGAGGGGTGCATTAGGATCCCCTGGGGGGTTGTAACAAATTGCTGAACCTTGTCTCCCGAGTTTGAGTCCTTGGGTCTGGAGTGGGGCCTGATGATTTGCATTTGTAACGAGTTCCCCAGGTGGTGCTGACCTGGGACCACACTTTGAGACCAACTGGTCTATAGAAAACAGGAAGAAAGGGGTATAAAATGGGTTGATTAACAACACTGGTGGACTCTGAAATGGGAGAAAGAAGATCAGAGTATATTTTAACTGGCATCCTGTAAGTGCAGGTGAAACAGCCGTTTTAAAAGCCCTGCGTTTGGCCTTCTTTTCTGGGTTTCAGATGAAGACTCTCCTCCTCTATTTTCCTGAGAAAAGACCTCCCCAGGTACAAGCTTCACTCCCCAGTAGTTACCTCTTTATCACAAGATGCTGATGGAACGTCATTCACACCTGTGAGGTGACACAGGAAGAGGCCAAAGCTTTGCCACCAAACCTGGGTTGATGAATGGGAAATGTGCTTTTATATTGGGTCTTTATTGATTCCAAAATAGCAACCAGCAAAAGATGCAGCTCTTTAATTTTTTTCGGGTCTGATGTAATTTTAAATTTTTTTTTTTTTTTAAGATTTTATTTATTTGACAGAGATCACAAGTAGACGGAGAGGCAGGCAGAGAGAGAGAGAGAGAGAGGGAACCAGGCTCCCTGCTGAGCAGAGAGCCCGACACGGGACTCGATCACAGGACCCTGAGATCACGACCTGAGCCGAAGGCAGCGGCTTAACCCACTGAGCACCCAGGCGCCCTGTAATTTTAAAATTTTATCAATCACTTACATTATCCAGTAAAACTGCAAAGGTACTTGTAACCCTGTATATATGGGTTAGTGCTGTTTCTCTATTTTAGTAACTTGAATAGGTTTCACAAAATAAAGTTTTGTTTTCATTTTTTTTAAAGATCTTATTTATTTATTTGTCCAAGTGAGAGAGAGGGAGAGAGAGAGAGGGCACAAGCAGGCGGAGCAGCAGGCAGAGAGAGAAGCAGGTTCCCCACTGAGCATGGAGCCCAATGTGGGTGTGGGGCTTGATCCCAGGACCCTGAGATCATGACCTGAGCCGATGGCAGAGGCTTAACCCACTGAGCCACCCAGGCATCCCCAAAATTAAGTTTTAAACTTTGTGTTTGAAGTTTGTTTTGCAATTTTCTTTTAGGCCAGCACAGCTGATTAGGGTCAGGTGCATGTATGTCCCAAATAATTTTGTTCTTTTCTAGTAGTGCAAACTGTCTGTAATGATAAAGGAGCATGTTCTATGACTAAAAGACAGAAGAACTCTCCACCAGATTAGGTTCATATTGGGGCTTCCCCTAATGCCTTTTTTTTTTTTTTTAAAGATATTTTATTAATTGTTGAATCTTTTTTTTTCTTTGAAGCTTTTGATATTCTTTCTTTTAGAATAAAACTATATAGAGGATAGTGAGTTAGGATAATTCTGAATTGCATAGCATACTACTGCCCTTGTAATAACAGCTGTTAACTTTTTCTTCCCACCTATGAATTTTTCATAATCTTATTTTAACTCACTGGTTCTCAAAGGGGGGGTGGTGACTTTGCTCCTGCCCGACACCCTCAACATTTGGCAAGGCCTGAAGACATTTTTGGTTCATATTTGGAATGGTGCTACTAGTACCTAGTAGGTAGAGGCCATAGATGCTGTTAACTGTCCTACAATGCACAGGATACCTCCATTATCCCCAGCAAAAAATTTTCTGACCCCAAATGTTAATAGCGCTAAGGTTGAGAATCCTGCCAACTTCACAACAAGCTAAAGACAGCATGTTGAAACTGAAGAGTAGAATACTCATCCAGATTTGTGGAAGGTAGGGATTTTTTTTTTTAATTTACTTTTTACTTTTTAAATTTTTTTATTAACATATAATGTATTATTAGCCCCAGAGGTACGGGTCTGTGAATCATCAAGCTTACACAGTTCACAGCACTCACCATAGCACATACCATCCCCAATGTCCATAACCCAACCACCCTCTCCTTACCCCCTCCCCCCGGCAACCCTCTGTTTTGTGAAATTAAGCATCTCTTATGGTTTGTTTCCCTCCCAATCCATCTTGTTTCATTTCTTCCTTTCCTACCCACCCCCCCTAACTCCCCATGTTGCTTCTCAACTTAGGTACGGATTTTTTTAAAATCACCTTTTACCAATAGACTGAGAAGAATAAAAACCTAAAATGACGAATTTAGACCACTTCAGTGTAGCACAACCTGGAAATAAGTTTAAGTACAGTATATTTTTCTGGCATGTCAAAGATGTACTGATAGTTGACCAAACCAGGACAAGACTGATGGGAAAGATACAAGAAAAAAAATGATTATGGACACGATATAACAATATTTTCCCAACCACGTCTCCTCCATTACTTAACCAAACAAGACTGACCAGAAAACATGGAGAAAGGAAAGCAGAGTTAATGGTCGCCTCAGTTTCCTATTGAATTATGGCTCAGATATGCAGACATACTTGAAAAGTTGAAAAACCTCAAATGGTTTTGTCCAGTTGACCTGAAAATCTCCGATTTTGCCAATTACTTTGGAATTAGCATTTTCTGCCCAGATGTCTTCTAAAATGCAAATAGCTTTAAAAAGAAGAGTTCAGTCATTATCAGATGTTAACATTTAGTGTGAGTTAAATTGTGAGTTTAATTTCTTCCCCATACCTGAGCAAGACTGGAATTTAAGGAGGGATTGTATAAATGTGAGGTGCCAGTTAGGTATGGGGGATGTGGCTCAGGTGCTAAAGGGGAGACAAGGCAGGGAGGTGTGGGGCAGAGGGCAGAGACAGAAAGGAAAGGGGAGGGAGAAGATGACTGAACACCAGTTTTGCTTCTCAGTGTTGTTGAAGGTCACTTTTGCTTCACACCTGGTATCCTCCTGTGTTGTTTTCACTTGAAAGGGCTGATTTCCTGCACATTCCTCATAGTCCTGGAGTAACTTGCATTCGACATGAGAGTTTTGATAAAGGCAAGATGTGATAACAGAGTCTATTTCTCCAGCATGTGTGCCGCTCACCTGGCTTCCTTTTGGTATCCTGGATGTTTTGATTGGCCTCTTCAAACACCCATGGGATTGTGGAACATTAAGTATATACTCTAAAGTCATGAGCCATGTAAAAACTTAGGAAGAGAGAACATTTTATCCCAAGGAGCACGTACATACACCCTGTGCTGGAGAGCAGTGAGTGAAATGTATGCTGCTTATGGAGATTTTAGCATTAAATGTGTTCCAGATGCTCTTATTTGGGAAAAAAATGGCGTTAGTTGGCTGTTTCTACCCTTGGGCTTCTCCTAGGAGGTTTGCTATACTTCTCTGCTTCCAGGCCCTAAAGAACACTGAGACTTGGAGAGGCAGAGGGACCTGCCCACTCCTGTGTGGAGCAGGGATGGGATCCTGGCCCGCCTGACACCCATGCCCTTTGCCACGGCACATATTCCATGTAATTCCAGTCATAAAAACAAGGGCTTGTGAAATTCAGAGGGAGGCGTCAGGCCTTGTAGTTCACCGTTCTTGTTTTATAGAAGAGAGGATTGAGGTTCAGAACAGTGACTGATGACCTGAGTTCCTCGGCTATTTTCCCTGGTGATCATCCTGAGTGAGCTTCTTACCTACCTGGTCCCTTGCCTTGTCTTCCTGCCCTCCCCCAGCCTCACTGCACTCTTCCATTCAGTCTCGAGGGCCCCCCTTTATGGGCTTCCTCCATTTCATAGCACTGGCCAAGCCAGGCCCACTGTGTAGTGGAGTTCTTAACTAGTTCATAGGTTGCTTCTAGATGTGTTCCTGGGATATTGGATAAAGTCACCTTTCTTCCCTCCCTTTATGTAAATGGCACCACTGATGCAATGATACTAGACTCTTTCCTCCCATCTCTTTTGGGTAATATCTGGCAAGTGGATCCCACTAATTTGCCTTATTAAGCACAATATTTACTGTAATGCTATTTACATGCAGTACACAAATGAAGCAAGAATCTAATAGCTCATTTTTTTTTAAAGATTTTATTTATTTATTTGACAGAGATCACAAGTAGGCAGAGAGGCAGGCAGAGAGAGAGGGAGAAGCAGGCTCCCTGCTGAGCAGAGAGCCCGTTGCGGGGCTCGATTCCAGGACCCTGGGATCATGACCTGAGCCGAAGGCAGAGGCTTTAACCCACTGAGGCACCCAGGCGCCCCTAATAGCTCATTTAATCATGGCAATCATGTAATTGGTAGAGCAATGAAAGGACAATTCATGAGTCATAGATATTACCACACCTTAGAAGCCTTTTAAGAAGAGTTTGATGCCAAGTGACTTCAGTGTAGAAAAGGCAGTATCTTCTTGTGACACACCCTGAGGGCTCTCCTTGTATTTATAAAATGGCCCTTACGTAATTAGACTTTGACAATGGTGTAACAATGGGGTTCTAAGTATTCTCACTTAGATTTATGATACTATTTTAAATGGATGGCCATAATTTTTAAGTTTAATTTGAAAATAAAATATTAGTTATAATAAACGAGACATAAATGATTCTTTATATGTTATAATTATAAAGTTGACTTTATTCATCCATGCATTGATTCTTAGAAATCACCATCTGTGATACCGAAAGAGGTAAGTTTTGAGTCTCACATCATTGAAACTGTTGTTTTTCAACCAAAAGATGCCTGTACAACAGGATAATCACTACACATGTGCCATAGCCTTTGCTTGTTTTTCCAAATTCCAGCATTTGTTGATTTTCCAAAAACCCTGCTTGGGCCCTTTTGTCCTGTAGCACACATCTGTTAGAAGGCTAGTCTGGGGTAAGAGTCAAAGACATGAACTGGAACAAGGCAAATCAGCACATTCAGGGCAAAAACCTGAACCCTATGACTGTATTCTATCCAAGCAAATGTATTTTGTTCTGCTTGGTTTTGAGCTGGTCATTTTTTGCACTCTGAAATCCGAGATCCGGTCTTGTAAATGCTCTCAATGCTCAATAAATATTTAATGCTTGATTGTTTGCAAAATCATTTGCAAGATTATGTCATTTGGAAATGCGGTTGTGGCAGCATGGTTTTCAGTGTTTTGCTGTATCTATTGTAGGATTCACTATTGTGTTCTCTTTTGCTATCATACTCCTCCTCTGAGCTAGGTTATTTATAGCCCCAGAAATTTAGGCGAGGACTAAGAGTGGTGACTCCCAGAAAACCTCACCCCTTGAGCCATAGACTGGTTCTTAGAAGCCAGACTGGTCCCATTTTAAATTCCTGTCGGATATTTTTAGTTTGAAGAAATTTGGAGGACCTGGAGGCAACAGACAGCCAATATTCACTGTTTAATTTGTGTCTCATCCCAGCTGTTCTCTGTCACTCTTCCTGGGCAAGGTGACTTTTCAATTGACCAGTGTATCCTTAATGCTTGCTTATTCATTTGCAGAAATCTGTGGTACATGCGTGTGTTTTTATTTTCAAAGGGCTACTTATTCCCCCATATTAACTTACCTTCTAAATGGAATTATTCTATAGAATCCCGAAGTGAAAGTTTTCCAGATTTTTAAGATATTCCAGAGATGATGAAAATGAGGAGGAAGTTCCTCGTATAATTGAGCTGTTGAAAGGAATTTTCCTGTTTAATTTATAATTAATTAATTAACTATTTTAATTAATTTACTTCTCTGACAGAGAGAGCACAAGTAGGGGGAATGGGAGAGGGAGAGGCAGGCTCCCTACTGAGCAAGGAGCCCCATGCAGGGCTCAATCCCAAGACCCTGGGATCATGACCTGAGCCAAAGACAGACACTCAACCATCTGAGCCACCCAGCTCTCCCTATTTAATTATTTAAATTAAGCTATACATTAATTTGCAGGTGAAATTTATAATTAAGCAATAAAATGAGTCAAGATAGAAATGTTTGTGTTTTTTTTCCTTGAAGGAAATTTGTACAGAGTGTAATGGATCTGGCTCATTCTCTGAGTACATTGTTCTCTGTTTATAATTTAGGCACTTTGAGAAGATGCTGGCACCTTAGGGTAGGAACCATGAATTCTCTATATAAATAAGCACTATAAAGGCTTAGGACCTTTTACTCTGGGAGTGCTTACTAAATGTCAGTGACCCATGAAAACATTTTGTGTGGACCACCCAACCCTGTGTAGTAACTACTCATGGGCCATGTGCTGTAGAAAGAAAGCTTAGTAAGGTTTCTTGCTCTCTTGGTGTAGTAATGTGTGCATTTAGACACTTGGTCAGTCTTTTATTGAAGATGGTTTTATGAACAAAGTTATATTTGAAAAGTATTTGGGAATCTTAGGGGCTGGCTATTAGCCTTTCTTAGAGTAATCTCTATAGAAAGTTAAATCATTTTTTGGGATTAATAGTTTAAACTTGTTAGGAATTCTGTTTTCTTCAAAAAGCATTTGGATTTTTATCATGTACTCTGTGGTACATAACATTTCTTAGGTGTGCTGTGCATTGTTTGTTCATTCTTTTGAGGCCAATATCCTGGAATCCTGTGCTCTCTTCTTCTAGTTCATCTTCTTTTCTCTGTTCAACTCTGGATCCTGCCCCCGGAATTCTGTTTAATCATTGTGGGCCAGCAGCCTTTCACTTCAATCATGTGGCCTTATCCAATTTGTCACCCTACTTGACGCTTGATACTTGATGCCCTATGATTAGGCACTTGATGTTATTCCCTGTCTCTGTCTTCTTGAGAATTCTTTGGCTTCTCTTACACCCCATCAACCTGGTTTTCTCACCCATCCAACGGTCCCTTCTTGTGGGTTCTCCTATTTTTGCTCTTTTGTTATCATATTCCCCAAGGCTCTGTTTTGGGCCCTCTGCTCTTCTTTCTGAGTACTCCCATTTCTCCAGCAGATCATTGGTAGTCTCCGTCTCAGTCCCCGATTTCCCATGTCTGTGTTAGGACTGTGTTGCCCTCTGCTTGAAGGACAGATAAACTGCCGTAGTCATAGTCTCAACTCAAAATGCGTAAAAAAGAACTTAACGTCTTTTTCTTAAACTAACATCCCTTTCTACCAAATTTCTATTTGTAGGAAAATTATTCTTCTAGTCTTCAAAGCTAGATGCCTCAGAGGCTTCCCTGCCTTAGTGATTTTTCTTTGCCCTGTCTTTTGATTTCCCCTACCCTTCACTTACTTACAACCAGACCCTACCTGACTTCCCTTTTCACATGTGATCTACCTGCTCAATCTTATTTCCAAATATTTAACATCCATACTCTCCTGATGCTGCTGACATCTCTCATCTGACAGGCTATCACTGTTAAAGTGATTGGCCTTTCCTCTTGTGAGCTTGTTTTTGGAAAATCCTTTTTCTTATCAATTCCTCTCACACACACTCTTTCTGTTCCCACCTTTTTCTTCTTTTAAGTCTTTTAAGACTTTAGCTCAGCAATCTTCTCTTCTATGAAAGTTTCCCTACTTACCCAAGGAAGAATTGTTTGGATCTCTGTTTTCCCCACAGTGCTTGGTACATATTCTGCTGCAGAACCTAATGATTTCTTTTGTCTGACATGGTTGATGTTTGTTTCTGCCCGGCAGTGGGACTGAACTCCTTGCAGACAAGGACTGGGATGGATTTTTTTGTATCTGACCTCATGCACAGTGGCCACTCAAAGAGTGTTTGTTAAATTCTACATGTACCTGACAAATTAGCTGAGTGTTCTCACTTCCGTTCTGACCTTATCACATCTTCCTCCTCTTCGTTTTAATCTGCTGTTTACTTGAGATGGAAAGTCCTCTCAATCATTTTACCTTATCCTAGTCCGAATCATGCTTTAGGTCACATTTCCTTCATATCACCCTGGACCATCTTTCTTTTCCCATATGCTTCTAATAGTTTGATGTGTTTTAATTTCATGTTCCCTAATGTTACTGGAAATTCCTAGTTGAGAAGGATTTTTTTTTTTTTTTAAATCCAAACATTACCTAGCAATCTCTTATTCTCTTTTCTTCTCTGAGGGTCTGAGACTGAACTGACTCATCCCAGATCCTTTTGGCTCCATTTGCTGAATGAATGACCAGGCTGAAGCCTAGGAAGAGGTTCAAACAACATTTGTAGAACAAGCTAGAGCTTTAAATAAATAAACATAAATACTAAAGTATGAGGCATGTAAAGAGTATAAATTGAATGCCCTATCACTGTAGTTCTTTCTGCAGACACATATCACATTATTCAAAAGAAGTACTAAAGGTGAAACATAATCATTTGTTGGGATTACGTTTTATGGTGGAAAGTTTTCTTTTCAGCTGTTGAATAACATTAACATTTCTCACCAATTCCAGAACTAGTTCTAATCCTCTAAATAAGGATTACTGATCTGACAGTTCATACTTGAATCAGACACTTTAATCCTTAAAGCTCTCTCTCTCAAGCTAAAACCAGTGAATCATTTTATAAATTAAGATTAAGAACTATCTGGTACCATTGCTAGTATCCTTTTTGGCTGTGAGGGAACTTCTTGGCAAATAGTTAAATCCTAATATTCAGAATTATGAGCCAAAATTCATCACCACAATCTTAAAACTCTTAAAAGGATACAAATTGTATGACAAAATGAGTCATAGTCTTTGTGATGTGATGTCTGTAAGGGTGGGTGGGAGAAATTGCTGAATGACCAGTCTTATTCTACTCCTTTCTAAGCTGAATCATTTTACAAATAGAAAACAATTCATAGGTTTTTCAGTGGTCATTCCGGAAATGGAAAATGGAAGAGGGTAACAACATCAAATAATACTTCCATTTAAAAAATGGCTTTTTGAAATGTATCACTTAATGAACAGTCTTTGTCTTGAATTAGAAATAAAATTAATTTACTGCTTAATAACATGTATCTTTTAATCTAACACCTCCAGTCTCTCACTCTCTCTTTCTAATCTATTAATTGATTATATTAGTTTTCTTGCCTAGATTTTTTTTTCATTCTCGTGTGTAATTTGACCTTTCTCCTCATAGCTATTTCTAGAGTTGACTCATTTGAAGATGGTGTATGTGTGTTGGGGGGGGCGGTGCCATTTACTTACTGGCTTCATGGTTATTTGGATGGGGACTCAAGGAGAGAAGGTCTCTTTAATCTTGGAAATTATGATTCTGGGATGGTATAATCTTGCATTTAAAATGGTTGGTCCTCTTTTGTTACTTCTTATTAGAAACAAGTTTGAAGAGCCTTTTTCAGGTCCAATTTAGTCATTAATGTTCAAATGTAAGATTAATTAACCTTATTCCCTTATCTTCTTTGGGGATAGGGCATTTGTCCAAAAAGTTATGTGAAAAAAGAAATAAAATACTCTTATTTTGAGTGTGTTTCTAAGTTTTAGAAGTTCTTTTTACATACTTACATTTTTATATTACTCTAAACTGAATAATTTAGTAATGGGAATATAATGCAAGTAAAATTGGGAAGACAGTCTTTCTAACTGGTTTAATAGAGATACTATAAATAAGACATATACAGTAAGTGTTGGATTTAAAAATAATGAATTACAGCAACTCTTTTGGCTGTTACACAGTTGGAAAAGTGAGGCACAGATTATTTTGTATGGTGGGTATTAAAGCCACAAAGTATTCATGGGATCTGTCCAACCTTGGCGGTGCCTGGGGAGATGGCCATGTCATTGGCAAAGTCTCTGGACCAGGCAGTAGAGGAGAGGCCAGTTGTTTGGCCTTTACCTCTATATTCCTAGGACCTTGGTACTTACGGAGTATTTTTTGAATGAATGAATGAAATTCTTGAGAATATGCTGTATGTCAGCTGTACAAGTAATGTGTTTAATCTTGTTTACAAGCTTATGAAGCACAAGTGTTATTAACCTCATTTATAGATAAGAATAAAGTTTTGCTTCCCAAAAAACAAGAGCCCAGGACCTGATGGATTCCCTGGAGAATTCTACCAAACATTCAAAGAAGAAATAATACCTATTCTCCTGAAGCTGTTTCAAAAAATAGAAATGGAAAACTTCCAGACTCTTTTTATGAAGTCAGCATTACCTTGATTCCCAAACCAGGCAAAGACCCCACCAAAAAAGGAGAGTTTTAGATGAATATCTCTGATGAATATGGATGCTAATATTCTCAACAAGATCCTAGGTAATAGGATCCAACAGTACATTAAAAAGATTATCCACCATGACCAGGTGGGATTTATCCATGGGGTGCAAGTTTGGTTCAACATTTGCAAATCAATCAATGTGATAGAACAAATCAATAAGAGAAGAGAGAAGAACCACATGGTCCTCTCAATTGATGCAGAAAAAGCATTTGACAAGATAGAGCATCCATTCCTGATTAAAACTCTTCAAAGTATAGGGATAAAGGGAACATTCCTCAAACTCATAAAATCTATCTCTGAAAAACCCACAGCATATATCATTCTCAATGGGAAAAACCGACAGCCTTCCCACTGAGATCAGGAACACGACAAGGATGCCCACTCTCATCACTGTTGTTCAACATAGTACTAGAAGTCCTAGCAACAGCAGCCAGACAAAGAAAAGAAATAAAAGCTATTCAAATTGGCAGTGAAGCAGTCAAACCCTCTCTCTTTGCAAATGACTGATACTTTATATGGAAAACCCAAAAGATTCTGCCCCCAAATTACTAGAACTCATACAGCTATTCAGTAATGTGGCAGGATACAACATCAATGTACAGAAATCAGTTGCTTTCTTATACATTAACAATGAAAATATAGAAAGGGAAATTAGAGAATCCATTCCATTTATTATAGCTCCAAGAATGATAAGATACCTGGGAATAAACCTAACCAAAGAGGTAAAGGATCTGTACTTGAGGACCTACAGAACACTCTTGAAAGAAATTGAAGAAGACACAAAAAGATGGAAGAGCATTCCATGCTCATGGATCAGAGGAATAAACATTTTTAATATGTCTGTATTGCCCAGAGCAATCAATACTTTCAACGCCATCTCGATCAAAATTCCACTGGCATTTTTCAAAGCGCTGGAACAAACAATCCTAAAATTTGTATGGAATCAGAAGAGACCCCGAATTGCTAAGGAAATTTTGAAAAAGAAAAAACAGGGGAAATCACATTGCCTGATTTCAAGCTTTACTGCAAAGCTGTAATCACCAAGACAGCATGGTACTGGCACAAAAACAGCCACATAGACCAGCGGAACAGAGCCCAGATATGGACCCTCAACTCTATGGTCAAATAATCTTCGACAAAACAGGAAAAAACATACAGTGGAAAAAAGACAGTCTCTTCAATAAATTGTGCTGGGAAAATTGGACAGCTATGTGTCGAAGAATGAAACTCGACCATTCTCTTGCAACATACACAAAGATAAACTTGAAATGGATAAAAGACCTTAGTGTGAGGCAGGAGTCCATCAAAATCCTAGAGGAGAACATAGGCAGTAACCCCTTCAACACCGAGCACAGCAACTTCTTTCAAGATATGTCTCCAAAAGCAAGGGAAACAAAACCGAAAATGAACTTTTGGAACTTCATCAAGATCAAAAGCTTCTGCACAGCAAAGGAAACAGTCATCAAAACCAGAGGACAACTGAGTCTACGGCCATACCACCCTGAATGCGCCCGATCTCGTCTGATCTCGGAAGCTAAGCAGGGTCGGGCCTGGTTAGTACTTGGATGGGAGTCCAAAGGACAACTGACAGAATGGGAGAAGATATTTGCAAATGACATATCAGATAAAGGGCTAATATTCAAAATCTATAAAGAACTTATCAAATTCAACACCTAAAGAACAAATAAACCAATCAAGAAATGGGCAGAGGACATGAACAGACATTTCTGCAAAGAAGACATCCAGATGGCAAACAGACACATGAAAAAGTGCTCCACATCACTCTGCATCAGGGAAATAAAAATCAAAACTACAATGAGATACCGCCTCACACCAGTCAGAATGGCTAAAATTGACAAGTCAGGAAACAACAGATGCTGGTGAGGACACAGAGAAAGGGGAACTCTCCTACACTGTTGGTGGGAATGCAAGCTGGTGCAACCACTCTGGAAAACAGCATGGAGGTTCCTCAAAAAGTTGAAAATCGAGCTACCCTACCCAGCCATTGCACTACTGGGTATTTACCCTAAAGATACAAATGTAGTGATCTGAAGGGGCACGTGCACCTAGATGTTTATAGCAGCAATGTCCACAAAAGCCAAACTATGGAAAGAACCTCTATGTCCATCAACAGATGAATGGATAAAGAAGAAGTGGTATATACACACAATGGAATACTATGCAGCCATCAAAAGAAATGAAATCTTGCCATTTGTGATGATGTGGATGGAACTAGAGGGTATTATGCTTAGTGAAATAAGTCAATCAGAGAAAGACAGTTATTTTATGATCTCCCTGATATGAGGAAGTTGAGAAGCAACAATGGGGTGTTTGAGGGGTAGGAAAAGAATAAATGAAACAAGATGGGATTGGGAGGGAGACAAACCATAAGAGACTCTTAGTCTCACAAAACAAACTGAGGGTTGCCAGCAGGAGGGGGGGAGGGGGAGGGTGGTTGGGTTATGGACATTGGGGAAGGTATGTGCTATGGTAAGTGCTGTGAAGTGTGTAAACCTGGTGATTCACAGACCTGTACCCCTGGGCTAATAATACATTATATGTTAATAAAATAATTAAAAAAAACCCTATATTGAGATACCACCTTACACCAGTTAGAACGGCCAAAATTAACAAGACAGTAAACAACAAGTGTTGAAGAGAATGTGGAGAAAGGGGAACCCTCTTACACTGTTGGTGGGAATTCAAGTTGGTGCAGCACCTTTGGAAAACAGTGTGGGTAGTCCTTAAGAAATTAAAAATGGAGCTACCTTATGACCCTGCAATTGCACTACTGGGTATTTACCCCAAAGATAGAGGTGTAGTAAAAAGAAGGGCCATTTGTACCCCAATGTTCATAGCAGCAATGGCCACAGTTGTCAAACTGTGGAAAGAACCAAGATGCCCTTCAACTGACGAATGGATAGAGAAGATATGGTCCATATACACTTCGGAGTATTATGCCACCATCAGAAAGGATGAATACCCAACTTTTGTATCAACATGGACGGGACTGGAAGAGATTATGCTCAGTGAAATAAGTCAAGCAGAGAAAGTCAATTATATGGTTTCACTTACTTGTGGAGCACAGGAATAACACAGAAAATATTGAGAGATGGAGAGGAGAAGTGAGTTGGGTGAAATTGGAGGGGGAGACAAACCCTGAGAGACTGTGGACTCTGAGAAACAAACTGAGGGTTTGGGAGGTTGGGTGAGCCTGGTGGTGCGTATTAAGGGCATGGAGCACTGGGTGTGGTGCATAAACAATGAATTTTGGAACACTGAAAAAAATTTAAAAAAAAAAAAAAGAATAATGGTTTGATATTACCTTTTCAAAACATGATCTCTGGGCACCTGGGTGGCTCAGTCCTTAGGTATCTACCTTTGGCTTAGGTCATGATCCCAGAGTCCTGGGATCAAGCCCTGCATTGGGCTCCCTGCTCGGAGGAAAGCTGGCTTCTCCCTCACCCCTTGCCCCTGCTTGTGTTCTCCTCTCGCTGTGTTTCCGAACTCTGTCAAATAAATAAAGAGAATCTTTAAAAAAAAAAAAAAATCTCTTTGTGATAACAAGTAATGAATTATGCCTTCTAGACTTCTTGGTGTTTATAAGACAGATTCATGGTTAGAATTCTAGATAGACAATGTAGCAGAAATTTAAACAGAAAGAGCAATTTAAAAAAAAAGAATTTAAACTTTTCCCAGAGGCTTTGCCATGTCCAGCAAACTTAAGGTCTTTGCCATCTTTTCTCCCATGATATTATTGTGTTATTTTTGTTTAGGAAATATTAATCATTTAATATAAAACAATTCTTTGGGTGGCCAGGTGGCTCAGGCAGTTAGTGTCTCTTTGGCTCTGGTCATGATTCCAAGGTCCTGGGAGCAAACCCCATGTCCGTCTTCTTACTCAGTGGGGAGTCTGCTTCTCCCTCTTCTTTTGCCTGCTCTTGCTCTCTCTCTTTCTCTTTCTCTCTCTCACACACACAAATAAATAAAATCTTTTTTAAAAAAGATTTTAATTTACTTATTTGACACACAGAGAGAGATCACAAATAGGCAGAGAGGCAGGCAGAGAAAGAGGGATAAGCAGGCTCCCTGCTGAGCAGAGAGCCTGATGTGGACCCTGAGATCATGACCTGAGCTGAAGGCAGAGGATTTAACCGACTGAGCCACCCAGGCGCCCCATAAATAAAATCTTAAAAAAAATTCCTTAAAATTTAGGGGTTTTCTGAAAAATTCAGAGGTTCTTAAATGGCACATACAAAAATAGACTAGGAAATAAAAGTAAATACTGTGTAAGAATAGAGTGAACCTTGAAGATAGGGTCTGGAAGATTAAAATGCAGAATAAACTGGGGCATACAGAAAGTGTAAAGAGAATAACTGAAAGGATGTTTTAAGAGTTAGTTCCTTTCAAGTAGATTTGAGATAGGCTCGCTACTTAAGGACGTGTGGTGTAAGAACAAAAACCAACCTCCCCCCACAAAGCAGATGTAGTTGGACCTATTTTATTTTAATCTTTCATTTCATTTTAAACTTCTTTTAATCTGGTCCATTAGTAATTTTTTAGTATCTGCTATGTGAGGAAATAAAGACCAAGATCAACAGACATGTCAAGAAAGCACTTATAACCAGACACATCCAGAAACGTGTCTAAAATTAAACAACTCTTTCCTTGAAATCACTTGCCCCCCTTTTTTGACTGCCCAATATTTTTAAATAGTGTCACCATCTTTCTTGCCAGCCCAGCCCATCTCTTGGAGCAAATGTCTACTCTTTGTCTTCCTCAATGCTCACATCCTCTTCTTGAGCCCTATGCATTTCAGTTACACAATGTCTTCTACCCTCACCCTGGTCTCTGCACCCTTGCCACAGCTGTGCTGTCCCTGACTGTTGCAACTGCCTGCTAACACATCCCATCTGTATGAGTCTGCTAGGATTGCTGTTAACCACGGCCTGAGTGGCTCAAGCAATAGAAATCGATTTTCTCACATTTCTGATGGCTACAAGCTTAAGATCAAGGTGTCTGCAGGTTTCATGTCTTCTGAGACTTCTTTGTTAGCAGATGGCCCCCTTCTTGCTGCCTCTTCACTTGGTCATCCCTCTGTGCACACACTAAGTTCATCTTGTAAAAGACACTACTCAGGTTGGGTTAGGGCTGTCTCTAATGACCTGGCTTTAACTTAATCACCTCTCTAGAAGACTGGTCTCCAAATACAGTCATTTTCTGAGGTGATAGGAGTTAGGTCATAAACATATGAATCTGGGGGGAGGTTGGTGAGATATAATTCAAGATGAGTAATCTTTCTGAAGACCCACTCTGATCATGTTATTCCTCTCCTCCATGAAGCTTATGGACTTGAAAGTGCCAACCCCTGGTACATAGATTGCTTACAGATGTAGGCACTGTTGAAAGTCTGTAAGAATCCTAGAGAACAGGAAATTTACCAGTAGATGGGTAGTTATCTTAGATATCAAAAAGTGGAATAAAGGTGTTTTCTGGAAACTAAAGACAGGTAGTAAGCTTAATGTAGGTCTTTGTTAAAAAAAAAAAATTCCCAAAAGACTTGAGAATACTGAGAAAATAACACAATAAGTAGTATATATGGTAACATAATAGAAGAATAGTAACATGTCTAGGCTTGATATGTTGATTTCAATAGGCTATCTGACCAAATTTTTTTTTCAGGTTTTGCAATATTTATACTGTTTTTAAAAGTTTTTATTTTAATTCCAGTTGCATACATTGTTATAATAGTTTCAGGTGTACCATGTAGTGATTTAGCCCTTCCATACTTTACCCTGTGCTCATTATGACAAGTGTACTCCTTAATCCCCATCATCTATTTCACCATCCCTCACCTACCTCTCATCTGGTGACCATCAGCTTTTTCTCTACACTTAGAGTCTATTTCTTGATTTGTCTTTTTTTCCCCCTTTGCTTGTTTTATTTCTTAAATTCCACATATGAACAAAATCATATGGTATTTGTCTTTCTCTGACTCAGTTCTCTTAGTATTTTACTTTAGCTCCATCCATTGTTGCAAACAGCAAGGCTGAATGATATTCCATTGTTTCTGTATACACACACACACAGGGAGATACATACCACATTGTCTTTGAGCTGCTTCCATATCTTGGCTAATGTAAATAATGCTGCTATAGACATAGGGGTGCAGGTATCCCTTTGAATTAGTGTTTTGTATTCTTTGGCTAAATACCCAGTACTGGAATAATAGGGTCATGTGGTAATTCTATTTTTAACTTTTGGAGAAACCTCTGTACTGTTTTCCACGGTGGCTGCACCAGTTTGCATTCCCACCAACAGGATGAGGGTTCCTTTTTCTCCACATCCATGTCAACTCCTATTGTTTCTTGTGTTTTTTAGTTTTAGCCATTCTGACAGGTATGAGGTGAATCTCACCGTGGATTTGATTTGCATTTCCCTGATGATAAATGATGATGAGAATCTTTTCATTTATCTGTTGGCCATCTGTATGTCTTTAGGGAAATATCTATTCATGTCTTATGCCCATTTTTTTTTTTTTTGGATGATTTGTGGGTATTAAGTTGTATAAGTTCTTTATATATTTTGGATATATAAACTCTTTGTCAGCTATGTCATTGCAAATATCTTCTATTCCATAGGTTGCCTTTTACTTTTGTTGATTGTTTGCTTTTTTTGTGCAGAAGCTTTTTATTTTGATGTAGTCTCAATAGTTATTTTTGTTTTTGTGTCCTTTGCCTCAGGAGATATATCTAGAAAGAAGTTGCTATAGCTGATGTCAAAGAAGTTACTGTTTATGTTCTCTTCTAGGATTTTTATGGTCTCAGGTCTAGACATTTATGTCTTTAATCCATTTTGAATTTGTTTTTGTGTGTGGTGTAAGAAAGTGGTCCAGTTTTATTCTTTTCATGTTGCTACCCAGTTTTCCTAACATCATTTGTTGAAGAGACTGTCTTTTTTCCCATTCATTATTCTTTCCTGCTTTGTCAAAGATTAATTGATCATATAATACTGGGTTTATTTCTGGGTTTTCTGTTCTGTTCCATTGATGTATGTATCTGTTTTTGTGCATGTACTGAACTGTTTTGATTACTAGGGTGTTGTAATAGAACTTGAAGTTCAGAATTGTGATGCCTCCAACTTTGTTTTTCTTTTTCAGTATTGCTTTGCCTATTTGGGGTCTTTTGTGATTCCATTAAAATTTTAGGATTGTTTGTTCTGGTTCTGTGAAAAATGTTGTTGGAATTTTGATATGGATTGCATTAAATGTATAGATGACTTTAGATAGTATGGACATTTTAACAATATTCTTCCGTTCACTGAGCATGTATTGTCTTCTCATTTCTTTGTGTTGTCTTCAACTTCTTTCCTTGGTGTTTTTTAGTTTTTAGAGTAACAGGTCTTTCACCTCTTTGGTCAGGCTTATTTCTAGGTATCTTATGTTGGGTACAACTGTAAATGGGGTTGTTTTCTTTCTTTCTTTTTTTTTTTTTTAAGATTTTATTTATTCATTTGAGAGAGAGAGAGCATGAACAGAGGGGAAAGGCAGAGGGAGAAGGAGACTCCCTGCTGAGCCAGGAGCCCCACGTGGGGCTTGATCCCCAGACCTGGAGATCACGACCTGAGCCAAAAGGCAGAGGCTTAACCATCTGAGCCAGCCAGGCACCCCAAAATGGGATTGTTTTCTTAATTTCTCTTTCTGTTGCTTCATTATTGGTGTATAGAAATACAACAGATTTCTGTACAGTGATTTTGTATCCTGTAACATTACTGAATTCATTTATCAGCTTTAACAGGTTTTTGGTGAAGTCTTTAGGATTTTCTATATATAGTATCACATCATCTGTCAATAGTGGAAGTTTTACTTCATCCTTCTGGATTTGGATGCCTTTTATTTCTTTTTGTTGTATGACTGCTGTGGCTAGGACTTCTAGTACTATGTTGAATAAAAGTCGTGAGAGTGGACATCCTTGTCTTATTGCTGACCCTAGGGGAAAAGTTCTCTTGTTTTTCCCCATTGACAATGATGTTAGCTGTGGGTTTTTCATATGTGGCCTTTATTATGTTGATGTATGTTGCCTCTAAACCTACTTTGTTGAGTGTTTTCCTCAGGAATGGATGTTGTACTTTGTTAAATCCTTTTTCTATGTCTATTGAAATAATCATATAGTTCTTATCTTTTCTTTTATTGGTATGATGTGTAACATTGATCAATTTGCAAATATTGAACCACCCTGGAGAATAAATCCCGCTTGATCATGGTGAATGATTTTTTTAATGTATTGTTGAATTTGGTTTACTAGTATTTTCTTGAGAATTTTTGCATCTGTTCATCAATATCCGCCAGTAGTTGTTGTTGTTTGTTTTTTTTTTTTTGTTTGTTTGTTTTTTTGTTTTTTTTTGTTTTTAAGTGGTGTCTTTACCTGGTTTTGGTATCAGGGTAATACTGGTCTCATAAAATGAATTTGGAAGTTTTCTGTATTTTGGGATAGTTTAAGAAGAATAAGTATTAATTATTTTTTAAACATTTGGTAGAATTCACCTGGAAAGTCATCTGTTCCTGGACTTTTGTTTGTTGGGAGGTTTTTGATTTCTGACTTTTTTTTTTTTTTTTTTTTTTGCTGTTTATCAGTCTGTTCAAATTTTCTATTTCTTCCTGTTTCAGTATTTATGTTCCTAGGATTTTATCCATCTCTTCTTGGTTGTACAATTTGTTGGCATACACTTTTTCATAATATTCTCTTATGATTGTGTTTCTGTAGTGTTGTTATTTCTCCTCTCTCGTTTGTGATTTTGAGCCATTTCTCTGTTTTTCGTGGTAAGTCTAGTCTAGAGTTTTATCAGTTTTATTAATTTTCTCATAAAACCAGCTCCTGGTTCATTTATCTGTACTATTATTTTTTTAGTTTCTATATCATTTATTTCTGCTCTGATCTTTATTATTTCCTTCCTTCTGCTGGTTTTGTTTTTGTTCTTTTTATAGCTCCTTTACGTATAAGGTGAGGTTGTCTATTTGAGATTTGTCTTTCTTCTTGAGGTAGGCCTATATTGCTATAAACTTGCTTTTAGAACTGCTTTTGCTGCATCCTGGAAGTTTTGGACTGTTGTATTTTCTTTTTTATTTGTTTCCATGTACTGTTTTGTTTCTTCTTTTATTTCCTGGTTGAACCATTCATTGTTTAGTAGCATGTTATTTAACCTCCGTGTGTATATGGTCTTTCCAAATTTTTTTCTTGTGGTTGACTTCTTTTTCATAGTGTTGTGGTTAGAAAATATGCATGGTATGATTTTGATCTTGAATTTGTTGAGGCTGGATTTATGAGCTAATATGTGTTCTATTCCAGAGAATGTTCCATGTACACTTGAAAAGACTGTATTCTGCTATTTCAGAATGGAATGTTCTAAATATATCTGTTAAATGCATTTGGTTCAGGATGTTATTCAAATCAATTGTTTCCTTGATTTTCTGTTTAGATGTTCTGTGTATTGATATAAGTGGGGTATTAAAGTGGGGTATTAAAGTGGGGTATTAAAAGTGGGGTATTAAAGTGGGGTATTTAAAGTGGGGTATTAAAGTGGGGTATTACACTTATTCTGTTATTATGGATTAGATCCTTTGTGCTTGTTTTTAGTTGTTTTATGTGTTTGGGTGTTCCTATGTTGGGTATATAAATATTTACAATTGTTGTACCTTATTGGATTGTCCTCTTTATTATTATGTAGTGTCCTTCCTTGTCTCTTGTTACAGTTTTGTTTTAAAGTCTACTTTGTCTGATATAAGCCTTGCTACTCTGGCTTTCTTTTGACATCCATTTGCACGATAGATGTTTCTCCACCCTCTCTCTTTCAGTCTGCAGGTATCTTTAGGGCTCAAATAAGTCTTTTTTAGGCAGCATATGAATGAATCTTTTTAAAAAAATCAATTCTGTCACCTTATATCTTTTGATTAGAGCATTCAGTCCATTTATAGTCAAAGCAATTATTGATAGAAGTGTATTTATTGTCATTTTATTATTTTGTGGTTCTTTTTGAAGATTTTTTCTGATCCTTTCTTGTCTTTCTCTCATGGTTTACTGATTTTCCTTAGTGATATAATAGGATTTCTCTCACTTTATTTTTTGCATATTTATTAGAGGTTTTTGATGTATGGTTACCATTATGTTTGTATATAAGTTCTGCATGTAGCAGTCTACATTAAGTAGATGGTCGTTTAAGTTTGAACCCATTCTTTACACCTCTCTTATCCATGTGCTAGGTATATGCTGTTATATTTTATATCCTTTTATTTTGTGAGTTTCTGGATTAATTTTTTTTACAGAAATACTCTTTTTTTTTTTTTAACTACTTTTGTGTTTTGTACCTTATGCTGTTACATTTAGTTTCTCCTTTCTACTCAAAGATTCCCCTTAATATTTATTACAGGGTTGGTTTAGTGGCCATTAACTCCTTTAGTATTTGTCTGGGAAACTGTCTCTCTCCTTGTGTTCTGAATGATGGCCTTGCTGGGTAGAATATTCTTGAAAATAGTTGAAAAAAGTCCTGTTGAAAAAAGTCCTGTCAGCCTTATGGGTTTTCTCTTGTAAGTTACTTTCTTTTGTCTTGCTGCTTTTAAATGGTTTTTCTTTATCAGTGTAATTTGGAAATTTAATTATGTCTTTGTTCGGGTCTGCCTTTTTTGATTTTGATGGGAGTTCTCTGTGCCTCCTGGATCAGGATATCTGTTTTCTTCCCCCAGATTAGGGAGTTTTTCAGCCATTATTTCTTCAAATAAGTTCTCTGCCCCCTTTTCTCTCTCTTCTTCTGGGACTCCTATCATGCAAATGTCACTACGTTTGTTTGATGGAGTCATTGAGTTCTCTGGTCTATTTTCATTTTGTGTAATTCTTTTTTCTCTTTTTTGTTTAACCTGATTACTTTCTATTACTCTGTCTTATAGGTTATTAATTAATTCCTCTGCTTCTTCCATGAAGCATGTTTCTCATTTCATTTTTGTGCCCTTTATCTCTACTCTGTTACTCCTTATCTCTGTGTTATGGGTCTAACTCATGTCTTCCACTCTTTTGTCAAGTCTAGTGAGTGTCTTTATAATCATTACTTTAAATTCTCTATTAGGCATGTGAGTTATATCTTTTTCACTTTATCTGTGGTCATGGCCTTGTCCTGTTCTTTCATTTGGAATGAATTTCTCTATCTTCTTATTTTGTCTAATAAGTTTCTTTGATGTTAATTGTGTTAGGAAAGTCAGCTACGTCTCCTGTTTTTGAGGTTAATGACCCTATGAAGAGGTCCTGTGGTGTTCTGCCATGTAGTGTCCCCTGCTCCCTAGGGCTTGGTGCTTCCAGGAGTATCTCCACTGTGTGCTGCATGTGCTCTGCTGTTTTATCCTGGCTGGTTAGGAGCAGAGGCTCTCTATGTCTGCTGTCTATGTCTGTTTGGGGCACTTTTTGGTCCCTGTCCTGAAGGTGGTGTATTTTAATTAGGTATGCCTGGTATATTTGTAAAATGAGCCTGTCACCACCACTACTGAACTGAGGCCCTGCAATACTCCAGTCAGGAGCTATGAAGTGAGCAGGGGTTTGGGATGGTCTTCTGGGGGAGGGGTCTTCTGTGCTGGGACTGAGGCAAGTGTGATTGGAAGGGATGGTTTAACTGGGGTGAGGTGGGCCTTGGTGTAAGCAAGTTAGGTAGCCAGTGTCTGAGCTGTGCCCATTCTTGCAGGTGGCTAGGGAGGGAAATGTTGTCTACCAGTTCCTTTGTTTCTTGAGGCAGCCCTCCATGAATGCTGCCTCTCTGGACATGCTCTGAGATGAGCAACTTACCTTCCCATGTGTGCTCCAGGTGCTTTTAAGATCGCTGTTTCTGGGGTGCCTGGGTGGCTCAGTGAGGTAAGTGTTTGCCTTCGGCTTAGGTCAGGGCCCTGGGATTGAGCCCTACATTGGGCTCTCTGCTCAGCAGGGAGCCTGCTTTCCCTTCTCTCTCTGCCTGCCTCTCTGCCTACTTGTGATCTCTCTCTCTGTGTCAAATAAATAAATAAAATCTCTTAAAAAAATGATCTCTGTTTCCATACTGTATGTCCATAGGCTGTTTGCGCTGCTTTTTTTCCAAGAGCAGAACAATGCCTCTGACCTCTCCCAGAGCCAAGCATGCTGACCTTTAAAACTGTAGGCTTTAAGTCCCACTGGTTGCAAGAAGTCATGAAATTTGCTTTTCAAGCCAATTGCTGTGGTGATTCGTTTTCCCTTTGGGGCTCCCCTGTGTGTTAGTCTGTCTCTCACCCTTCTCTACCACCATGACTCCCTCTCCACCCCATTGGACATGATCCATTTCTCTCCCAAACCATGTCTCTGTGCTTCCTACCTTCTTTTTATGTTCTCTTCTCTACCCTTAGTTGTAGAGTTTGTTCTGCTAGTCTTCAGGCCAATTTCTTGTATGATCTGGTAATTCTCTAGTTGTTATTCATGGGACAAGGGGAGCCTAGGGTCCTCCTACTCCACTGACATTTTTTCTCTCTCCTGACTGAATTTTTCATACCAACCTTTTACAAAAAAAGTGTGTTTTCTTTGGAAGAGAATCTAGAGTTTTCCATGTTTGGCCTTGTTAGGCCAGGGCCCATGAACCCCTTCACTTTTAATTAACAGACAGGTAAAAAAATTAAAGATAAAGAAAATTGGTGATCTGGATTTATTGTTATTGTTATGATCTAAAGGTATTCTTAATAGACAGCTAACCCCATTATCTAATTACCACCAAAGTGATATTTTAGATTCTTATTCCAAATCAAAGTTATAATTTTGGTGAGACCCTCCACTCAACTTGTAACTGCAATGTAGCTAATCTCCCTGTACAACAGAATAATTCATTTAGTTATTTACATATGTGTTTTGCAACAAGTGATTTTTCTTGGAAGTCACTTCAGGAAGTTATATTACTCAAAATTAGATATTCTTTGAGTATTTTAATGAGATTAGAAGAAAAAATAGTTGGGGTATCTATGGTTACATCTACATTGCATATTTTCCAGACTTAAATTATTTTTGGCCTTGTTTAATGTTGTAGAACTGTAGAGCTCTTATGTTGTAGGATTCTGAAGAACTTTGGCCTTACCCATGGTCTCACCTCCACAAGTGGAATTTGGCACCTCTGTTTTTCCACCTACCATGGCTGACAGTTAAAGCATCTGGTCCTACTCTCTAGGTAGCACAGAGAGCAGAACCTTTTAAAAGGCCTGTTGTGGGGAATAATATTTATGGAAGTCTCATTCAAGGATATATAGTATAGCTTTACTCCAGGTTGGAGAGTCTAAACTGAGGGGTTCACCCATGGTCAAGCTTTAGGTTTCCATGATTGCTTAAAAATAAGTGCAAGATATTATGCCAGGGTGTTTTTCTGAGAGGATACATAGCACTTTATCAAGACTCTCAGAGTTGTCCATGATCCAAAATATGTTAAGGACAGTACACTAGAATCACTAAAGTATATCTTCTATTTAGCTTGACCAGCAGAGAGAGAAACAGTTTGGATGTGTTGGTTGGCATGAGCCTTTAGCTTATGGCGACTTATTTTTGAGTATAACACCTGTGTGAAATTCATCTCTGTTTTCATTCTAAGATGTGTTAAAACTGCTGTTTATCTCATTTCGTAGTGTCCACTTTGAGGTCCTTTGGGAAAAATTTCTCTTTGGTAACTGTGTCAGGAGTACTTACCTTTCTCCTTAACAACCAATTTGTTTTAACCTTGCTTGCTCTGAGAAACTTTTTCCTGCTATTGGTTTCTCACTGTAGGTCTGCTTCTCATGTGTATAAAGATCTCAATCCTGGCTTCACCGGTTTTCCACACTTGAATTTCTTTGCCTCATTTAAAAATGATTTTTAACATTTTCTTTTTTGTCTTGGTGCATTGTCAATATTTTTGTAATTCATCTTACATGTTATTTGGGACCTGACAAGTTTTATCTCAATAAAAATAATGTATTTATTTATGTGTTATTTTAACCACAGGTGTCTAATACATTGTCATGTATAGCATTAGACACTGGAGTTAAAAAGTCCAATAAGATAGGTCCATACCCCCTTAAAACTTGTTGTCTGGCAGGACAAGAAAAGACATAAAACGTTATGCTTGCTTTGCTTCTGTTTTGTCCTTCGGTTGTAATAGCATGAGGTCATTCCAAGGAGAGGTGGTCAGTTCTGACAACGAAGTCAGAAAAGGCTTGGGATAGGACTGACTGCTGAACTGGGTCATGGGAGGCAAGTAGGTGTTACCACCCAAAAATGATGCCTTAGACTTTTACTCTAAATCAAAGTTAGAATTTTTTAGTAGACCTTCCACCCAACTTGTAACAGGGATGTGGCTAATATCCCCATTCAGCAGAAGTCATTTAGTTATTTACATATATATTTTGCAACTCAACTAATTTTTGTTGGAAGGGAAATAAAGGCATGAAGGCCAAGGAAACAGAGCCAGGTCTGGTATGTTTTGGAAACTGCAAATAGTTTGGCATGGCTGGAGTATAGGGTTATGGTAAACAGCAAGGCTAGCCACGTAGGAAGGGACTGGGTTTTGATGGGCCTTATAAACCATGCTGAACAATTTGATCTTTATCCTCAAGGCCTTGGGGAGTCAATGAAATATTTTAATCAGGGGATTGATAGTATTAGATTTGGGCTTTTATAAAATCACTGGGGTGTGTGGGATAGGTTGGAGGGTGTAAGGCTGGGAGCAGGGAGGACAGTTAGGAAATTTTTAAGGTAGTCCAATTGAGAAATGTAAGTTTCACACCATTGCCTGGCACACTGTAAAGAATGTATGTGCTAGAGTGGAAGGGTCTCCATTTTGTTAGGAGAAAAAAGGCAATTATTGGAGCAATGCTGAAAATATTACCGCATTTATGAAAATGCATACACGGAAAAGGGTGAGATTCTTAGGGACTATTTAAGACAAAGTTCTGAAAAGGATACATACTGAACTACTAACAAGTGGTTACAACTTTAGAGAGAGGAACGGAATTAGGAGAGAAGAGATGAAGGGGGGACAGAGACAAATGAGATAGTGAGCTACAGGTTGCTGTCTCAGGAGGGACAGGCGAACACAACACATCACCACTTGGGAGCAGTGCTCAGGCCTCTGCCTTCCTATTAGAAGGAACCCACTTCTCATTCACCTATCCCTTGGCTTCTTGCCTCTTCACTCCCACACAAGGGATGAATGGCCTTGGTTACTCTCACTGTAACTGTTTTACTTTGCTAAGGGAAATGATGCTTAATTAGTACTTGAAAGCAGAGCATTATTTCTAATTCACTGTACAGTCTAAGTCAAAGCACACCAGAAATCTATATCTGAATGTATTTTGTGCAATATGTTTTATGTTTCTAAAGTGTGAAAATCATAACTGTTTGGGAAACTCCTATACTGATGGAACAGTGGTTTGGGACATATACGAAGGGACTGGATCAGAACACACAGGGAGGGGCATGTCACTGCATTGGATGTGATATATGAGCAGCCGCTCACCAAAGGTCAGCCTGGCTTGGGAGTGCCGTCAGAGGCCAGTCCTGTTGGGGGAAGACGCTGCTGCCTAGGGCTATCACCGGACAGACGCTGTCTCCTGAGGACCTAGCAATTTGATTTTTTGGAGGCCTGTATAAGTGAGGGTTTTCCAGGAAAACAGAAGCAATAAGAGAAACACACGAGACGAGATTTATTCTAAGGAATTGGTTCATGGGATTATGGAAGCTGGCAAGCTGGCAGGCTGGACACCCAGACAAGAGTCAGTGTTGTGATTCAATTCCAAAAGCCATCTTATAGCAGAATCCCTTCTTATTCAGGGAAGGTCAGTCTTTTGTTCTCTTCAGGCCTTCTACTGATTAGATGCTTTCCCCCCACCCCCATTATGGAGGAGGATAATTTGCTTTATTCAAAGACTAGTGATTTAAATGTAAGTCTCACCCAAAAACACCTCTACAGAAACATCCAGAATAATGTTTCACCAAATATCTGGGTACCATGGCCCAGCCAAAGTGATACATAAAATTAGCAATCACAGGGCCCTTACGGCGTGAATTCTAGAGTGGCCTGAGGTATCCAAACCTGTCTTGGATAGGACCAACTTATTCACGTGATGCTCCAAGAATGTGAGTCAGAGTGTTCCTGACAGAGGTCTAGACTGGCCTCCTGTTAATACCAAGAGGGTTAGTTTTGCCTTGGTTCCTAGCTCATCACTGAGGCCCTAAGGAGGCTCCCCCTTATATGACTAGTGCTTGCCATGGAACATGGAGTCTAGCTTCTTTCTTCTCTCTCTCCCCTACCACCTTCCTCCTTCTCCTTTCCTTCTCCCTCTTGTTCATATTCTTCTTCTTCCTTCTCTCCCCCTTCCTCTTTTCCTCCCTGCTTTTTTCCCCCTTTTCCCCCTTCTCCCATCTTCAAGAGTTGAGAATAGCATTATGTTAGTTTTAGGTGTACAATATAATGATTTGATATATGTATATATTGCAAAATGATTATCACAGTTTAGTTAATATCCATCACATCACATAATTAGATTTTTTTCTTGTGATAAGAACTTTTAGGATCTACTCTTTTTAGACACTTTCAAATATACGATATGGTATCATTAATTATAGTTAACATGCTATACATTATAACCCAGGACTTATCTATCTTATAATTGGAAGTTTGTACCTTTTGACCACCGTGGCCCGTTTCGCCCACCTTCTCACCCCCTGCCTCTGGCAACCACTAATCTCTTCCCTGTGTCTATGAGCTCATTTGTTTTTTAGATTCCACATACAGTATAGTATGTCTTTGTCTGTCTGATGTATTTCATGGAACAGAATGCTCTCAGGGTTCATTCATGTTGTCACAAATGGCAAGATTTTGTCCTTTTTTATGGCAGAATAATAATTCAATGTGTGTGGGTGTGGGTGTGCAGATGTCTATCACATTTTCTTAATCCATTTACCCATCCATGGGCTCTTAGGTTGTTTCCATGTCTTGGCTATTGTAAATAATGCTGCAATGAACATGGAGATACGGTTACCTTTTTAGATGGTGATTTGTTTTCTTTGGATACATACCCAGACAAGGAATTGCTGGATCATATGGTGTTTTTAGTTTTAATTTTTCAAGGAACCTCCATAGTGTCTTTCATTAGCTTTTCCTGGTTCTTTTTTCCTTTCCCGTACATGTATGGGTTATTTTGCTTCTTTAGGATTCCTGAAACCCAGAATGATGATCCAATTGTAGAAAAGAGAGTATATTGTTAGAGCAAACAAACAAACAGAGGGTTCCCAGCAAGATCACAGTGATACATGGGAAGCTGCGTCAGGTTGCTCTCGGCTGTGATTGTGGAAGGACCACTGCTATCCCCGGCCTCTGTCTACTACCATCTGCCCCAAGGGCCGCCTTGCTCTTCTCTTTTCATACAACTGAACTGGGCCTCAGAGGCCATTCTTGAAGACTGGTCAGCAGAGGGGAGTGGAGGCTGTAGTCTGATTAGGGAGGACAAGTGCTAGTATTTTTTTTTTTTTTAAGTCCTATTCTGAGCTGTTACGGGGAATGTCTGTTGCTTCTATTGTTGCATCATCCTCTTTTCTTGTAGAGGAAAATCACCATTGATTAGAAGCATAACTACATGCATTTCTGCTCTAGGTTTTTGATGCTTATGGGAAGTCCAAAATGATCTCTCTCTCACTCTCTCTCTCCCCGTGACACTGCTGGGAGAGAGCTGGGGATGTGAGAGAGTGGGAGTAGGTGCTGGGCCAGCAGCAGGGGAGTTCTTAAATGGTCTGCAGGTCTTCCTTACCTGCATCCTGGACACTTGGATGAGGGTCGGGTCTCCTTGACTGGCTCTCCTTATCTTTAAGACCTCAGGAGCAAAGTGACTCTCCACAGGAAAGCTAAAAGGCCATAACAGAATACCATCAAATACACAGAGATTTAATTGTGCCACTTTCGTAGTAAAATGGCACAGCATGACCAACTCTCTTTGGCAGCTTAGTTGCTGTAAAAAAAAAAATAAAATAATGCGTTCCACTAAGTTATGAGCCTAGCTTGGCTAGCACAGTGTGGGCAAATAAATTTTTAGTATGGGAACATTTAGAGACTTTATGTCTCTGACAGTCAGATTTTTCTTTGAACTAAGGGGCAACATTATGTCCAGGAGAGAGGTGTGAACTGTGGGCTGGGAGCCTTACAGCATGGTGTAAGTTTATATGGCTGCTGTAGAGAATGGGAGAGGAAAAGACCTGGGATAGGCCCGTGGCTGCTGAACACTTGCCGAAGGCCCACCCACATTTCTAATATCACCTAATGACACTAATGATTGTGTCATTTCCTGATTGACTTCCATTGTGTATGTTAAGTAGTTTGAGCACAGGAGTGGAGAAGTTAGATGGCTATAGTGATCTAAAATTGGGGCTTGCCTTTAGAAGTGCTAGGAAGAATCTGAGGGGTTTGAAGCGGTGGGGGGTGGGAGGTTGGGGGAACCAGGTGGTGGGTATTAGAGAGGGCACGGATTGCATGGAGCACTGGGTGTGGTGCAAAAACAATGAATACTGTTATGCTGAAAATAAATTAAAAATAAATAAATATTTAAAAAAAAAGAAGTGCTAGGAAGAAAAAGCAGGAGAATTGAATGATACCTCACAGAGTTTAGACTGGTAATAAAGTGAAGCCCAAGAGACTAAGAACTGGGAGATCAGTAGTGGAGTCTAGGTCAATAAAGTCAATGCAGCTGGAAAATTGGCAGAGGGAAATTAAGCTAAACTGTATTGGAGATGAAGATGAAGCAGCAACCCTCAAATGATTTCATGCCCACGGGAGTGGTAAGTACAGTGTGTTGGTTTGATAAGCTGAGGATCTTTGAACTAGGTTGTTGGACCTTCTGCATGGATGGTGAGGTCTTTCAGAGAAAAGATGTGCCGTGTCAAATCCCAAGGTTTTCAGTGAGTAACAGTGACCAGTCAATGGACGGCACCAATAAGAGGAAGTGAGGGTTTGAACCTTGAAGGAAGAAAGACTTCATTCAGTATGGTGGCAGGAAAGTAAGAGTTGTAGATGCTGGCACATGTATGAGGTACATTCAATAACTGTGATTTTAGGCTCCTTTTTTGGGGTCAGAGTATAACTACTAGAACCTGAGCTCTATTAGCTTTACTACTTGTGTACTTTATGACTTTTTAAAAAAATTTACAAACTACAGGGACGCCTGGGTGGCTCAGTGGGTTAAGCTGCTGCCTTCGGCTCGGTCATGATCCTAGGGTCCTGGGATTGAGTCCCGCATCGGGCTCCTTGCTCAGTGGGGGGCCTGCTTCTCTCTCTGCCTCTGCCTGCCACTCTGCTTGCTTGTGTTCTCCCACGCTCTCTCTCTCTCTCTCTGACAAATAAATAAATAAAATCTTAAAAAAAAAAATTTACAAACTACAGTAATTAACTCTTTGTCTTTTGATTATAAAGAATAAGGAGAGGTCATGTAAGATTTTCTGGGAATATAAGACCAGAAAAAGGCTTCACACTGTAGGAGGGGAAAGTCCTGATCCCAGTTGAAAGTGGCTGTTCAGAAGAATTAGCTGGACCCCAGTGTGCTTAGCTTCCAGTGGTGTTGCAATGGCCTGTAGTAACTGGCTAGCCCTTAGGATTTGAGTGTCGCAAGGGAGGAAAGTCTAGATGGCGTAAGAGAACATCTTTGGGTAAGGAGCCTATTTTCTGTTTTTAAAAACATTAGCATTGGAACAGGTGATCTCTAGGGTATGTTTCTGGCTTAAAAGTTCTTTCTGTGAATCTGAAAAAAATGCAGATCAGGAGTTTGATCCCTTGTATTGCCCAGCTGAAAGACTATGGCTAGATTCTGAATAACATCTTATGTGAAAATTACTATTCCCATAGAGGTAGAAATGTAGTGTATTTTGAAATTCTTGGGAAAAACGGATGGTTATAGTAAGAGGTGTGGGTTGGGAAAAATGAGATATATTTGTGTTTGGTCATGGAACAGCTTAATTGGGAGGGCCAGACTCCTTCCATGCCTGAGATAAGAAATTTCAACTCAGAGCATCTCAAATGGGATCACTTTCTGTGCCTAAAACCTTTCTTTATTCCTCTAAAAATAATACTGAGATAAAGGTAGATGCTTTTATAGACGTCTGTGTTTTTTTTTTCTTTTTTTTTAATCTCGTGCAACCTCATGTATCTTTTGAAAGATAAGTCAGAAAGATAAGTCAGAAAGAATAAGTCAGGGGAGCAGTTAGAGTAAGTGAGGTAGAAACTGGAAGAGGGAATGGAAGAAAGAACAAACAAATACAAGCCCCAGATGCCAAACAAAAGATCTAGGCTGAAGCAGACTTTCATATCTAGAATTCGTAAGTAATGAGTTGTATAGGACTCTTGGTTCATGCTTTACAAAGTGGTTCTAAGTCTCACAAAGATAAAGGAGCAAAAGAAAACAAAGTGACGGTTTTTGTAGCACAGGGGAAGGAAGTACGTTTTGATTTTAAGCTCCTTTTTTTGGGTTGGAAGTATGACTACTAGAGCCTGAACTCTATTTGCTTTTCTACTTGTGTACTTCATGGCTTTTTTTTTTTTTTTAACTTTACAAACTATTGTGATTAACTCTTTGTCTTTTGATTATAAAGAATAGGAGAGGCCATATAAGATTTTCTTTGGGAACATAAGACCTCTTATTTCTTGGTATTTTCATCCATTCCCCTGCTTTTCCACCACCCTCTTTACCCCAGACAACTAATCACTTGGAACAAGGCACAGTTTTAGCATTATTTCAGCCATCTTCATTCCAGGCAAATGAAATAATGATAATGACACGCTTCACAGAAACAGTGTGGTTCAGCATCTAGCAGTAGATGAGGATGGGGACTGCTCATCTTTGGCCTTACGTCACTACCAAACCAAGACTCTGCTTCCTTATCTCTAATTGAAAAGTTTGGACTAGATGATTTCTATGGACTAAGCTCCAAGGTTTTTTGGCTCAAAATCTGCTGGAGGTTTAAAGAATCAGTTTCTGGGAAGGACTCATAATGTCATAAGGAATAGGCATGTCCAAAGGACAGGAATAGGAGCCCAAAGAGGGCACTTTATTTTCTGTCCCCAGAGATGGCCCCAGAGATGGCCAGAGTGATCCTGAAGTGATAAGCATGTGAGGCCAGACTCCCTAAGCCCAGAGGTGGCTCTAAATGTACCTCCAGGAGCTACTGTTGTTATCAGAGTGGAAGTACGGATGTAGAACGACAAGCAGGAACTGACCTTCTAAATAGGGGCTAAAACGGATTCCTTAGCAAGAATGTGTTGAGCAGCTATTCTTGAAATTAGAGAAAAATTTAAAAATATGGTCAAGTGATTGTTCTTTCCAGCCCTAGCCCTACCTTCAGTACTTGTCTTTATTCTCACTTCTTTGTTAAGGTCATTCTCATAGATTCATCTTTCACATTTGTGCAGGTAACTGGTAGATCTGTGTTCATGTCTCTGCTCTGCTTTTTTTTTTTTTTTTTTAAGATTTATTTATTTGAGAGAGCACACAGTAGGGAGGGGCAGAGGGAGAAGGAGAGAATCCCAGGCCAACTTTGCCCTGAGCGCAGAGCCTGACACAGGGCTCGATCTCATGAGCCTGAGATCACAACCTGAACCAAAACCAAGAGTCGGACACTTAACTGACTGCACCACCCAGGAACAGTTGTATGATCTTGGATATGTTGCTTAATTTCTCTAAATACCAATGTGCCCATCTGCCTAGTGGGGATCCTTGCTGCTAAGAAGTACTGTGTTAGTACTGTTGTGAATATTAACACCGAATGGCACAGGCAGAGTATTCAGTATCATGCTGCCACGTAGGAAGCCCTAATAGAAGTTAGTGGGAACAGTTTATTATTTCTGATTCTCCCTTTTACCCCCTTGTCTCTCTTCTACCTCCAGTGCTGCGGTTAGCTACTGCTGTCTAACAAATGTATCAAAACATAATGGCCTAAAAGAACCATTTTGTTATTTCTCATGATTATGTGGATTGACTGTGGTTCAGTTGGGTGGTTTTTCTGCTAGTATAGTTGGGGATTTCTCATGCAACTGGAGTCAAACGGTGGCTGGGTAAAGAATATCTAAAAGGCTATATTTACATGTCTGTCCCCTTGGCAGGGGTAACTGGAAGCCAGGGGATCTCTTATGTCTTCGTGTGGTCTCTCCATGAGACCATCTTGGGCTTCTTTACAGAGTGGCTGGATGTCATGAGCAAAGTTTCCAAGAGAGCAAGCTCCAGTGTGTAAGTGCTGTTTACATCATGTTTGCTACTGTCCCATTGACCAAATTCGGTCAATGTGGCCCCAGACTAGAGTCAGTGTGGGAGACGCTACATAAGGTATGACTATCAAAGGTGTGGTTCATTGGAGCCACCAAAATAAGTCTACCACATCCAGTTTCAAAATCTCCGCTGTCTGGAAAACATCTTCATTTGGACGTCACTCTGTTAGCTTGAATCTAACTAACGTCACTTCCAATCAAATGAGCAATTCATTGTTTATTTGCTTTTTTTTTTTTTTTTTGGTGAGCATAGAGCTGCTGCTAGATCATAAACTGGATAATCTTATTTTGTCAACTTTATTCGCAAGTTATTTCATTTTACTTTTCATTTCTTCAAGTTGAAACCTAAACACAACTTTTCCCTTTCTTGTTTTTTTTTTTAACCAAAATTTCATGAAACCCTGGCATTTATGCCTTTGTTCGCCCCCTCATTGCCACCATCACAGCCCACATCCTTATTATCTTATACATGAACAGCCCCAATAACCTTTCAGTTATGTTTTCTTTAAGCTCTACTTTTAGTCTGAACTAAAAGTAGTTCAGACTACTTTTCAAGAACCTGCAGTATGTTTATCATTCTTGTTGTCTTTTTTTTTTTTTTTTTAAGATTTTATTTCTTTCACAGAGGGACAGTGAGAGAGGAAACACATTAGGGGGAGGGGCAAAGGGAGAGGGAGAAGCAAGCAGACTCCTGACCTAGCAGGTACCCCAATGCAGGACTCCATCCCAGGACCCTGGAATCATGACCTGAGCCGAAGGCAGATGCTTAACCGACTGAGCCACCCAGCTACCCCAGTCATTCTTATTGTCTTACTTATTGTCTTAACCTAACCTTTTGCTTGTTTCTGAGGCCCTTATTTATCTGACCTTACTCTATTTCTATAACTTTTTTTCTTTTTTACTCTTGTATGTCATTCACACTCCAGAATCAGAGAGTGAGGAGGGAAGACACTTAAAGTATGTTTAAATCCATCTACGCTATAAATATCTTAGAACACAGAGAGGAATGGAGGGAGCCGATGTGGAGACAGAAAAAAAGTTCTGAAAATAAGAGATAAAGTGGAGGATGTCTTATTGTTGCCATTTGTATTTTTGAGTAGGAAAAGGGGGGAATCAAATATTTCAGGGGACTCGAAATTAAATCCCTTTTAGTGGAATTTCTTAATTAAAAAAAAAAAACTCATGGACCATCTTTTGGTCATTGCTCTACTCCTGGCTCATTGGGTCATACAGCCACAGTGTTTTTTTTTTCCCCCACAGTCTTTTTTATTGTTATCAGTGGTGGCAGGGTGTATGTTCTAGTGCTGGGCTTGGTACACAGTAAGTGCTTGATACATGTTTGTTAGATGCAGAGTGTATATAAGACAGTTAAATCCAGACATGTCTAAACTAAATAGGCACCGACAAAGTCAAATAAAAAGGTGCATTTTTCATATATTAAATGAGGAGAGATGTAGAACCTAGGTTTATGAATTCACCATGAAATACAGACACCTGTTAAGCTCTCAATACATGTACTCCCGACACTGAGACCAAAGCTAGGGGGGAACGAAGGCTTCAGTAGTTAGACCACACAGTGAGCATACTTTTCTCTTCAGGGATAGGGCCCTTAAAACAAGTTAGGAACATGGGAAGAGAAAGCCATTGTATTTGTTTTTTTTTCTTTTTTAGATATATGAGTCTTTGGATCAGATAACATTTTTAAAATGGGTGTTGATTGAATAGCTTCCTGTTCATTTGAGGAAATAACATTTTTAAAGTGACAAACATAGAAAGACATTAACCCTGAGGAGGTTTAACATATTCAGTTATTCACTGAATTATTTTGATACATTCATTTCCATCCCAGGGCATAGTATTTTTGTGCAACCAGTCAAAGTATTTAACTTCAGTAATCAAGATACTGTGTAAGGATATGGCAAACACTTTTTTATTTTTATTTTTTAAAGATTTATTTATTTATTTATTTATTTTTATTTATTCACTTGACAGAGATCACAAGCAGGTAGAGAGGCAGGCACAGAGAGGAGGGGAAGCAGGGGCCCCGCTGAGCAGACAGCCTGATGTGGGGCTCTATCCCAGAACCCTGGGATTCTGACCTGAGCCGAAGGCAGAGGCTTTAACCCACTGAGCCACCCAGGCGCCCCGGATATGGCAAACACTTTTGAAGAATTTTTCCCACTCTTCCAGCTTTCATCCATTAATTTCAAATATCCTATTTTAGAGAACTTAACTGCAGAGTAGTCCACTTAACTTTATTAACCTGGACCTCAGCGCAGGGACATTCTTGGGGGCGGAGCCATGATCTTCTTTAACTGTGATCTGTTTTCTTCTAAATTCTTAGTGCTGCTCAAGAAGAGGCCCTGTTTCTTCCTAGAGACTTTCAGGCAAAGGAGCTGTTTCCAGCTTCCTGCTAAATCCACCCAGCTATGTCATGCAGGGGATGCAGGGAAGAATTTTCCTTGGGAGGGCCTCCTCAGAAGTTTTGGAGATGGGCCTTGAGCTCTTGGCTGGAATCAGGGTTTTCCAGAGCAGAGGCTGTAGTACTGCTCGTCACTGATTGGGAGACGTTCTGCCTGGGCTATTTTCATGAGAGTCAAATAAAACTCTCTTCTCTTAAGCCTGCTTTGAAAGGTGTTTTCCTAATGATTTTACCAGTCAAATAGAATGACTGTGTGGGAGAGCATAGTTGAATAACTGGAACACTCTGGCAGCTTCCCTTCTCCACCCTGTGCCCCTACTTGGCTCTCCTCCCCCTCCCCCACAAGCTCCTCCTTTCCCAGGCACACACTTGCTACTCTGTTTTCTGTTCTGGAGCTGCCTGAATTGTATGATTTTTACAGATGACTGTGAACTCTTCAGTCCAGAAAGAGGTGCCAGGAATACAAACAGCCCAGCTCACTGGTACTCACCCTGGGGGGCAGGGGAGGAGAGTGACCAGCCAAGCTGGTTGTGTTATCTCCATGGGGCACTTAACTCTGAGAGAAACCTCAGGCTTTCTCACATCATCCAAGAAGCATTTCAAAAATAGAAAGAATCACCAAGAAAAGGCTGTCATCAGGAGGTGCTCCATCTCTTGGGTATGTTGGATTGAGGGCAAAAACACTTGCTTGTGGCAGCTTATATTTTTACTGTGAATCTTATATGAGCTGTTTGTGATTTCTGGGTACTCTAGCCAGGTCAATAGCCTTTGGGAAGAGGGATTTCAAACTGGTGACCCACAAGCCAAATCAAATTACTGTCATAGACCATGGGTGTGTGTGGGGGGGGGGGAGTGGGGAGAGAGAGAGAAGGGAGATGGGAAGGAGTGAGGGAGAGGAGAAAGAAGGAGACAGGGAGTAGTGGAGATTCAAACTCTGTATTTGGCTGGTACTGAGTAGTGGCTGCCCCACTAGCTTGGGACATGCGTTCTGTAGTCCATGGTCCCTGACCACCCCCACTCCTCCCTACTCCCCTTCATCTCATCACCCAAGCTGATTCACTGTTCTGTGTTACTTGTATGGTCTCTGTAGGCCTTTGTGTTGGCTACCCTGCTTTTAGTACAAGTATTTTCATTTTTCATAGTGTTCCTTGAATGCTGAACTCTATTTTTCTGAGACAAACCAAAGAGGTTAAGGACTTTTCAAGAACTCATTTGTATTATAGAACGAAAATTTAGGAACATCAGCAGTTGTTTCTCAGTGAAAATATTTCTCAGCTGTAGCAGTGGCCCACCCTGACTGAAGGTCTTTCAATTATCTGTTCCATGTTAGGCTGTTGACTTCCTCCAGGACCTGTCTGCTACTGGCCTCCGACAACAGAGCAGCTCTTCTAGAGCTTCCAAAGGCCTCTGCTAGAAAAAGTCTTATCACAAGTAGCACAGATGCCTGCCACAGGGGCCAGTGACCTTCCTGCTAGCTCACTAGATGTTGTAGGAGATACAAAGAAATGTGAAGTGATCACATGTTCTGTACTCACCAGAGCAGTTCTTGGAGTTCTTTTGCTAATGAAAAATATGAAAATCTGTAGGCATTCAGCTTATGTGAGGCACCAAAAAATATTTTTGTCTTGTCTTTGTACCTCTTCCCCCACCTAATGTTTTAATATGACCACAAACAAGTAGCACAAGTGAGATATGAGCATATTTCTTTCTTCTGACCCTGTATCCTCACCTTTTAGCGGAAGTATTCAGAGGCTGTGAAGAAGAGAATGGAAGAAATGGAGAACCCGTGGTTGCAGAATAGGCCACAGGCCACATAATCAGCCTCTGAATAATTTGATAAGTAGTAAAAGCTAACAACAACAAAAAAGAATTTTCAAATACTGATTCCTCTTTGAATCATCTCATGTATTTTCCCCACAATTATTAGATTAAAATTAACATTTAGTATTAAATGAAACTTTACATAAGGTTTTTATGTTGTAAAATGCAGTTGACATTGAACACCGTGGAAGTTAGAGGTGCTGATCCCCCACCTGACAGTCAAAAACCTGCATCTAACTTTTAACTGCCCGAAACCTGAACTACGAAGAACTTATGGTGAATCAGAAGTCTGACCGATAACATAAACAGTCAATTAACACCTATTTTATATGTTGCATGTTTTTGTATACTTTGCTCTCAAAGTAAGTTAGAGGAAAGAAAATGTTAAGAAAATCATAAGGAAGAGAAAATACATTTCTAGTGCTGTACTGTGAAAACTGTGTGTGTAAGAGGAACCACACGGTTCAAACCTGTGCTGTTCAGGGGTCAGCTGTATCGTGTTTTATTCCATGTGCCCAGATAGGACTGAGCTCATAGTTGACAGTAAGTTGTAGAATGAAAATACCCATGTACCGTGGAGGCCAATTATTTTGTCTATGGACTATAGTACTCTGTTCTCAATTTCTTCCATTTCTATTTTACCATAGATATTGAAGTTTTAGTAAAAATAATGTCTGGAGGCTTCTATCTTCTTGATATTCTTTGACTTTTATTTTTCCCCTCAAATAATTCTATGTATTTTAAAATACCTGTATCAAATGTTAATTATTAAACTAGATGAGATTTTTAACTAAGCTGACTTTTTAAAATTAATTTTACTTATTTTGAGGTAATGATAGATTCACATTCAATCGTAAGGAGCAATACAGAGAGGTTCTATGTACTCTTCACTCAGTTTTCCCCAATTTTAATGTCTTGTAGTACCATAGCACGATACCACAACCAGGGTATTGACTTTGACACAGTCGATACAGAACATTTCCACCATTACAAGGATTTCTTGGGTTGCCCTTTTATAACCACATTCAATGCCTCAACCCCACCTCTGGAAACTACCAGTCTGCCCTCCATTTCTACAATTTTGTGGCCAACCTATTTTTTTAGAAACATTTCTCTAACTGTTTGACTCTAGAGAGAAAAGACCATTGAACACTTACATAGGGTTGATGACTTCTGTAGGTGGAAGTGTATATTTCTAGATGCGTGCGGTCTTGGATGTTTTGCGTTGCTCTGCCAGGAGGCAGTGTGGGCTCCTGAAATCCAGATTACTGAGACCTCAGTACTGCAGCTATTCTTGTCAGAAAATGCTGCTGCCAATGGTTGACAGAATTTTCCTGCCTGATTATGCTACCTCCATAAGGCCAGCTAAGAATTGTCCTTGGTGGCTGAGCAGTTCAGCTCTCTTCTTGATGCTGGGATAGTCAGATACTGTCTGGAGGTGCTGGCAGCTGTGGAAAGAGTGTGGGAAGATGTTTTCTCTACCTATCAACCTGTTGTGACTATTTACTGAGGAACACTGAGACTGCAGACTCTTTCCTTTTCCCTCCATCTTTGAAGTTACCAGCAGCTCTGCTTTGACCCTGTATTACGCTTGGAACTTCTGGAATGCCTCAGGATGCCAAGTAGTCTTTTCTTTCTTGCTGTCAGTCTGACTCAATTTTCTGGTGCCACTATAGAAGTAAAACCAGTTGCTGTTCTTAAACTAGCAGCTGTGTTATTAGAAGAGCCAGGAATCATCTGACGTCTCCCACCTTTTGGGCCTGGTGTTACACTTGCTCTTACGTGTAGCTCAGCTAGCCTGACTGCTTCCATTTTAGGTCATGAAATGAAGTATGACATCCAGTTGAGGAGATATTGGAAGAAATTGCTTTTTGTAGTTTTTTATGGATTAGAATTGCTTGTGATAGCCCCCTCTTTGGCATAAATCAGCTGTACATTTTAAATTTTTTATAATTGTGGAAATTAAATAGTATAGTATAGAAGCAAAATAATTATGGAAAGAAATTTGGTATTTTCGACATAATATATTTCACTTTTATTTAAATGATTTTAAATGTTTTATCATCATTGAACATAATAAAAACAATTTTTACTTTATGGATATAAGAGTTGATATTATTGGGCTCATAAAGCCATGTCCTGACTGAGTAGTAATGAAGGAACTCAGAGATTTCTGAGGTTCTTCCTGCCCTTTTCTTCCTTCCTATTTTTCTTTCTCTAATATTATATTCCATTTACTCTTCTTTACAAACTGAAGAGTTGCTGAGAATTTTAGTGAACCCTCTGGTGCCACATGTTCTTATCTATAACTTTTATTTTATTTTTTTTTTAAAGATTTTATTTATTTGTCAGCAGAAGCACGGAGATCTGCAGAAGATCAGGCAGAACAGGCAGAGCAGGCAGAGGGAAAAGCAGGCTCCCTGCTGAGCAAGGAGCCAGATGTGGGACTCAGTCTGAGGACCCTGGGAGCATGATGGGAGCCAAAGGCAGAGGCTTCACCGACTGAGCCACCCAGGCATCCCATTATCTATCAATTTTAACATTCAGTTGAGTTGTGAAGAAAATGGAGTATGGGTTTTGGGTTCTGGGATGAAAGACAAAAGGAAATAATACAAAATGAAAGTTTAATAGGAGGGGCTGTGTGGAACTTGTTAGTCGTTCGTGTTCACATCAAAAGGAAGAAATAAAATATAGGTTGCTGATCTTTGTTGATTGTTACCTCAAGTACTCCATGTATATATGGAGATTTAAAATTTTTCATTTTCATCAAATGAGTTTCTTGTGTTACCTAGGCTCCTTTGTCAGTAATCTACATTAAAAAGTTCTTAGTGCCTGGTCTTCAGCATTAAATTGGATGATTCCAATGTATTTTTAAAAATATTTTTAAAATTATTTGACAGAGAGAACACAGTAGGCAGTGACAGGCAGAGGGAGAGGGAGAAGCAGGCTCCCCGCTGAGCAGAGAGCCAGATGCAGGACTCCATCCCAGGACGTGAGTCGAAGGCAGACACTTACCCAACTGAGCCTCCCAGGCTCCCCAATCAACATATTTTTTTGACTCAAAAATATATTTCTAGTGGAAAGCTAAAACATTCTATCACTCAGTTTTAAGTGTTAAAGTTTGTTTTGAATGAGTAAGAAATTAAAATATGTTCAGTGTTCTGCGATGAGGATGCTGAGAAATGGGAGTACCTGTCATCTGCAGACCAGTAATACAGCACAAGAGAATCTTAAGCAGGCTTCATGCCCGGCACAGAGCCCAATGCGGGGCTCAATCTGATGACCCTGAGATCATGACCTGAGCTGAAATCAAGAGTCAGCACTTAATGACTGAGTCACCCTGGTGTCCTTAGACGCCTGCTTTCTGATTATCTTCATGTATTGAGAGTTTCTGTTTGCTTCCATTTCAAATTATTTAAATGAAAAATAACATTACTGCTAGCCCATCTAAGAAACACTGTGCAGTTGCCAATAGAAAACTTCTTAAAGAAGTTGTTTCATTCACTGTTCCCAAATTCTTACTGTGGTTAAATCCATTGAATTCTTTTCAGTCATGTTAGCCATCTCCTTTTGTACCATTTGATGTTATTTGAAGGTCCCACTTGAGTTATGTCTTCAGTTTTTTTTTTTTTTTTTTTTTAAGATTTTGTTTATTTGACAGACAGATCACAAGTAGGCAGAGAGGCAGGCAGAGAGAGGAAGAAACAGGCTCCCTGCTGAGCAGAGAGCTGGATTCGGGGCTTGATTCCAGGACCCTGGGATCATGACCTGAGCTGAAGGCAGAGGCTTTAACCCACTGAGCCACCCAGGTGCCCCCTTTCAGTTGGTTTTTACTCTTCCTGATTTTCTACCACGGATTACACCCTTGGGGTTTCATTAAATTTATGGACTATTTGAGGGGAGAAGTGAGATCTTCATTATAGTGAATCTTCCCATTTATAAGCATTCATACCTCCCCTTTTAAGTCTTTTGAAAATGACTTTTGATAAAGTTTTATAATTTTCTCCATAAAAGTGTCCTAGGAAACTTTAGTTATTATCACAAATGGTATCTTTTAAAGAAATAATTACATGTTCTGTCAGTTTGTTGAGCTATAGAAACTCAATTGATTTTTATATATTTTCTATCAAGCTGTCTTGCTGAACTATTTCCAATGGTTTACTTGTATTTTGTTTTCACATTTAGAACACATTATTTAGAACTAATCTTAGATTTACGGAAGAGTGGCAAAGATTTTTAGAGTTCTCCTATACCCTTCCCTTCATCCAGCTTTCCCTGAGGTTAACTTCTTACATAACTGTGGCACTTTTGTCAAAAATAAAAAAAAAAAATTATACTGAAACATTACTGTTAACTAAACTACAAACTTTATTTGGATTCTACCATTTTTTCCACTAATGTCCTTTTTCTGTTCCAGGATCCAGTCTAGAATATCACATTGCATTTAGTCTTTGATTTTTAATGTAGAAAATTTTATCACCTCCAAAGAATAAAAGTTTTGTCCCTTAGTTTCCGTGTGCGTGTGCGCATGCTGTAGGTATCAGGTATACCTTCCTGTACACTTGGGCTGACCACTGTTACCCAGGCTCTACTTACTCTACATACTCTACTCCCCCTAGAAATGTTGGTGCTTCCCAAGACTGTATCCTTTGTCCTTAATCCACACCTACTACACATTGTTCTGGAGGCTCTCATCCATTTTATATCTCCCTGTGTGCATTGGGTGTAGCCTCTGTGCCCCGCAGTCCCTTGTTGCTACAATTACCAAATCTTGATTTCTAGTATAGATTTCTTTTTTGATCTCCAGGTTCATATGACTGTCTTCGAGATATCTGGATTTTCCACAGACTTTCAATATGTCTTCAGGGAGCCCATCTCATTGTCTTTTCTTGTCCCTCCTCTTGCATTTCCCATCTTCATAATCTCCCAGTTATCCAAGATAGAGAAACCTGGCACTCATTCTGAACTCATCCCTCCCTTTCTTCTTTCTTCTTTTTTCCTTTCCTTCCTTCTCTGCCTTCTCTCACCTCCATTACTTTCACTCCCTTTATGTCTGCTCCTATTAATTCTATTTCCTTCATTTCTCACATTTTTATCAGCTTCTCTCCATTCTATTTCATTAAAAGCTCTCATCATTTCACACTATCAAACTTCTTAACACATTATCCAGAGATTCTGGCCTCTCCATCCCGTCTTGTCCCATGATGCCCTTTTCCACTGCACATACAACACCCTCACTCTCTGTGCCAGCTCTACCTAATCACCTGACGTCCTTTGGATATGCCGTGTTCTTCTTCTTTGGAAGTTGTATATGGATTTTTTTTTTTTTTTTTTTTTTTTTTTTTGGTTCCTGCTCTCTTTTCCTGACTAACTCCTGCTAATTTCCTTGGTCTCCAGTCAGTTGTCACTGTTTCCAGAAAACATTTAACTTCCTAGCCTGGGTTAAAGCTACTTCTAAGAACTCTTAAGGTAGTTTGTCTGTATTTCTCTCCTGGCACTTAAAGTATGGAGCTTGTTTGGTTATGTCTGTATACCATTGCTCTACTCCTTGACAATACTGTATGTTCGTCAAGGTCAAAGAACAATGTATTTTGCTTTGTACTTCCTATTGCTTAGCACAGTACCTGGCACATAGCTGTTACTAATAAATGTTTATTGAATGAATGAATAAACATATTCACCATTCTTGGAAACACAGACTTGCTATTTCCAAGAATGATATCTTTTAACAGAGACAGAACTCTCTAAACGTCAGCTTCCTTATTTATAAATGAGAAGGGTACACTAGAAGATCTCCGAAGTCCTTTATAGCTCTAACAAATGGTATTTATGATTTTAAGATTTATCATCCTTGAGGATATTCAAAAGAAAACAATACAAATTCTGGGGGAAATTCCAAAGGAATTCCAAAATATTTTGAGCAGTGGCAATAACCCTGGAATAATAATTTGGTTTTTTGGTTATATTGCATAGATAAATTGTCAAGTGCTAATAATCCGAGCACGTGGACATTTGAGTGGTTTATTTAGGATAATCAGAGTTTCTTTTCCTTTGCTAACATAGCCAAATCATTTTAGGAAGACTGTAAATTTTCCTTGGCTGAAGATTTTCAAGTGAAAGCAAGATGGCTATTTCTCTTGGATATTGTAGATGAGTTTTAAAGTGTAGCTGTATAATGATGGGACTAATTGACCACTAAGGTCTCACCTGGTGATAAGATCCTTCAATTTTGTGGTTTACAGCTTTTGAGTTTTTTGTATTATTTTGTTTTTTGGTATAACAGGGAAAAAAAAGAGTTGGCTAGCACACTGTTTTTCCAAGTTCATCTTACTGGATTTAATATCAACATTAGAAAGCCACCAAAAGTTTATGTTTATCAAAATTGTTGACTTATGTGTATCCAAAAACTTAATATTGTGAGTGGTCTCCAGCTTGCTGAAATGATCTGGGTTAAATCAGTGTCCAAGGCCCAGTTTAAAAAGGTCTTTTAATGTAGTGGATTTTTAAAAATAGCATATATTTATCATTCATATAGAAAACCACATAAAACAGGACTCATGCCCTGAGCTGAAGGCAGACACTTAATGACTGAGCCACCCAGGTGCTCCCCTTTTATATCTTGTAACTGAGAAATGTCCTCTCCCTCTTGGAACTCATGAACTCATGAATGTGATTATTTCCATAGTTGTGTTTAATATGGCACACACTTATATTTTATTCTAGATTATTTTAAAATGTTGACAATGCTAACATTGTTATGCTCCTATGAAAGGAATGAAGAAAAATTCTTCAATGAAGAAAAATTTCAAAATATCAAAAATTATATGAAAATAAAATATTTTTGTTTCATTATTCCATAACTGTTAACTCTTTGGGATAGTTCTCTACTAAACTGTATATAGTCAAGTGTATAATTTTTACATAGTAAGTACTCCCTCTGCTGTTACTTTGGGCTTTTTAAAATTTCTAATTGAAATTAGAGATCTTAATTAGAAATCTTCTTGTAGGGATGCCTGCGTGGCTCAGTTTGTTAAGCTGCTGCCTTCTGCTCAGGTCATGATCCCAGGGTCCTGGGATTGAGTCCTGCATTGGGCTCCCTACTCAGCAGGGAGCCTGTTTCTCCCTCTGCCTGCCTCTCTCCCTGCTTGTGCTCTCTCTGTCTCTCTCTCTCTCTGACAAATAAATAAAATCTTAAAAAAAAATCTTTTTGTAGTTGTTACTCTTAATAATAGAGAACAATCTGGTTACCAGAGGGGAGGTGAGTGGGGGGATGGGTGAAGTAGGTGATGGGAATTAAGGAGCACACTTGTGATGAGCACAGGGTGATGTATGGAACTGCTGAATTATTATACCGTACACCTGAAGCTAATATAACACTATCTTAACTGGAATTAAATATATAACATAAATAGTAATATGGCAAAAAAAAGATCTTTTTCTAGTTCTCATCATAGAAGCTTTGATTCTCACAATTTTTGCTTTTTTAATATAAATACCTAAAGCTGTAGCTTTCCCTTTAAGCATGTTGAGTTTATATTATCAGGTAATTGGGAAATATTTTCTAATTTCCCTTGTATTTATCTGTGGTTGTGTTTCTTTCTTTTTTTTTTTTTTTAAGGTATTGCTTAATCTCTAGCTATTAGGGGATTTTCTAGATAACTTACTGTTACTAATTTCTAATATACTGCTTTGTTTGATTTTTAATCCTTTTAAATGTATTGAGACTTGTTTTATGGCCAGTATATAATTTATTCTTGGGAGTATTCCTTAAAAAGAATGTATATTTTGTTTGGGTGTAGTGATCTTTAAGTGTCAGTTTGGTGGGCATATTCACATGTAAAAGAGTGAAGTTGGATTTCATCCCTCATACAAAAGTTAACTCAAAATGGATCAAAATCTAAATGGATAAGGTAAAACTAAACCTCTAGTGGAAAAGCTTAGTTGTAAATCTTCATTCATGACCTTGGATTATGCAGTGGTTTCTTAGATTAGGACAATAAAAGCACAAATAATAACAAAATTGATAAATTGAATTTCATGAAAATTAAAAGTGTTTCTACTTCAAAGGACAACATCAAGAGAGTGGAAATTCAACCCAGAGGATGGGAGAAAATATTTGCAAATTAGATATCTGATTAAGGATTTGTATCTAGAGTAATTGTGTCTTAACAACTCAGTGATAAAAAGACAACCTAATTTAAAAATAAGCCAAGGATCTGAATAGTTATTTCTCTGAAGAAGATATACAAACAACCAAAGAGTACATGAAAAGATGCCTATTATCATTACCCATCAGAAAAATGCATTTCAAAACTATGAGGTATCACTTCACACCCAAGTAGGCTGACTATAATAAAAACAGAAACAGAGACATAAAAACAGGGAAAAAAAAACCTACCAAAGACAAAAACCCAAAACACAAACTATAACAAATGTGGTCTGGATGTGGAGAAACTGGAACCCTCAATTTCTAGTGGGAATGTAAAATGGTTGCTTTGAAAAGTCCAACAATTCCTAAATGAATAACCATAGTCATCATATGACTTAGTAATTTGAATTTTTGCTGTATATCCAGAAGAAATGTAAATATGTCTACCCAAAATCTTGCTTCTGTAGCATGTTCACAGCAGTATAATTCATAGTAGCCCCAAACTGAAGACAAAACATGTTCATCAATCAACGGAGGTAAATCAAATGTGGTTCATCTATTCAATGGAATGTTATTTGGCAAAAAAAAGGAAGTAATGGTTACCACATGGATGAATCTTGAAAACCTTATGCTAAGTGAAAGAAGTCAGTCATAAAAGACCATATATTGCATGACTCCATTTATATGAAATATCCAGAATAGGAAAATCTATAGAGACAGGAAGTAGATTAGTGGTAACCTAGGACTGGGGCTGGTGGTATCTGGGAACATGGGAGGTGAGTACTAAAGGGCATGGGTATGGGATGATGAAAATATTCTAAAATTGATTGTAGTAATGGTTGCACAACTCTCTCTATACTAAAACCATTGAATCGTATGTACATTTTAAATGAATTATATATGCATTATTATAGACTGTTAAAAATAAAGGAACCAGGAGCACCAATAGTTCAGGGTAAGAGCCTTTGATATTACTTAGTGTTATAGTGACTTTAGAAAAAACTTGTCAGCTAGAGTTAACTGATTTGAACAATTCAACTTCACTAGGCAAATAAACCTAGAAGAGCTTACAATGCTGGCAGTTAAATTTTTTTTGCACAGTTTTCAAATGACTGTGATGTTAAGAGAATAAAGTCTCAGGTGAATGAAAGCTACATGATGTAAAAAGAAAAAGGTCAAGTTGGTAGATAATTTTTTAAAAGATTTTATTTATTTATTTGACAGAGAGAGATCACATCTAGGCAGAGAGGCAGGCAGAGAGAGGGGGGGAAGCAGGCTCCCCGCTGAGCAGAGAGTCTGATGCAGGGCTCAATCCCAGTACCCTGAGACCATGACCCGAGCCGAAGGCAGAGGCTTAACCCACTGAGCCACCCACGTGTCCCAGTTGGTAGATAATGTTATTCATACATTCCATATTCTTATTGATTTAGTCAATTTTTGCTTAAGATATTTTAGGATTCTATTATTGCTACTCATCTAAGATTATTATGTCTTCTTGGTGTATCTGACCTCTTATCATCTGCAATCACTTCTTCATTTCCATATTACTTGCCTTGAAGTCCACATTATCAGATATTAATATAGACATAACAGTATTCTTATACTTAGGGTGTGCATTTCCCCCCCCCACATTTTTACTTTCACCCTGCCTTTGTCTTTGTATTTAAAGTGCTTTTCTTATAAACAACACAGTTGACAGTTTTTTCCCTTAAATGTAAAGGTTTGTTTACATTTAGTGTAATTATTGATAATGTTGGGTTTAATCCGCCATCCTGGAATTTGTTTTCTAATTTCCCCATCTGTTCTTTGTCCAGTATTTCTTTTCCTTCCTTCTTGTGGGTAAATTGAATAGTTTTTTTGTATTCTATTTTGCCTTATAGCCCAGCTGCCAACTCTTTGGGTAGGTCAGGAGTTAGTCTTGCTCTTGAACTCAACCCCTGGCTTGTCTTGGAAGATCTCTCTCTCTCTCTCTTTCTCTCTCTTTTTTTTTAATGATTTTATTTATTTATTTGACAGATAGATCACAAGTAGGCAGAGAGGTAGGCAGAGAGAGAGAGAGGAGGAAGCAGGCTCCCTGCTGAGCAGAGAGCCCGATGCGATGTGGGGCTCCATCCCAGGACCCTGAGATCATGACCTGACCTGAAGGCAGAGGCTTTACCCACTGAGCCACCCAGGCGCCCAGAAGATCTCTCTTGATCCTGCTTTGCATTTGGTGAAGGCTCAGTGCTTGTCAGAGGGATCTTATTCATCGATTGTCCTGTTCCGAGCCTTCAAGGAACTGCTGCTTTGCACTCAGCAAAGGCTGGGGGGTACTTCAGGAAGATTTCCCAGCCCTTCTGTTTTGTCCCAGTCTTTGATGTGTGGTGGTTGTGTACTAGGTGCAAACTCTGTGAAAGAGAACTGACAGGTGGGTATGGAGTTGTTCTTCGATTAGAGCTCCTCAGAACTCTAATTCCTCTCATCAACAGCTGTTAAAAGTTAATAAAGTTTTAGCTGGTTTCTCCATACTTCCCTTTTGGCAGGTTTATTCTTTCTCCTGTCAGAGATAAAAGCAGTTAGACATCTCTTTTTTGGGAAGAGATCATTTGTATGTGAAAAATAGTTCATTTAGGTTACTTTGCATCTCAGCTTTAATGGGTTTTTAAAGAAAATTTATGAGCTTGTTTTAGGCTGTGGTTACTTTTAAAGTGTTTTTTTTTTTTTTTTATAATTATATGGCATTGGAAACATTTTTTTGAGCATCTACAGTTAATGTTTATTTTTTAGAGGCTTATTGAGTGATAATTGCCTAGTGTGGAATACCCAAGGAATCTGTGAAAGGTCAATGAGTCAATGAATGACGGCATTTGCTTTAGGTATTGAGTCGCTGGTATTGGCCCCACATTAATATACATAATCTCTCTTATGGCCAGTAATACATACTTAATGATGGTGACCTACAGATAGGCTACACTTTATTGATAAAGCACCAAAAGAAGGTATAGTGATTATGCAGTCTTGCCTCATGAGCATTTATGTAGCCTTCTGAGTTAAAAAGAGATTCAAATATATTCATAATTAATATGGCTTATCTGGATCACTTTAGAGCTGTATACAAGGTTTGGTCATACTCATTAAGATAATTTTGATTTTATTTGTTACAAATAAAGCTTATTTTTTACACTCTGAGATGTTAAGAAAAAGACTTTATGCTCTTCTTTGTTTAGTTTTCATGTTTTGATTGTATTTCTTTTACCTTATATTATCTTTTAAGATTCTGTAGAAGAATTTTGTCTGGTAAGTGCAGGCTTATTTAATCCTATGCTCTCTGAAATCTAGGAGTGACTGGTACACAGAGGAGAATCAGGCATTGAATGTTCAATAGATTTTTTCTTTAAAATCTCAAACATTCATAAAGTAAGTAGTGCAAATAGAAAAATAAACTCCCATGTTTCTAATAACTGTTGACATAGGTTAATCAGGATCTTTTTTATCCTGACCACTTTATAAAAACAGTTGAGCGTCTGCTAGAATATTTCATTTATTTTTGATTGCTAAAATATTTTAAAGTTAATCCCAGATGTTATGTCTTGTTTTACCTGTAGATTGCTCTGCCTGATACAGAAAATTTTTAAAACGTAATTACAGTGACATAATAGCATCTAACAAAGTTAGATGTGTTTAATATGGTACACACTTATATTTTATTCTAGATTATTTTAAAATGCTGACAATGCTAACATTGTTATGTTCCTATAAAAGGAATGAAGAAAAATTCTTCAATGAAGAAAAATTTCAAAATATCAAAAGTTATATGAAAATAAAATATTTTTTGTTTCATTATTCCATAACTGTTAACTCTTTAGGATAGTTCTCTACTAAATGGTATAGTGATAATTTTTCAAACCTCACTTTTTCATGTCATGTTCGATTCCATTCCACTCATACCTGGAAATACCTGGGAAAATTAACTTACTTTGTTTCTAATCTTATTTGATTAATATTATAATTTCTAAACATTTGAATATTGACTGTTTCTTTTCTATTGCTTTCAAGAATGTCCTAGCTAGATATGTTCATAGGCCATATGGTGGCCTATGAAAAAATTCATTCTGAGACCAGATAAATTTTATAAACAATGTATACCTGACCCCCTTATGGTGATTTATAAGGTATATAATGCAGGTTATAAGCAGCAAAGGTCTGAGTTTGGCAATAAAGAGTTAACTTGGCTTAACCAAGAATTTCCTAAATTTATTTAGCCCCAGAACCCCTTTTTTAATGTAACCTCTCTTAACTAAAATACATTTTGGAGAATATTATTTAGGCAGGACAGTGCTACCTCAGAATAGCAAAACAGAAGCTGTTAAGTTCATTTTTATTTGAATTAGATAACTATCCTAATGGAATAATCATAATCATGTAATATTGTTTTTCCCCTATAATATGCTTAATATTGATAACACAGTATAATAGGTCATCCTCTTCAGGATCTTACATTCTGAAAATCTTTAAAAATACCGTAAAAGCAAATCAAGTATGAGCATTTTGTTTTTTCATGAGATAGATATTTGCAAAAAAAATATAGGTATACATCACAACCCATCTGTAAGGAAAGATAAATGCATTGGTATTGTATTAAAGGGGAAGGTAGAAACAATATGTGTAGAAATGCAAGGAAATAGAAACCAAAAGAGAATAGTGATCAATTAGATTATATTTTATTTGTGAAGAATTAGTTAAAAATATCTTAAAAGGGGCACTGGGGTGACTTAGTTGGTCAAGTGTGGGGTCTTGATTTCGGCTCAGGTCATGAGCTCAGGGTCTTGAGATTGAGTCTGGGTCAGGCTCTGCACTCAGTGTGGAGTCTGCTTAAGATTCTCTTCCTCTTCCTCTGCCCCTCCCCCCACCCCACCATCCTGCAATCATGTGTTCTCTCTCTCTCTCAAAAAAAAAAACAAAAAATCACAACTTTTAAGAAGTTTAAACTTAGGCAGTAGTGTGGAAGTTCTCACAAGTGGTTTACATTTTCATGTATTTTTATTTTTTAAAAAGACTTATTTATTAGAGGGAGAGAAAGGATGAGCAGGGGGACGGGCAGAGTGAGGGAGAGAATTCACAAGTAGACTCCCCGCTGAGTGCAGAGCCTGAAGCCAGGTCAATCCTAGGACCCTGAGAGTTTGACCTGAAGTGAAACCAAGAGTCAGTGGTTTAACCGACTGAGCCACCCAGGTGCCCCTACATTTTTATGTACTTTAAAATATGTTCACTTTTTTAAAACATGTAAGCAGTTAACAGGGCCAAGTGGAAGCTAACTGCACATCAAAGGTAAACATTCTCCATTCTGCCACTCTTCTCACTGACACTAGAGTGAGAAGGGACTCCAGAGGTACTCAAGTTCTAGAGGTTCTGCATCTCACCATGATATGATCTAATTGACACCCATCCCCGGCCCCCAACCTTGCCAACCCTCCCGAGTGGATTAGCTGGCTGCCCCTGTCTTCATATCATGGAAATGTGCAGACAGGTGTTTTTTCTGTGATGCCACAAAGGTGATTTTTTCCATTTCAGTCAAACTGCAACTTCAAGCGGAAGAGAGAGGGGTTGTGTCCATCAAAGGAGTGTGTGCAAATCGCTATCTTGCCATGAAGGAAGATGGAAGATTACTGGCTTCTGTAAGTAATACTCTTTTTGTAGTTTTTTTTTTTTTTCCTTTGTGAGTTTTGTTGCTGTTAATTTGCTAGTATTGGTATTTATTAAGGATTTTATAAGTATTATCTAATTTAATCTTCATATTCACCTTATAAAATAGTACCACTCTCTTTATTTCATGGATACAAAAACTGAAGTTCTGAGTGAGTAAGTAACCAGGGAAACACAGCTTACATGTGGTAGAAGCTGGATGGCACTTGAGGCAGTCTTGACTCTAGAGCCTGAGCTCCAAGTGATTGCATTTCACTGACTTATATGCAAAGCTATTGAACTAGAGTTGTAAAAAAGAATTTTTATATTGTGCAGTTGTTTGAAGATCAGTGGGATGGATATATATACAATTTTGAGTATCAGTTTTTAAGTTTCTTCTTTCAGATTTCACATGCAAAATGTTTGCAGTATAGAATACAAGCTGAGGAAGTGGATTCTTAACCTAGATACAGATAGTGGCACTGCCACATATTAGCTGTGTGTTCTTAAGCAAATTATTCCGAGGTAGTTCCCTTACCTATAAAACAGAGATAATAATGATCCTATCAATATGAGTTTTTGTGAAGACTAAATTAGATAATTTATATCAAATGCCAAAATCCAGTTCATGCATAATAAGTCCTCAAAAGTTTTACTTCCTCTTCTCCTTTATATATAAGCTCATTCAGGACAAGGACTACACTTTTTTACTTTTTATCACAGCTAGTCAGGAGTACTAGCTCCTGGCTAGTATTCTTTTCACTATGGCAGCCTCCTGTCAACCCTACCATTGTCATTAGAACAGGATTACATGCCTGTTGGGCAGACACGATATGTGGGAAATACTGCAGAGAAATAAAGCAGTCTCTCTGGAGGAGTAGATGGGACACTTACCTAAAAATGTGTATGTGTGTGCGTATACACAAACCACAGCCAGCCATGACACCAATACCAGTGGCCAGTTACCATTGGCTATAACTTTCTCCCATTAGAGATCCAATATTAGAGCAGTTGTGGTATTTTAAGCTATACACATATTTTTTTTTAAAGATTTTATTTATTTATTTGACAGAGAGAGAGAGATCGCAAGTAGGCAGAGAGGTAGGCAGAGGACGGGGAGCAGGCTCCCTGCTTGAGCAGAGAGGCCCATGTGGGGCTCAATCCCAGAACCCTGAGACCATGACCTGAGCTGAAGGCAGAGGCTTAACCCTCTGAGCCACCCAGGTGGCCCTACACATAGTTTTTGAAATTTTTTCTGAGTGACAACCTTTGGATTTCTGAAGGTACCAAAACAGACTTACAGAGAAAAAGGATATTTCAATCATCTGATTGATCGTTTGACAAGGATATATTTCTGTTGATATATTATCAATTTGTGTGACTTTTTCAGGATAAATAACAACTCTGGGTGTAATGGTGTGCACTCCCTCTTTGGTAGTAGAATAAACTTTAGAATCCTCTTCAAGAATAGCCAATACTTACTGAGCGTACAGTGTGCCAAATGCTATGCTATAGGCATCTGGATAATAAAGTTGAATACAAAATTGTGCCCTTAATGAATCACAATCCTGGGGAGGCAGAAGTGCAAGTAAGTATTTGTAAAAATTGTAAGGGTTTTGATGTGTTCCTTCTATACTTCGTATAAATGCACAGTAATATTGGATAGGAAGTAAGAAGTATTGTTTTTTTATTTTTTATTTTTTTAAAAGATTTTATTTATTTATTTGACAGAGAGAGATCACAAGTAGGCAGAGAGGCAGGCAGAGAGAGAGAGAGGGAGAAGCAGGCTCCCTGCCGAGCAGAGAGCCCGATGCGGGGCTCGATCCCAGGACCCTGAGATCATGACCTGAGCCGAAGGCAGAGGCTTAACGCACTGAGCCACCCAGGCGCCCCAGTAAGAAGTATTATGACATAGGAAGTAATACAGGAAAGGAAGTGATTAAACTTGTCTTAGAAGATGACCCATCAATAGGATTTTAGATAATGTAGAGGAAGGAATTCATCAGCCAGTCAGGGAGCAGAGGAGTGGAGATGAGGGTATAGAGAACTTTTAGAACATAGTACGTGCAAAGACATGGGTGCAGAAGGCTTAGGAGGTGTTTCTGTAGCATTAAAAATAATTCACTACTGCAGGAGTCTAAAGTGCAAAGGAAATGCAAAGTGGAAGGGAAGAGAGAAGGCTGGAGAGGTAGATAGACTGCCTGCTGAAATGCATTCTACACCGTGTTATAAGCAGTGGAAAGCCATGAAGAGTTTTAAGAAGAGACACAATCTGTTTTGAATTTGAGAAACATCACTCTGGCAGCATCACAGAGGACGGGGCTGAGGGGGCTGACAGTGCTGGAGACAAACCAGTTATTTAGAAGGCTATCGTAATAGTCCAAACAAGTCATAATGAAAGCCTGGCAGTGACAGAGCAGAGGATCGAGTGAAGTATTAGCACTTGAGATTGATTGGATTTAGGAGTGAAGTAGAGAGAAAAATCCCAGGTTTCTGGTTTGGATAGGAAGGTAGATGAGAAAGGGGAAGGAGGAAAAGAGCAAGTTCTGGGAAAAGGTAACACAGGTTCAAATTTAGACTTCCCTCTTTTGAGTTGCTTAAGAGAAATTCAGGTGGGGATGTTCACTACGTAGTTGTGATTGTGGGTCTGGAACTTGGAAGAAGGTCTGTGTCCATATACAGATTTGGGTGTCATCAGCACATAGAGAATAGTCAAATTCAGGAAATGGATGTGGTTCCTGGGCAAAAAATACAGTCCCCAAAGATTGACTACTTGGGACTTTTACTTGTACTGTTCTTGTCTTTTTTCCTACCAGTCTGTTGTCAACTTAAAGTGTGATGTAATATGTTGGGAATCTACCAAAGGAGCATTTTAAATATTTCCAGGACAGTGAATCAGTAATTTTGGATGACCTTGAGTTTGTTGAGAGGAGAGTTTATTCCTACTCGTCTCACGTCAGGATGTGACAAAACACATGTAGTGTGAATCATGATGGCTTCTGCAAAGGCTTGGTGTTGGTTTGGCTATCCTCAAACAGTGAAGGTGGTGGAGAAAATAAAGGAGATGCATATCTTTGCTTTTGTCATGACTAACTGTAGACAGTACTAGTCAAGTGCTTTTAAAGCTCTTTTTTTCTTTCTTAATCTGGCTCAGTGAATGATTTGAAATTCTTATCCTGTAGTTTTCCATTTACTGAGATTAGAAGATCCAGTAACCTGGTAATCATGGTGGCCTGTAAGATACTCGTGGGAGGGATTCTTTATCTCCAGAACATAGGCTGGAATTTACGTTCATCTGTAATGATGAAAAGCTTCATACTTGTCAAAAGTGATGAAAACAGAAGGTACTCTACTTTAAAGCACATCTCTGAAACTACTGGGGTCCGTAACAGAGGAGATGAATTTAGAACAATAGACATGAAAACCGAACTGTCTTCTCATTCTTACAGAATTCTTTCCAAGTTAGAATTAAAGGAATTGTGACCTCTTCTCTTGGTATATAGTCATTAAGCTTTCCAAACTGTTTTTCCAAACTTTTGGAAAGTTTTTTTCCAAAATGTTGAATCTATGCCATCAGAAGTGGAAAGTGCTCTAAAATAAAGTGTTTTATAGTTTCTTCCTTAACTCAGCGGGACTTTTCACAAGATTAAGGTATTTTATTTAGTCTTAAAGATGTTTCTATTTCTTTGGATATATGCTAATTCATATATAATACAGCAGATTCCCTTCAAGTTGATACAGTAAGAGTTACTTTAGCAGTGCTTCGAAATTTATCACAAACTATGTAGGAGGAACACATGAATAGAAAATTCGGGATTTATCAGTTTCCTTTGAGCAATGGCACCAGCCAAGATTCAGTTGTTGTCCTTCCCATCATAGGCTCTACTCTTGCCAAGTTCACAAGCTAATCTCCAGTTTTACCTAATTCAGTGTATGTGGCTTGCTTCCTTGACTTTTCAGCAGCAGTCCTATCTCTTTCAAATTAGTCTGTCAATTTTCAGGGGAGAAGTGCCCCTACCATCAAATCAAGGAGGTGATGTTGGTGGGTCAGTGACATATTTCTCTCTGAGTCAGATTCATAGGCAGGGAGCTGTCAACAACAGCAACTTTTAGGCAAAGAATTAAACGTTTTGACCCTTGGTTATTAGTATTATCTGTGCCAGACATTTAATGGGATGAGACGAATCACTGATGGTAAAAGATACCATTGACAGGGATGTCAGCAGAGACCTCACTCAGGTGACAATGAGAAGAGACAGCTAGCATATAAAAAACCGAACAACAACAACAACAAAAAACCTAATAGCAACTTTTGGTATAAGTCCAGTATTGTGACCACTAGCCATCATGGGGATGCAGATGCCCCTTACAACCTGGAGAAGCTGGGGTTTATGAACTTGCACTTGCCATAGGCGTAATTCTTTCCACTCTTCTACCTGGCCCCATTTCAGACTGTTGTGTTATGGCATATCCCTGGATTCCTCTGCCTTCTCCCCTGTTTATGATTCCTGCAGTGATTTGCAAAACATTCTCATTTCCTTTGGGCACGTAAAATATTTTGGTTTCTAAGAGTCATGTCGATTGCTACCAATTGAGAGTATGAAAGAAGACTGTTTTTTTTTCCTCCAATACCTTCACATAGTAATGGCATGAATGCTTTCAGGCTAAGGAATCCTCACTGTTTGAAAACATTTCTTAAGGGTCTTTCCCCCGCCCTCTTTTGAAACTAGAAAATCCAAAAGTTTAAAGAGTAACTATATTTAACTGCCAAAGCCTATATTTAGAGGCTGAACTTGAGTAGTTTTTTAATACACAACAGACTCTTACTCCTTTCCATAGCGGGATAAATTTTGTTGCCATGAACAACAGAGGTCCAGAACAAATATTAGGATTTATGATTTCTTATGTGTTCACAAAACTGTAGGTTTTTAAAAACTGCATATAGTGAGGTTAACTGTAGTTTTACATTTAAGTCCCCAAACAACATCATTGTTGGCATTAGTAAAGAAAATTTGCCTGGTCTTTATGTGCTAGAAAATTGCCTGTTGATTTCTATATAATGCTATAGATCGTGATATCCTGAACAAGATATCTCAATATTAGAAATGTGTATATAACTTGTGTGGACCATAATAGTGAAACATAGAAAAAAAATTTATTCTCTGAGGATATATACATTTAATTATTGTAAAAGTAAAATATATTTTTTTAACCTATAGAATAACTTTCTTAGTTGAGGGGCCTTAAAAATGAAATGAGACCTACATATACAGCAAAGTAGGGAAAATAGATTTTTGAGGGCTTAGTTATTGAGACTGACAATATATACTGATCAGGTTTGTCAGAAAAATACAGTAATTGAAGAGGAATGTATATTATTTTTGAGAGCTAAAACACTAGGTTAAATGCAAAGTTTACTACTTAATGAGGATTATTGCTTTTAGAAACCAGTCTTATAAAATTTTACACAACCTATATGTATATATAAAGATTAAGGTCAAATTTGCTTTTAACTTTTCACAATTTGTGTTTTATTTTGTTCTGAAGTAATCAACACTAATACTTACATCATGTCTGTTTTTAATTCTCAGAAGTGGTGTAAGCAAAGCATTTCTGGATCCATGTTGAGCAAACTCCCTCATAAGCCAAAACTGAAAAATCAAAGTACTGTAAAAGAATAAACAATCCAAAAAACAGAACATGGGGGAAGGGCCATAAAGTTCAAATCTGACATTTAGCAGAGGACCAGATTTGTGTATTTGATGCGTAAGTGGAAGAGATGGTAGTGAGGAGGAGAAATTACCCTGCTTCTTATTTATTTCCTCATTGTGTCATGACTTATGTAAATTTTGATAATCTGGCTGAAGTATTATTTGTCTTTACTATGAAATTACTCTTTTTCCCCTCTTTCTACCCTGTGATTCTTTGGAAGTAAGTCATTGTACATAGTCCACATTTAAGGGATGGGGCTAATGTTCCATCTCCTTGAGGGAGAAATATTTACAAATTTGGAATTCTTTTGCATGAGAAATTTGTCTATTCTCATTTATTCAATCACTTATATCAGTATACACTCATGGGTGTTTATTTTATATTGTGGGTTATAATCCAATACTGTGTTATTTATTTTTTTCAAACTGTTTTTGCTATGGTCATTGGGAGCTTTTTTTTTCAATTGGAAAAATGGGCTCCTATATTCTCTGACACACCCCCATCAATGTTGGAGGATTTTGAGTACTTCCTAAAGGCCTTCAAGATGCTCCGCATTCATCCTCTATATTCCTTACCATGGTCTAGGATGAGCCATTTCTCTAAGGAGCCCTCATTGTTCTTATGGGCAATGGTATTAGAAACCAAGTTCTGGATGTTAGGTTTGTTTTTTGCTGATGAAGTGTGTTTGCTTCTAGGCCCTCTTATCTGACAGAGCAAGAGATATAGGCATATACTACCCTGGGTGTATATATACATCTATAACTATTTCTCTATCTGTATATTAAGACAAACGTAAGTACTTATTGATGTCTCCAACCTAATCCGCCAGTATCACATGAATCATTTTAGCCTCCCTGTCTGGTCTATAGCCTCCCACTCCAACAGTGAGAAGCCTGGTTCCCACCATCTCCTAGATCAGTTTTTCAATATGTGTAAATATATCACTTTACTTTCTTTTTGGAATTTCCAAGTAAATATCTTAGACAGAAACCCATTTAAAATGTTAATTATGCTTTTCCAAACTCTACTTGATTCTTCCCTATTCAGATACCCTACAAGGGGTCAAACTCCCAGAACCATATTTAAAACCATTGGCACATTGTTATCACTGTCAACAAATCGTTTAGGACTCTGAGCTAAGCGGGTTCATGTGGGCAGCCTTCAGGGAAGTCTTCTGGTGTGCCTACCACTAACACCTGACAGATTTAAAGGACTCTCGTACATGTACATCTACATTCCCTTTTTAGGTTCCACACCTTTTATAATTGAGACTAATAGCTCATTGGAATTGTTGTAATTTAACATATTTTCTAACTTTCCAAATAAATTAGAAATTTTCATCTGCCAATTCTGTGGCTGTTCACATTAGCAAGACGAGAATAAAAGGTTAAAAAAAGGTTAAGCATCGTGTCTATTATATAGTATGTGGTCAATACACATTGTCTTCATTAGAATGCCAAATATTCATCTCAAACGCAACATGTCCAAAACTGACTTCCTCATCTTTCCCCATAAAACCTGTTCCCACTAATAGACTTCCCTATCTCAGTTGATGGTAAATCCACATTCTAGAACATAAACCATTTTGAAAATGTAGTTTGTTTTCAAGTGGGTAATAGTTTAGTAAATTTACGTATCTGAACATTCAGCACAGATGCAAGTTTTCGTTCCTTCCCCTTTGTTTCGTAAAGGTACAAGTAACTTCTATAAAAAAAGAAAAAGTGGGTTTATGATGTGTTATCCACTTAATCACCACTACTGTTACTTTCCTCTGAAATACTAGGAACTGGCTGAGAAGGCAGATCCTGTTGGCATGGCATGTATCCCAATAGGCCAGGCATTGTAGGGAGTGCCAACCGAGCAAGGTCGGGCACCCTGGAGGCTGACAGAATATCCAAAAATCAACGTGGTTAGGTCTCCTTCTGGGGATTTAGCCTGTGAAGCTTAGTGATGACCTTTCATGTTATCTTTATGATCATCATGATTTTTTGACTCTTTACTTGTGCCTGCTTCTTCTACTCCTGATCTTAAACCTGGAATGGGGAAGAGGAAGATTTTTATCTTTGGCACTGAAAAGTGACAAAGTAACACAGATTGACTTCAATTAACATGAAAAGCAAAATAAATTTCACCAAAGGTAAAGTGAAAGTATTGGCTACGGAATATCCACATCTTTCTAGGTATAAGTGTTTCACTGTCATCACACTTTTATCTTTACCCCACATGGATCACATAGCTGTGTCCTTGTGCAATGTATGCTTCTTTGTAATGCTACCTGTCATTTATTTGCATCACAAAGACAAGTTGCTTTAGTAATTTCTTGCAAAAAGTGGGCAAGTTAGATAAGTTTGTATGTCCAGTTTTAAAAGTTAACGGTGATCAAAACATTAAAGCCAAGTAAATATCCAGTAAAATTCTTATCCCTAGAAGCAGATTATAGGATCTAATACCACACCCTTATTTTAGATGACTGAGATGCCTGTTACATTCAGATCATTTTCATTTTGGTTGTTATGCCAGCTCTTTTCATTGTTCTGTTCATTGATTTATGTTTTTCTCACAGTTTGTGCCACTGTTTAGTTTATCTTAGAACTAAAGAATCTGGGAAAAGATTCAAGTCTTTTGAATGTGTGTTTTCCTAACCCTCCTAGATTTGAGTATATAGAAATAAGATGGAATCTGGTAAACTCATTAGGTTTATGTCATATACCTATGTATACATGTTGTATTTATATATAGATATAAATATGTATAAATTTATATGGTTTTCTATGAGTTTCTAATTCTCTCTTCCTATCTAATTTAATATGAAAAATTATTTTTCCTTTCTTCCCTTAGAGTAAATCATTTGTTGACACCCCCCCCACCCAACACATACCCCAGAGGCCAGTAACTATCATCAGTCTACCCTGTGAAGTTGATTTTTTGAACATTTACTTGAAATAATGTAGCAGCCTATTAGACTCCATTTCTTGGAATAGTATTTCCAGGTCTATTTGTAAAGCTAACTACCCCTACCCCATTAATAGCTGAACTGAAATAAAAAGGGAGACTAGTCTCCTCTCCTGCAAGACACTGCCAGAAATCAATATGGTCTACATTACTTATTCTCCATTACCTACTAGTGTTTTGAGAATTCTAATCATATAATGTTCCAGTATAGTTTTTGGGCATTATATACATTAGCTATTTCCTATAAAATATTGTTTTTATGCCTTAGAAATGGTGACCACTAGAAAAAAATTGCTATAATTTAAGGAATTGGTTCTGTTTCTGTGAGTAAAGTATTAACAAAACCCTCTTCTTCAGGAAGGTTACTTCCGGGTTACCCTTCCATCACTGGCATGGAACCCTGATAAAAGTAAAAATGACCCCTGACTGGTAACCTGCCTGTGGACTGGGAGGAATATGGATGCACCATGAACACCAAGCTGGAAGCCACAGCTGTGGGTTTCACGAAGTGTAGTGTGCTCTTTGTTAGTGGGTGTAACCCCCTTTGTGAAAGCTATTCACGGGGTGTTTCAAGTCCGAGGCAGGGCAGCTCCCATCACATCTGTGTGCTCTTGCTGCCTAAACACCTGGTCTGTCCCTTGGCGGGGCTGGAGAAGGTCCTTGGATTCTTCATCTGAGGAGGCGTTTGAAAGCTCTTCTGCTGACTTGCTGTGTTCCTTCCTGCACCCCACTACTGAGCTAAATTCTGTTAAACTTTTGGTCTGTTGAATCTTGCAAACTAGTTTGTCCCTCTCAAGCGAAGAGCTCCGCTGCTGGTTGAGCAGAATGGGCAGTGTAGTGTCATAAGTATTTCATATGAAAATATAAAAGTAACTACTAATTTTTCCTTTATTTTTCAGAAATGTGTTACCGACGAGTGTTTCTTTTTTGAGCGATTGGAATCTAACAACTACAATACTTACCGGTCAAGGAAATACTCCAGTTGGTATGTGGCCCTGAAACGAACAGGGCAGTATAAACTTGGACCCAAAACAGGACCTGGGCAGAAAGCTATACTTTTTCTTCCAATGTCTGCTAAGAGCTGATCTTAACGGCAGCATCTGATCTCATGTCACATGGAAAAAGACGTATATTTTTGAAATTTGTTAATGAAAGAAAAGAAAAAAAAATGTGTACAGCTATCTGCTCAGTTTGGATGAATGATCAGATAACCTTTTTATCTAAGAGTAAACATTTAACCATTGCCTTACTAAAGAAAAGCAACAAAAATTCCCGGAAAATGTATAGACTTCCACCTTTTGTATTGCATTTTCCTTTATCCACTGAAGCTTACTTAGTGCTACAATCTTTTTCATACATTTGCTTCCTTGGAAAAGAGGCTTTTAAAATTTGCATGTTTTCATCAAACAAGTTTTCTTATGAAAATTATAAACATTAGAATATTAAAGTCAGATATTTAGTTAACCCCAAATGTCCACTACTTTTTATTGTATGGCACACGTTATTCTGCATGTGCAATTTACTTAAAATTTTTAAAAACATGTAACTATGGATTTAATCCATTCCTGTCATAGTTCTGTAATTGGCTGGCAGATCCTTGTGATAGAGTTTATAGAACAAGCCTGTGTAAACTGCCGGAAGTTCTTCCATGGTGAAATCAATCTTGTCAAACCCTTCTCTGTACCCATAGAGCAGCAGCCTAGCAACTCTGCTGGTGATGGGAGTTGTATTTTCAGTCTTGACCAGGTCACTGAGATCCATCCATTCACACCTTAAGCATTCATGCTGGCAAAAATCTATGGTGAATGAATGTGGCTTTAAGCGACAGATGATATACATATCTGACTTCCCAAAAGCTCCAGGATTGGTATGCTGTTGCCGAATGCTCAGGAGGGACCTGAATTCTGATCTTATACCAGTCTCTTCAAAAACTTCTCGAACTGCTGTGTCTCCTACATAAAAGAAAGATGTACAAATCAGTAAGAATCACATTTTTAGAATTTTAATCATCAAAGATTTTCAAATAAAGTAGCATTATCTAAAGGTTGAGAAGCAAAAAACCATCCTAAGAAAGTGTTCAACATACACCCTTTGCCTTCTGGACATCCTGAAACACCAAAGTATTTTCTTACCAGTGTACATCTTAGAAGCTTTTGAAATATCGAATATTTCTTTGGCTGCTATGTGTAGGCTTACCCACCTGTATACTTTGGGAGTCACATTTTTAACTTCTTCTGGCTCTATTTCCCAAAAATTGAACACACAGTTTCCTCCAGTTAATATTCCCACATATTTCTTCATTATTATCCTGTTTGTGGTCATACATCAAAACCGCCCAAACTTATACATATCAGTATTGAGAAAAAGTGATTCATTCTTCCTCACGAGTCTGTAGAGCTGCAGAATGTATTGAGCTGTGAACAGTTCAAATCCTTCCCGGTGATCCTGGGTGGGGCTGTCAAGCCTCTGACATCCTAGAGCAGTTTCATTTATAACCATTCTGTTATGCTTCCCTAGTTATCCTGTCAGCAGAATCCCAGTATGCTAACTTTTGGCATTTCCTTTGTTCCTTGAGATTCCAAAGAACTATTTTATCAAAAGCGTTAAAAAAAAAAAAAAAACAAACTTGTAATTTACAGAATTTTATAATACAACAAGGGTTTCACATTTTATAAGGTTGGTTCTTTTCAATATTATGCAAATTTCTGGGGCAGGATTTTGGTTGCCATTAACATTTTTGTGGTTGCTTTTCCTAAATCTCCAGAAGAACCCCCTAAATGGGCTTTCTCGATGTTCTGTCTGGGATGTTCTGTCACTGTCTCCCAGAGTGGTCATGAGAAATTCTTTAAAAAACTGCTTTCTTTGCTCAGTTTGCTAGAAGCTTTCCAATTTCACAATTGCCACAGGCATAGATTTTTGTTCAAAGACCTCTATTCAATGCTTCTGTGTCCTTGTTTGTCAAATAGAAAATTATATTTGCCTTCTCAGTAGTCCTACTGGTGAAGAATAGGCAAGGAAGGGGAAGTCAAGGAAAAAAATCTCAATTTCCACATATTCTGACTATAGATTGTCTTAATTGCCTACATATGCTTGTGGGTGTGTCTCCCCCCGACCCACTAAGAAACAGCTCTGGAAATATGCACAGGAAGCAAAGTGTTCTAAAATATAAGACATTTGTCTGCCATTTTGAACTACATGCTGACTTCCCCTTCCCTTGAGGTTTGCCATAGATTAAACATGGTTAGAACTTACTGTTTTAAACTAAAAATATGAAAGAATGTATGTGAATAAAAGGAAAACCTTTCTTAATAAGAAAAATAATTTTCAGCTTGGAATACAATATATGTTTGTTATTAAATCTGTTAGATTTAATTAATAAATCTGAGATTGTGGTACTAGTCTTAAATTTGCTGATTTCCCTTAGCTATTGTTTAAATGTTTATTTTTTTAACACCTTGAAAAATAACCATGGGGGTTCTGTTAAACTCTTAGTACCACTAATCCAAAGTCTGGCATTTCATTTGGAATCTAGCCTTTTTATGTATCATGGAGGCACAGGACAGACTAGTGAGTGGATCTACCCTACTAAGCAGTCACCTTAGCACTGCCTCGGTAGTTTGATCAATTTAATTTGAACCAGCATATCATTGACTGGACTAAAAACTGAATGAGTAGATAAGTGCTTTTCTAATCAGCGTATGAGTGACTCCTTCCACCTCAAGATGGAAATCTTTACCCCAAGGCTTTTTTGCCAAGAATTAAAAAAAAAAATTTTATGCCGATAAACTGCTTTATTCTGTTGTACTTTTATTTTCATGTACTGTAAGCTGAGCTGAAATAACATTTACTGTTTTATATGTTTAAAGAACCAAGAGGGTTTTGTTTTTATTTTTGCCGATTGAGAGCTATGTTTAAATATGTCACACACAGTGTTTTGTTTAGTTACAGGACAGTGAAATGGAATTTATTTTGTTATTTCTATTTTGTAATATTTAACAATAGGATTAGGTTGAAAGAAAATAGGAAAGACTGTGCAGCTTGTGGGTTTTCCTGGTGTTTCCCTCTGATTCTGGTGCACTGATGAGCTCTTGCAGCCCCCACTGCTTCATGGTCCTTTGACCATGCAGGAGATTCTCTTCCTGTCAATGGTAGTGAATTTTTTTTAGGAAGGCAATTTCTCTATTTTTAACCTTGTAGATACTTTCGTACTATTAGGGTATTATATTAAAGCCCGAAGATTGCATTCTGTTTTGTATATGACCCCCTTAGTTTTTTCAAGCACTATGGACAAGAGTGTTTCATTTACCTAGTATTATCAAAGAATGAAGGATTCCAAACAAATGTGTTTCTCAGTTAACTAGTGTTTACTACTTAAGAGCTAATATGAATGTGTGCACATTTGTGATGGCTGTATTCCTAAAGTATATTACATACTTTCCTAAATACGGAGTTTAAAGAAAATAATTTTGATAATTATTGGGTAATTTGACTTTATCCTTAAGAATAATCGATTGTGTTGTAAGACGGAAATGCTCTAATATAGACAGACATAATTTTTCAGAACTCTATTGTCAGTTATCATTTCTAGCTGTTTCAGGATTTTATTAGTTAATTAATAATACTCCTACACAATACAAGGAATGCCAGTGGCTGCTTTTCTTATAACTCCTCATGGCTTAATTCAGAGTTCACTTTTTTTTTTAATCTGGACTTGAAGAGTTCTGGAATATACTTAAAACTAAAACTACGCATACTTGGCTTGGAAATGTGCTTCTTCATTTGCATTAAAATGTAAGTATCTTGAAAATTCACAAAATCTGTAAAAACTCAAAAGGAAAAAGTCAACTGACTTTTTGAGATGGCAAGATGCAGAGGAGGAAGCTAAACACCTTCTGTAGCCTCATTTTTGCCTAATATAGATTGGGTAACGATGTAAGACATAAATTAATTAGCTCACACACACTCTCATATATCACATAAGGGTAGTGTGAGATTAATTAGGTGTTCCAAAATAAATGGCCCTCTCTTTAGCACTTGTACCATCACGAAATCTTCTTTCTACAGAAGACCCAAGCAAGGGACTCTAAGCAGAAGATCCATAAGTACCTGAAAACCAAAATTTGCTATGGATATATCTCATTGTAGTAAATTTACTTATGGTTTGTTAGGAGTTGGCTATGTACTGTGTATAGGGCATTTTAATCTGTGTGACATTTTTAAAAAATGAAGTTTCAAATATATATATGTTTTTAAATAAAATATTTAAAGATAACTTAGGAATTTGCCTTTATATATAAATGTTGGCTAAATAGGGGACATGCATATAGAGGAAAAATCATGGAAAATTACAGTGATACCAAATGAGGCATCTATTGATTTATTATGATGCAGACTGCATTTGACCCAGTCACAGGTCAGGAATAGGTGGGAAAACTCCATTTTTATTCTTTCTTCTGTTTATGGTAGATTCAGTAACAGAGTTCTTAGCTTATGTCACATTTCTGTTTGAAATACTGAGCTCAGGAAGTTGCTTTAAGGAACTCTCAGTTGAGACTCACTTGTATGAGACATTTTATTACGTTTTGGCTTCCTGACTATTTAAAATAAATAGCAGATAATATTTTTATAGAGGGGAATTAAGTCACTACTGCTCTATAACTGAGTTTATAAATACTTATTTTGAAGTTCATTTAAAAGTTACTATTCATTCTTGTGTGGTGAAATGGTCAAGAATTTGTGTTTTCTTATAGTTTAATTCCAGGAACAATATTAGTCATATCCAAAATCACCCTTAATGCTAAACCTTACTAATGTATATACAAAGCTTTTTATTTTCAAACACATTACTCTAGAAGCAACCCTAAGCAAAATAAGTGGTATGCTCCTAATGGTATTTTTTATACTATTGAGATAAGTTGTAATATTACAAGTTTTGCTGCTAACTTTATATTAGCCCTGAAGTAACTTCTCTGAAATGTCTCAGTCTAAACCCATTAGAAAATTTAAAATCTTATTTTCAGCTATAGAGCAAACAAAGTAAACATAAATTTCTGAACATTTCCAAGCCAATTAAAAATATGTAAGGTATACAGACCAATATCTTCTCCAGGCTCTGACAGGCCTCCTGGAAACTTCCACATATTTTTCAACTGCAATATAAAGTCAGAAAATAAAGTTAACATAGCTTCATTCACTAACACATACACCGAGACCCCACAAAATCCACCCATAATTGGTCAATCCGTTGAGAATTTATCTTTTGGTAATGGCATGTAAATTTCCTTCACCTTCCTTTTTCCACCCTTTCTTCTTCTCGGGGGTGGGGGGGGGAAACTGGTTACTTAAGAAATCTTTTCCTACCTTTTTCTTCAGGAAATAGAAGTGGTTTTGTTTGGTTAATGTGATAAATTCTGTATGAATAAAACAGTGGAGGGAACTATCTACTGAATTTGTGTAATTTTTAAAATTTTGCTGCTAGTTAACTATTAACAAATAGATGGATCTTACAGATGCTGCTATAAATAAGTAGAAAGTACAGTATAAATTTAATAACTAAAGTATGCTATTTTTAATTTTCACATTTATTTTCTGTATTGTGTGTCTAATCAGATTTCTCTTGTTCTGTGTGTTAATGATTTTATGTACATATGTAATTACTTTTCATGGGTAGAATGAATAAATTTGATTAGTTTAAGCTTGCATTGTTTTTTGTGTTTGTATCATTTCATATTTTGGTGGGGGGCAGGTGGGAAGATATGTTCTTAGAATGAGAGCACATATGGGAAAAATGATTATAAATATGAAATGGCATGGGACAATATTCTGAAGGCTGACATTTTCTTCCTGTTACAATTCTGTGTGTGTATATATATAGATATATATATCTATATATATCTATATATATATATATTAACATGACAAAACTGCAGAATGAAAAATTATTATATACTCGTAAAGGTCCTATGGCTTAGAAATAGTACACTTCATGCTTCATTCATAAAACAGGTTTATGGACCTTTTACTGGTGTGCTTTTTGACCCACTCATTTCCTGGATGAGTGCTTCATAAAGAATGTGTCATTTCCCAACTGTTCTAAGTTGGAGACCAATGGCATGGTTCCCAGTTTCCACAGACTGTTGATTGTGTGGGTATAGAATTCAGGCTTTCCATCCTTTCCTGTCTGGCTCAGACTTGAGATTAATTTATAAAGCATATTTTATTAGTGTATAAATATATCTCTATGCATATCTCTACATTAATACACTGTCTTTGGGATTTTGTTTTGAAATCGTTACAGAAGCTATTTCTATAGAAACTATCCAATCTTTTTCCTGATACAATGTTAGATTTCACCACCATAAATTCTATTTCTAACAAAAGAAATGTTATAATGGGTGCAGAAAATGCTTCCCCCAAACAATAACTTAAAATCTTTACCAAGACTTGACTATAGAGACTGTTGATTTAATTATGAACTTACTAGAAGGGGGAAAATTATAGATATAAGGACTAGAAACAGCTTACACTAATTTCATTTTATTATTTCATAAAACACAGGTATGGAAAGATTAACTATATATTTTTGTGGTACTCTGTGGCATTTTCTGGCACCACTTGGGTTTAAAGAGCTTATGTGAAAAAAGCTTTCTCCTCTCTTACAGAAAGCTTGAGCCTGCCCTTAGTTCAAAGTAGTAGATAGAAAGGCTTAAGTTAAGTGGTTTGGAAAACCTGGTTAATGTTGCAGATATGATCATTGGAGGGTTGAGTTTATCTTCTCACTTTTTTAGTATTAAAACAAACTTCCACTTAAGTCTTTTTTTTATGTTGTTAAAGATTTATTTATTTGGGAGAGAGTCTGTGTGTGCAGGGTTGGGGGAATGGGGGTGGCAGAAGGAGAGAGGCAGGGACAGGGAAAGAAGCAGACTCCCCTGAGCATGGAGCCTGACTCAGGGCTTAACCTCACAATACTGAGATCACAACCTGAGCCGAAATCAAGAGTTGGATGCTTAACCGACTGAACCACCCAGGCACTCCTTCCCATTTAGGTCTTTAATCCATTTTGAGTTTTTGTATATAGTGTTAAAAAGTGGTCCAATTTTATTCTTTGACATGTAGCTCTCCATTTTCCTAGCACCATTTATTGAAGAGACTGTCTTTCTCCATTGTATATTCTTGCCTCCTTTGTCATAAATTAATTGAGCATATAATATTGGGTTAATTTAAAAAAATTCCCATTAACTGGGCTTAGCAATACAAATAATAATAATAACAGCAACTTCCAGGGAAAATGGTGGAGTAGGAGGACCATAAGCTCGTCTCATCCCAACCCACACCTAGCTAACACAAGAAGTACCCAGCAGTTTGATGCTATTGCACCTCTGATAAATCCCTGGGAAACAGAAGGACAGCACCCAGCAGTCTGATGCTATCACACCTCTGGCAAATGCCTGGTCTGACTCAACTCAAGCCCAAGGCAGCCCCAGACTGGCGCAACAACATAGGGACCAAACTCTGCCCCCACAACAGAAGGAGAGAGCCATGCTTATACTATTGCAAAAGCAGCTCAATTACAACAGCAGGGCACACTGAAATACACATAAGAGACACCCCTAAAGAGTAAGTTCTGGTGAACAGGGCCCTCCAGGACCTTTTCTTCAAAAGGCCACTACTTTCAAGAGCAGGAGACATAACTGAATTTCAAAACACATAGATAGATTCAGGAAGTCAGACAAAATGAGGAGACAGAGGAATACGTTCCAAATGAAAGGATAGGCCAAAATCACAGCAAGAAACTAAATGAAACAGAGATAAGAAATATGTGTGATAGAGAGTTTAAAGTAATGGTCATAAAGATACTGGACTTGAGAAAAGAGTAGGGGACCTCAATGAGACCCTCAAGAGATAAAAAACATATGAAAGAACCAATCAGAGATGAACAGAAGAACTGAAACTAAAAATACACTAGATGGAATAAATAGACTAGAGGAAGCAGAAGAATGGATAAGCAACCTGGAGGACAGAGTAATGGAAAGCAATCAAGCTGAACAGGAGGGAGAAAAAGTATTAACAGAAAATGAATACAGGGAACTTAGCAATACTATCAAGCATTTTAACATTCATGTAGATGTCCCAGAAGAAGTGAGAACAGAGGGCAGAGAATTTATTTGAAGAAGTAATAGCTGAAAACTTCCTGAATCTGAGGAAGGTAACAGAAATCCAGATCCAGGAGTCACAGAGAACCTTTAACAAAAGCAAATTAAGAAGGTCCACACAAAGACACATAGTAATTAAAATGGCAAAAATTAGTGATATAGAATTTTACAAGCAGGAAAAGAAAACAATAACATACAAGGGAAACCCCATAAGGCTATCATCTGCTGGAGAAATCTTGACATTGAATGCCCAGTCTACACTAACCTAAACCGGTTGATAGGTCAAATTGTTGCCTCCATCACAACTTCCCCCAGTTTTGATGGAGCCCTGAATGTTGATGTGACAGAATTCCAGACCAAATCGGTGCCGTATCTCTGTATCCACTTCTTGGCCACATATGCCCATGTCATCTCTGTTGAGAAAACCTACCATGAACAGGTTTTTGTAACACCATTGCATGCTTTGAGCCAGTCAACCAGATGATGAAATATGACACTTGCCATAGTAAATTCATGTCTTGCTGACTATTGTACCACAGCAATACGGTTCCCAAAGATGTCAATGCTGCCACTGCCACCATCAAGACCAAGCATACCATCCAGTGTGTGGATTGGTCCTCCACTGGTTTCAAATTTGGCATTAATTATCAGCCTCCCGCTGTGGTACCTGGAAACCTGCTTAAAGTACAGTGAGCTGTGTGTATGCTGAACAACACCACAGCCATTGCCAAGACCTGAGCTCGCCTGGACCACAAGTATAGCCTGATGTATGCCAAGAGTGCCTTTGTTCACTGGTATTGGTGAGGGCAGAGAGGAAAGAGAGTTTTCTGAGGCCTGTGAGTACATGACTGCCCTTGAGAAGGATTATGAGGAAGTTGGTGTGGATTCGTTGGAAGGAGAGGGGGGGAAGAAGAACAAGAGGAATATTAAAGTTAATGTCACAAAGGTGCTGCTTTTATAGGGAAGCTTATTCTGTTTTGAACACTGAAAAGTTGTGCTCTGATCAGTTAATTTCTATGTAGCAGTGTATATTCTCATATACAATCACTGAACTATGCTTTAAAACACAATGCTTTGTTACAGACCCAAGTTGTCCATTTCTCTGATGGGTTTGAATAAAGTATTCCCTGGAAGAAAAAGAAGAAGAAAAAAAAAAAGAAGAAAAGAGAAGAAGTAAGGAGAAAGAAGAAATGAGAAAGAGGTAGAAGGAAGGAAGGAAGGAAAGAAAAGGAGTAGGAGAAGGAGAAAAAGTACAGATCTGCTAGCCTTTTCCTTTTGGTTCTCTTGTATGATCTTTCTTGGTCTTCCCTTTCACTTTGGTTGAGTGCCAGAAATTTGATTTTTATTTCCACTATTCTAATCTTTAATGCTACTACTCTCACTTTTCAGAATTCACAGCCATAATGTTTAGATAAATCTCACTACAGTGTTAACACTGTACCAAAGAGACAGAAGCTACTATAGAGATGTCTTAGTACATTTGTTCATTCAACAAAAATTTATGTAGGGCTAGGTATGGGGCATACAGAAATTAATGCACAATATAGCAAGAACAGTCACTCCTTCTCCATGTACCACTACATTTTTCTTATCACCTACCGCCAACTTATATATTATTTACTCATTTATTATTTGTATCTTACTCATTCGAATATAAGCTCCAGATGTAGAAATTTCACTTTGTTCACTAATGTTTCCTTAGTGCTTAGAACAGAGCCTGCAAAATAGTATATGTAGTATCAGTAATCTTTAGTGAACGAATGCATAGTATCCTACTATTAACTCAGTTCTTTAGTCACTGTTTAGTTTTTTATTTCAAAGGATTGGCATATATAGATAGGAAAGGAGAAAGGATGAGTTTTTAGGGTCATTTTTGGATTTGTGTTTTAGTGTATGCATATGCTTGTGGTGAAGGTTAAACTTTCCTCTACGAGAAACACTTTACACTATTCCTAGGGTGAATGAGGCACTTAAGGGAAAGGAGAAAAACTGGCTCAGATGTCTGAAAATAATGCTATTATTTATGGTTAATAGCTATCACTCATGCTTAAATTCCACCTAATACCACAATTACAGAACTTAGATATGATTCAGTGTCTCACTTTGCAGTTTTTATTACAATACTAAACTATACACAAATACTGTTTTTACATTTTATTGCTCAAAAGATACTGTCATAACTTAAAAAGAGTTTTTAAAAACTCTAAGCAGGAGTATCATTCCAATTAATTCATAAGGAAACCAAAGTCTTATATAATTTGAATTTGTCCTATTAGCAGAGGGGGATCACAGCTAGATTCTGAAAAGTAGCACTTTCTCATTCTTAAAGAACCAATCATTAGCAAGTTTGAAAATCAGCAAATGAAGAGATTGGAAGCTCAGTGTTATAGTTTACTGGCTCTCTAACTTGCTTGTACCTTAATCACCTGGGGGTGCTTCTTAACACAAAATTGTTGAGCAGCATCCTCAGCATTTCTGATTCATCAGGCCTGGAGTGAGGCGTAAGAATGTGCATGTCTCTCAGTGCCACCCTCCACGCTCTTCCTCCCCTCCTCCAATACTGGAGCTGGGACCCATCCAACCAGCCTCTGCTTTGCCAGCTCACTCCCTCGAGGCTCCAGGAACAGACTGCAAGGCTGGAGCAGGAAGAGGGGACCAGCCCTTTCTGTCTGCCTCCTCCGGGCTTTCCATACGCTTGTGGCTCTGGATTGCCTTAGAAATGCCGCTTCCTTCTGACAATAGCAGTTCCTTTCCAGAGCATCGGCCAAATGCAGTTTGCAATTCTCATAGAATTTCCAACATAAACTTCACTGTGCACCCCTTCCCCAGAGCCACCAGGCAGCTGAAGCCTCCTTTTCAGGGGTGTGGGTTCTAGGCCCTTTCGAGTTCAAAGATACCAGCAGCAGCTGAATAGCATTTCTTATTTTGCGTTAGCTATGTGTAGCCCCAAATGAAGGGACGCATAACCCACCAGAATGGCATAAAGATTACTTGAAACTGAAGACATCTGAGATATAGCAAGATGAAGAAAGAAGCCTTTTCTGAGTTGTCCTTATCTGGTTAAAGGCAGAACTTTCTGAAAAGAAGGTGCCATATACCCCTTGGTGCCAGCTTCCAGCCAGGAAGGAAACAAATGTTCAGCACCCAGATGGGCCACTGCGTAATCAAACATCAGAAGGTGCCATGTGTATTTCACACAGAAGTCCTATTTCTCCCTTCCCCTTTTCCTGATATACAAACCCCTACTCCTGGTTGTTCAAGGAGTACTCCCCAAACTTTCATATTAATCTGCTGTCAGTTAATTCACAGGCTCCTCAAGCACCTAAGCTCATAGAGGAAAAGTTCTTTGTAAGAGTACTTTAAGACTTAACTCTGGTTATGTTTCCCAGCCTGTGAAATGAGGATGATAATAGGTTGCTATGCTGTTTTAAGTAGCTACATAATATAGAGCACAAGTCATAATCTTTTCACTGGTGTAGGGTCAAGCCTCAATTCTGATGACTGCTGATTAATCAGGGTGATGGCTGCTGAAAACTGGGGTAGTTGTGGCAACTACTTAAAACAATAAAAAAGTTTGCTATATCTACTGACTCTTTCATGAATGATTTTTCTGTAGCATGTGATGCTGTCAAATAGCATTTTGCCCACAGAACTTTTTCCAAATTGAAGTCAATTTTCTCAAACCCTGCTGCTGCTCTATCAACTAAATTTATGTAATATTCTAAATCCCCTACTGTCACTTCAACATTCCTCACAGCATCTTCACCAAGGGTCCATTCCATCTCAAGATTCAAGATGGCTACATAAACAACAGATTTTTAATTGTAGATGAAAAATTCTTATATTGGATCATTTTCAATTTGCCCAGGTCTATCAGAAGATTCACTAGCTATGGCAGCTCTAGCCTTTAAAAATGTATTTCTTAAATAATAAGACTTGGAAGCTGAAATGAATCCTCGATCCATGGGCTACACAATGGATCTTGTATTAGCAGGCATGAAAACAACATGCATCTCATTGTACGTTTCCATCAGAGCTCTTGCATGAACAGCTGCACTGTCAATAAGCAGTCATATTTCAAAACAAATCTTTTTTTCTGAGCAGCAATTCTCAGCAATAGGCTTGAAATATTTGGTAAAACTATGTTGTAAACATTTTACATTTAGACTTTGTTGCTCCATTTATAGACCACAGGTAGAGTAGATTTAGCATAATTCTTAAATGCTTTGGGGAGTTACACCAAGATGGCAGAGAAGTGGGGGACTGCTTTACAACCGGTCCCTGAATTTAGCCAGAAATCTACCAAGCCACCCTGAACACCCATGAAATCAGCCTGAGATGTAAGATTATACATGTCTGGATCTCCACGGGGGCAGAGGATCATCAGTCAAGAGGTACACAAGATGTAGCTGGGATTGTGCAGACAGATATCAGAGGATAAACAGAAGAGGGAGGGAGCCACCAGAAGCAAGCCACTGGAAAGTAATACACCAGTACAAATGTGCCCTGCACTTGGGGACCCACAATAGCTTGGAGACCAGAGGCTGCAAGACTGGAAGGGACTGATAACAGGGCTCAAACAGAACAAAGGGGCTTAAGGGACAAATGCTGGGGACTGGTTGGTTGCAGGTATAGACCTAAGCCCATGGTCCAGGGACTGGCTGCAGCCATCACTGCCAATCAAGGAGGGACTTGAGTCAGTGATCCCTGGGGCTGGTGGCTGGGTGCCGCTGCAGCCAAGAGGACCCAGCCGGGATTGGAGCCCATGGTCCTGGGAACGGCAGCCACCAAGGGGGCTTGCTTGGACCAGGATCACTCTCAGTTTTGGTGGCACGGGGTACAGAGACAAGTGGGGGCCTCGGTCAACAACTGAGAGGGTTGCTGGGGGTGTGCACTGCCTGTGGGAGGCTGCAGTATTCAATGGCACTTGCAGAGGGGGAGTCTGTGTGTTCTGGAGGATTCAGAGAGGAGCAGACTGTGGTTTCTCCCTGAGGTGGAGTGCAGTTTACTTTGCTCTGGACTCTCTGAAAAGGCATGAGAAGCCTCCAGAGAACAAAAGCCCAAAGAACTGGTTTCAGTGGAACCCAGTCCCTTGATGGGGCGGGGGGGGGGGCGGGCAGACCAACTCCGCCCAAGCAGGACTGAGAAACAATGTGCCAGGCCCCTCTCCCAGCAGCCAAGCTTATAGAACAAGAGGACAACAACCATAGGGTCCCCATAAAACTGTAAAACCCCAACACCAGGGGAAAACAAAGCTCCTGGTATTGCCTCACAGCCTGTATATTTCTTAGATACAACTTTTCTCTTTATTTTTAATTTTTTTAAATTCTTTCCATGTTTGTTGGTTGTTGTTTTTTACCTCCTTATCATTTCAACTAGATGTTTAATACAACATATTCCATAGTAACTTTTTAACTTGAACTTTTCCATAAACGTTTTTCTTTTATATCTTTATGTATATATATATATATAGAGAGAGAGAGAAATAAACTTTAATATAAGCTTATATAGATATAAGCTTTTTTCCCCATTCAATACTACCTTTATATACATACCCATTTTAATTTTCCTGTATCTCTGGGAAATAGAGTTCTCTAACAAAAAGAACAAGATACACCCAGGAAGAACTGAAATACCCTTCCTTACCCATATAGAGGGATTGTAGCCATCTTCTCGACACTACCCCCCCCCCTCTAATTTTGGGTTCCTTTTTTGTTGTTGTTGTTGTTTTGTAACTCTTTTTGTTTGTTTTTGTTTTGTATTTTATAAATCTTACTCTTGGGTCTCATTTTGGCTGGGTTTGTTTTTTTCTTTTTCTTTTTGGTGGTGTCTTCTGATTGCTCCGAACCTTCACAGGGTGCACATTGCTTGGATTGTGGATGATATTTTCAGCTGTACATCTCCCCTCAACCACAACTCAACAGAATGACTGGGAGGAGGAACACCCAACAAAGAAAAGACCCAGAGACAACGGCCTCTCCTGCAGATCTAATGGATATAGATCTAAGCAAGATGTCAGAAATACACTTCGGGGTAGCAGTTATGAAGACACTAGTCAGGCTGGAGAAAACTATTAATGGCAACATATATTCCCTAAGGACAGAAATAAGAGTGGATCTGGCAGAACTTTAAAATGCTATCAATGAGATACAATATAATCTAGATACTCTAACAGGGTAAATGAGGCAGAAGAACGAATTAGCAATATTGAAGACAAACTGATAGAAAATAAGGAGCAATAGGAGGCCTGTAACAAACAGCTTAAAATCCATGAAAACAGATTTAGAGAAATAAATGATGCCATGAAACATTCCAGTGTCACAATTATAGGGATCCCTGAGGGGGTGGAGAGAGAGAGAGGACTAGAAGATATAGCTGACCAAATCATAGCTGAGAACTTCCCTAATCTGGAGAATGAAATAAGCATTTGTGTCCTAGAGGGAGAGAGACTCCTTCCCAAGATCAAGGAGACCAGATCAACCCCAAGGCATGTAATAGTAAAACTCGCAAATCTTAGGACCAAGGAAACCATTTTAAGGGAATTTGGGGGAAGAAATTCCTTAGGTACAGAGGGAAAAACATCAGAATAATGTCAGACCTGACCACAGAGATCTGGTAAGCCAGAAAGGGCTGTCAAGACATATTCAGAGTACTAAATGAGAAGAATATGCAGCCAAGAATTCTTTATCTGGCAAGGAGCTTCTAGGACTGGCAGAAACAGAAAGAATGTGACCACTAAGCCAGTCTTGCAAGAAATATTAAGGGGGGTTTTATAAAAGGAGAAAGACCCCAAGAGTGATATAGAACAGAAATATACAGATAATCTATAGAAATAAGGACTTCAGAAACATTAACAATAAAATCTTATCTTTCAATAATCACTCTAAATATGAATGGTCTAAATGCTCCCATAAAACTGAATGGTTGAAGATTGGATAAAAAGATAGGATCCATCCATATGCTATCTTCAAGAGACTTATTTTGAACCTAAAGATACATCTAGACTGAAAGTGAAGGGATGAAGAACTATCTTTCATGCCAACAGGCCTCAAAAGAAAACTAGGATAGCTATTCTCATATCAGACAAATTCAATTTTAGGCTAAAGACTTAGTTAGAGATACAGAAGGACACTATATCATTCTTAAAGGGTCTATCCAACAAGAAGATCTAACAATTGTAAATATCTATGCCCCCAACATGGGAGATGCGAACTACATAAGCCAACTGTTAACCAAAATAAAGAGACATATTGATAATAATACATTAATTTTTAGGAGACCTCAACACTCCACTCTCAGCAACAGACAGATCATCTAAGCAGAAAATCAACAAAAAAACAAGAGCTTTGAATGATACACTGGACCAATGGACCTCACAGATATATACAGAACATTCCACCCTAAAACAACAGAATACTCATTTTTCTCGAGGGCACATGGAACTTTCTCTAGAATGACCACAAACTGGGTCACAATTCAGGTCTCAACTGATATCGAAAGACTGAGATTGTTCCCTGCATATTCTTAGACCACAATGCTTTGAAACTGGAACTCAATCACAAGAAAAAGTTTGGAAGAAACTCAAACACTTGGAAGCTAAAGACCATCCTGCTCAAGAATGTTTGGGTCAATCTGGAAATCAAAGAACATAAACAATTCATGGAAACCGATGACAATGAAGACACATTGATCCAAAATCTATGGGATATGGCAAAGGCAGTTCTAAGAGGGAAATACCTAGCCATCCAAGCCTCACTCAAAAAAAAATAGAAAAACCCCAAACAGACAAAATATCTTTACACCTTAAGGAACTGGAGAATCAACAACAAATTAAACCTGACTCATGCATGAGATGGGAAATAATTAAGATTAGAGCAGAGATTGGAGCGCCTGGGTGGCTCAGTGGGTTAAAGCCTCTGCCTTCAGCTCAGGTCATGATCCCAGTGTCCTGGGATCGAGTCCCACATGGGGCTCTCTGCTCAGCAGGGAGCCTGCTTCCTCCTCTCTCTCTCTGCCTGCCTCTCTGCCTACTTGTGATCTGTCTGTCAAATAAATAAATAATCTTAAAAAAAAAAAAGATTGGAGCAGAGATCAATGAATTAGAAACCAGAGATACAGAAGAACGCATCAATGAAACTAGAAGCTGGTTCTCTGAAAGAATTAATAAGATAGATAAACCACTGGCTAGACAAATCTAAAAGAAAAGAGAAAGGACCCAAATTAATAAAATTATGAATGAAAGGAGAGAGATCATGGCTAACACCAAGGAAATAGAAACAATTATCAGAAATTATTATCAACAGCTGTATGACAACAAATTAAGCAAACTGAAAGAAATGGATGTATTCCTAGAAACCTACACATGACCAAGACTGAAACAGGAAGAAACTGACAACCTGAATAGACCCATAACCAGTAACGAGATTGAAGCAGTGATCAAAAACCTCCCAAAAAACAATAGTCCAGGGCCTGACGGATTCCCTGGGGAATTCCACCAAACATTTGAAGAAGACATAATAGCTCTTCTCCTGAAGCTGTTTAAAAAAATGGAAATGAAGAAAAACTTCCAGACTCCTTCTATGAAGCCAGCATTACTTTGATCCCCAAACCAGGCAAAGACCCCATCAAAAAGGAGAATTTCAGACCAATATCCCTGATGAATATGGAAGCCAAAATTCTCAACAACATTCTAGCTAATATAATCCAACAGTACCTTAAAAGGATTATCCATCATGACCAGGTAGGATTTATCCCTGGAATGCAAGGGTGGTTCAACATTCTTAAATCAATCAATGTGACAGAACACATAAATAAGAGAAGAGACAAGAACCACATGGTCCTCTCAATTGACACAGAAAAGACATTTGACAAAATACAGAATCCTTTCCTGATTAAAACTCTTCACAGTATAGGGATAGAGGGAATGTTCCTCAACTTAATAAAATCTATCTATGAAAAACCCGATCTATGAAAAATCCATCTATGAAAAAACGATATGAAAAAATATTATTCCCAATGGGGAAAAGCTGACAGTCTTACCGTTGAGATCAGGAACACAAGGATGCCCCCTCTTGCCACTACTGCTCAAAATAGTACTAGAAGTCCTAGCAACAGCAATCACAACAAAAAGAAATAAAAGATATTCAAATTGGCAAAGAAGTCAAACTCTCTCTCTTCCAGATGACATGATACTTTATGTGGAAAATCCAAAAGATTCCATCCCCAAATTATAAGAACTCATAAAACAATTCAATAATGTGACAGGATACAAAACCAATGCACAGAAATCATTGCTTTGTTATACACTACCAATGAAACTGTAGAAAGAGAAATTAGAGAATCAATTCTATTTACAATAGCACGAAAACCCATAAGATACCTTGGAATAAACCTAACCAAAGAAGTAAAGGATCTATACTCTAGGAACTACAGAACACTCATGAAAAAAATTGAATAAGGCAATTATCTTACTATCTTTCCATCTTAAAAAGATGGAAAAACATTCCATGCTCATGGATCGAGAGAATAAACATTATTAAAATGTCTATGCTGCCGAGAGCAATCTATACTTCCAACACCATCCAGATCAAAATACCAACTGTAGTTTTCAAAGTGCTGGAACAAATCCTAAAATTTGTATGGAACCATAAAAAAACCCAAATCACCATGGAAATGTTGAAAAAGAAAAACAAAGGTGGCGGCATCACGTTGCCTGATTTCAAGCTATATTACAAAGCTGTATGGTACTGGCACAAAAACAGACACATAGATCAGTGGAACAGAATAGAGAGCCCAGATATGGACTCTCAACTCTCTGGTCAATTAATCTTCGACAAAGCAGGAAAAAATATCCAATGAAAAAAAGACAGTCTCTTCAATAAATGGTACTGGGAAAATTGTACAGTTATATACAGAAGAATGAAACTCGACCATTCTCTTACATCATACATAAAAATAAACTCAATATGGATGAAAGACCTCAATGTGAGAAAGGAATCCATCAAAATCCTAGAGGAGAACATAGGCAGTAACCTCTTTGACACTGGCCACAGCAACTCCTTTCAGGACATGTTTCTAAAGGCAAGGGAAATGAAAGAGAAAATGGGCTTTCGGGACTTCATCAAGAGAAAATGCTTCTGCATAGCAAAGGAAACAGTCAACAAAACAAAGAAGCAACCCACAGAATGGAAGAAGATATTTGCAAATGACACTACAGACAAAGGACTGATAGCCAAGATCTATAAAGAACTTCTCAAACTCAACACCCAAAACCCAAATAACCAAATAAAAAATGGGCAGAAGACATGAACAGACACTTCTCCAAAGAAGACACACAAAAGATGGAATGGCAAAAATTGACAAGGCAAGAAACAACAAATGTTGGAGAAGTTGTAGAGAAAGTGGAACCCTCTTATCGTGTTGGTGGGAATGCAAGCTGGTGCAGCCACTTTGGAAAACAGTGTGGAGATTCCTCAAAAAATTAAAAATAGAGCTACCCTATGACCTTGCAATTGCACTACTGAGTATTTACCCCAAAGATACAGATGTAGTGAAAAGAAGGGCCATATGTACCCCAATGTTCATAGTAGCAATGCCCATAACAGTCGAACTGTGGAAAGAGCCGAGATGCCCTTCAACAGATGAATGGATAAAAGAGATGTGGTCCATATACACAATGGAATATTACTCAGCCATCGGAAAGGATGAATACCCAACTTTTGCATCAAGATGGGTGGGACTGGAGGAGATTATGCTAGTGAAATAAGTCAAGCAGAGAAAATCTATTATCATATGGTTTCACTTATTTGTGGAACATAAGGGATAGCATGGAGGACATTAGGAGAAGGAAGGGAAAAATGAAGAGGGGGAGAAATTGGAGTGGGAGATGAACCATGAGAGGCTATGGACACTGGAAAACAAACTTAGGGTTTTAGAAGGGAGGGGGTGGGGGGAAGGGTGAGCCTGGTGATGGGTACTAAGGAGGGCATGGATTACATTGAGCATGGGTGTTATACACAAACAATGAATAATGGAACACTACATCAAAAACTAATGATGTACTGTATGGTGACTAACAGAATATAAATAAATAAATAAATAAACAACAAACAAACATGCCAAAAAAAAAAAAAAAATTAAAGGCCTTGGGATTTTTAGAATGGTAAATGAACACTAGTTTCAACTTAGAGTCACTAGCTGCATTAGCCCCTAACAAGAATGTAGGTCTGGCATTTGAAACTTGAAGCCAGGCATTGACTTTTCCTCTCTGGTTAGTAAAGTTCTAAATGGCATCTTCTTCCAATAGAAGGCTGTTTCATCTACATTGAAAGCCTGTTTCTTAGGATAGCCACCTTCATTAATGATCTGAGCTAGATCTTCTGGATAACTTGTTGTAGCTTCTGTATCAGTACTTGCTGCCTCACCTTGGAATTTTATGTCATGGAAATGACTTCTTTCCTTAAACCTATGAACCAACCTCTGCTAGCTTCAAACTTTTCTGTGGCTTCCTCACCTCTGTCAGCCCCCAGAGAACTGAAGAGAGTGAGGACCTTGCTCTGGATTAGGCTTTGTCTTAAGGGAATGTTGTGGCTGCTTTGATCTTCTATTCAGACCACTGAAACTTTCCCCATATCAGCAATAAGGCTGTTTCACTTTCTTACCATTTGTGTGTTCACTGGAGTAGCACTTTTCATTTCCTTTTAGGACTACTCCTTTAGCATTTGCAACTTGGTTAACTGTTTTGTGTCAGAGGTCTAACTTTCACCCTGTCTTGGGTTTCAACATGGCTTACTAAGCTTAATCATTTCTAACTTTTGATTTAAAGTGAGAGATGTGTGACATTTCCTTTCACTTGAACACTTGGAGGCCACTGCAGGGTTATTAGCCTAATTTCAAATTGTTGTGACTTGTAGAATAGGAAGGCCTGAGGGGACAGAGAGGGAAAGAGAGAGATATAGAGAGGTGGGGGGTGCAGAGGAATGGCTGGTAGGTGGAGCAGTCAGAACACACACAACATTTATCGATTCGGTCTGTGGTCTTATATGGGCACACTTTGTGGTGGCCCAGAACAATTACAATAATAACATCAAAGATCAAAAATCACAGATCACCATAACAAATACAGTAATAATGAAAAAGTTTGAAATATTGTGAGAATTGCCAAAATATAACAAGAGACACGAAGTGAGCAAATGCTGTTGGACAAATGGCATTGACAGATCTTGATGGTTGCCATAAACCTTTAATTTGTAAAAAACACAGTATCTTGGGAGACAATAAAGCAGTACACTATAAAAGGAGGTACGCCTATATTTAGTTTTGACTATTGTCCTATTTTAAAAGTATAACTCAATTCTTTCCTTTTGAACTACTGTAATACATATCACTCTAGAAACTGATTTCTACAAGCTGAACCTGTTAAATCATTTTTCTTGGCAGGTTTTGCAAGGAAAAAAACAACTTACCTCCAAAAACATCACATTGTATAGGTCTGAGGTAAGACAGTTCAGCTATAGCTGCCAGGGAAGCTTCTTTTCTTTTTTAAGACTGCAACCAATTTTTTAAATTATTAGACCTAGGTTTGTTTATGAATTTCTGTATTTTAAAAAACAAGTAACTACATTGATTCTTATTTGATAGCTCAGCCAACTCTGAAAAACTGCTTAGAGTGGAGTAGTCATATTAGTCTGGCTGTTAAATAAGAACAAGAGATCAAAATTGTTGAAGAGGAAGGGAAGAAATTACTTTATCAGGGAAAGAAGCTCGGAATGGCTAAGCTGTCATGGAATATCCCTTGGCTAGTCAAGTTGGCAGATGCTGATAAGAATTCGGCTTTCAAATGTCATACACACGCATACAAAGTAAAAAAAAGTAGAATAAAGGATCAGAGGTCTAGTTCTCCACGTATAGGGCCAATTTCTTCTCTAAATGATATATCTTGTACCAAAATGGAGTATGTTTACATAATTAATAATTTAACTTCCTTCCAACAGGTAACCTACATACAGAGAATAAGAGAACTCATGTTCCCCCACGTTCTATAAAATGTTAACTTTCATTACTACACATAGAATTTGGGGCACAACTGAAGTTTAACATGTTCTAAAACAATTAAGCTCAAGCTTTTCTAAAAAGGACACATACATATTCACAATCCATGAACTGCAACAGATAAAAAGCTCTCTGGGTGTTTATCTTGCATTCCTTTTTTTTTTTTTAGAGAGAGAGAGCGTGCATGCATGCACACACCTGTGTGCATGACTTGGGGGGAGGGGTAGGGGGAGAAAGAGAGAGAATCTTAAGCAGGCTCCATGCCCATTGTAGAGCCCAAAGCAGGGCTCAATCCCATGATCCCATGACCTAAGCCAAGATCAAGAGTTAGACGCTTAATTGAGCCACCCAGGTGCTCCTATCTTCCATTCCTAAAGTGGTATCAGAGAAGTCCTCACTTCCAAATAGTTTACTCCAAAGAATGGTTAACTGATTCAGATCTAGACATGTGAAGAATATAGATTATTATGATTCAACTATTATCATGTCTCAACTCCTCCAACCTCTTTGGCCTATGACAGACAACAGGTGTGTGTTACTCTTCTTATTTTTCAGCTACTTCATCCCTGTCAACTATTTATACCAATGATGCCTGAAATTATTTTCCTTTTACCTTTTATGTTTTTAGAACATTGTGTTCAGTTGTCTCTTTCATATGTTTGGTATGTACCTATTTTTCCTGGAGTGGCACCGTGCTATATGGCATGACTCCACAGAGCACAACTTTATAGAATAGATAGAATTGTAGCTGTATGGAAGCCATGGAAAGTCCCCCCACAAAACCTCTTAAAGAGACCAGTGGGGCTAGGCCATGCAATCTTAGACTCAGAATATCAATATCTTCCTTGTATCCACTCCTGTGGATGAAAGGCACTGCTTAGAGCTTTAAAATACTGTGGGTCATGATGGTGGAAACTGTAAAAGAAATTCATTATTTAATATGTTTCAACTCACACACCTTTTTCGTACACAATAACTCATCAGGAGGAATGAGAAGAAATGTTTGAGTACTCCCACTTAAACATCTCTTTCAACCTCACCTCATATTCTCTGTAACGAATTCATCATTTCCCCTCTACCAATATCCCTGTATCTGTAGAGATACCATTACTCCAGTCCCACCCTCAACTCAAAAATACCAAATGATTTAAAACTCTCCTTTTTCTTAACTGACAAATTAACTGTCATCAAATCTAACATTTAAGAGTGGACCAGATTTTTGCCATCATTGCATAAGGGTAAGAGATGGAGGTGAGGAGGTGAAATTTCCTGACTTATTTCTTTTCTCATTGTATACCAACAGAAAGACTGTTGGGGTGCCTGGTGGCTCAGTAATTAAGCATCTGCCTTCAGCTCAGGTCATGATCCCAGGATCCTGCATCATGGTAAGCATGCCCTGCATCGGGCTCCCCTGCTCAGTGGGAAGCCCGCCTCTCTCTTTCTCACCCCCCCTGCTTGCATGCCCTCTCTTGTTGTTTCTCTCTCTGTCAAATAAATAAAATATTAAAAAAAGAAAGACTTACAGACTGTTTTTAAAGGCTTTAAGGGCTTAAAGCTTGTTAAAGATTGGGAAGGTGAAAAGAAAGCCAGAGTAGCAATACTCATATTGGGCAATTAGACTTTAAGGCAGACATTGTAACAAGAACAATATACAATAATAAAGGGGACAATCCAACAAGAAGATATAACAATTGTAAATATTTGTTCACCCAACATGGGACACCCAAGGGCATAAAACAGCTAATAACAGATATAAGGGAACTAATCGATAATAATACAATAATGGTAGGGAACTTTAACACCCCACTTATATCAATGGGCAGATCATCTAAACAGAAAATCAAAAATAAACCATGGCTTTGAATGACACCTTCAACCAGATGGATTTAACAGATATGTTCAGAACATGCCATCCTAAAACAGAATACACATTCTTTTCAAGTGCACATGGGACATCCTACAGAACAGATCACATATTAGGCCACAAAATAAGCCTCAACAAATTAAAAAAGATAGAAGTTATTATACCATGTATCTTTTCTGACCACAGTGCTATGAGACTACAGATCAACCACAAGGAAAACTCTGGAAAGACCACATACACATGGAAATTAAATAATGTGCTATTAAACAATGAATGGGTCAACCAGGAAATAAAAGAAGAAACACAAAAGTAAATGGAAACAGATAAAATTGAAAACATAATGGCTCAAAACCTTTGGGATTCAGCAAACAAGGTTATAAGAGGGAAGTTTATAGCAATATAGGCCTACCTCAAGAAGCAAGAAAAATCTCAAATAAACAACCTAACCTTACACATAATGAAGCTAGAAAAAGAACAAGAAAAAACTGAGTTTACTGAATTAATGTTGAAGTCTCTTGTTCTCCTAAGCCAAAAGAGGATATTACTTTGTTGCTATTTTAAATTGTCACTTAGAAAAACAGAAATGGAATGATAAGCTCAAATGAATAAACCAGTGGCATATGGACCAAAAAAAGAAAGAAAGAAAGAAAGAAAAAGAAAATCCTAAAACCAGCAGAAGGAGGGCAACAATAAAGATTAGAGCAGACATGATACAGAAACTAAAAAAAAAAAAAACAGAACAGATCAATGAAATCAGGAACTGGTCCTCTGAAAAAAATCAATAAATTGATAAACTTCTAGCCATATTTGTCAAGAAAAAAAAAAGGAAGGACCCAAATAAATAAAATCACAAATGAGAGAGGAGATGTAACAACCAACACCACAGAAATATAATCATAAAAGAGTATTATGAAAAACTAAAGCCAACAAATTGGACAATCTAGGAGAAATAATTAAATTCCTAGAAACATATAACCTATCAAAACAGAAAAAGGAAAAAAACAGAAAATTTCAACATACCAATTACCAGCAAAGAAATGGAATCAGTAATCAAAAAACTCCCAACAAACAACAGTCCAGGTCCAGATGCCTTCACAGATGAATTCTACCAAACATTTAAAAAGTTAGTACCTATTCTTCTCAAACTGTTCCAAAAAAATAAAAAAAAGAAGGAAAAACTTCCAAATTCATTCCATGAGACCAACATCACCCTGATATACCAAAACCAGGTAAAGCCCTAAAAAGGAGAACTACAGGCTAATAACTCTGATGGACATAGAAGCAAAAATCCTCAACAAAATACTAGCAAACTGAATCTAAGAATACATGAAAAAAAATCATTTATCATGATCAAATGGGATTTATTCTTGGGGTGCGAGGATGGTTCAACATTCACAAATCAATAAACATAATATACCACATTTATAAAAAAAAAAAAAGAAATGATGGGGTGCCTGGATGTCTCAATTGGTTGAGAGTCCAACTCTTGATTTCAGCTCAGATCATCTCCTTAGGGTCATGACACTGAGCCCCATTTTGGGCTCTGCCCTCAGTGGGAAGTCAGCTTTGAGATTCTCTCCACCGCAACTGCTATTCCCCTGCTCGTGTACGTCCATACTCTTTTAAAATAAGTAAATCTTTAAAAAAATAGGGGTAAGAACCATATGATCATTTCAATGGACATAACATCCATTCATGATAAAAACCCTCAACAAAGTAGGTTAGAAGGAACATACCGCAACATAATAAAGGCCATATATGATAAACCCACAGCTAACATCATCCTTAATGGGGAAAAACTGACAACCTTTCTCCTAAGGTCAGAAACAAGACAAGGATGACTCACCACTTATATTCAACAGAGTACTGGAAGTTCTAGCCACAGCAGTCAGATAACAAAAAAAATAAATGGCATCTAAATCTGTAAGGAAGAAGTGAAACTACTATTTGTAGATAATATGGTCCTATGTATACAAAATCCTAAATATTTCACAAAAAACTGCTAGAATAAATTCAGTAAAGTTGTAGAATACAAAAATCGATGTACAGAAATCTGTCACATTTCTATACACAAATAATAAATCAAAAGGTGAAATTAAGAAAACAATCCCATTTACAATTGCACCCAAAATAATAAGATACCTAGGAATAAACCTAACCAAAGAGGTGAAAGACCTGTACGCTGAAAATGAAAAAACACTGATAAAAGAAATTGAAGGTGACACAAAGAAGTGGATATTCCATGCTTACAGACTGGAAGAACAAATATTGTTAAAATGTCCATACTACCCAAAGTAGTCTATAGATTCAATGCTATCCCCATCAAAATACCAATAGCATTTTTCACAGAAATAGAACAAATAATCCTAAAATTTGTATGAATAGTGAAATATTTCTTTCTCACTGAATAATGAAAGAAATCTTGAAAAAGCAAAGCAAAGCTGGATGCATCACAGTTCTGGACAGGTTATACCACAGAGCTGTAATAATCAAAACAGTATGGTATGGCACAAAAATAGACATATATATTAATGGGATCGAAAACCCAGAATAAAATCCTACAATTATATAGTCAACTAATCTTTGACAGAGAAGGAAAGTATATCTAATAGGAAAGAGATAGTCTCTTCAAAAAATGGTATTGGGAAAACTGGTCAGCTACATACAAAAGAATGAAATTGGACCACTTTCTTACACCATACACAAAAATAAATTCAAAATGGATGAAAGACCTAAATGTGAGACCTGAAACCATAAAAATGCTAGAAAAAAAGCATATGCAAGAATTTCTTTGGCATTGGCCATAGCAAATTTTTTTCTAGGCAGGTCCCCTAAGGCAAGTGAAACAAAAGCAAAAATAAACTATTGGGCCTTCATCAAAATAAAAACTTTTGCACGGCAAAGGAAACAACAAAACTTAAAAAGCAACCTAGGGAATGGAAGAACACATTGCAAATGAGTTGAGCAATAAAGAGTATCCAACATACATAAAGAACTTATAAAACTCAACACCCAAAAAACAAATAATCTAATTAAAAAATGAGAAGACATGAACAGATGATTTTCCATAGAAGACATACAGATGACTAACATATGAAAGATGTTCATCACCATTTATCATCAAGAATATGCAAATCAAAACTACAATGAGATATTACCTCATACCTGTCAGAACAGCTAAAATTAAAAAAACACAAGAAACAACAGGTGCTGCTGACAATGTGTAGGATAAGGAATCCTCATGCACTGTTGGTGGAAATGCACCCTGGAGCAGCCACTCTGGAAAACAGTATGAGATTCCTCAAAAAGTGAAAAAAATAAGTTCCCTATGATCCAGCAATGGCACTACTGGGTATTTATCCAAGGAATACAAAAACACTAATTCCAAGGGATACATGCACCCTGATGTTTATAGCAGCATTGTTTACAATGGCCAAGACATGGAAGCAGCTAAAGCATCCATCCATTGACGAACGGATAAGGAAGATGCGGTGTACACACACACATACACACACACACAGACACACACACACAGACACACACACAAGAATATTATTCAGCCATAAAAAAGAAGGAAATCTTGCTATTTGCAATGATATAAATCAAGCTAGGTACTATAATGCCAAGTGAAATAAGTTAGTCAGAGGAAGAAAAACACCAAATGATTTTACTTTATCTAGGGAACTTAAGGAACAAAACAAATGAGCAAAGGGAAAAGAGAGAGAGAATGACAAACCAAGAAAACATTCTTAACTATAGAGAACAAACTGGTGGTTATCAGAGGAGAGGCATGTGGGGGGATAGATGAAGTAGGTGATGGGGATTAAGGAATGCACTGGTCATGATAAGCACTGAGTGACTGAAATAAAAACTTAAAAAAAAACTTTTATAAGCAATAGTAAAACTTTTGTTAGTTACATATAGTAAAATGTTCAGAAAAACATATGTCATTATAAAATTTAGGTGAGCATTGGAAATGTTAAGGTATTATAGGCCTAGGGCAGAGATCAAGTAATTAAATAGGACTCTGCCTCTCTTTCAGTAATTAGATATTTCTCTTAAAGGACATCTTTACTTATTTTTCACATTATTCTTAGCAAGAAAACGAAGAACTTTCTTGGGTTTTTGGTACACAAATTCAAAAAAAGAAAAACAAATATAGTGCTCATCACTCTGTTATGTATTGATATAAACTGATATAAATGAGAGCACAAAGCATTAAAATTATACTTAAGGTAATTCTACCCAACATTGATTTACACTGCTATACGTTTCTTGTGTTACACTTCTGTGTGTTTCAAGTATGTATGGATTCAGTTGGAAAAGAGAGCTAACAGATCCTTTCTACGAGAAAGGTATTTTTTTAAAAAGATTTTGTTTATTTGACACAGGGAGAGTGAGAGCATACACATGAGCAGGGGGAGGAGCAGAGAGAGAGGGAGAAGCAGACTCTCTGCTAAGCAAGGAGCCCGATGCAGGGCTCAATCCCAAGACCCTGAGCTCATGACATAAGATGAAGTCAGATACTTAACCAACTAAGCCACCCAAGCATCACATGAAAGGTATTATTATATAGATTTTAAGAGGAGGAAACTAAGGCTCAGAGACTTAGCCAAGGTACAAGTGGCACAGGGATTGGAACTCAGGTCAGCCTGATTCCAAGTCCATTCTGTTTATACCAAATTTCTCTCATTTAGCACATAGTTAACAATCTATTTGCATATGATTACTAATTTAATGTTTGCCATATATCTTCTTCATTACTTTGCCATCTCAGTCATAATCCTCAAGAGTTACTAGTTCCATGTCAAATCTAAACTCCCCTGACAGGCTCTCAGGCCCCCTTTTAATGAGGCCCCACTTGTACCACTCATTCATGCTTACTACTCTCCAGTCACTCCCATCAAATGGTCCAACTCAAATATAAAACATACTAAAGAGAGGGAAAAGTTAAGATGACAGAGGGGTAGGAGACCCTAATTTGTCTGGTCCCTGGAATTCAGTTACCAAATCATTCTGAACACTTGTGAAATCAATTGGAGATCTGAGAAAAGAATTGCTACGATCTTACAAATAGAAAAGCAAGCACTTTTTGGAAGATAGGAGGTGTAGAGATGTGAATCTGGAGTGATATACTGGAAGATACGGAGGAGGGAAGGGAGCTTGCTTAAAAGGCTACCACGACGTGTTACAAACAGTGAAGTGCAAAATTGGAACTTTTAGAAGTCAGGTGCAATGGGGGATGTCCCTGGCGTAAAGGTGCTCTGGCAGCAAAGTGGGGCAGAATCCCAGGTTGGAGAGTGGGGTCTCACAATCCCCGGGTTCACAAGAAGTATGGGGTGCCTGAGTGTGGCAGATTTCTCAGGTACTAGAGAGGGGAAACCAGCTGAAGACAGTGAGTCTAGGCACCAAATCTCTCCTCTGTGTTGCCGTAAACTGTGAACCACTGCATGGTCTTGTGACTACTCTCCAGGCAGGGGCCCAGGAAAAGGCAGAAGTGCAGGAAGACTCTATCCCTCCTCTGGGAGGAATGACATGGGTTTGCGCACAGGAGTCCGTAAAGTTTGGAGACTGGAAACTGGGTTACATGCCTCAAATAAAAATGCTCAGTCACAGACTAGGTAAATACAAAGTTCGAATGGAAGCCAGGGAGACAAGAGTGATTGCTTTTCTATGAGGGCTCACTGAAGAGTGGGGAGTGCCAACTTTAAGCTCTGGGGCTAGAGAGCAGGGTGCCACCATTTTCATTCCCCCATTGGTGTTGAATGCCTTCAGGGAGAAAAACAGAGCCATAGAGTGTAATCTGGAGCTGTTTGCACTGAGCCTAGCTGCCTCATAAGGGAAGCTCAATTCCACAAGGGCAAGGACACTTGAGAATCAGCGCAACAGGCCCCTCCCCCAGAGGGCCAGAAGGAACAACTAACAAGCCAAGTTTACAGAGAGAACTGCAAAACTTCACTCTTGGGATAAACAGTGTATAGTTTTCTCATATTATTCTTTAGTCTTTCAGGTTTTTTTCAGCTATTTTATTTTCTCAATTTTTTTATTCTTTTTAAATTTTTATTTTTATATATACATGATGTACATTTAAAAATTTTTTGGTTTCCTTTCCTTTCATTTTATTTTATTTTTGTTTACATATAAAAATTTTCCTTTCTTTCCTATTTTGAGATCTGGTTTCTTTTAACAAACAGACCAAAATACAACAAGGATCTAGTTTAGTGTTTTGTCCTGTTTCATTTTTTGTTTGATTTTTTTCTTATTTTGTTTTGTTTTATTTTCTTCTGGTTTGTTTGTATTTTTCTGGTGTTGTTACTTTTGTCTCTTCTTTCTCTTTCTTCTATTCTTTTCCAGACATAATTACAGAGGGAGAAACTCATTCCAAAAGAAAGGAGGTAGTATCCAATACAAATAAAAATAAAATGTGAGAATTAGAATTCAAAACAATGATTATAAAGATACCAGCTAGAAGAACTAGACAATCTCTTACTGTAGAAATAAAAGAACTAAAATCTTATCAGGCCAAAATTAAAAATGCTATTACCTAGATGCAGTCACAAATGGAAGCTCTAACAGGGAGGATAAATGAGGCAGAAGAGAGAGTCAGTGATATAGAAGACAAAATGATGGAAAATAAGGAAGCTAAGAAAAAGAGAAAAACAGCTACTGGAGCATGAAGGGAGACTTGGAGAAATCTGCAGCACCATAAAGAGAAATGATATCTGGATAATAGGGGTCCCAGAAGATGAAGAGTGAGAAAGAAAGGCAGAAGGTTATTTGAACAAATTATAGGGGTGCCTGGGTGGCTCAGCTGGTTGGGCATTTACCTTCAGCTCATGTCATGGTCCCAGGGTCCTGGGATCAAGCCCCGCATGGGGTTCCTTGCTCAGTGGGAAGCCTGCTTTTCCCTTTTCCTCTACCCTTCCTCTCAGCTTGTGTTCTCTATCTCTCTCTCAAATGAACAAATAAAATCTTAAAAAACAAAACAAAACAAAACAAAACAAACAAGTTATAGCTGAGACCTTCCCTAATCCAGGAAGGAAACAGGCGTCCAAGTCCAGGAGGCAAAGAGAACCTCCTCCCTCAAATATCAACAAAAATAGGTCAAAACCATTACATATTAATAGTGAAGCTTGTATATTTCAGAGATAAAGAGAAAATCCTGAAAGCCACTCAGGACAAGAGGTCCTTAACCTACAAGGGTAGAAACATAAGGTTGGCAGCAGACCTGTCCACAGAGACTTGGCAGGCCAGAAAGGACTGGCATGATATATTCATCGTGCTAAATGGGGAAAATATGCAACCAAGAATACTTTATCCAGAAAGGCTGTCATTAGGAATAGAAGAGAAATAAAGAGTTTCCAGGACAAACAAAAACTAAAGAAATTCATGAACATTAAATCAGCTCTGCAAGAAATATTAAAGGGGATCCTTTGAGCAAAGGGAGGGCCCAAAGATAACAAAGATCAGACAGGAACAGAAGGAATCTACAGAAACAGCAACGTTAAGATAATACAATGACACTAAACTCATATCTTTCAATAATTACTCTGAATATAAGTATACTAAATTCTCTAATCAAAAGACGTAAGGTATCGATAAAAAAACAAGACCCAATGATATACAAGAGACTACAAGAGACTCATTTTAGACCAAAGACACCTCCAGATTGAAAGTGAAGGGGTGGAGAACCATTTATCATACTAATGGATATCAAAAGAAAGCTGGAGTAGCAATCCTTAGATCAGACAAATCAGATTTTAAACCAAAGACTGTAGTAAGAGATGAAGAAGGACACCATATCATAACAAAAGTGTCTATACAACAAGATCTGACAATTGTGAATATTTCTGCCCCTAATTTGGGAGCAGTCAAATATATAAACCAATTAATAACAAAACTAAAGAAACATACAGAAAATAATACAATAACAGCAGGGGACTTTAACACCCCACTCACAGCAACAGATAGATCACAAGTAGACAATCTACAAGGAAACAAGGGCTTTGAATGATACACTGGACCAGATGGATGTCACAGACATATTCAGAGCATCCCATCCTAAAGCAACAGAATACACATTCTTCTTGAGTGCACACGGAACATTCTGCAGAATAGATCACATACTGCGTCACAAATCAGATCTCAAATTGTATAAAAAGACTGAGATTATATCATGCATATTTTAGACCACAATGCTTTAAAACTTGAATTCAATCACAAGAGAAAATTTGGAAGAAACACAAACACATGGAGGTTAGAGAGCATCCTACTAAAGAATAAATGGGTCAACCAAGAAATTAAAGAAGAATTAAAAAAATACATGGAAACAAATGAAAATAAAAACACGACTGTTCAGAACCTTTGGAATGCAGCAAAGGTGGTTCTAAGAGGGAAGTATATAGCAATACAAGCCTTTCTCAAGAAACAAGATAAGTCTCAAATACACATCCTAACATCATACCTAAAGAAGCTGGAAAAAGAAGAGCAAGTAAAGCCTAAATCCAGCAGGAGAGGAGAAATAATAAAGACTAGAGCAGAAATTAATGAAATAGAAACCCAAAGAACAGTAAAACAGATTGACAAAACCAGGAGCTCCTTCTTTGAATTAATAAGATCGACAGACCCCTAACCAGACTTATCAAAAAGAAAAGAGAAAGCCCCCCCCGCACACCCCAATCATGAATGAAAGAGGAGAGATCACAACCAACACCAAAGAAACACAAACAGTTGTAAGAGAATATTAAGAACAATTGTATGTCAACAAACTGGGCAATCTGGAAGAAATGGATGCATTCCTAGGAACATATAAACTACCAAAACTGAAATAGAAATAGAAAATATGAATAGACCCATAACTAGAAAAGAAATTTAATCAGGAATCAAAAGTCTCCCAACAAACTAGAGTCCAGGGCCAGATGGCCTCCAAGTGGAGGCCTACCAAACATTCAAAGAAGAACTAATACCTATTCCTCTGAAACTGTTCCAAAAAATAGAAATGGAAGGAAAATTTCCACACTCTTTCTATGAGGCCAGTACTACCTCGATTCCAAAACCAAAGACCCCATCAAAAAGGAGAATTGCAGACCAATATCACTGATGAACATGGATGCCAAAATACTCACCAAGATACTAGTTAATAGCATCCAGTAGGATATTAAAAAGATATTCACCACAACCAAGTAGGATTCATTCCTGGGCTGCAAGGGTGTTCACATCCACAAATCAATGAATGTGATACATTACATTAATAAAACAAAGGATAAGAACCATATGAGCCTCTCAATAGTTGCAGAAAAAGCATCTGACAAAATACAGCATTTTCTTGATAAAAACTCTCTACCGGGTAAGGACAGAGGGAACATACCTCAATAAAATATAAGCCATACATGAAAAACCCATAGCAAATATCATCCTCAACAGGGAAAAACTGAGAGCTTTTTCCCAAAGGTCAGGAACATGACAGGGATATCCAGTCTCGCCATTGCTGTTTAACATAGTACTGGCAGTTCTAGCCTCAGCAATTAGACAACAAAAACAAATAAAAGGCATCCAAATCAGCAAAGAAGTCAAACTTTCACTCTAAGCAGCTGACATGATACTCTATGTAGAAAACCTGAAAGACTCCACTAAAAAATTGTTAGAACTGATCTAGGAATTCAGCAAAGTCACAGGATATAAAATCAGAGCACAGAAGTCAGTCACATTTCTATACACTAACAATGAGGCAGAAGAAAGAGAAATCAAGGAATCAAGCCTTACAATTGCACCAAAAATCGTAAGATACCTAGGAATAAATCTAACCAAAGGGGTAAAGGATCTGTACTCTGAAAACTATGGAACATTTATGAAGTAAATTGAGGAAGACACAAATAAATGGAAAAATATTTCATGCTCATGGATTGGAAGAACAAATGTTCAAATGTCTATACTAACCAAAGCAATCTATACATTCAATGTAATCCCTACCAAAATACCATCAGCATGTTTCATAGAGCTGGAACAAACAATCCTGAAATTTCTATGGAACCAGAAAAGACTCTGAGTAGCCAAAAGAATATTGAGAAGGAAAACCAAAGCTGGAGGCATCACGATTCCAGACTTCAGGCCATATTACAAAGCTGTAATCATCAAGACAGTATGGTAGTGACATAAACAGACACACCGATCAATGGAACAGAATAGAGAACCCAGAAATGGACCCCCAACTCTATGGTCAACTAATCTTTGACAAAGCAGGAAAGAATGTCCAATGGATAAAAGTCTCTTCAACAAACGGTGTTGGGAAAATTGGACAGCCATATTCAGAATAACAAAACTGGACCATTTTCTTACACCATATACCAGTGACAGATTCAAAATGGATGAAAGACTTAACTGTGAGAAGTTCTCTTGCCTTTGGAGATGTATCTAGCAAGAAGTTGCTGCTGCCTATGTTCTCCTCCAGGAGAAAAAGCAAAAATGAACTATTGGGACTTCATCAAGATAAAAGCTTTTGCACAGCAAAGGAAACAGTCAACAAAACCAAAAGGCAACCTACAGATTGGGAGAAGATATTTGCAAATGTTTTGTCAGATAAAGGGCTACTATACAAAATCTCTGAAGAGCCTATCAACACCCAAAAAACAAAATATCCAATCAAGAAATGGGCAGAAGACATGCACCAACACTTCTCCAAATAAGACATCTGAATGGCCAATAGACACATGAAAAAAATGCTCAATATGACCTGGCATCAGGGAAATACAAATCAAAACCACAGTGAGATACCATCTCACATAGGTAAGAATGGCTAAAATTAAAAAAAACTTAGGAAACAACAGATGTTGGCAAGGATATGGAGAAAGTGGAACCCTCTTCCATTGCTGGTGGGAATACAAACTGGTGCAGCCACTCTGGAAAACAGTATGGAGGTTCCTCAAAAAGTAAAAATAGAGCTGATCTATGACCCAACAAGTGCACTACTAGGTGTTTACCCAAAGTATACAAACATAGTGATTCGAAGGGGCATATACACTCCAATGTTTATAGCAACAATGTCCACAATAGTCAAACTATGGTAAGAGCCCAGATGTCCATCAGCAGAAGAATGGATTAAGAAGATGTGGTATGTATATATATATCACTCAGCCATCAGAAAGAATGAAATCTTGCCACTTCAGTCATATGTGGATTTCACTCACATGTGGAATTTAAGAAACAAAGGAGACAAACATAAGGGAAGGGAAGGAAAAATAAAACAAGACAGAATCAGAGAGGGAAACAAATCCTAAGAGACTTAATTATAGGAAACGAACTGAATGATGCTAGACAGGAGGTGGGAAGGAATGGATTAACTGAGTGATAGACATTACGGAGGGCACTTAAGTAATGGGCACGGGGTGTTGCATGCAACTGATGAATCACTCCATTCTACTTCTGAAACTAGTAATACAATATACGTTAATATGAAAAAATAAAAAATAAATAAATAGTAAAAGTTCTTGAAGGCTAGGCACAATATTACTTCAGGTACTCAAAATATTTGCTGACAATCAATCTTAGTTTGAGTCAGAGATCCTGCCTTAACTAAAACTTCGAAAGTTCCTTATAAATATGAACATTCTTTTTAGATAGCAATTCTGAATACTTTTAGATACTATTACAAATATTTAGTTTAAAATTTAAGAGCATATATATTGAGGAAAAATGTTTGACTCTGTCTATCAATATTACTGAAGTCTCAGAAAGTATCAAAATAATTATTCTCTTTCACTTTCAGTCCTAAGTATGAAAACATCTGATGCTAACCATGGTACTTCTCTTAAAAGTTTTTGTTGCTTCTGGTTGCCTAGACTTATTTTGTTGTACAAGGCTCTTTATATTCTGTTCTTAATCTACCACTCAAATAAAATATTTTACCACTCCCTATACTTCTAGCCACAGTGAAATTCTTAACCATTATTTATACACTACATGGAATGGACCCAAATTCACATGTTGAAATCCTAATCCCCAATGTGATGTCATCTATGAGAGGTGATGATGTCATGAGTGGAGTCTTCATGAATGGGAATAGTGTTCTTAAAAAGAGACCCCAGAGAGAACTGTTGTTCCTTCTGCTATGTGAGGACACTGAGAAAATGAAAATCTATGAACTGGGAAGAGGGACCAACCAGACACTGAATCTGGTAGGATCCTGAACTTGTCGCAGCCTCCAGATAAGAAATAAATGGTTGTTGTTTAAGCCACCCAGTCTATGGTATTTTTGTTATAGTAGCTTGAACAAACTAAGATACCATGTTAGGACCTTTGTAAATTCTCTATGCCTTTTTATGTGTCATTTAAATTTTCTGTTTTTCTCTCTCCCACTCCCCCTGCCACTTTTTTTTGGCCTGGTAAGCTCCTATTCTTTCTTCAAGACCCAGTTTGAATGTTATCTCCTCTGAGAAGTCTTCAGGGGTTTTTTAAAGGCAAAGTGATTGTTATTGTCTGTTGTATGACTGCTTTTCCAAATAGGTAGTAAACTGCAGGACATGAGGGAAACTGTTTTAATAATCTTTGTATTCTCATCGCCTGGCTCAGAATGGGAGCTTACTGAATGCTTAATGAATGGAAGAATATCTTGTCAGTCTGTGAGAAACACAGTTGTCTTCCCACCTAAATATAGCCATTTATAATTTTTCTGTAGCCATAATATAATAATGAGGAACATGAGGTTATCCTGACATTTTCAAGGCCTCCATAGGTATTTTTTTGAATTAAAAAAAATCCTGATCCACAACTGCTTAGAAAGAACTTTTAAAGTATCTTTCTGTAATTCCTTGAGCATATAAAAATTTCTGTATTTTATTTTCCTCTAGAGAGAACTGAACATTTAGAAAGCAATTTACAAAGCAGAAGCAACTTAAACAAAACAAATGGTTGAAGGAAAAAAGAGGCAAACAAAACAACAGTTTCTTAACTATAGAGAATAAACTGGTGGCTACCAGAGGGGAAGTAGGTGTGGGGATGCGTAAAACAGAGGAAGGGAATTAAGAGTACACTTACTGTGATGAGCACTGAGAAAATACAGAACTGCTGAATCATTATATTGCACATCTAAAACTAATACAACACTGTAGGTTAATTAAACTAAAATTAAAAAAAAATTTTTAAAAAGCAGAAGCAACTTACTTTGTTTCGATCTTGTACAACCAATATTTTTCCAGTATTTTCATCAAATACAGCTCCTGTTGGGGGAAAAGTAAAAGATATTGAGAAATATTTCTTTCACCTTGGACTCCTTCCATATGCCTATCTGTGGTCATCAAAATCGTACCCATCCTGGAAGGCCTAGATCAATTACTACCTCATCCATGGACACTTTTAAAATCTCTCCAGCAATAAACTGCTCAGTTTCTCAGGTTCTTTTAACAACCTGGAATACTAATGATGGTTCTAGCATATGCTAAATTGTAGGATAACCAGTTCCATAAGTTTCTTCTCTAGATCATCTATTCTTGATGGTACATAAAGAAATTAATTTTTCTATCCTTCCGTAGCATTTATTTTAATGTCATATCTTAAGTTCTTAAAAACATTTATTGAATAAATGAAGTGGCTTTTCTATTCTCATTTTTCTTCCTTGTATAGAACATGGATTGTGCCCCTGATAATCTAAGTCTCAAATATCTCAACATTCAGTTCAGGATCTCCCTGAAGCCACTTACATGTATGTATTTTTTTTTATCATGTGTGTATATGACTTTTATAACATACTAATATGTTGCTTTGGGATAATTGTTTATTTTATATATGTCCTAAGTTCTAATCCTTTCATTTATTCATTCAGTATACACACTGCCAAGCATACTACACATTTGGCTAGATGTTAGGGACTCAAATAAAGAAGGTTTATTAGTTTTTTGACAATCCTGGGTCAAAAATATAAATGATACCTTAATGATTTGTATTAACTCCTTTAAATGCTATAATTTAAAAACATTTATATTTGCATAATATGAGGAAATATTGTTAAAAAGATATATTCAACACACTCTTTTAAGATTGAGTTCCTATATATAATACTTACGGGTTCTTTATATAGTAATTGACCCCTGTTATATGTCAGGCATTTATTGAGGTGCTAGGGATATAGTGGTAAACAAAACAAAATTCTCTATCCTCAGTGGGCTTACATTCTGGTGTGCGTATGAGAAGGTAACAAATAGAAAACAAATTATATAGAACATGAGGAGACAATGCTATGTAGAAATAAAATACAGAAAGGTATAGGTATATATAACACAAGGAAGGACAAATTTCTCTGAAATGAAAACTGCACATTTTAGTGTTTAAAGAAAGGAAAACCACTAAGTGAGATATAATTAACATTAATGCTGGCTTCCATTAGAAAGCATAAACTATAATTTAACTGGACTTTATAAGGGTTAGAATGCCAAAGAAATGCCAAGAAAACCTACTCTTAAATTTTAATAACTTGTGATTACTCAAATTGCAATTTTCCCTAATGAATTATAAACAAGAGCAAAAATACTTCAAAGACAAAACCAGCAAAGCTAAAGCACAATGCGAGCGACCCCTGCTGGTCACAACTTAAAAGATAAATAAACACAAAGAGATCAGGGATTAAAGAGAGATTATTATTTTATTATGATTAGTCAGGTACTGTGCTAAGTGCTTTATGTACATTATCTCAGGTATTCCTCACAATACTCATATGAGTGGTATCATTTTTAGTGCCTAGGTTCACACAACCCTAAAACTGTTTGGATTCTGAGCTGGTATTCTCACTATGCAACTGTGTCCCTTCCCTACACAACTGTGCTCTCTGGGGACTTGAGTTTCCACCTGAAGAGCCATCTAATCATTCAAGAAATATTTATCTACTTTATGCCAGACAATGTCTTGAACCTGACAAGACAGTGGTGGAAAAGACAGAATATCTGCCTTCACAGAGTTTATATTATTGTGGGAGAAATTAAGTACCTGGTATAATTTTAGATTGTCATGGTGCTATATAGAAAAACAGACCTGGATAAAGGGGCCACGAATGATGAGATTGGCATGCAGGAGGACTGTATTTTAGACAGGAAGGTCAGGAGACTTTTGAGATGTTGGAGCAGAAACTTCAGCTCTAAAGAGCTAGATAAAGCCCTGGCAAAGAGCATTACAGGAAGAGGAGCCAATAGGTGTTAAAGCTCTGAGGCAGACACAAGCTCGCTGTGTCTGAAGAACAGTAACAAAACCATAGCTCACTCCATTCCAGTGTAGGGGAGGAAATATTTTTCCTCTACCCACTTAGGTTATGTATCTAGGGCTGTGAACTGAGCTGACAGATTATCTTCTGTCAGATTAATGGAGAAAAAAAATACATATTTTTTTAATTTATTATATTTACATGGACTGGGTGGTGATGGAAGATGATTAAAAGGAGTGAAAATCCCAAAAAAGTGTTTAAGCCCAAGGGCATATATATATCATTTTAACAAAGAGCAATGAATTATGGAGCCAAGACAAAAGAAAAAGGGGGTTGGGATAAGGGAGGTAAATGGTGGGAAAATGACTAGGACATACATGGGGGGAAATTAGGGATACAAGGGTCATTTTAATAAGGTTTATTTGTATAGACTCGACTTGGTGTCAGCTCACCATCTTCCATAAGAATGTCTCCTCTTCCTGGTACAAAAATTTATGCTCTGCTTTTAGGTTAAAAAAAAAAAAAAAAAAAAAAAAAAGACCCTTCCTGTATCTAGTGTTTCTCGAGCTCAAAATAATCAATATGCCAGAATGGTGTATTTTGTGGTGATATGTTCATCTGCTATACCTACCTCCTGTTGTTTAGAACAATAAATGTCAATTATTTTCCCTTCACCTAAAAAACACTATACCTTTCCAAAACAATTTCTTATATGATTTCATTGCCACCCCAATAGCCACTTCATATCCTAGTTATACTTCAAGACTGTTCAAATTCCAGATCTCTCATTGCCTGAACTCCTACGGTGTATCTTATCTATAATACATACTACAGTATTTAGTTACAAACAAGGGCTTCATAGTATACTCTTTATGCATATATTACTAATTCTGTAGTAATAACTGGATTTAAAAGTTTAATTTAAAAGTCTGTACCAATGAATTGTTAATTGCATGACTTTCTAATGAAGTGTGAGGGTGTCATCAAATTGCCAAGTAGTCTTTTGAAGTAGAGCAGAATGGAAATTTCTGTCTCTATTTGTTAAAAGTGAGTGAGATCATGGATACAGAAAACATTAGGCATCCTTGAACAACTCCTTTTTAACCTCAAAGGTGCAAACTACCTTTGAAAATGCTTGTAAGTTGTATGAAGGCAAATAAAATTATTAGTTACTAGCTTACATATAATACTGCTTTCATTTAAGTCATAAGGAGTCTTTACTGTTTCACTTTTCCAGGAAGTCTAAGATTTTTCTTAGCCCTGGTTCTCAAAGGATGGTCCAGGGATTAGAATTAACATTAGCAGTAGCAGCAAAGAATTTATAAGAAATGCAAATTTTCTGGCAACATCCACACTAACTGAATCAGAAATTCTTAGATGTGGGGCCCAGCAGGGTGTTTTCAGCAAGTCCTCCAGGTGATTTTGATGCACCCTACAATTTGAGAAGTCCAGTCTTAACGTGGAGCAAATTTCTCAAGACCACATCTTTGGAGTTAATCAGTGGCTTGAAAAGTCTGTAATATACTTAAATTGTGTATCTTCAACAATTGTTTCACACCGTAACTTAATGTAAATATCCTTAAGAAGTAATGCCCAAATAAAAAATCTGCTTTCCTTTACCTTAAATTTCACCTAAAAGTTATCTTGTACTTAACACACTTACATAATTAGTACTAATATGTTTTACCATAATGACTTACTCCTGATCCTAATTCAGTGTTAATATTTGAGTACTGAAGTTCAAATACCTATGTAAAAATGTTGAAAATTATCCTCTGGAAAACTAAACACCAAACTTGCTTGGTGTGCTGCCCTCTGCTGATCCGTAAGACAAACTTCTTCTGTTTAAAGCACTCCTTAATAATCCCAAAGATCAAGCTGTTCATTACACATGAATAAAATATCACTTAGCTGTAAGAAAAAATTGGGCGAAACCGCTAAAAGGTCAATTTTACTGTTAGTTTGAAACTGACCTGCAACTCCTACTTGATGTGTAGCATATCCTGGTAATCTGCTGGGTCCCTCTCCCAGCCACAGTGTCAGAGTAGATGAATCCGATTCTGCATGGTGAAAGCAGAAACCCAGGGAAGCAGCAGGGGCAATAAATCGGCTTTGGAGGATGGGAATGTGCAGCCATACCGCTATCCTACCTTCTGATCTCCATTGCTGTATTGCAGCTAAAATGCAGATGAGGATAAAAATCTGTAAACATTTTCCAGTGAAAAGAGTGGAATAAAAAACTCATCTCAGGTGTCACCCCTTCCAAAAAGCCATCCTAAAACATCCACCTCCCTTAGTTAGCTAGGAAGGGCTGGGGAGGGGAATCCTAAAATGCTCTGTTTATATCACCAGTACAGGAACTATTTTTTTTTTTTTTTTTTTTGTAATTAGGACCTTGTTACGGGATTTTTCCAGTAGACCGAATTCCTTGAGGATAGAGTTGGTAATTCATATCACCTGACACACTGCGTGGCATATAACTGGTGTTCAATATTTGTAGAATGAACAAAAAAACTTGATTTAAACTAAATACATTGCTGTTCCTTTTAACATCCTTAGTTTTAATCTTTATAAATGACTCTTATGGGCTTCTACTTACACTTTAAGAGTTCTATCATAATTTTTTTGGCTTATAAATTTCAAGGTAGTTAAAACTTTTTTTTTTAAAAGATTTCATTTATTTATTTGACAGAGATCACCCATGAATATAATTTTGGCATTGACATCACACCATATATAATTTACAGCATATCTTTTACTACTTATTATAAACATTTTGCTGTCATTAAAATTTGTAAGGAACGTAAGTTTTTAATGACTGTATAATTTTCCTCAGATAAGTACACCAAAAACTACTTAACGAACCTCTTACTCCTGGATAAATTATTTCTACTTTATAAATAATACCAAGATGAACGTAGATTTTTCTGTTTTGACTTCTGTAAATTCTCTTAAGATTGAACCAGAAGAAAAAGATGCCAACATTTGGTCCTCACTAAGCTCCAGACACTGTATATCTATTATCTCGTTAAGTTCTCACAGCCTGAAAAGCAAGTATTATCGCCCCTAATTTATGGGTGAAGAATACAGCAGTATTCTCAGGTCATTTTCTCCATCTATCACCTCACTTAATCTTTACAATAATCTTGCAAATTGTGTGCATGTATGGTGGTGGGAAGACTTGATTATTCATTTAATGGTTAATTTCTTTTTCCGCCTCTTCTCTTCTCCAGCTGTGCAGTGACTCCCTGTTAAGGACCATGTTCTCTACCTCTTTAAAAGGCAGTGGGTCTAATACAGTGACAAACATATGGGAGCCTTTCATAAAAGCTGCTTGATTTGGGACTATGGAGTCAGATCCTTCTCACCCATTTCTTTCTCTGATTTAAATCTTTTTAAAATTGATGTACAACTACATAAAGGGCACAAATCTTAAGTGTACATTTAAGGAGTTCTGACATATACATACACCTGTGTAACACATTCCAATAAAGATTACAGAACATTTCTATGACCCCAGGAAATTCCCATATCCTCCCTAATCATTCTAATCAAGTGAAAAGATAGTTTGACTTAATAACAAAATTTGCACTAGCTCTTAGAGGCAGCATAATGCATTAAGAACAGATTCCAGGGGCGCCTGGGTGGCTCAATGGGTTAAGCCTCTGCCTTCGGCTCAGGTCATGATTCCGGGGTCTTGGGATCGAGCCCCGCATCGGGCTCTCTGCTCAGCAGGGAGCCTGCTTCCTTTCCTCTCTCTCTGCCTGCCTCTCTGCCTACTTGTGATATCTGTCAAATAAATAAATAAAAATCTTTATAAAAAAAAAAAAAGAACAGATTCCAGAGCCAAGGGAAATTAATCTCTCTGTGCCTCAGTACTATCACCTTTAAAATAAAGGTAACAGTATTTATCTCAGGGTTGTTATGAGGATTAAATGAATTAATATTTGTGAAGTTCTTAAGTGTCTAGCAATAGGAATTCATAAATGAAATATTGTATTTAAAAAACTATAAAAAGTATATAGCACTATGTAGATTATAAATTAGTTTCCTATAATTTATCTTTGATCACCACATGTATCCAGTAAAATAATTAGGGTTGGCATTATTCACCTAAGCAACCTAAGAGGCAAATATTTAGTGGTGGTTTGCCTAATGGCTAAGCACCCGTCAGAACCCGGGACTTGAAATCTGGATGTGTGACTTTAAACCCAACACCCATGCTTTGCCTTTTAGACTAAGGAAGTGCTTTAACCACCTGGCCACTGACAACAAGTCTGTGCAATAAACACCTGTGTCTTCCCACACATCGGTAGATATATTAGAGCTAGAACATTCGCTTGATTCTTCTATGGCTGATACTGTTGGAGTCAGCAATTATTCACAAGTAGGATAGAAAATGCGGTGAAGAGCCAAGTAGTTTGGGTAGGAGAATGATTAAAGAATGAACTAGCTGAATTATATTGACATAGATGCTCATTTGCCATATTCCTCATTATCTGAAGTTTTCTTTGAGTGACAGGATCTTTCCAATGCTGAATTTCCGTGCTAGGCCTTCAAGTCAAATAAAAGAACCTTCAGGGGCAGTCTGATAAACTCTGAACCAAATCACCGGCTTCTCTCAAAGTGAAAGCGCCTCCATCTAAGCTGTCTTTCCTATCTTTAGACTTAAGTTCAAGGAAAGCAGAGTTTTCTTATTGAAGACTGAAAGCGCCCACTACCCTCCCTGGTTAATCATAAAAGATTTGTTGCTTTGTCTCTAGCAAATTCCAGTTCTTGATGCGTCAGCCTGACCCAATTGGTGTACAAAAATGACCACTCTGGTCCATTCATTGTTCACCACCCGTATAGCGTTGTCTCGGGCAAAGTGCCCCGAAGAACTAAGTCCCGGTAAATATTAACACTACTGAGCGCTAAGTATGTGGGAGAGGCCGAGCTAAGCACTTTATATGCATTACCCTACGTAAACCCCCAGCAATCCTATGCGTTACTAACCGGTTTTATGGAAGGGTAAATGGTAGTTTACAGAACTTGCCGAAGGTCACACACTAGGAAGTTGGTCAGAAACTAGGGCTGCCGATCAGCAAGTCTGGGATAGCTACAATTTCAACCAAGTGCCTCAGAAACCTCCCACAAAGGGAACAAGAAGGAAACAGGGGAAGTTGGTACGGGTCATGCCTGCCCTCTCTCCCTCGGACTCGGTACTTGATTGACGGAGACCGTGTTAGGTGGTTGGGGGCCCCGGTTACTTTATTAGAAAGGTTCCGGAGCCAGGGAACCCCACCGCCCAGGCACACTTGCCCTGCAAGCGCCTCTGGAATGAGGCGGCGTCCAGGCGGTCCAAGGCGCCGAGCCGTGCCAGGCGCACCGAGACGCCCCCGAATCTGTCCAGCTCTCCCCGCAGTTCTTCCGCTCCGGCGGGGGTGTCCCACCTGCAACCCAGACCGTCCGAAGCCCCGCGGTGCCCAGCCAACAGCCTTGTGCTGCAGATCCGCAGGAGCACTGCGCGCCGAAAACTCCCGCTAGTTAGAGGCGGCATTTACAAGTTGGCGTCCTATACCGCTAGCTCGACCCTTAAATCAAGTTTCCTTTGAGTTCCGAGAGCGGAGGTTGCTCCCGTAAATATTAGAAGAGTGCCAGCCGAAAGTTGTGCTAACGTTACAACTTTTTTTTTTTTTTTCCGGCGCTATACCGAAGTAACCGCGAAGTCCTGTCCACTAGCTCCTCTCAGAAATTTGTCCGGTTTCAGGAAAGCCAGAGAGAAACTTTTCGGCCACTTTCTTTTTCTAGTTTAAGTCAACAGACGTTTGTTCAGGGATAGAAAAGGCGGGAAGAAGTACTGCGCTCCACTTGGGGGATTACGGTGGAGGGCGGAGTCTCCTTGACTTCTGCCCCGGAAGTTTTTCTTTCAGAGACACGAGCACGTTGAGCCGGCTTTGCGGCAGCCTTTCCTAGGCTGCCTTATGATCATGTCTTCCAAGAAGAACAGAAAACGGCTGAATCAAAGCGCAGACAGTGCTTCAACCTCGCCCTCTTCTGCTTCCTCTCTTTTGGGGCCCTCGGCGTCTTCTGCTGGGCCAGGAGCGGCGGCAACGGCCGGGATTCTGGTTGTGATCAACTTCTTAGAAAAGGGTAAAGCGTTCTGGGTGGGAGGCCTGAGACGGAGGGGCGGCAACTTAAGACGTAGACCTTTAGGTGATGCCGCCTTTAAGGTGCTAAGGCTTTTGAAAATTGGGCGACACAGAGGTGTGACAGTGGCACGCAAGTTTGTACACCCGAAGTCGTGCCTGCCTTGGAGAAGTTAGGAAGAAACGGCTTATCCGTGGATAAGTCCCGCCATCACTTTTGTAAATTGTTTTGAATTTGTAAATTGAACTTGAAACAACTTTTCCTCGTTTAAGATTTACGGCACATTTAACTGTAAAATTACTTAAAGCTACGAGCATAGGATATATATACTAGAAAACTAAACAGTTCAGTAAAGATGTGGATACATCTTTACTAAGAGAGATTAATGTGTCTCCAAGAATGAAAGACTTCAGGATGTGTTCTTTTACACAGATTCTAGTATTTAATAACAGCTACCGATTACATAGTATTGTTGTCAGTAGTTTGGGTATGTCACATACATATCTCATTTAACCTTCATAGAAGCCCTGGAAGATGGATGCTGCATTATTATGCCTATTTGAGAGAGGAAGAATAGTTAATGTGATTGGCTCCAGGTTCCACAGGTGCCAACTGGCAGGCAGAATTTGACTTTAAAGACTTTATCCTAGTTCAGAGCTCCCTTGAGTTAGGAAAATGGATTTATCTGAAAATTTAGTTGTTAAAGCTTCTGTGTGTGGAAACGGTGTCATAGCTTTGAAAAAATGGAACACCAGCTAAACTGGGGGCAAGAATTTCATGTCTAATGCACACCCTAATGACAATCTTAGAATTAGCACAGTGTTTTCAGTCTCATTTAAGGATCAGAGGATAACTTGTTCTGTCCTGTGTATTTAATCTCTTTCAACTGGATCCTTCCGATTGAAATTTAAACCTGCCGATTTCTCTAACATCTTAAATCAAAACAAAAGTTCCACATTTTCTTCTTACCACCACCCTACCTCTTTCCATCCTTTCATTTCCAAATTTCTTCTCTCTTTTCTTTCTTTTTTTTTTTTAGATGCTATTTTTAAGTAATCTCCCAATGTCGGGCTTGAACTCAAAACCCGAGATCAAGAGTCGCAGGCTCTGCTGACCAAGCCAGCCAGGTGTACCTCATTCCCAAGTTGCATAAATGGAGTAGTCTCTCTCCTCATCTCTCACCTACTCCTTAGTCTATTAAAATTTTGACGTTTAAGTTTTGACAGTATCCCATCATTCTATGGAAACTATCCCTGTCCTGGTCACTGATCATCTCCATGTTCATAAATATAAAGGACAGTTTTTCTTTACTTCCCTTACTTGACCTCTCAGGAACTTTTGGCATTGTCTACCATTTCCTTTTTCTTAAAACACTTTAATTTTGGGGAATGCTTGGGTGGCTCAGTCAGTTAAGTGTCTGCCTTTGGCTCACGTTATGATTCCAGGGTCATGGGATCAAGCCCCTCATTGGCCTCCCTGCTCAGTGGGAGGTCTGCTTCTCTCTCTCCTCTGGCCCCTCCACGTGGCTTGTGCTCTCCCTCTCTAATGAAATCTTAAAAAAACAAAACAAAACCCACTTTAAGTTTTGGCTATGTGCCCTTAAACTTTCCTAGTTTTTCTCCATCCTTTCGTTGGTAGGTAGATTTTCAGTTTCCTTTGCAGGCTCATTTTCTGCTTGGCTGCCAAATGTTCCTCAGTTCTTAGTCCTAACACCCTTTTTTCCCTGTATAAATCTTTTTTTTTTTTTTTTTTTTTGGCAGGTTCATCCAATGTCCAGAGTTTTCCGTCTATAATCATTTTTGAATTTATATTTGTACTTTATACTATTTATGAATCTTGGTTTGGGCACCTTCTAGACCAATACTACTTAAACTCTGTAGGTAAAGTTTTGTGTGTGTGTGTGTGTGTGTATTTGTTTGTTTAAAGATTTTATTTATTTATTTGGTAGAAAGAGACACGGAGAGAGGGAACAGAAGCAGGGGTGGAAGAGGGAGAAGCAGGCTTCCTGCCCAGCAGGGGATCCGATGCATGGCTCTATTCCAGGATGCTGGAATCATGACCTGAGCCGAAGGCAGCTGCTTAAGGACTGAGCCATCCAGGCACCCCTAAATATGGTATGTAGGGGTCGGTTAAGCATCTGCCTTCCGCTCAGGTCATGATCCCAGAGTCCTGGGATCCAGCCCCGCATCGGGCTCTCTGCTTAGCGGGGAACCTGGCTTCTCCTCTCCCTTTGCCCCTCCTTCAGCTTGTTCTCTCTCTCTCTCACTGATATGTCATAGCATAGCACTGTTGTAAAATACAGTGAAAAGAAATTACTAGAAAAATAAGTTCAAAAATAGAAATTTTTATTAGATTCAACAGATGTAGGATTACTCTGTCCAGTTGTAATAAAAGCTTCTAAACCCTTATTTGTACTTACCCCATCATGACAGTAACAAATAGTTTGCTGACCACACTTTGTATAGCATTGTGCTGTACATCTCTTCTTGGATTTTTCTTCCTTTTTTTTTTAAACATTTTATTTTATTTATTTTTTTTAAAGCTTTATTTACTTATGAGAGAGAGACAGAGAGAGAGAACGAGCTGCTGCTTGGTGTAGCCTACTGCCCTGGGAGATCTTGATCTTCCTTACATGGCTCCTTGTCTCTTGACATTTTGCTTATACTCGTTCCTTAGATGGACTATGCTGCCTTCTGTTCAGACCTCTCTGTACAAGCTGTTCTCTTTGCCAGGAGTTATTTTCTTTTTCCTTTTTGTTTTGTTAATTCCTACTCTTCCTTTGGATCTGAATTTTTAAACATTACTTCCTTGGAGAAGCATTCTCTGTTTCTTCCAAATTAGATTCCGCTTAATAGGCTCTCTCAGCATTCTCAGTCATTCTTGCATTGTATTTTAGTTTAAAATTACACATTTACTAAGTGATTGTTTAATAACTCTCTCATCCTATTAGATTATAAGCTCTGTGAGGCCTAGGACCATCCACTTCTGTTCACTTTGTATCCCTAGTGCCTAAAATATTACCTGCTGTGAAGTAGGCATGTAATAAATGTTTGCTGGATGAACCAATGAAGAGGTGATGGTTGTATGAAATCACCTTTACTAATCTGGCACATGAAATGCTCAATAAACGTATAGTGAACCAATGGGGAAAGTGGATGTTGAGATGTATTTTTGAAGTACAGTATTGGAGCAAAGAGGACTGCTGAAAGGAGTTGTGTGGAATACAGCTTGAATAGATTTGAATGCTGTGAGAAAATACACGGAGATATGTTAGGAAATAAGGCCAGTGGATGAGAATTTGAATGCGATTTTCATGAGGAAGTGGAGGTATTTAGAGAACTTGTGATTTGTTCAACCCTGGTGCCCAGTGAATGTGCAGGACAGGCTGGAAGGAAGAGAAGAAAACCTAGAATCTTGCCAAAGATTGAATACATCTGTGAGGTACTTATCAAGAGGGAAGGGTAATTCACTGAGGTGTAGGAAGAGAGAAGTGGCAGAAACTGAACCTTATGTGATCACCAAAAGGATGCTTTGGTGTTATTGATGAGTAAACTATGTAAGAGGCCTAATGCTCATAGAAAAGCTGAATTTCTTTTCAGCTTCATATTATGAAATACACTTATTTTATAAAAGCTCAGTACTGTTAATTTTAGCTCCATGAGATGCTTTGTTTTCCTATATTTGTTCAGCTGATGACAGAAGGAAAATACATACCTGGGGTAGTTATTTTGTAGTGGCAAAAAATAATTAAATGAGACATGGTTCTTGGTTTTGCTTTCATTTACTTTGTTCCTTTTCAATTACAAAGTATTTGTGTTTTTATTATTAAGGAACACTAATATTAGAGAACTATGATTATGGTACATGTGTCTAAAAATAAATTTTCTAATACAGCTTGTGACAGGCTAAAATTTCACAAGTGTTTCATGGATTTTGTGCTGGGAAGAAAAACACTGTGTAGTCACCTACTATGTTCATTGATTTCATGGAAATTTATTATGTAACTTCTTTTTTAAATTTTTTAAAAAAGATTTTTATTTATTTGACAGAGAAAGACGAGAGAAGGAAAACAAGCAGGGGGAGTGGGAGAGGGAGAAACAGGCTTCCTGCTGATCAGGGAGCCCATGCGGGCCTCAGTCCCAAGACCCTTGGGATCACAGCCTGAGCCAAAGGCAGATGCTTAAGGGCTGAGCCACCCAGGCGCCCCTGTTATGCAGCTTCTATATTTGATGCACTCCTGGGCATTGGAGATACAAAGATGAATTTGACCCAGTTTGTGCCCCAAAGCAGCATATGGTTTAGGAGAAAGTCAGATTATAAAACAAATGTATATTATGATGATAAATGCTAATATTTGGCAGCATAGCGTGCTGGAAGAATCAGAGGAAGGACCAAATATGGACCTTGAGGAAGTGGAGGGGGCAGGGTGGACATGTTAGCACATGATTTTCAGAGGTGTTGCCAGCTGGGTCCCCTTTGTGGCCAAAAGTTGAAAACAATAATGGTCATTTTAGTCTGTTTGTGCTTGCCTAAGGAATAAGACCTGTGCTATTATCTTACCCACGTATTCTTGGGATTAAAAAAGAAAAATATCTGACTGGTATCAGGTGGATCAGAAGTGAAAATGTAATTTAACCCTCCAGAACTAAATGCCGGTTTCCCAGCTCAAGTCTTTGAATACCAGTAGTTGACTCAACTGGAATCTGTAGTACAAAATGTTACTATGCGAATATGAAAAGACCATTGCAGGTATGTTCAGTTTTTAAAGAAATTAGAGTTTATTTTTCTTAAAGGGTGAAAACTAATACCTATCCCATAAGACATATTTTTTTACTTGGCGCTCATATTGTCAGTCAGTGGACCCTCAAAAAGGTTTGGTTTTAAGTCTTTTTGTTAAAAAGAAAAAAGAATTGGAACTGGTTTCTCTAGGGTATGTTAAGTGCATTCATGTGGTTATGTGGTTAGAAGATTTTTATTTACACCAAAAGAAAGCAGGCTTTAACCTCAGCTATAAAATAGTATGAAAATAGTTTTCTTTCCCTTTTGGTAGATGACAAAGTTCCTAAAACCTTCCAGAATTCCCTCGTTCAGCTTGGACTCAACACTATGAAATCTGCAAATATATGTATAGGTCGGCCAGTGTTGCTTACCAGTTTGGATGGAAAACAAGAGGTAAGACTCTTTTTCATTTCCTTAATTTAGAAAGATCTGAGATTTTTTTTACTATGATTTTCAACAAAGCAGTAATAAATGAAAAACTATATTTTAAAAGATCCTTTCATCAATATAAACTTTTCCTTCCTTTGATATCTGTGACTATCCTGAGAATAGTAGCCCGTAAATGTCATAATGTAGAGAGAGGCCTTTTCTCCTGAGGTAGTGACACACATAGTATATGCTCTATTCCCCCCAGTCTGTTAGTTATATTTTTTTTTCACAGAAATGCTGTTGGGGAGTATGAAAGTCATCTCTTCTGTATACAAATATTTTATTGCCCTTCCTGTTTTCAGCTGTTTGTTCTTGCTACTCTTCATCATACTTGAGGCTGAAAGCCCCGAATCTCGCCTGGTTCTGCCTTGCTGCCAGCCTCTGCCTCTGCCATTTCCTCTGCTGCTTCAGTAGCCAGGGTACTCTCATTCAGCGAGGTCCTCCGAAAATGATTTGAAATCTGTTATGTGCTGGGGCGCCTGGGTGACTCAGTTGGTTAAGCAACTGCTTTCAGCTCAGGTCATGATCCCAGGGTCCTGGGATCGAGTCCCACATTGGGCTCTCTGCTCAGCGGGGAGCCTGCTTCCTCTCTCTACCTGCCACTCCCCCTGCTTGTGCTCTCCTGCTCTTAATCTTAAAAAAAAAAAAAAAAAAAAGCTGTTTTGTGCTGATGGCACACCTTTCATTCTTTTCATTATTCTTGAAAAAAAAAAAAAAAGTCCTTTGCTGTGTCTTGTGGAAGACTATAAATATGTGAGCCCAGCCCACTATTTGGAGCTAGAAGTCTTTGCTTCTGTCCCTTAACTTTTAATTCTGATGAAATCCAGGTTCTCATGAAGTTCTTGTACCAGGTCCTTCACTATTTCCTGGATGTATTTTATGCTTCAGGCCGGATTACCTTACAGTTAGTTTGTCTTTAGTATTTTTTCCTATTTTCTATTTATTACATGTTAATGCCTTTGTCTCTTTTCCTAAATTACCTTTCAGATATTCAAATTATTTTCACTGTGGGATCATTGTTAATCTTCACAAGAAGATATAATTTTTATCTTAAAAGTTTTTTTTTGTAACTTGTCAGGTTGTAACTCCTTGGGGTTAAGGACTGTGTTTTGCAGATCCATATGATTAGCTGGGCTTAGTTTTCTGCTTTATAAATTAATGATAATCTATGAATATTTCTTTTCTCTTATTTTTGTTTTCTGTGTTCTGGGCAGGTCTATACGGCCTGGCCTGTGGCAGGATTTCCTGGAGGCAAGGTTGGCCTGAGTGAAATGGCACAAAAGAATGTGGGCGTGAGGGTTGGTGATGCCATCCAAGTCCAGCCTCTGTTGGGTGCTGTGCTACAGGCTGAGGAAATGGACCTGGCACTCAGGTTTGTCTCTTTTCTTTGGTGACATTTTGGATCAGTGCTGCCTAGTAGAAATAGAACAAGAATCACAAATGTGAACCAAATATGAAATTTTGCATTTTCTGGTAGTCACATTTAAGAAGGAAAATGAAATTGGTGAAATAGTTAACATTTAATTTAATCATTATTTAAGTATTATTTAATATTTAACTAGTTATCATAAAATTTTAACTTATAGTAACTATAAAAAACTATTAATAAGATACTTTTCAAACTAAGTCTTGAAAATCCAGTGTGTGTGTTATACTTGTAGCACATCTCAATTTGGACCAGCCACATTTAAGTGCTTGATAGCCTCACGGTGAGTGGCTGGTGGTCTGCTGTATTAGCACAAACTAGATGAGTCCACCTAACGTATGGACTAGAGACTCTCTGGTATCCTGTGGTTAGAGTATGCCCTGATATTTTAGGCGAGAGGAGTTAATATTAATGAATATTTAACAACGGTGTTCATCTTGTTTAACAGTGTAATCAGGGCTGTTGTGAGGGAGGGAGTAGAGTACTGTGAATAGGCAAGAAACAAGTTTTAATCAAGACTGTTCCAGGGATGCTGGGTGGCTCAGTCAGTTAAGCCTGCAGCTCTTGGTTTCAGCTCAGGTTGTGATCTCATGGGTCATGAGATTGAGCCCCCCACCCTCCCACGGGCTCTGCCGCTCAGTGAGGAGTCCACTTGAAGAGTCTCTCCCACAACTCGTGCGTGTGCTCATGCGCTCTCTCTGTCAAATAAATAACTCTTTAAAAACACCAAATATCTTCAAGCAAAGTACCTGATTATATATTTTAACTCTGTGATTATTCAATCCAGTAAAATAGTTATTTCTATCAGTTTTTGAAATGTCCTTTAACAAAGGCTAATTGAATCACTTTATCAATATAGTTAACCTTTATCACTCATCCTCTTGGATACTCTATATCTAATAGGATTGTAACTCAGTTTGCATATGCAAGTCTTAACAAAATTTGTTTATAAAAAGAATCTTTTGATACTTTAATACTACCTTACTAACAGTTTTGGGGATGTGTTTACTTTATATGCAAGAATCACGAAACATTTAACAATCATTAACTTTATTTTTTTAAAAAATCTATTTATTGGGGCGCCTGGGTGGCTCGGTGGGTTGAGCCTCTGCCTTCGGCTCAGGTCATGATCTCGGGGTCCTGGGATCGAGCCCTTTGTCGGGCTCTCTGCTGACGGGGAGCTGCTTCCCCCCCTCTCTCTGCCTGCCTCTGCCTACTTGTGATCTCTCTCTGTCAAATAAATAAATAAAATATTTTTTAAAAAATTCTCTTTATTTATTTGAGAGAAAGAGCGGGCGCACAAGCCGGGGGGCGGGGGTGTGGGGCAGAGTAGGATGGAGAAACAGACTCCACACTGAGCAGGGAGCCTCACTTGGGGCTCAGTTCTAGGACGCTGGGATCATGACCTCAGCTGAAGGCAGACACTTAACTGACTGAGCCACTCAGGTGCCCCTCATTAGCTTGATTTTATTGTTTTCTTTTGCTACTTTTGTAGATTCCAAGCTTAAGCTTCAGCATATATACATATATATATATATATATATATGTATGTGTATACATGTATACGTGTGTATGTGTGTGTGTGTATTTATAAGCCAGGAAACTTTTTTCAGAGGAATTAATAATACTTTAACAATAAAATTAAAGAGGAGAAGAGAACTCAGCATGTGTTGTGCACCAGCTGTGTACGAGCACACACATGCACACACACTTTTCCCTCTTTTCTCATTTAATCCTCCTTCAAAATGCCCGTATTGCCCCTTTCTTAAAGATGAGGAAATGGTCTCCATTATTATATGGGTTAGGTAGTAGTTCTACTCAGATGAAATAATGTTAATCTTTAGACTGTTTTGAGGCAGTGCTGCAGGTTGCAGTCATCAGTTCACTGGATTTTTTTGATGATTTTTTTGTGACCTCTTGAGGGCGCAGCAGTCTTAGGTGATAATGATTGTCTGCTGTAGAGAAACTGTATGTTTTAAAAGGAAGCTTTTTTTTTTTTTTTTTTTTTAAAGACTTTATTTATCAGAGAGAGAGGGAGATAGAGAGCATGAGTAGGGGGAAGGGCAGAAGGAGAGGGAGAAGCAGGCTCCCCACTGAACAGGGAGTCTGATGTTGGGTTTAATCCCAGGACCCTGGGATTATGACCCAAGCCGAAAGCAGGTGGAAGCTTGGTTTTTAAAATTTTACTGAAAAAAACCCTTGTGTTTTAAGCTCAGCAGCAGAGTTTAGATAAGAAACTTAATTTCCAATAAGAAAAATCAGTTGTTTTATTCTGCTGATTAAATCCTTCAATTGCTTCTGAAAGATTTATTAGTGAGGTTAGAGCTCCTTCTAGTGGAAGTGATTTTATCTGCACCCATTCTTTTTTTAAAAGCAAAACTTATTTTTTACTTTTCTTATTCACATTTGCAAGTATCTTCTGTTCAGAGTTTAATAAATAGGAATGGTTTAAGTAACTATAACTGGTTTCAGAGTTCTATAAACAGAAGTGAATTTAAGCATTTAAGGAGCTACAGTTTCCTACATAGTCTGTATATATATTTGATTTGAAATTTCCTTCTGTTTTTCTCTCTCTCCTTTATATGAATATACAGTCAGTTTTCATTATTAGCAGTATGTTCTATAAAATTGCTATGAACACTACATTAGCAAATACTGAACCGTTGCTCCTAGGGGTATGTATGTTTACATATACATGGAATATATGTTTATGTTTAATATTACATGTTTGTATTTAAATGCATATTTAATGTATATTATGAATCATATTAATAACAATATATTTGGTGCATATTTAATATACAAAAATATGTATATCTTATATACATTATAATCTTAAAACAACTCGTTCTGATAGATTTTATCTTTTTTATTTTATAAAAGAGAAGCACTAGTTTAGAAGTGTTATGTGACTTGCCTGAGGCCACCTCACTAACAGATGTCAAAGTTGAGATTCAAATCGGCTGGTACAGGAGCTGGGACTTTTTGCTGTACACCGCACTGCCTCCTGCTATCTCGACTCTCCATCCTCTTGTTATCTCTGAAAGAATTGAAATAAGAGTACTTTCTCGGTTTCAGCTAGGAAAGTGCTTAGCGACTTGAATTTTTTTTGCCTGTTCTGTGCATGTCTATGAATGACTAGGAAAGCTCTGCTGGTATTGATTTTAGGGTTACAAATAAATTTTAGCAAGTAGGTGAATCTGGAAATAATGAAGTTGACTATATTGGTTTTGTTTTTGCTAATACAGTATTTGGAGAACAAGGCTTAGATTTGGACTAGATGGGTCTGCTAATATACCTCTTTCTGAGCTAAACTATTACTTCTCCACTGATCCCTGGCAGAGCTCACAACTGTAGGCCTCCTGTGCTAATGTGGGCTACTTGAATGTGGGGAAGAAGGAAAAATGCTCATATTTTGAGAACTCTCCAAGAACATGTTTCTTTACAAGTGTAATGATTTTTAGATATACCTATTTGTACTCAAGCAGCCTTCTAGGAAGACAATCATTAGTAGGAGAAGGGGTTCTCATATTTCCCTTTCTGGAGAAAGGTATGTCCTTTCTCTAGAAGTAAATTCCGTTATACCATTACTCTCCTTTTTTCTTATCTCTACCTTTTCAGGTAATATCCTATAAAGGACTTAATTTTCCTTAAAGTTGATTTATAAATTATAGAAAGGAAATGAAGTAAGCTATTAATAAAAGCCTTTCTCCAAGCTAGGCAGTTTCAGAAAGGGAGTGGTTAATTTAGGCCAGTGTTTTTCAAATGTTTTTTGGCTATGACACACAATAAAAAATACACTTTGTTGTGATTCAGTGTATGCATACATCCACAGATACAGGGCACATATGCACTCACGTGTGTAGCTGTATACATGAGTATATAGATGTGTGTGTGTAAGATGTGTGTGTGTAAGATGTGTATGTATAAGAAAGTAATGCTTTTCTAAGCGCTATTTTCCCTTTTTATGTGTGGTGTACTTTGACATTTTGTATTCTATTAAAAAAAATGCTGGATGGGATTGAATGAAATGATTTCATGATCCACTAATGGATAGTTCTCTAAATTTTAAAGAACATTGATTTAAGTCATTAGGATACCAAATTGCAAGTGATATTTTCATGGCTATTAGAAGTATCTGAGAAGCATAAATTATTCCCAAATTGTATAAACCATTTCCAGTTTGTAAATTATTCTTTTGACTAGGTCTATAGTACAGCTGTGTACACGTAATTTTATATTACATTTAGTCTCTGGTATACTTAATTCTGATTTTTATTTCCTCCACCTTTTATAGTGACAAAAATGTGGACATTAATGAAGAACAACTGGCTGGTTGTCTTCTGAGAAAGCTAGGTAAATAGTTTTTTAAATTGTAAAAAAGCAAGGTAGCAGTAAATAAAGTAATGTGTTTTTGAGGTCTTGTATAAATCATACTTTTATTCAACATAATGTGGAGTGTTCTTCTTAATTAATTAATGCCCTTTTGGGACAGGAATTTTTTCTCCCCAATTAATTGATTGGCACTTAAGCATTGAAGAGAATATTTGACTTATCTATGGATAAAATCAGTGGGAGAACTGATACTTTTAACCCTTGAGCTCTTCCTCTTTCCAGTGAGAAATGTTATCTTGGAGTATTAGTTAGGTGTGCCATTTTAGGTTCGTTTATTATTGGATGTGGAATGCCAGTCTATTTGTTGATATAGTTGATAGAATCCTAGATATATTGAGTGTGGAGAATTTTAAAGAATTATCTTGTCCTTCTGTCTCCAGATAGTGTTCTATCAAATGGGAATTGTCTCCTTTTTATGGCAATTATTTTATTAATACTCTTTGATTTAGTCTTTTCAGTCAGATAGTTTTGTTAACAGATGGAATAAGTTGCGTTTAAACATGAAATGGGTGAAAAGTTAAGCTAACACATATATTTAAAAAATTATTTTCTAGATGGCAAGATTGTTTTACCAGGCAACTTTCTGTATTGTACATTCTACGGACGACCATGCAGACTGCAAGTGTTGCGAGTGAAAGGGACAGATGGCATGATATTGAGAAGGCCTCAGAATGACTCTGACACTGATGCCCAGGGAATGGCCTATGAACAGTCCAACATAGAAACCAGTACCCTGGATGTATCCCTACAGCTAAGCCAGTTAGATCTGGAAGAGCCTCGAGACCCAACATCAAGCAGTACTCCCTGCAAACCAGTAGATGACAAAACGTTAGATAAAACTAGTGACATTTTGTCAGATGTTACACAGAGTCCTGGGAGCAGCAGTGGACTTGGACTAGGGGAAGTCACAGGACTTAAGTGTAGTTTTAATTCAGCCAGAGGAGAAAATGAGCAACTTGTCAATGAAGAGAGATTGCTAAAGTCAGCATGTGTGGGAACAAAGTGCAACACTGATATTTTTTATTTTATATCTTCAACAACAAGAGTCAATTTTGCAAAGATTCGTACAAATTCAAAAGTGCAAGAGGACCACTTCAAAGTAACTTATGGCATGATAGGAGGCTTAAGTAGTCAGCTGAAAGCGATTAGAGAGATGATCGAATTGCCTCTCAAACAGCCTGAACTTTTCAAGAGTTATGGTATGATTTCTTCAGTGTATTGCACCAGAAGTATTAAATTCAAACAAAAAGCAGTTGGCACATTCCACTTATGTAATAATTGCTCACCCTCTTTTCTTGGTTTTCTTTCCTGAATGGTAGGTATGGTAGGAGGTGTGAGTTGCTTTGGGAGTTGCCAGTTAAGTGAGCCTTTTTCCATGCTTAATCTCTTTAGGTTGTAATGTGAGTTAGTTGCTGCCTTGTCTCTTCTAATTGCATACTTCCACAGTTGTTTGTATTGGATCTAGAATTAGTATCTTGTCATTCTAGATCAGCTGTAATGACCAAAGAAGTAAACCAAACATTCAAATATGTTAGATAAAACTTCTCTGTTAGGAAATATAACTCTGCGGATTTCTTTGCACTGAAGCAAGTGGTTAAGGGAGTGATTGGCTTGAAGGAAACTCAGGGCTTCCTCTGTGTGGTAACTGCCCAGATGCTCTGCATGTATTTGATGCCTACAGTTTGGTGCTTCTTTCTCTGCCTTTTCATTTTTCATGAATCCTTAGATATAAAAATATATGAACCCTTTGACTGACATTTTGCTATTAATGCTTATATAATCTAAGATGACTAGTTGGGTGAAAATTAGGATTGATGGCTTGCTTTGGGTTGCCTTGTTCTTGTCTGAGCTTTGTGTTCTGATCATTGAGCTGTGCTGTGTGGGATGGGGTAGCAATTATGTGGCTGTCCAGCCAGTTTTTCACTAGTGTTCCCAGCCTGGTTGGTTCTAGAGAGAGGGAGAGAGAGAGGAAGTCATTTCTTGAGATCAGTGTTTGGCTAGTTAGTACATTTTTGGGGGAGGGGGACAGGGGCAGGGGGTCTCTTACTTTAGTTTTGTGATACAAGGTAAATTTATATTTTATAACTCATATTTGCAGTCATATGATAACACAGGAAACCTAATAATGCTGAATCCATTGTTCTCTTCTTTTTCTTCTAGGAATTCCCCCTCCTAGAGGAGTGTTACTCTATGGCCCGCCAGGTACTGGAAAGACAATGATTGCCAGGGCAATTGCTAATGAAGTCGGAGCCTATGTTTCTGTAATTAATGGTCCTGAAATTATAAGCAAGTAGGTGCATAATTTAATGGAATAAACAGTGTTATTAAATACTTCTTAAAGGTGATTTTAAAAAATGACTGCATAGCATTCTGTCTGGATATTTCATATGTGAAAATAATTTAAATTTGCTTTTGGTTGTGTATACAAATTAAGCTTGGAAAATAATTTTTGAAAGTAAGTTTAAGTACTCTGGAAGTATTTGAAAAGTTAGATGAGCTTTTATAGACAAAGCTTTAAAAACATTAAGTGTTGATTCTTAAATGCATTTTATTTGTTACAGGTTCTATGGGGAGACAGAAGCAAGGTTACGTCAGATATTTGCTGAAGCCACTCTACGGTATTTACGTGTAGATTTGTAATTAGTAATCTAATTAGTAACTAATTTGTAATTAGTAGTCAAGGCTATGTTTAAGTAGAGTTACTAACACGTTATATGAAACATGAAAGGACACTACAAAAATAATAATGATAGCTTTAGAAATGACTATAAATCTAATGAAGTTGTATTTCATCTATTTTTATCTAATATTGTTTTGTAAGTTTGATCAATGAGTTATTGAATTACCTGAAGTAGGAGAATTAAGACACTGTTGTATGGTAAATCATATGATTTTACTTCAGATATGCATTTCTGATGTTCTTTCTTTAGAGTGCCTATGGTACTTTAGGATATTCAGTTTATCTAGTTACTTTAGTAGATTGTATTATAGTATCCCTTTATGCTTTTTTCTTAAATTATAGTTTGCTTCGAAGGGACAAATGTTTTGCTCTTTAAAAACAATTTTTATTGATTATTCCTCAGTTTAGGCTACCATATTACATTGCAGTGAGTATAAGAATGTGGCCTATAACTTGGTCTAATTATTATTCATAATAAGGCTATGTCTTTGCCATTGTTTTGGCATTTAACTAGCATAATTCTGCTCTCATCAAAAGAACTATTTTTTTTAAGATTTTATTTATTTATTTGCGATAGAGCAAGAGCAAGTGAGAGAGAGAGAGCAAGAGAACACAAGTGTAGGGGGAGGAAAAGGGGCAGAGGGAGAAGCAGGCTCTCCACTGAGCAGAGAGCCTGACACAAGGCTCAATCCCAGAAGGGATCATTATCTGAGCTGAAGACAGACTCTCAACTGACCAAACCACCCAGGCGCCCCCAAAGAACTTTGATTTTTAAAGTTGTTTTTTCCCAGAGATCGTATATGAAATAAGGTAGTCCCTTATAAGGTTTGTAGTCCCAATACTGAAAAATTGAGACCCAGTGGTATACTGTATTGTGTAGTGTGTTTTCATTGTTGTTTTGTTCCTGGCAGTTGAATCTCTCTTTTGTGAGAGAATGCACATCTTTTTTTTAAAGGATTTTTATTTATTTATTTTGAGAGAGGGAGAGAGAGTGAGAGAGAGCATGAGAGGGGAGGTCAGAGGGAGAAGCAGACACCCCATGGGGCTGGGAGCCCAATGTGGGACTTGATCCCAGGACTCTGGGACTGTGACCTGAGCCGAAGGCAGTTGCTTAACCAACTGAGCCACCCAGGCACCCCAGAATGCACATATTTTATGGGAGAACTGATTACTTTGAAAGTTCTTTTTTTAATAGACCAAAAAAAAAAAAAGGAGAGAGAGCACATTTGGAATTTCTGTACCTTGGACTTTACATCTGCTCCAGGGAACATTTCTGGCCTCAGATTCTGAATTGATGCAGTCATAACAATTTACTGGGCATTAGAGGTCAAGCTCTGTTTGGGCATAGACTTATCTCATGAGCAGTAGACTATTTTTAGTACTCTGCTTTTTATTGTTCAGATGTGCTAGAATGTGATGAATTAATAATTTGGGCGAGAATTAATGTAAGGTTTTTCAGTTTAACATCCTGTTGCCTTTGTCTTTAATATTATTAACTGAGTCCTGATTTTGATACATTGGATTTCTTTTTTTTTAAATTAAGTTTTTATTTTAATTCCAGTATTATTTACAGTGTTGTATTAGTTGCAGGTGTACAACAGTGATTCAACAATTCTGTGTGTCACCCTGTGCTCCTCATGACAATTGCCCTCCTTAATCCCTATTAAGGGATTAATAGGGATTAATAGTCATCTATTTCATCCTTCCCTCTGGTAACCATCAGTTTGTTCTCTATAGTTAAGAGTCTGACTTTTGGTTTCTCTCTCTCTCTCTCTTTTTTTCCCCTTTGCTCATTTGTTTTATTTCTTAAATCCAACAGATAATCGTATGGTTTTTGTCTGTTACTTATTTCACTTAGGGTTATACTTTCTAGCTCCATCCATGTTACTGCAAATGGCAAGCTTTCATTCTTTTTGTGGTTGAATAATACTCCATTGTGTATATATACCGTATCTTCTTTATTTAGTTATCAGTTGGTGGACACTTGGGCTGCTTTCCTAATTTGGCTGTTGTAAATAATGCTGCTATAAACACAGGGGGGCACATATCCCTTTGAATTATTGTTTTTGTGTTTTTTGGGTACATACCCAGTAGTGTGATTGCTGGGTTGTAGGGTAGTTCTATTTTTAACTTTCTGAGGAACTTTCTTAGTAGCTGCACCAGTTTGCATTCTGACCAACAGTGCATGAGGGTTGCTCTTCCTCCACATCCTCAACTACACTTGTTTTATGTGTTTTTGATTTTAGCCATTCTGACAGCTGTGAGATGATAGCTCATTGTAGTTTTGATTTGCATTTTCCTGTTAAGTGATGTTGGGCTTCTTTGCATGTTGCTTGTTAGTCATCTGTATATCTTCTTTGGAGAAATGTCTGTTCATGTTTCTGTCCATTCAGTTGGATTGTTTGCTTTTTGGGTGTTGAGGTGTTATCAGTTCTTTATACATTTTGGGTAGTAACTCTTACTGGATATGTCATTTGTAAGTATTTTCTTCCATTAATTTTGGTGTTTGTTTCCTTTGCTCTGCAGGAGCTTTTTATTTGATGTAGTCCCAATAGTTTATTTTTGCTTTTATTTCCCTTGCTTCAGGAAACATATCTAGAAAAATGTTTCTGTGGCTGATATCAGAGAAATTATTCCCTGTGCTCTCTTCTAGGATTTTTATAGTTTCAGGTCTCACGTTTAGTTTTTTAAACCATTTTAGATTTTTTTTTTAAAGATTTCATTTATTTATTTGACAGAGAGATAGAGAGTGTACAAGTAGGCAGAGCAGCAGGGAGAGGGAGAGGGAGAAGCAGGCTCTCCACTGAGCAGAGAGCCCGATGTGGGGCTTGATCCCAGGATCCTGGGATCAGACCTGAGCCGAAGGCAGCCGCTTAACTGACTGAGCCACCCAGGCACCCCTAGATTTATTTTTGTATATGATTAAGTTTCATTCTTTTGCATGTGCATTTCAATTAAAAAATTAAACGTATTCAGTTTCAACTGAAATGCAATAAATCAAATTTAAAAATCAGGTGTATTTTAAAGAATTTATTTTACTTGTTTGTTTTTAGGCACCCATCAATTATTTTTATTGATGAGCTGGATGCACTTTGTCCTAAAAGAGAAGGGGTTCAGAATGAAGTGGAAAAGAGAGTGGTAGCATCGCTGTTAACATTGATGGATGGTATTGGTTCAGTAAGTATAGCACCAGTATCGACTCTGTGTAAGAAAAGGTTGGCTTCTAATAATATATGTATGTAGTAGCAAAAGCTATTAAATATGTCTGAGTTTTGGGGTATTCTAGGGTAGGGAATAATATTAACCATAAAAACTAAAGGAAAGACCCATAAAATAATCTTCTTCAGCAGATATCTTAGTAGCTTCTAGGAGGATATATTGCCATGTTTTTCTAACATATAAAATAATAATATGCAATGATGGATTTTTTTTTTTTTTGGTAGTAATCGTATTAACTTAAAAACCTGAAACAAAAACCATTAAGGATCAGATCAATAAGAAATTTCTTAAGTTTTATATACACACGTAAAAATGTATTCTTTTAAGGCTTTAAGTTGGACAAGTGAAAGAAATGAGTGAGAATAATGGAAAATATGTTTGTACAATGTTTAAAAAGAATCTACCCATGTTACCAGATTCTCTGATAAGGATACACTCGCATGTTAATAAAAACTATGTGCTGATTATGAAAGGAAGATCCATAGGAGTATGACAGGAATGCAGAAACATTCTCTCAGACCCCTGACAGCCATTTACCAGAATACATTTCTTATTCTGGATTGTAAATAACTCATTTTTTGGAGTCAGGTTAGAACCAAAAGAAATTTTAGAACTCATGTAGTCCCAAACCCTCTTTTTGCACATTAAACAACTGGACAGTTGAAACTTTCTGATTTTTACTACCTATTGGTAGAAACTAAGCATGTGAAAATAATGTGAAGGTTGGGTTTTAAGTCTCCATTATTAACGTGTGTTACAGTTTTTAAAAATTATTTATTTTAGAGAGCACGCACAAGTGCTCGTGAGCACATGTGCGCAGGCAGGGGGAGGGGCAGGGTGAGAGGGAGAGAGAACAATGTTAAGTAGACTCCCCACGGAGCATGGAGCCCAGCGTAGGGCTCAGATCCACAAAGCATGAGATCATGACCTGAGCCGCAGTCAAGAGTTGGACACTCAACTGACTGAGCCACCCAGATGCCCCAACATGTGTTACAATTGTAAGTGTAAAAGAAGAGTTGATACCTGAGGGAGGCTCGATGACCACCTGGTTCTCAGTCTTGGTGCAATAATTTGGTGTGATTATGTCCCAGGTTTGGTTCTCAGCTCTTAAAAATTGGAGACTTAGGTGATGCTAGTATGTTGGGGGTGGCAGGGCTCTGAGGACTGCACCTCCGTAACAACACTAACAAGAGACATACATAAATTGGGATGCCAGTTTGTCCATTCACAATAAGATGTAGAATCATTAAGCGAATCAGGTATCTTTGTTTATGGATGACTCTTTCCACCTTGAAGGCAAATATGTATAGAGAGCTGTATTATAATTAGAAGAGTTCTGGTAAGTATGAGATCAGATGGAAGGCTTTATTTTGGAGGCTATTAATTGCTGCCTCTTTCTCTGCTGCTGGGATAGGTCTGCGGTGTACTGGTGGTTTTGCCTGTGGGCAGGACTGGAAGCATGTGACATGGATGTTAGTATGAAAATGCTTAAGGGCCATTGATTCTAAATTCATAACTTACAGATTTTTTGTAATCCATGCATTTTCTGTTAGCACAGCCAGTATAAGTGAATAGGTTTGAGTTTCCTTACTTTGAATCACGTGTCAGTTAAGTTTGTCACTGTGAAATTATACATGGGTCATCAGGATAAATGTCGGATAACTTTCACAGATGGCTGATCATTATCATAGTTCTTTATAACTTGTTCCAAATGTCATTCCTATGTGAAAAATCCATATGTATTCAAGGATGGCTGATGCTCAGGTGTTGGTTCCATCGTTGTCTATATTTCTAGAAATTTAAACATTTATCAGAATAAAAAAAGTACAGTCCACATGTGAATAATATTTTTTAAACAACTGTGTAATAGAGCCTTGTTCTATTTGAATAATATGCAGGTCATAGTCTTTGCCTTCAAGTAGGGGAAAAGGACAACTTAAAGTAAAACAACTATATGGTAAGATATTATGAAAATGGTGACGTTTAGATACCAAAAACGGGAGAGACATCACTTATAGTTGGAGAGGTATGTAGTGGAAAACTTTCTAGGTGAGGGAGTATTTAGGCTGAACTTAGACAAATGGGGGATGAGTAATTAAAGTGTGAAGTATAAGACTTAACAGCCTGGACACTTAGAATCTTGTTTATATAGCCAGTGCCTATATATATATATATATATATATATATATATACACACGCACACACATACACAAAAACATATACCTTTTAGGTATATATACATGGTAATATACATGTATGTATATATTGCTTTTAGATGAATGTGTAATTTATTCTCATTTTATTTTGTAAGGAAGGAAGTGAAGGACAAGTGTTGGTCCTTGGGGCCACAAATCGCCCTCATGCCTTAGATGCTGCACTTCGAAGACCTGGACGATTTGATAAAGAGATTGAGATTGGAGTTCCTAATGCTGCAGATCGGCTAGATATTCTCCAGAAACTGCTTCAAAGGGTACCCCATTTGCTCACTGAATCTGAACTGTTACAGCTGGCAAATGGTGCTCATGGGTACGTTGGAGCAGACTTGAAAGCCTTGTGTAATGAAGCAGGTGAGAGTGCTTTGCTACTGTGAGTCTATATTGATGGGCTTCATAAATCTGGTTTATTTGCATACTTATTTCTTAATGGAAATAGCTGATATTTTTTCTAATCATAAAATAAGTATTTATTGAAAACTAGATAATTCAGAAAACTATAAAAAAAGAAATAAAAATCACTCATACCTCCTGAAGTTAACCACTATAATAGCACACCTCCTTTCACACATTTCCTAAGTACACACAGACACACACATACACATATATCATCAGATGCATTAATGGCAGTATTGACGATGACTATTTATTGATACTGTGCTATGGAAATTAGGGAGGAGAGCCTACAGGTGGATCAGAATTTTGTTAAAGGAGCAGCTTTGTATTTTTTGAAGTGCTGAAAAAGTACTTAGCAAAATCTAAGAATTCTATGCTGCAGAGTATGTGATGGTGATGTTTAAGTCTGAAAGTGTATAAGGGCTGTGAGTTGACTCTTGGACTTTAAGAACGTCATGGCATAAACTGTCTTTGCTTTGGAAGACCTTAAGATCTTTTAACATTTTTGTAATTTTTCAGAGTAATTTTAACCATGAAAAATGTTGTGCCCATGAAAAATCAGGGCAGTTTTTATAAGCTATTGAAATATTTCATCAGGCAAATAAGTGTTTACTGAAAAAAATATCTGATTGTTGTTTTTGTTTTCATTTGTTTGTTTTTTGGTCCTAAGAGAATGTGTTTATTTTCTGGTAACCTCTAAAGTCTGGGCATATACCTCAAAGCAAACCTGGTTTGCCGGTAATCCTAGGTTCCTTAAATTTATTCCCTTGGGTATATATTTCTAGGTCCTTTTATACTTCAGAAGGAATTTTTTTCAGTTGTGTGTTCTGTTGTTTCCGTTTGTGACCTATCCAGCATTTTCAAAAGGTTAAGTTTTAAAAAAAGTTTAGCCCCTTTAGGTAATGGGAGAAATGGAATTTTTGAGTTGGAGCTTTAGTTATTTTAGAGATTTAGTATAGAAATATGGTAACTTCTTCCAGATTATGGATTCATAGTTAATACAGTAGGCTTTAAAAACCCTTCCTTTAGTCCTTTCATCTTTCTAATCTGGCTCGATACATACAGAGAAGAGAATATAGAACAAAAAACAGGTTGGGAAAGAAAACCTGGAAGGGATATTTAGGGTTCTTCTTTTTTTTTTTTTTTCTTTTTTTTTTTTAAGATTTTATTTATTTATTTGAGAGAGAAAGAGAGCACGGTGGGTGTTGGGGAGGACCAGAGGGAGAAGCAGACTCCCCGTGCTGAGCAGGGAACCTGACGTGGCACTCCATCCTGGGACTCCAGGATCATGACCTGAGCCGAAGGCAGTCGCTTAACCAATTGAGCCACCCAGGCACCAGAGGTTTAGGGTTCTTTGAATATCTTACTCTTGGTGGAGAAAATCAATTTTGTTTTATTCTTTTTGACCATTATCACAATTTCCATGTTAGAGGATTCACAGATGGGGGAAACCATAGGTTATGTAGATTACAAGGTAAAAAAAATTTTTTTGGTGCATTTTGGCCTAGGAGTCATTCTTTAGTATCCTTTATCAGACATTTTTCTTACTTTCTCATATATTTCATGCACTCTGGAAGGCTCTGGGATTCTTGCTGTTCAGAAACATACAGTCTAATGAAGGAAAGAGATTTGTGAATAACTACTTACACAGTGAAATATGTACTCATAAAACTATGGAGAATGCAGTGACTTTCTCTATGGGGAAAGGAAATGCTATGGTTATTCAGAAATAGCCATATCTAAGAAGAAGCTTAAAAAAAGCTCTACATGCAGATTGAGGGGGGTGAGAATGTGGGAAAGGGTAAACATTTTTTCCACTGATCCTCACACCAACCCTGTGATATAAGTATCAGATAGACTCTGAAGAGGTCTCGCAGATGGTAGGAGGCAGAGCTAGGATTTAAACTTAAGGTCATTTTATTCCAAATCTATGCTCTGCATCAGAATTAAATCCTAAAAGAAATTTTTGTCAAAGTGGTGGAAGGCTTTTTTGATTTAATTTTTTATTTCAAAGGTAAGTATGTCCATAAATTTTGTCCTAAGACATTAAGGGGAAATGTGATAATGTAAATTTACATACCAGATGTATATAAACCATCTACTTTCATGGGCACTGTAGTACCCCCAAGATCTTTAGGAGGATAACAAGAAAAGTTGAGAGATTCTACCCTTTACTCTCTTATATTATTTGAAAAAGTTGTGAAAGGATCAGAAGGAAGGATGGAGAGGGCCCTCCACCCTGAAGATAAGATAGATGGATGGATGGGTAGGTAGGTATCTGGGGTATACTTGGCAAATACAAGTAGTAAATAAATATTAATAGTAATTTCAAATTATCAGTATTGAACTGATCTTCTTTTTTCCTCTAGTCTAGCAATGAATTGGTTTATGAGAACATAGTTTTTAAAAAGATTAGTTTATAATTAAAGTGTCCAGTAGGGAAAATATGTGGTTTTGTGTATACTGTCTTAAATACTTACATATGTTGTATTATGTAGCATCATTCCATATATATAGCAGAATGCAGTTTAAGAACAGTGCACTAGAATTTTTTGCAAGGCATTTTTCTAAAGAAGCAGAGAATGTAGTAGAAAATGGAACAGTAGAGTTGGACAGACCTGCTTTTAAAAATCAGGCTTGTGATCCTTGGACATGTTCTTTGCCTTATCTGGGCCTTAGTTTTCTCTATGGGTAGATTTAGGTGGTTTTTGCAGATGATATGTAAGTGCCCTCGTAAATATGACATTCCCTAGATATAAGGGAGGATGAGAAAGAAAGGGGGGAGATTAAAAAAAAAGGATAGGAAGGATTAGAAAAAGGAAAGAGGAAAATAAATACCCAAGTTATTTACTAAATGTGATCTGGCATCATTAGCTACCTTCTTCATACACCTGGCCTTCCTGCACTTTATTGTGTTCTCTTTTGTACCTGTTTTTCTGAAGAACTTAAGTGACTACTCAGGGCTTTCTCCCACAGCATTCTTAGAGATAATGCCACAAAGCAGACTCATGTCAGTTGTGAAATAAATTGCATTTTCTCATTGAAACAATTTTATAATTTCTGCCTATAGACTTGACATGAGTAAATTATAAATTTGGTAATAGAGCAACTAAAAAGGAAAGATAAACCAACTCTAAAACTCAGTAAACATTAAAAATAGTAGAATTATATTCCAAACACCCAGACATACCTGGTTGTCTCAGTTTGTTAAGCAACTACCTTCAGCTCATGTCATGATCCCAGGTTCCTGGGATCGAGCCCCAAGTCGGGCTCCCTACTCTGGGTGGGGGGAGGGGTCTGCTTCTCCCTCTCCCTCTGCTGCTCTGCCTGCTTGTGCTCTCTTTCGTTCTCTGACAAATAAATGTTTAAAAAAAAAAAAAGAATTACATTCCAAATTCTATAGAATAGGCATAAGTGTATCCTACATATTGAACACACAGAGATATCTCCATATATTATGAGGGGTATATTGAGCATAGGAAGAATAAACTCAGCTCTGTGGTAAATTTGAACTAGTCTCCTAGGTATAAATAAAAAGAATTGAGCACTTAATATTGCATCCTACTTAAATTTAGAGGGGCAATTAGAAAATAATTGGAATGCGTCTCTGTCTTTTAAAATGACCACTTAGGGAAGTTTGAATTGTTGCCTGTTGTTGTTGTTGTTGTTGTTGTTGTTTTAAGCATGTTAAGTTTTCTTGGGTAAGTAGAAGCAGTTGCAATCGTTACATTGACCTTAGAATTATACACAAAGTTAGAATCACTATTTTTTAAAAAAGAGTCTTGATAATATCTTAATATTTGGAAGTAGCAGTAATAATTTCTGGCACGTAGTAAGTGCTCAATAAATATTTGATCTGAGAAATACATGTGAAAGCTGGGAGACATAATCAGACTAATTACCACCCCACTGCCCCTACAGAGCAATAAAAATGTTTATTAACCTGAGGGTTGAATCAGTTTTGTTTTTAAACCCCTAGTGAGATTCATCTCTCTCTCTCCTCTGTTGCCTTCAGAAGTCCCTGTCTGTGCTGAGGAAACAACTCCAAGTGGTTCTTGCTACCTTTATAGGTAGCAGTAAATAAGGTATTAGTGTTTTGTGATGCCTAAATCACTGCTGTTATTTTTTTTTTTTTGAACATTCCAGTCCATTTTTAGCTTTCCACTGACAAGATTTCTCAGCCATGGCTCTGACTGTGGACTTTGTATTTTGTTTAAAACCAGTGCTTTTCAGGAGGTGTTTTCAATGTTCACCAGTTGTGCTGTGTTTATAGCTTAAGAATGTCCACTGGCATATCTGGGAAGGAAGGCGCTTTAACTTCCAGATTTGTGAGGACAGTGAGGTAGTCTAGCTCCAGGAGATGTATTTCTGAGTATACAAATCAGTTCTGTCTCTTTCTATTATTTATTCTTCTCCATGAAATCCACATTCATTTCATATGTTCTCAATTCAGGGTGGATCATTTGGAGCAGAGGTTCTCAGACTTTATCATGTATCAGAATCACCTGCAGAACTCAGTAAAACAGATTGCTGGGTGAGCTCCACCTCCCAGAGTTGCTGATTCAGTCTTGGCTGCTGCTTGTGAATCCTGACAAGTTCCCAGATGATGCTGTTGGTTTGGGGACCACACTTTGAGAGCCACTAACTTAGGACATTGGTTCTTAAATGTCATACATCAGGTTCATCTGGGAAGCTACACTCACATTCCCTCTTCATATTAATTAAGGGAAGTAGGGAACTGGAGCCAGTATTTATGTTTCCCAGCTGATTTCAAAGCAGCCAGTCTTGGCAGTTGCCTGTGAGCAAATTTTCTAAATCACTGGTTTAGGCCAATAGTTCTCCAGTTTAAACCTAAGAAGTACTTGTAGAGCTTGTTAAAACACAATTCTGGGCCCCATCCTACTGGTTCATTAGGGACCAGTAATGAACTGGTCCAGGTGGGACCCAAGAATTTGCATTTCTATTATGTTATGGGAGATACCAGTGCTTTAGGTGTAGGGGCTGTACTTGGAGAAGCAGTGATCTTGGCCCACTAACCCTAATTTTTGGAGACTCTGTAACTGATTTAAATAACTGGATAAATTTAGAGACTGTAAATCTCTGCCATCCTCTGATGGTGTTGAGTTTTTCCCAGAGTTTTTATGTGACAGTAATGTACTATTCTGAACTATAGTCATTCAACTCTCCTTCTAGGAAAGTAAGTGTTTAGGTTTGTCTTGGAAGTACATATATATAATGGTTCTGAATAAAACCTAAAAATGATTCTGAAGGATAGAAAAGCCACAATTAAGGAAACAGTTGAGAATTAACAAGCATACAAATAAAAATATAGACATATGTTTTTCCTAGAACATTTGCTTGCTTAAGATTTGTGGACCTGTGTGTTCTTTGAGTTTTTTGTGCATTGACTGTCTGATGGTTTTCCTTCTTCCTGGACTGCCTTCTAGTCAGAGCAACCTTGCCCTTTTTAACAAAGGGTGGGATACAGATGTCTAATAATAGCATACATTGAAGTGATTCAGAATTTCATATAACCTAAGTGGATTATGTTTCCCATTGTTTTTGTAATCCAATGGTTGTTTGTGGGATACTAATACAAAAGATCAAAGTCCCTATCAAATATATTTGTTTGTGCATGCTTTTTCAGAGTCTAGAAGGTTTACAATCTATTCCATAGTTCGTGAGAGTGGTACTACAGTGTGCTTATCTCAATTTTTCTAATCTTTTATTCCAATGTTACTAAATATTTTCTGTATCTTTTAACTTGTTTCCATATGAATGTGAAAATTGGAAATACCACAGTAGTGTTACTTTCAACACTTGGGTCTTTTATCTGAGCAGATACAATGTTTAGTGTTGAGAGTTGGGTGTGAAAGTTATTTTCAAATGTTATTTTTTTTTAATCATTAAGTTTTGAGCTAGAGTGTGGTGTGATATGTTGTGACTTGTCCAAAAGCCTAATGTTTTGTAGCTCACCTTTTTAAGCAAAGAGCAGCTGCATTTGAAATGTTTTATCTCAAGTGGACAAGTTGTTTACAAGCTCAACTTGGACACATCCTGACATTTAATATCTGTATTTGTATTCTTTCTGGGATTAGGCTGCCTTTCTAATTAATTAATTGCATAGCCTTTTATTAATTCCTTCAAAATTTATAATGTTTTAAATTAACAGCATAGATAAGCATACCACTTTTTTGGAAAACATGAAATGTTAATTATGTAGCAGAGACATGAATTATATAAACTCTGCTGAATGTTAGAAGATGCTTAGCAACAATGTTTTCCAAATATAGGGATTTATTATAAACTTAACCTTCTAAGGCTGCCTGTGCCATTTCAGGAGAGTGAATATAAATAGAGCTTGATTTCTTTAAGAAGTGGACTCAGTCATTTTGTTTACAGTGAAAGGAAGTACTTGCTTCACATTCTAAGAATTTATCTTTAGCATCCTTGTTGATTACACATCATTTCAACATGTTCATACCAAATATTTGGGCCTTGATAAGATAGCATTACATACAGGAAAAATTAAAAGTCTTATTTAAACAATGATTTTGTCATTATTACCGTTAAGTAGGGCTGGTAACAATACTGAGTCTAATTACTATAACATAACTTTTTTTGAAGTGGAAAATTTGATCTGTCTTATACCAGAATTCTGAGTTATTTTTATCTTCTATTCCCCTCTCCCACCCTTCACTAGCTTATTTTAACAGGAATTTATGGAAGATCTACTATGTACAAAGTATGCAACAGTCCAGCTCTTATGAAAGGATTTTTCTAAAATTTTCCACCATTTTTTGAATTCTGCTAATGTTGTTTTCTAAGTTAGAATTAAAATATTGATTCTAAAAATAAAGTTCAGGGAAGTGATGGTCTTTTGTGGAAAGCTTATGATGAGCTATGAGCTGTAGATTCAAATGCTACAGTACTCATTTAATTTCTAAAATTCTGTTTCCTCACCTGCTAACCAGGGATACCATATTTTTTTAAGAGTTCTTATGAGGTTTAAAAATGTAATATGGCTGCAGTAGTCATGATTTATACAGAACCTCATACTGTCACTTTCTCTCTTTTAAAAAAAAAATCCATATTTTGTGTGTATTTGTTTATTCCTCTGGTGGATGCTTATTTGAATTTTGGCAGTACTGGTATTTTATGAAGTATTCTTGGTTATCCTAGTACAGGAGATGTTAGGGAAGCTGTCAGGGTCCTTTACCTTGCTGGAGAAGTAATTTTTCCTGAATTTGTATCAGTAAAAGTTTGAGACAAATGCAAACTGTAGATAATTTGATAGGACTTGTTTTGGGGTCCTCCCTTACAGATTTTCTTGCTGAACTTGGAAGCTCTCATGTCATACATAGGCAGAGTCATGGTCTCTTCCCTCTCCCCATCCCCATGTGAGTCTGCTGCAGGCCTGCTGTAGAGCAACAAAATTAAATCAATGTATCATGATCATCACTCTAAGTAATGCATTTTATAATGGATCATATCCTTGTTCATTATTGTAGCTTGGTAAATAAGCAGTAATTATGAAATGTAAAAAAAATCTCATGAAACAATGAATTTTCTCCTCTATTTCGTAATTATGAAATGTAGTGGTAGTTTTATTTGTGATGTTATGAATGACACTGCATAAATACTATGGATTTTTTTTAATAAGAGGTATAATTTTTTTTTTTTTGTCAGTGAATTGGGTATCTTAATATTACTTTTGCTCTTCATTTGAAATGAGTGGAGCCGAATGGTTTGTTTAAGAAAAACAGGTGGTAGTTTTGATTCTGTTTAAGCTCTCAGTAATACATTTACTTCACTAGTGGAAACTTTTCCAAGTTGCCTTGTCAAGACTATAAAAGTAGGAAACTTGAGGAAAGGTTTTCTTCCTAATTAAAGCAATCACAGAAATAAAAAAATCAGTCTGTCTAAATAAGTTATTTCTAAGAGTTTTTTTTTTTTATTCTTTATCAGATCCTGTCAGTTTCATTTTCAAAATTTATTCAGAATTTGAGCTTTAAAAAAAATTTTAACTGTTTCCATTGCTCTTGACTGTGGTGTTACTTGCTTCCTGCCCAGTCTGTCTTCCACGCCCCACCCTTTCTTATCCTTACATAGTCTGAGGTTCAGAACTTTGAACTGCAGACTTTGGAGATGAGGAGAGTTTTGGTTAGAGATAGGAACTTGGGAGTTGTCAACAGGTTGTGACTGAAGCCACTGAAATGAATGAAATCACTTAGTGTGAGTGAAATTCAGACATTTATTCATTTATTGAGGCAGAGACTGCTTTGGGTGCTGGGGCTGCCTCAGTGAACAAGAAAGACTTGGACCCAGGCAAGTACTGCAGAGTAACAGGTAATCATGGTACCTGTGTGTGTTGGGTGTTTGTGAGTGATCAGGGAGGTTTTAGAATGCTGATAAGGAGAATAGAGGGGTCCTGGGGAATACCACCATTCAGTGGTTGGCTTGTTAGAAAAGATCTGGTATAGGAGACTGGGGAGTGGTCAGGAGATGGGAAAAGAACTGAAAGAAAGTGGTGACTCAAATGAGAGAAGATTGCAGAGAGGAACCAATTAGAATTAATTTTGTATTAGTTACCACTAATCCAATGTGTTAGTCATTGCTTGAAGTGCCTTACACATATTAATGCATTTTTTATTCACCACAACCCTTATAAGGTTATCTTCATTTTATAGGTGAGGAAACTTAGGTCGGAGAGGTTAAGGAACTTTCCTAAACTCACATAGGAAATAAGTACTGGAGCTAGGATCAACAATATTAGAGACCACAGTGATATCGATTGCTTAGTTTCTTACCTGGGAAATGGGGGCCTTGTAAGAGAATAGTTCTAGTGGGGTCCTGTGGCTAGCTGCTAGACTGTGATAAATTGAAGGGTGATTAAAAGTGGAGAAACAGAAATAGTGCTTGTGAATTACTTTTTCAATTTAGTGTTGTGCTGTTATTTAGAGTTTTGTACCTTCCATAAAAAAGGCCTGAATATAGTTGGCCTCCCCTCTGCCTTTGCCACATTTGTGCCCCCTTTTCCTCCTCATCTCAGGTTATATTCCATCATTATTTTTGTGGTTCCTCTTCAACGATCTGGGCCTTGCTCTAGTCCACCAAGCCATAAATCTTCAGCCTGTCTTGGCTTAAGAATTGTGCTGTAATCAACTATCTTTTTTTTTTTTTTTTTAACCCAACAGGTTATAATGTTGATAAGCCAATTAAGTAAATAATTTGATATTAAAAATTTAAACACTATATTTTTAGGAAAGTTTGTTAAACCTGGGACTGGTGAAGTGAATTAATCTTGATGTTTTAGAACTAGAAGAACCTCTCAGAAATCATTACTACATTTCCTTGGCCCAGGGTTCAGGTCTTGAGACCAGTATGCCTTCTCTAGTCCCATTACTTTTCTTTTTTTTTTTTTTTTGGCAGGCAGAGATCACAAGTTAGGCAGAGAGGCAGGCAGAGAGAGAGGAAGGGGAGCAGGCTTTCTGCCGAGCAGAGAGCCGGATACAGGGCTGGATCCCAGGACCCTGGGATCATGACCTTCGCCTAAGGCAGAGGCTTTAACCCACTGAGCCACCCAGGCACCCTGTCTAGTCCCATTACTTTTAAAAGCAACTTTGAAAGTGATAGTGGCTTCAGAATAGTCCTGGCTTCTGTGATCAGCTTATGTTACACCAGTCACTTGAAGTGTAAATAAGACAAGAGCCACAATACCCTCTTTGAGGGTATTTATTTGATTTCTATTAACGCAGTGAGAAATGGAACTCTCTCAGTGATATATCAAGTGATACTTATCACCTTGTCTGTACTTAATATTGAGTTGAGGGAGAGTGAAGATTCCAGATAAAATATAAATTTTCTATAGTTTGGATATTTTGAAGAAAATGTATTTTAAAAAAGGAGACTTAGATTTTATTATAGTTGCTTTCAGTCTTCATGTCCCTGAGGAAATTTTACGCTTAACTTTTATAATTTAAATCTGACAGCCAGATGCCATGTTTCACGTTACTTTGTCATATAATTAAATGTCTGTAGGGTAGGTAATATTCTGAAAAGCATTATTATTCCTGTGATCAGTCTAAGTTCATTGTTAGTTTCCAATGAAGGAACTTAATTGCAGTCTCAAAAATAATTTTATTTAGTAAGCACTGGGTATAAAATTGTTGGATTCCATATGTGTAGGGCAAGATGATGTTTGTTGATTGAATTTGGAGCAGATGGTTTTGAAGAACATGAATTTAGAGTAATTGCTCTTATCCGGATGTGATTATCTCTGGATAGTGATGCAGAGCTTGAGGGGGAACATGTTTTAGACTGGAAAGAATGTGTTGGCATTAGGCTTGCCTGAGGCATTTTGACTTTTCTTCATTGTGTCTTGTTTTCCATTCTCAAAACTTTTAAGAGCATTGGAAAATAAAATAATTAAAACAAAATGACAAATTTATTGTTTAATTAACTACACCTGTTTTTTGGTCTCAAAGTTGTGTTTTTTAAGAACATAGATGTACTGCTTCTGTTTTTGTTTACATTTTAAAAATTAACTTTAAACTTAGTAAGAAAAAGAAATGTCATAGATTGCTTGCCCTAAGCTATATTTGCTGATGGTGTACATGTGTCCAATTGCTCCTTTAGTTAATTGTGTTCTACTGGTTCATAAAAATACATGTATTTTTAAAAATTTAATTTCTTGGCATAGATTCTAGTATGGCCTCATTAGGAATGGTTGATGTCCAGTCATTTAAGCTTAGCATCATAGAATTTTAAAGCTGAAAAAATAATTTGGATAAAGTATATTTTATTTTTTCCATTTAGTAAGTGAGATAGAATATGACCAAAGAGGCTAAGTTTTATGTAAAGTGACACTCACGCTAGTGGCAGACCTATGACCACAGAGAATTGGTTGCATTAATATGATAGCTCTAGAGATGTTTAAATTTTGCAACCTCTGATATACATTTAACATTTAATTCATGTAAATTGTTTCAACTTGTACATTATTTTCAAAAAGCATTTGTGTAAAATACAGTAGCTCTATATAGAGTCTAGAGTCATGGAATCTTAGATTGGGAAAGAATTGGAAGGCCTATGGCAGGAATTTCACAGATCTCTTAAGTTTTTATAGCTTTTGCAAATTTATTTTCCTTATTTTTTTTTCCATTTCTGACAGTATGACATGTTGTCTTAAATATCTGCAAACAAATTAATAAAGATGGATTTAGGTTTATTTAAAATAGGTTCTTTTATATTTCTAGGTGTGAATTCTTTTAAGGTCAGAGATTTTGTCTTTTATTGTTCTACAGGGCCTCATAATCTCTAAAGTTATGGTCATTCTTGTCCCTGGGTTTTTGTATATAGTATTCCCTCTGCCTTGAATACTCTGCAGCCTCTGTGACCTCAATTCGTACGTTAACAGTTTAACATCAGCTCATTTTTCAGGTCTGCAGATTGAGGTAATGAGGTTGGACCCACATTTTAGTCTCTCTTCATTTGTGAAATAGAAGAATATACTAAATGATTTCTCTGAGTGTTGTCTAACTCCGAACTGTTACCAATCCCACAAAACTGGGTTAGATATCCCTGACGTGTTTTTGTACCTCTTTGTTCTTTCCACCTCATACTACTACGCAGTTTATAATAGTTGTTATTATGTGTCTTCTCTACCCCCACACCGAACTGGATTTCGATTAGAATTTTTAAGTCTCTTGGTCAATTTGGGGAGAATTAGAAAGTTAACATCTTTGTAGTCCGTGAATATGGTAGATCCCCTCACTTATTCTAGGTCTTCAATTTCTCTCAAAGTGTTTTGTGAAGAAGCCTTGCATGATGTTCATTATATTTATTCTTAGGTATGTAGGGTTTTTTTGAATACGGTTATAAGTGGCCTCTTTTAAAATTTTACCTCATAGGGGCATCTGGGTGGCTCAGTCATTAAGCATCTGCCTTAAGCTTGGGTCATGATCCCAGGATCCTGGGATCAAGCCCTGTATCGGGCTCCCTGCTTGGCAGGAAGCCTGCTTTTCTTCCTCTCCCACTCCCCCTGCTTGTGTTCCCTCTCTTGCTATGTCTCTCTCTCTCTCTCTCTAATAAATAAATAAAATCTTTAAAAAAAGGAAAAAAAGAAAAATTTACCTCATAGTTCTGTTTTCTTCTTTTACTGTTACCTAGGGAAAGTAAATTTTTGTGTATTGACTTTGTGTCTGCCTGTCTTGCTAAATTCATTTATTAGTCTTAATAATGTATATGTAGATTCTTTGAGTTTTCTATGTATATAATTATGTTATAGCTTTACGTGTGTTCAGTCTACTGATAATGAGTTTTATTTTATCCCTCTTAATCTCTATGCTCATTATTTATTTTTTTTTTAAAGATTTTATTTATTTGACAGAGAGAGACACAGCAAGAGAGGAAACATAAGCCGGGGTGGGGGGAAGTGGGAGTGGGAGAGGGAGAAGCAGGCTTCCCCCTGAGCAGGGAGCCAGATGCGGGGCTCCATCCCAGCACCCTGGGATCATAGCCTGAGCCAAAGGCAGACACTTAACGACTAAGCCACCCAGGCACCCCTATTATTTCTTTTTGTGCCTTATTGCACTGGCTAAGATTTCTAACATCATCTTTAGTGTAAGTAATAAATTATTCTTATCTCATTCCTGATCCTAGGGAGAAAGTTTCTAGTATTTTGCAGTTAAGAAATATATTCACTCTCTGTTTTTTTGTAGCTACTCTAGTAAAGAATTTCCATCTAGTCCTGTTTGGTTTTTGTAACTAACTGTTGATTTTTTTATGATATACGTACCAGTATCTTTTGAGATAATCATATTGTTTATTCTCTAGTAACGTGGAGAATGGTGTTCGTTGATTCTTTTCACATGTGAAACCAACTTCATATTCTTGGAACATAGCCATTTTGTCCTGATGTATAATCCTTTATTTATGTTTTTATGGATGTTTTGTTTGGGAAATTTGCATGTATGTTCATGAGAGAGATTCACTTACGATTTTGTTTACTTGTAATGTACTTTTAAGATTTGAGGAACATGGCTATGCTGGCCTTATGAGTCAACTTGGGAATTGTTCTGGCTTTTATTTTTCTCTGGAAGAGTTTTTGTAAGCTTAGTGTTATAGTCATCCTTAAATACTTCATAATATTTTCCAATGAAGCCATTTGTGTTTAGAATTTTGTCTGTGAGAAAAGTTTTAATTACAGAATAAATTTATTTAATAGCTATTGGAATATTCAATTATGTACTTTTTTGTTTGTAGTTCTGATAAGCTCTTTTCTCCTAGAAATTTCTTCATTTCATGTAAATTTTCAAATTATTTGCTCAGGGTTATTACAGGTATTCTGTTACTGGCTTTTCAATAACTGTAGGTTCTGTAGTGATGTCTTATTTTTCATTCTTAATATTGGTAATGTGCCTTTTCTCACACTGGTGAGACCATGCCCTGATTCATCCAGCCAGAGGTTTATTTGTTTTATTAGCCTTTTCAGGGAATAAAACTTTGGCTTTAGTTTTTTTAAATTGTATGTTTGTTTTCTATTTCATTAACTTCTTCATTGTTTCCCTCCTGCTATTTTTCTCTTTTGGTATATTTTATTGTTCATTTTATAGGATGAGCATCTCAATGACTGTCAGCCTTTTTTCTTTCCTAATATGTGCATTATGCCTGGCACTGTGTTTTTAGTACAGCTTTAACAGCACATCACAAATTCTCATGTTATATTTTCATTATTATTTTAGTTTTTAAAAATTATAATGTTTTATTGGATTTTTTCTTTGACCCATGAATTATTTGGAAATTAATAATTTCCAAATATTTAATGTATTTTCTGGTGTCTTTTTGTTACTGATTTTGATATTAATTCTTACTGTGGTCCCAGAACATATACTTTGATTTCTCTACTTAAAATATACAGACAGTTATTTTGTGTCTCAGCATACGTCTGTTTTGGTACATCTTCCAGATACACTTGAGAGCATGGATATTTTATTATTTTAGATTTTTTAAAAATATGTGCCAATTAGGATAAGTGGGCTAATTTTGTTTTTATACCTTGTGTAGATATGTATATTTATGTATCTATAAATGTATATGGGAAATATGTTAAAATCTGTAAGTTGAGTTGCACATTTGTCCCTTTTTCCTTTCAGTTCTACTTAATTTTGCTTTTTATGTCATGAGATTTTTGTTACTAGGCATGTATTAATATAGAATTTTATATAGTCTTGGTAGATTGACCCTTTTATTATCCTGAAATGTTTAGTAATACCTCTTGCTTGAAGTCTATTTGATTGTCTATATAGGAACACTGTTTTATTTTTGTTTATGTTTGCATGGTAGTTTTTTCTCTATTTTTTTTTTCAAGATTTTATTTATTTATTTGAGAGACAGAGAGAACGAGCATGAGCAGGGGAGAGAGGCAGAGTCCCCACTGAACCTGGAGCCTGATGTAGGGCCTGATTCCAGAGCCCTTGGACCATGACCTGAGCTAAAGGCAGCCCGTTAACCAGCTGAGCCACCCAGACACTGTCCCTCTCTATTCTTTTACTTTCAATTTTTCCATCTTTGTATTTTTAGAATACATCTTTTATCAATGGCACAAATTTGGGTTTTATTTGTTTATTTTGGGACAGGGTATTTTTTAATCCATCTGTGCTGTCAGTCTTAATTCACATACATAATACGTTTAAATTTGGGTGATATCTTAAATACTTAGATTTAATCTGCCTTCTTTCTGTTTGTCCCACCTTTTCTATGTTCCCCCCTCTTTGTTTTCTTGCCTTCTCTTGGAATAGGCAAGTATTTTTATTATTTTATCTCCCTCCTGTTGTCTTTTTCATTACCCATTTTAACTTGTTTTTCAGTGGTTATCCTACATATCATATTATGTCTCCTTGGCTTATTAGAGATTAATGCAAGAATAATACAAAAACTTTGGGAATACTTTGATTCTCTTTATCCCCAAACATTGTTGTTTTATACAGTTGTCATTCATTTATATTTGTCTATATATATGGGGTCTCTATGACCATGCCTAAGTTTGATGCTTCACCAGGAGGAGTCACAGAACTTAGCATGTGGTTATATTGACTGCTGTGATTCATTATAAAGCAAAGGATACATGGTAGAGTCAACAAAGGGAAAAGGCACATGGGGCAAAGTGTGGAGGAAACCTGGTACAGATTTCTAAGAGTTATCTCCCAGTGGCGTCACATAGGACATGTTTAATTCCTCCAGCAATGAGTTGAGACAACACATATGAAATGTTGTCTACACGGATAATTCATTAGAGACCCAGTGCCTAGGGATCCACACAATGAACCAATTGTCCCATTATTCAGTTACCAACTACTAAATATTCTATGCTTTCTTCACTGATTTATGATAGATTATCAGAGGTTTATTGTGTATTAAATTTATATACATATGGATCTGTCTCTGAACCCTGTGTCCTGTTGTGGTCTCTTTGGTTTTATGACTTTTACATGCTATTTTTAATAGTACTAATTATAATATATCTTACTATATGGTAAGATAAATCCTACCTATTTACTTGCATTATTGTTGACTTAGTTATATATAGATCTTTATTCCTCAATACTATTTTTAGCGAAAGTTTATTCTGATTTACCAAAAATATACAATTGGTATTTTGATTAGAATTACATTTAACATAAATAGTGTTTTGAATATAACGGACATTTTTATAGTATTGTCTTCCCATTCAAGAACCTGGAATTTCACTCTTGATTCATATTTTTCTCTTTATTAAAATGTCTTCATAGAGGTCTTATATGTTTTTGGTTAGGTTAATTCCTAGCTAATTTATCAATTTTGTGATTATTGCAAATGGTGTCTTTTTTTTTTTAATTGTATTTTAAATTTGCTCTTCTTGGTGTAGAGAAGTTTTATATTGATAATTTTTTTGTCGGTCTTCAGCCTTGTTTAACTCTCTTATTAATTCTACTAGTTTTCTTCTGATCTTTTTGGCTTTTCTGGGTAGGTGATTGTCATGTGCAAATAATGGAAGTTTGGTCTCTTTCCATCCTTTTACCTTTTTCTCACTTTTATTTTTTTATATTCTTAGTACCAGGACCTCCACGATTAAATTATCCATTCATAGTAATAGTGGCATCTTTGTTTTTTTGCCAATTTAGAGAGTGCATATAAAGTCTTTTCATTAAGTGTAATGTTTGTTAAAGATTTCTGGAATAGAATATTAATCAAATACACTTTGCTAAGAGCATTTTAAATTATTTTTATCATTGTAAGTGGATGTTGAATCTTAAATATATTTTTTCTATATCAATAAAAATAATAATTCTCAATTTAGTGAGTGTGGTGAGTTTATAGTTTTTCTGATGAACTGGCTTTTTATTTCAGAGAGAAACTCTTTGTGAATATATGGCTTTTTAAATACACTATTAGATTTAGTTAACTAATATCTTATTTAGAACTTTTTCCCCATGCCCATAAGTGAAAAACATTTTTTTGTTGTTCAAATTTGGATTTGGGGAGTCAAATTACATTATCCTCCTAAAATGTTTGAGTGATTTTGCTCTTACTTACTAAAAACTTCAGTCAATATGTATATATCAGGAAAGAGAAAAAGGATAATTCTAAAAAAATCTCATGGGATTGTTATTCCTGTCATGATCGAGTTAGGAGATAGAACCTATACCTGTTACTTTTACAGAGAAAATTTCATATAAAGAATTGATAACCAATTATAAAATTGTGAACTAGGTAATTGAAAGGAAGGTAGCAACTACAGGAAGGAGCTATCACTGCTGAGGCTGAGAATACAAAGGGAAAAGGTCGAAATTATTAAAACCTAGGAGATGGGCTATAACTCAGACCCTTGAGGAGCAGCAACCTGATACTCTGAAGGCTAACTCAGTCTTCTGAGAAGGTAGCACTGCTAGGTTTGTGCTGGTGTTGGTAGAATGATGGTCACAGGAATAGCAAATGGATAGGAAGTCTATGGGACATCAAGTCCCTTCTTCCTCTTCAGCTTTGCTGTCTTCCTCTAGAGATTTGCTCTATCATTGGCAAAGTCTACCATGGAACAAAAAAGTAGTTTGCAGTGTCAGCCCTGGAGCTAGGTATAGAAGTATGATTTTCAAGCTAAGTGTCAGTAATTTAATAAGTAGTACAATTGAAAACTAAATCAGATATATTTAAATAATCTCTCTGAGCTATAAAAGACATCATATGGCAAATTAGATATTAAGAATAGAATAGTAAAATTATGTTTTAAATATTCTCTAAGATGTAATCATAACAAATATATTTTATTAAGAAGAAGGGTTAAAAATAAATGCACTCAGCTTGAGTATTTGGAAGAAATCAGTAGAATAAACCCAAGAGGAGGGAAACTAAAAATATAAGGTTAGATTTAATGGAATAGAGAACAGAACAACAAAGATTAAAAAAAATTCATTCTTTGGAAAGACTTTTAAGATTGTGAAGTCAGAAGAAGGTCCATTCAAGAGACAGGAGCATACTGTTAGTGTTTTTGGTGAAGAGAAAAGAAGATACAAATGAAGGGACACCTGGGTGGCTCAGTTGGCTAAGTGGCTGCCTTCAGCTCAGGTCATGATCCCAGGATCCTGAGATTGAGTACCACATTGGGTTCCTTGCTTAGTGGGGAGCCCACTTCTCTCTCTGCTTGCCACTCCCCCTGCTTGTGCTCTTTTTCTCTCTCTCTCTCTGACAGATAAACAAATAAAATCTTTAAAAAATATTTTTAAAAAGAGACAGATAAAATACAGAGAGCAGAATTAACTACAGACAAAATAAAGATTTAAGAAACAAACAGATGTTCCTCCTAGATGTTAAAAACCCTCTGTGCAGTAGAATAATATCTATTTCACTGCTCTTCCTATTAATTTCCTGACAGCTTCATGATTGACTTTCTTTGATTCACTATGCTCTGTTCATGTAAATACATGCATTAACATTTCCAGTATAATTACTAAAATAATAGAAAAAGAGTATATACCTTCAAAGCTAGTAGAAGGCAAAATGGAATGTAAAAAAGAACAAAACAAAAATCAGTGTGAAAAAACCCAAGAAAAGAAGGTAGGGATTAGATTACAGTCATGTTAACGTTAGACCAAGTAAGGCAAAAAGCATCCCCGCTGATAAAGATGAGTACTGCGTATTCTTTCGGTTTGTTGGGAAGGCATAGGAAGGCATAACTATTTTAAAGGTCACTATGAAATCTATAAAGCAAACTTTCTGTAACTACAAGGAGAAATGAACAGAACAGCTATTTTAGTGAGAGAATTTTAATGCATCTTTGTCAGTGGTGTTGAGGATAGAGAAGATTTGAACGACAAAATAAAAAACTTGACCTAATGGATATATGTTTAGAATGCTGACACCAGCAACATATATGTTGAAGCATACAAAGAACATTTATGAATTCATTTAATTCAACATTTATGAACATATTCTTTAATATACCTTATTCTCTGACCAAAATTCACTTAAGTTAAAAATGAATAAGTTAGAAAATTTCATAGTTTGGAAATTAGAAAACTCTAAATAACTCATTGGTTGAATTATAATATGCAAATGAAAAGCTGTTTAGTATTAAACAATGCAGATATATCAAAATTTATGGATATATAGCTAAAGCAATGCTTCTAGGGGAACTTATAACCTGAAATTCTTAAATTAGAAATGAGGAAAGGTTGAAAAATAATGAGCCAGGCATTGTCATTAAAAAATAATAGGCCCTAGAAAACAGAAATATTTAATACAGATTGGGCAAAAATGAACAGAAAAGGGGAGACAATTACAAGAAAGAAGTAGAGTGTTTTGTGTACTCTTTCATACTAACTGCATGCTTCCTTCCTTGCTACCTCTGCATGGTCCTAGTGGGCTCCAGGGTTATCTCAGCCTCTGCTCAGCATCTCTTATTGATCCTATTACTTCATTAGAAGCTAATCTTGAGCACATTCTTTACTTCTATTTAAAGACTAGTTCTTGGTTTTATTGGGGAGGGGAGGCAAAACCTTGCCAGCCTCTCTCTGGGTCACAGTTGGCTTGCAGTCCTTTCAGGGCACCACCGCTCTTGTATTTTTTCTTCTTACATTATTGCTGGTTCTTTTAGGGTGCGTTTTTTTTTTTTTTTTTGGTCTATATATTTTGTTTGTTATTATAGTGCTTATCTCTATCTAAGGCCTTCTTAGATATCTAGTGATCTTTGGGTGTTTTCTCATATTTGAAAGTGGAGCTCCTAAAAGTTGATTAGGTTCTCTGAGCTTGTGGTCATTTGGATATGTTCATCACAAAATCAGTCTTTCTATTTTACTATTTCTTAACTTTTGAAAACTCCTGTCTTTATTTTTTCACCTTTTCTGTCTTTGGGAATTACTTCTCTTTTTCTTGCTATCTTCATAGATGTGGAATTTTTTGTCTAGCTCTAAATTCTGTAGTTTGCATTTGAAATCCACAGATGTTTTGCTAGTTTATAAATATATTCTTATTGTAAATGGTTTAACCGTATATTGTCTTTTTTCCAAACCCCTTCCTCCCATGAAAATAAGTGATCTTTCTTGTCAAGCTTTATGCTTACATGTCACAAATGTGGCAGGGAAATTATTTGACTGCTTCCTTTGTTTCAGTTTTTAGTATCTCGGTTCTGTTAAGAGTGAGGTATCTGGTTTAAATTAAAAATGTTGACCAGTATTGCTAGAGAGCCATTTGAGACATGAAGAAGAGTCAGATTCTTTTGATTACTTCCATTTATGTAAGATTTATAGGAATTTCTTAAGTTCTTTTGGGCCACCAACGTGCTGCTTAATACAACACAGCACTTTAGTTACTGCAGTTTTATCCGTTTAGGTTTCTTTTTTACACTACTGTACCATTTAACTAAAAGGTATGTTAGGCAATGAAACAACCTAATTTAATATTAACTTTTATTTTTGTGTCGAGAGTTGTGAAGGTCTGAGCTTTTATACTCTGCCTGCAAGCTAGTAAGTTTTCCAAGTGCTTGCAGAAGATACAATATTCCTGGGTCATGGGGTACCTGGCAGGCTCAGTCAGTGGAGCATGTGATTCTTGATCTTGGGATTGTGAGTTCAGGCCCCATGTTGGGCATAGGACCTATTTAAAAAAGAAAAAAAAAAAATCCTGGGTCATAGTCAAAGGCCAGAATACTATAGCAACAGAAGTAGCCAGAGCAGCAGCATTTGAACCAGTTCCTTGAGCCTCACTTTTCACAGAGTGACATGAAGAGGGCTAGGTGTCTTCTGTTTCCAGACAAGACATTATAGGAGGAGAATCCTGAATTCAGGGAACCTGAATCTTTTGTATCAGACAGTAAGCATGTCTGCTGTTTGCTTTGCGGGGAGACAGTCTATCTTCATGTGTACAAACATCCTTGAAAATATATCTGGAACAGAGACAGTGCTTTTGCTCAAAAGATAAGCAGAAATGCTAGAGTGATGTAAATAATTATCTTTCAGCATTTTGGAAGGCAGAAAAACCAACTGGGTGTTTGTAAGATGACCTAAGACATTTTCTGTAGAAAATAATGATTTTTTTTTTTTAATGTGTATCTTCAGTTTCCTCTTATGTAGCTATTTTTGCAGGTTAGCTTACTATCTCTGAGTCCTCCATGAATATTAGATTCACACTGATAGTTTCCTGGGAAAGATTGCTATAGATTGATTTTCTCTCTATCGTTGAGGTATTCATTTTTTTCTTACTAGTCAAACATACCTAAACTTCTGTTTTGGGAGTTTGTGTCTGCCCTCGTTGCATCAATCCTTCTGTTTCTCTATAAAAGTTCAAATATATGAAAGCAAGTAAAATGATAGTTATGATATCTTTTTATCTTTGTAAAAAATTCATGGAGGCATAGCATCCATGTTTTAGACAAAAGATCTTTAACGTGATGGAGCTAGCTGGTGTCCCAGGACAAGTTCGTGTATTCAGTGAATTTCTAAGGGGTGTCTGAGACCGGAATTCTAAGTGGACCTTCATCATTCACTGGAACACAAAAGTCTCACTTTATTAAAGACTCTCAGGCAAAGAGCACATAGATAGGGACTCTGCTGCCTAGAGGTCTTTGTCACAGGTCAAAGGGCTCTAAATCTGGCAACCTAGTTATGAAGGAAGGGGAATTAGGATGTTTAGTTCTGTTAGTGTTTAAACTGCAAGCAAATAGCAAAAATAAAGAATTTGCATCTGTCACTTTCCAGGTCAGCATGATCTTTTTAAAGTTATTCTTGATTTCTCTACATTTGACGTGGTTGAACATCTTTTTGGCTCCTGCAGTATTTTACTATTCTGATTCTACTCCTCCATCTCTTTGTATTCTGTCTTTTTTAAAAACCATCATTTCTTATGCTTTTCAAATGATGGGCTTTCTTAAGATTGAGCCTTTAGCTCTCATTTTTTCATCACTGGTCTCTTTCTAGGCTCTTTTTATAGGTCTCTCCTGTTCCTGTAATATCAGATCTCATGTGTATGCACACAACTCTAAAGTCTGATTTTTTCTTGAGTTCCAAAACCACATTTCCAGCTGCCAGCTGAATATTTCCTTTAAGATATTCTGCCAATACCTTACAAAATTTATAACTCTGGGTTGAATGCATTAATAAAAAGGGCAGAAGCAAGAGTTGTGTTATTCCCTAGGTTATTTAGATAACTCCTTATGGTCTTTTTTGTGGATTTTTTGGTAAGCTTTATTTCATGTTTATGAAGTATCTGTCTTTTCATATTTCATATCCGTTTGTCATATTTTTACTGCCCCAACTAAGCATTTGGATTTTTGCCTTCATCTCCCATATTCTTCAGGCACCTACCCCACCTCCATATATACACACAAGCACAAACAATTTTAAATGCTATAATATGTGTGAAGTTTGGGTTTATTATTAGTTTTTTGGTAATGATTCAGTCTGTATTTATGGGGCAGAAGATAAATCTTGTATTACTTTTCTCTTTACAGGTCTCCATGCCTTGCGGAGAGTCCTGAAGAAACAGCCTAATCTCTCTGATAGCAAGATGGCTGGGCTGGTGAAGATTACTCTGAATGATTTCTTAGAGGGGATGAATGACATCAGGCCCAGTGCGATGAGGGAAGTAGCAATTGATGTACCAAATGTAAGTCATTTGTGCTCCCATGCTAGCTACACTGTTTGAATAGAACTCTAGAAGAAACTGAGACTCCAGGAAAACAACTGGTTAGGCTAAACTTCAAAAAACACTTTTTTAAAATTAAAATTTTTTATGGGTGTAATTGGAGCTTCAGTGTAGTTATAAGACATACTTTAGGGAAATCCTGTGTATTCTTCACTCACTCCCCCACCCCCACCCCCCCATGGTAACATCTTGTAAACAGTACTACAGTATCACAAGCAGTGTATTCATATTGATATAATCACTGAACTTATTCAGATTTCCACGGTGTTACTTGTACTTGTGTGTGTGTGTGTGTGTTTAGTTCTATGCAGTTTTATTACTTATAAAGATTTGTGTGCCCATCACCAGAATCAAGATACTGAATAGCTCCATCACCACAATGATCCCTTGCTTTGCCCCTTTGTAGCCATACTTAGCTTGTTCCTATACCCATTTCTAAAATTATGTCATTTTAGAAGTACCGTAAAATGGAATTGTATAGTAGCAAACATTTGGTATTGGTTTTTCCCCGTTTAGCATAATTCCCAGGAGATTCATCCAAGTTGCTATGTGCAACAGTAGTTTGTTGCTTTCTATTGCTGAGTAGTATGTCATGGTATGACTGTACTATAGTTTGTTTAACCATTCGTCTGTTGAAGGCCATCTGGTCTGTTTCTAGTTTGGGGCATTTATGATTAAACCTGCTATGGACAGTCATGTGCAGGTATTACGTTAATGTAAATTTTTATTTCTCTGGAGTAAATGCACAAGAGTACAACTGTTGGGTTGTATGCTAATTGCGTATTTAGTCTTATAAGAAAATGTCTACGAGGCTAATTTTAGAACAAAAATAAAAAGTCATCCAGTTATGATGCCTCTACTATTGATGCCTGATGTTTCCTTAGGTTCCTTTATGTTTTCTTCATCATTGACATGCTTTGCAAAGTTCACAGTCAAATCACCACAAGGGCAACAGAAACTACCTTTTATTGGTGAATCATCTGCTAAGTTATCACCTGAGTGGGCCTAACATTCTGGGGAAAAAAATGGCCTTTTAGTTCTCTTTGAATATATGAATATTTCTGGAAAATGAACATTGAAACAAAGCATTGATGGCATGTCCTGTGTCATATTGGGATAGGGGATAGACTGTTAAATTTGGCTTGATCATCAGGAGTTTTATATCTTAGCGTAGCTTGAGCAAAGTTTACAGATTGCTCTGTGACAGTTTTAGGAGAGCTCTGATGGAAGAATGGAATTTTGTGACTATTCTTTCCCTCTACTTCAATCATATCACTCCATTAGTTTTTCTTTTTTGAGTTAGTCTTACTGCTTCTGAGATACTCCCTTGTAAAAGCTCTAACATTACAGTTATTTGAAAACTTAGAGCCTTGTTAGAGAGTCAGGCATAGTTTTGTGCCCTTTGCCCCATTGTGCCCATTGTGTATATATTAATAGTTATCTTGGTCATGAACTAATGTTTTTTAATTGCTGCAAGCTAAAACAAAAGTACACAACAAACTTAAAGAGACTATAAAGATATTAATTCTGAGGAATAAATGTAGTCTATGGAATGATATAGTGGGGAAGAAGTCAGTGGATTTGTTTTCTCCTTTTTTTGTTGTTTTGTTTTGCTTTTTTTGTTTTTACTTTTAAAAGTGTTCTTGGAAAATGTGTTTTGTGGCCACATAAGTCTTGGAAATGCTGTTTTAATAAAATCAGTTATATTTCTTTGCTGCAGAGCTTTTCAGTGTCAAAAGAGAGCTGTTATGGAAACTTATTTGGCCATGGACCCTGTAGAGCAGATACCTTCTACATTTTACAATGTGGTAGATTGCAAAAAATGACTGCAGATTCTTCCCATCACTGTATGTTTGCCCTTTTTGCACAGCAACTTTGTAACTCCTACCATAAAAGAGATGAAGTCAAGTTTTCCATCCTTTGAATTTGTACTTGGCCATGTAACTTCCTTTGGCTAATAGAATATTAACCATCATGACGCAATCAGGCTTGAAAGCACTGGGGCTTGCCTTTTCTTGCTGCTCTTTGAAACCCTGAATTAGTTATGCTAAGAAAACTGTGGTAGTTTGTTGGAGGATGAGAGACCATGTGGAGGGGATGTGAGCCCTCTTATCTGAAATCCCCTCCTTTCCGGTCACCCTGCCAGTGGTCACACCTCTGATAGACACCATGCTAAACTATCTCACCCCAGATCAGAAGTTTACCCAGACCAGAGGAGCCACCCAATTAACTCTTAGAATTGTCAGAAATAATGAATGTTTGTTGTTCTTAGCAACTTTTTATGGTAGTTAGCAAAAGCTTCAGTGGCAAAGACGTTTGTTGACTTCTTATAGAACACGATTGTTTTGTAAATTAAGGTGAGAAACAATGCCCTGGAGATAGGAACATCCCTAAGGACTAGCTTCTAGTTTAGGCAACTTTAGGTGATTTTAAATTCTTTTTGAAATTTTTTCAAATTCACTGATGAATTTACAGCTTAACATTGGGGGTAAGCTGTGTAACACAATGTGCTCGTTTGGTATGAATAATTTGACAACTAGAATTATGGAATAATGAATGATAGATGTTGGATTAGTAGAAGATTTTCACATCTTTGGAATTTATGGTCTTAAGTTTGGGCACATTGGTATGAATACTTTTACTTGTAGTATTTACCTGTATTTATTGACTACTGTTGCATAATATAATGGGTCAAGTAGAAGTCATCAAATGCCACATACGAAAATTTCAGGTGATAGGGTTATAAACCAACTACACTATCCAAAAACACTTTAGTGTTTAAAAAAGTTTAGGAACTAAAGAAACACAGTTACATTTTTTAAACTTAAAATTACTGCCAATGGAGAATGTGTTTAAACAGTGGCTATCCACTCTTGGAATTGCTGAACTGATTTATTCATCACAGGAACTGGTACTACAACTGCATTTTTAATTGCTCTAATGAAAGATTTTTTTTTCCTTTATTTTCTTTTGATACAGTATTTACAATCCATGGACTTGTGCCATTTTCCATTTGGTACTTTATTACTTGGCGTAAGGCCATGGTGTACTGTGATGTTACTCATGAGCTCCAGAGTGATTAGCCCTAGTCAAAATACTTTTTTACATTGCTTTTTATGTTCACTTCAGATTGTAAAAATTTTCCCGAGAAATTAGCATTTCTGTAATTGGATTCCTAAACTTTACTCTTCTGCTTTCAGACTATTACATTGACAAAAATATCTCCAAATTTTTTTTTGCAGGTGGTTTAATACTTTTACTTGTAGTAACTTTGCTAACTTTGCTTAACTTTGCTATAGAAAACCTGTTTCAAGTCGGTAGTTAATTGTGAACATTTTTTAATAGTAAATTGAGCATTCAACATCTTTTGAGAAAAGATTTCAGTGTGTGAAATTAAAATTTGTAAATCACACTTGGCCTGGTTATATTCTCATTTTAAGATTATAATGCATTATTAATTTCAGGACACCACAAGTGTTAGCCACTTACTTAAATGTATTGTTTCCTTTTTGTGGACTTTGTGAATTGGTGGTTATACTAGCTGGTGTATTAAAAGTCACATATATTTTACAGTTGATTGGTAATTAAAATCAAATATATTTCTTTACCATAGGAATCCTCAGAATCTTTGACTATGCCACCATGAATTTTGAAATTTCAATTTTTCACCCAGAAATAGCAACTGTTAACATTTTATTATAGTTCCAGTAGATTTTTGAAATTTTGATAGGTTGTTTTTCTGTGCATATAGTTAATCTTAGGATACATATGGTTTTATATTTTGCCTTACTCACTTAAAATTATATGGTAAACATTTTACTTTAAAATTTTTCAACAAACATCTTTTTAATGACTATATAATAGACTGTTTTGTGGATAAACTGTAATTATTTTATGCTTGTTCCATTATCAAATATCTGGGCTTTTTTCTGTTTTTCTCTGCTACGATTATACACACATTTGTATCCAAATCTTTGCACCTATGATTCCTAGAAGTGGAATTACCACACTAAAATATGTGGTTTTAAAGCTTGAGACAAATGTTATTAAGCTCTTTTTTCCCCCATAAAGATTGTCTTAATCTATAATTTTGCAGTTAAAAATTTAAAATTATAAAGAGTTTAAAAAAATCTCATTTTATTTTTACTTTAGTCCTTTTCTATTTTATTTGCCACTAGAGTTCATTTTCTTGACTGAAAAGATCTTTTTCATTATGAAGAGTAATACTTTTAAAAAAAAGTAATAGTCCTTTAAAAAAAGATTAAAAAAAGAAAATGAGAAAGAACTGTCAATTTATATCTTCTCCTTCCTATAAAAATGTTTAATTTTTAGATAACGGGTGTAAACTGGATGACGTTTTTTTCATGGGATTTTTAAGTTCCATGAGAGAAGTTCTTACTTTTTATTTTTATCCTTTTATTTTTATCCTAGTACATAATAAATGTCCAATTAATATTTGTTCAGTGGACAAGTGAAAACTATAATTGTCATGAAAAAACCCAGATAGATTCACATATATTTAAATATTGCATCCTTCTTCTGTACTAAAGTATAATTTAGTAAATTATTACCTTCATGTAACATTCTTCAGAGTCTTCATATTTTATAAAGCAAACTGTTTCTTTAGTGAATTTTAACCTTAGTGAATTTTAACTTAACTGTTTGGTGAATTTAACAGTTTTGGAATAAAGTCGCACGTAATTGTGCTAAGCTGTCTATTCTGGAAGGATACAAAGTAGTCCTTTATATTTTCTGCCAAAACATGCTGCTTTCTTGATCTATCGAAAATTCTCTTTTTATTAAGGAAACAAAAAAAAAATACAGTGCTTTTAATAGTTGTATTTATATATTATCTTTGCAATAAGTCATTTGATATATACCATAGAAATTATCACTGATAAATGGCATTCTTAACCAAATATATACAGATTGATTACCATCAAGTTTAATTCATTTATGCATCCTAAACCATCCCCACCCATACCCCCTGGCTTTCCCTGTTACATTTTATATAGCTTCAGGTTGTTTCATGATTTGGAAATAATCCATCTTTATACTTTCGGTATTGCTTTTGGACTGCGGTGTTCAGAATTTGGACATTTGGTTCAGAATAAGCTAAAAGCCAATAAAAAGAGAGGGCTCTACTTTCATGTGAACCCACTTTTATAAAGTTAACTGCAACCAGAGTCTCAAGACTAATGGTATAGCCCTAAACTTCTTTGTAAGCTTGGATCCAGGTTAAACTTAGAGGTGGAGTGGCAGTCTAGTTACCTAGCATTAGAAGCATTACAGTCAAGTTGAGTTTTTACCAAATGTCATTAGTTAAATAAACGTACCTCATTTACTCTCATTTTTAAAAGTAGCAAACTTAATTATATGAATAATCAAAAGACTGTCTCACTAATTACATATTCAAAATTTACTGATGTGTTTTCGTTTGGCATCTTTTCAGATGAGAATAGAACATCAGAATGTGACAAGGCAGTTGAATTTCATAGGATGAGCTCATTAGCATTACTTTTCTTGTGCAGAGATTTGAGTTAAATAGTTTAATTGACCATAATTACATTTCATTCTTCAATATACCCTCAGGATAATTAGAAGGAATTTGAGTTTCTATTCTTTAAAAACAGTACTTGTATTCTGTATGTTCTTTATTTTTTACAGTTTCAAAGGATCGAGGGTTTTGTGATGCTTTACTAAATAACAGATTGCTTTTTTTGGAATAGATATACAACCTGTGGAAATTCTATTAATTCCATATTGGTGCTTGGCAGGGCTTTTGAATCGGTTTCTTTTGATTTTGCTTCTTGTTGTCTAGACAGAAGAGTGTCTTCTATCACTCCCAAGATCCCAGTCTTCCCTGCCAACTTCTCTTGTGCATTTTTATAGTTTTAAGTAATAACAATTGAATAGGAAAGCACATTTAGGAAAGTAGATTACTTTTAACCAGGAAATACTCTGTGCCAAAATCAAGATTGTACTTTTAACTGTATTAAATATTTTAGAAGTTTAACTCTTTCACTCCACTTTTTTTTTAATACCTTACTTTTCTCAGGCTTATAGTGTAGAGGAGGAATGAGAGAGATACAAAAGTTAGTGTAAAGATCAACAGTTTCTGTTCTCAGCGCTGATCGTGGTTAACTGGTGAAATCACTCTTCCTTTCAGATGACAGAAGGAAAGAAAGCTCTTAATTTGCTGTTTCTGATGTGTGCCTTCTTTTGAATTTATAAATAATGTTGAGATTATCATGGAGGCATCTGCTGCACTTGTATATTATAGTTGGTTGGTACTCAGTAAATACTTGATGAGTGTTTGCTAAAAACACCGTTTTTCATTTAGTGTAAAGGAACTCATCGGTAGGTTTGATGTGGTTCATTTGCAGAACTACACATCTTTGCTTCACCTTGTACAGAGTTGCACACACATCTGATCTTGTCCTTTAATCAGTCCCTCCCAACACTTCATTGAGTAATTTTTCCCAACAGAAATTACTGATCTGGCTTAAAAGCCATCAGCGTGACTACCTGTTGATCATCTCTAGAATGAAGTCCAAGCTCTTTAGCTTACTATTTGTAACCTGGTTCATGCCTCCTTCACTTTGTTCTGCTATTATGCTCTCCTGTTGAACCACTCCTGTTTTACATCTGTTGTCTTCTCTGCCTGAAAAATTGTTTTCTATCTCTCAGTTAGCAAAGATCTTGTAATGTGATCCCTTTCATACACACACACAAAATACACATATATCCCTGCGGACCTTTTGTCTTGTTACGTTTGTATCCCCACTGCTGGCAAATGGTAATAACTAAATAATAGAAGTTTGTTAAATGACAGAATGTTTTGTGAAGGATTTGGTTTATAAAGGTTCTTATTTTTCAGTAATAGTTCTTTTAGCCTTCCATATAAATATATGTTTATTGTTTTTTTGGTAATAGTTTTATTGAGATACAATTCACATATCAATTCAACTATTTAAAGTGTATATTTTCATGGTCTAGTATATTTAAAGTACTGTACAGCCATTACTGCAGTCAATTTTAGAACATTTTTATCATCCCAAAAGGAAGCCCTATACCCTTACCCATCATCTCCCAACCTGCCCATCCTCACCAGCCTTGAACAAACATTTATCTACTTTATATCTCTATAGATTTGCCTATTCTAGACATTTCATGTAAATGAAATATAAGATATTTGATTCTTTGTGACTCATTTCTTTCGCTTAGCATAAAACTTTTGAGGTTCATCCATGCATCATTATTAGTACTTTATTGCTTTTTATTGCCAAGTAATATTCATTTTTATGGATGTAGCAAATTGATTTATCCATTCATAGACATTTGGATTGCGTCTGCTTTTTGGCTATCATAATTAAAGCTGCATTTGTTGTTGTTGTTTTTTAATTTCTTTTTTTTTTTTTTAAGATTTTATTTATTTATTTGACAGAGATCACAAGTAGGCAGAGAGCATGAGAGACAGAGAGGAGGAAGCAGGTTCCCTGCTGAGCAGAGAGCCCAATGCTGGGCTCAATCCCAGGATGCTGAGATCATGACCTGAGCTGAAGGCAGAGGCTCAAGCCACTGAGCCACCTAGGTGCCCCTTAAAGCTGCATTTGAACATTTATGTACAAGTTTTTGTTTGAGCAACTCTTTTCAATTCTTTTGGATCTATATCTAATAGTAGAATTACTGGATCATTGGTGATTCTGTGTTTAACCTTTTGAGGAACTAAGTTTTCCAAAGTGGCTACACCATTTTCTGTTTCCACCGGCAGTGTATCCAGTGTTGTTGCTTAGTGGGTGTGAAATAATAGCTCATTGTAGTTTTTGATCTGCATTTCGTTAAAGGCTAATGATATTGAGCATCGTTTCATTTGCTTATTGGTCATTGTGTGTATATTCTTTGAAGAAATGTCTCTTGAGATCCTTTGCCCATTTTTAATTGGGTTATTTGTCTTTTTATTATCGAGTGCTAAGAATTCTTATATATTCTGGATAAAGTCTTTTATCTGATACGTGATACCTGATATCAGATATGTATGATTTGCAATATTTTCTCTCATTCACTGCCTCTTTTATTTTCCTGGTAGTGACTTTGGAGGCACAAATTTTTAATTTTGATGAAGTCCAGTGTACTTTTTTGCTTTTGGTACTTTGGTACCACATTTGAGAAACCATTGCCAAATCCAAGGTCATGAAGATTTACCTTATATTTTAAGAGTTTGTAGTTTTATCTTTTACATTTAGGTCTTTAGTTATTTTAACCCCCCTTCCCCCCCCCAGCTAGGGTTAACCCTGCTCTGTGTTTGTAACCATAGCATTATAGAAACTATGGTTATAGCCTGCAGCCGTGAAAACCCAGTATGGGAAAAGTGTTGTTGTTGTTTTAACCTGTGATAAAATATACATAACAGAAAATTTACCATTTTAACCATTTTAAATGTATAATTTGGTAGCATGAAGTATGCGTTCATTGCTGTGCAGTCATTACCAGCATCCATCTCCAGATTTCCACAACTTTTTCCTCTCCCAAACTGAAACTCCATACCTATTGAAAACGACTCTTTATTTCCTTCCCTCGTCATTAATTATTATGTTAGCTTTTATTTTCTTAAGAAGTTCTTTATTAAGTTCCTTTTTATTTCTAGTTTGCTGACAGTTTTTTTTTTTTAAATCCTGAATGGATGTTGAATTCTGTTGAATGCATTTTCAGCATCTTTGAAATGATCATAATGTGTTTTTTTAGTTTGTCAATATAGTGAATTACATTGATTTTCAGTGTTGAATTAGTCTTGTATTTCTGGATTAATTTCACTTGACTGTGATATCGTACCCTTTTTAAATAATTGCTGGATTTTATTTGCTAGTATTTTATTGAGAATTTTTACATACATGTTTATGAGAGATAATGTTCTGTAGTTATTTTATGTAGTTTTTTAATCTGGTTTTGGTGTTAGGGAAATGCTGGCATTATGAAATGAGTTGGAAAGTGTTCTCATCATATATGTGTTGGAAGAAATTGTGTAGAATTAACATTATTTCCTTAAATGTACTCCACTGAAACCATCTGGGCCTAGAATTTTCATTATTTGGAAGACTTAAGGACAATTTAATTTTTTAATAAATATAGGACTATTCAAGTTGTTTTTTTTTTTTTTTTTCTTGAGTGAGTTTTGATAGTTTGTATCTTTTAAGGAATTGATCCATTTGCCTTAATAGTTGGATTGATGGAGTTAGTCATTTATAGATTTCTGTTGTTATCATTTTACTGTCTGTAGGATCAGTATGATGTCCTTTTATTTCTCATTTCCCAAGTTGCTTTTGCTCCACTCTTCTTTCTTTCTTGCAGTCAATTTGAAAAGAAATCTGCTGTCTCCATTTTCTTTGTTTTCCATATGTGATATATCTTTCTTCCTCTGTTTGCTTTTAATATTTCCTCTTTATCACTGGTTTTAAGCAATTCAATTATCATGTGCCTTGGTAGTTTTCTTCATCTTTCTTATGCTGGTTCATTGATGATCTTGTATGTGTGGGTCTATAGTTTTAATCAAATTTTGGGGGGAAAAAACTTGGCCATTGTTTTTTATATTTAGTTTGTTTCTTGCCTGCCTCCCTCACTAGAGCTCAAAATATATGTACATTTTTCTGCCGGAGATTGTCCTGAAGTTCAGTAACGTTGTATACATTTTTAAAAATTTTTCTCTTTTTTTAATGTCTGTTATTGTGTCTACCAGTTCACTAATCTGTTTTACCACCCACCCCCCACCGAAATATCTAATCCACTATTAGGCTTATCCATTGCATTTTTAAAATTATACACATTAAATTAGTTTCTTCTCTAGAAATTTGATTTTAACCCTTTTATTTTTTTTCTGCTTAGTGTTGTCAGTGTTTCCTTTATTTGAACATATCGAATACATTTATAACAACTGTTTTAATGTCTTTATTCTGTCATCTGTGATTTCTGGATCAGCTATAGGTTATTGATCATCTTCTTATGGGCTGTCTTTTCCTGCTTCTTTGTATGCCTGGTACTTTTTTATTAAATTTCAGAAATTTTGAATTTTACCTTATTGGCACCTGGATAATTTTTATATTCATAAAAATACTCCTGAAGTTTGTTCTGAGATGTGGTTACGTTACTTGGAAATAGCTTGATTATTTGGGGGGTGGGGTGGGGTGTGCATCTTGCCTTTAAATTTTTTTAGGTAGGACCAGGGCAGTCTTCTCTCTAAGGTTAATTTTTCCCTAGTACTGGGATAAGATCCTTTCTGGTACTCTACCTAATGCCTGGGGAATTATGAGGTTTCTGTTGAGAGTAGACACTATTCCTTCTATTTCTTTTGGGTCTTTGGCTCCTCTCACACAACCTACCCTGCTTCATTTTGTTTTTCTCACATGTTTACACTGATAATAAGATATATGAAGGAAACCCTCATCAGAATTCAGGATTTATCTCCCTGTGGACTTCTTTTATTCTCTAATCCTCTGCTCTGTGATACCTAGTCTCTGGCTTCCCTATGCTCCTACCTTTATCTTCTCATCTCAGGGAGCCTGTGGGTTCTGCCTATGTTTCCCCTTCATTACTATAACCTGTGACCTTTTTCCAGGCAGCTCATTGGTTTCCTTTCTCTTAGGGATCATTGTCCTTTGTTGTTATGTTCTGAGAATTAATGTTTCGTATATTTTGTCAGTATCTTCAGGTTTTTTTGTTTGTTTGTTTTCTTTTTCAGACAGAAATGTAAATCTTATCTCTTTTACTCACTGGCCAGAAACAAAGGTCTCTCTTTGGCAGGGTTTTTTGTTTCTTTGTTTTTTTTAAAGATTTTTATTTGTTTATTTGTGAGAAAGAGAGAATGGGAGGAAGAGAGAACACATAAGTAGGAGAGCAGCAGGCAGAGGGAGAAGCAGGCTCCCTGCTTAGCAAGGAGCCCGGATGCAGGACTGGATCCCAGAACTCTGGGATCATGACCTGAGCCAAAAGCAGATGCTTAACTGGCTGAGCCACCCAGACATCCTTATTTGGCAGTTTTTTAAAAGTGTCCCATATTTAATGATTTATATCCAGCCCACAGGGTGGAATGTGTTCAATGTCCCATGTTAAAACTGCATCAGAATTTCATGTACTTTTCAGAGAAATGCTTTGTAGTTTTTTATGTAGCTTGTTTTTGTTTGTTTGTTTTCTTTTGGGTATTAAGAATGAACCTTCTGGTTTTCACCCAATAGAAAGACCAGTGCTATAAAGTCGAATGGGATATGATGCTAAAGTAGGAAAAATATGGTAGAGTGATTATTAAAGGCCTGAGATAAGAGTTTTTTCCTGATGTCCAGGGCTATAGATGGGTACTAGGAGGTAGGACTGGAGTATGTGAGAATATGAGTTCTAGAGAATTCTCAATTTATTATGATGTAATCATCTATCTGTCTTTGTTGGGGAGCCCCAAGAACACCTTCAGGCTTCATTCACTATGATGACTGACTGGACTCAAAAGCCGTTCTAGTTATGGTTATGGTTTATTACAGTGAAAGGATACAGATCAATATCAGCAAAGGGAAAAGACCCATGGGGTGAAGTCAGAGAAATTAGGCACAAGCTTCTAGGTGTCCTCTCACAATGGAGTCACATGGGAGCATACTTAATTCTACCTGAAATGATGTGACAATATGTGTAAAGTGTTACTGACCAGGGAAAATCATCTGAATTTTGGTGTCCAGGGTTTTATTGGAGGTCAGTCATGTAGCCATACACCACTTGCATGTCTGACTTAGCTACTTAAATTCCAGCCCTTTCTGGAGCAAAAACGGTTGTTCTTAAATCATATTGTCAGAGTAAGCTTATCTGGTCAAACTGGTATGCATTAGCCCAAGGCGTCATGTACAAAATCACTCTTATCAGGCACAATATTTAAAAGGCCAGAGATTATCTCCCATAAGGGTGCCAATGGCCAGTCTTAAAGACTGGTGTTTCCTTAGAATGGACAGGGTTTAAGTAACCCAGGCCTTCGGGATTAAACCTTTTTCAACACTGAACTTACTAACTCCATGAGTTATTTGGCTTTCGTTAGTATTTTTCTTAACGTCCTTTGCGTATTTTAGGATTCCATCTAGGTTATCATATTACATTTAGTTATCATGTCTCCTTAGGCTTCCCTGGGCTGTGACACCATTTATTCTTAGCTTGTTTGTGATGGCCTTGACAGTGTTGAGTATACGGTCAGGTGTTTTGTAGAATGCCCCTCAATTTGAGTTTGGCTGCTATTTTTATTATAGGATATAGGATATATCCTATAGGATAGGATATAGGCTAGGATATTAAGGGATTTAGAGAGGAATGCCACTGAGGTGAGAGGCCATTTTCATCCCGGCTTGACAAGGATGTATTATTAATTTTGAACATTTAATTATCTGATTTAAAAATCCCTCAGCCCCTCATGGGTACTTAACTAGATTTTAGGTGGATATGCTGCTCATATGCAGAATTTGTTCTCCATGGGGTTTTTTTGTTTTCTTTTTTCTTTCTTGTTGTTGTTGTTTTTAATCCATATTTAACTGTCTTACTACTTTGCTTTTTTCAGTAAAGTGTCAGGATGTCTAATGTACACAACTTTAGATTTGCCTAGCGATAGCAAAGAAAGGAAGCCAGGAAGGAGAGTAGTAACTGCTCAAGTCACAGATTAGGGAAGCTAAAATGAGTCTCTTTTATCAGATTAGAATCTAAAGTAAAACTCAGGTCCCTCAGTATGATTCTGCCATTATCCTCATATGCATCTCTTCTTTTATGTTATTCAGTTGTTAATGCACTTTTTTAATGTCTGCCTCTTCTTCCAGACAGTAAGTTCAATGATGTAGAGACCGTGTCAGTTTTGTTCATTCCTCATACCTCATTCTGTAGACCTACCTGTATTCCTAGAGTCTGGCCAGACATTCCAAACATAATAACCTTGCAGTAAAATGAATATATCAGAGTGAGTGAGTGAGTGAATAAATGAGTAAGTGAATGGATATTTGATATTAAAACCTCTACCAACTATACCTATGGGAGTCTGGCTCTCTTGTTGATACTTGTAACATATGAGCCCCCATACCTATCAGAAGTTATAAAAGACAAACAAATTTTACTCTAGGAGAGTCAAGTTTTGCTCACTGGTCTACCACGTAGGCTTGCTTAGTTCCTGAGACTTGTTTGACCTGTCTCACTGAACCCACAACATGTGTAAAATATATGTCTCATTTCTCTAGGCAGCTTATTCCCCAGAATTGTCTTGTGGTGTCTTTCAGGCCTGGTTCCCAAGTTTGTTCTGTCCCACTAACATTCATACCCTCATTTGTTACATATAGCATATTCAGCATCCAAGACAAGCTTTAACTATAAGGTAACATCCTTTGTTCTTTTTCTCAATATTTGCCATTAGGACTGTGCTCTAAGAAATATTTTCTGATATCCCCTTTCCTCTGTCAGGGCTTTCTCCTTATACCTCTTGCCTCAAGCCAAAATCAATAGTAATCTTTTTTCCCCAACATCTTGACTTTCTGGCCAGCGTTGGTTTTTTCTTCCATGTTGGAACTCCCTTTCTGGTCTATATCTCAAGAGACAGAGTTGAAGCCTCTTAGGAAATTTGCTTATACAAGTTTGCTCAGTTTTCTGACATAGAGGGGACCTCCTCCCTTTGTTTCCTATTTCACAAAAATTTGGAGCATCTCTTTGTACAGTCTTGGCAGGGGTGGGTTTTTCTTTCCATTATGCAAAAATTTTTATTGTCAACCAACCATCAAAGGAGATCAGAGGAAATGGTTTGAATTTATGATTCAACTATTTGGACAGATCTGGGCTAGAAAATGTCATGCAAGGCATACGTATAGCCTTTGTACACTTTTACTTGTTAGCAACATTTTTTCATTAGGTCTGACTACACATTGTGGTTTATTCCTAATTCTATTTTTTTTCATCTCACCTCCTACCAGCCATCTCCCTGGTAGTTCTCCCTCTTTTGCCACTTTATTTATTTTTTAAAAGATTTTGTTTATTTGAGAGAGAGAGTGTGAGAGAGAGAGAGAGAGCCCAAGGAGTGGAGGCTCAGAGGGAGAAGCAGACTGAGGAGGGAACCCGATGCGGGACTCGATTTTCAGACTCCAAGACTCAGACTCCTGAGCTGAAGGTGGTCACTTAACCAACTGAACCACCCAGGTGCCCCTTGCCACTTTAGTTTTAAAATAATATAAGGGAAGTATGTCTGCCTATTAATTTATTCCTTTGCTAGACATTGAACATGTGCAATACATAGGCACTATCTTAAGAAGGTCCTGGTGATACATGCATATATAACAAAACAGACCTTCTGTTTGATTATTCACTTGTAATTCCCATAGAACAATAATCAGGACAAAACTCATTTTAAAATTTTTACTATTTAAAACTTTTTTTCCTCCTTTTATATTTCTTTAGTATTGGGACATTTTGTCACCTATTACCTGTGGTTAATTGAAAATTCACTTGAGAAACTCGTAGAACTTATGCTTGTTTAGCACCTGGGTTTGGGGGGCCAGTGTGTAAAAGTCCCTTTCTCTTTGTTCTGTTCTTACATTTTTCATTTCCTTTATCTTTTCCCAGTTCTGCTATGCCAGAGTAAGAATGGCAGGAATTTTCTAAGCAATTTCCTTAAATATTCAAAGCATTTTTTTCTCTTCGCAGTTAAATTATTTTAAGGAATTTGGTAAATTAGAAAAAATATAAAATATTTTAATGAGATATGAAGAATTTTCTAGGTGAGACTTTATATCATTTTCATGGTGAGTTTTCTTTTTTGTTGTTGTTGCTGCTGCTGGTTTTTTTTTTTTTTTCTTGTTTAAAGTTTCCATTTTTTATGAGATTTTTCCTGGACTTGCTTTTGTGGCAAAAGTAGGTTGTGTTTTAAAAGCTCATTTTGGAAACGAGTAACTATTTTTTGTTTTTTAAGATTTATTTCTTTATTTTAGAAATAGCGCGAGTGAGAGAGCCATGCTCACAACAGGGAGGGGCAGAGGGAGAGGAGAGCAAGAACTCCAAGCAGACTCCCTGCCAGCTCTGGAGACCCTGGGAGTGGGGATTGATCCCACCATCCTGAGATTGTGACCAGAGCTAAAATTAGGAGTCACTTAACTGACTGAGCCACCCAGCCACCCCTATCTATTTTTAAGTTGAATTAATTTGTACGGTTTTGTTATCTAAGGGAGGCTTATTTAAATATTAATATGTTGTTGTATTTATAAGGTTCACGCATAGCCAGTTTTCTGAGAACAGATCATAGTAAACCTAATTAAAGTTTGATTGTAAGGTAATGATATTTTAGAAATTGAACTCAGATTTTAATGTAACCATTCAACTGATTATGAAATTTAAACAGTTTGAAATTTGGTTAAAACACTTGCCTTTAAGTTGATCGTATTTTCCATGCTATCTATAATTTGGGAGGATACCTATAATTTTTTTACTTGACTAGTTTATTTCTTCTTTGCCTTAATTTGTTTTCCTTATTAATTAGTAGTTATAGGAGCATCTGTCTTCATAGCCTTTATATGTTCCAGTGAGGTCTATAATGTGATTTACTAAAGAACAACAAAATCACCCAGATTAGTGGCAATTTGCAATTAATGGCAAAGTTTTGGAGTGCAGTTTGTTTTATTGTTTCTCGTCTACTTTTTTAAGCTCCATGTACTCTTACCTCTGAAATTGGTAGGTATTTTCAACCAAGTGTGAAACAGGAAGAGGGGGGAAAAGACTGAGTGGAGAGAGAAAAGAGAAGGAAAACATACTTGGAATACTCAGCACCTCTTACCACCCTGTGCAGAGCACTTCTCTATATTTGTACTTCCCCTTGCAATTCACCTACTTTACTTTTTGGAGTCCTCACTTAGTTGTCTTTCTTGCTGTTATATTTTTTTTTATCTGAAGTTTTTATTTTTAATGGATTGGGTGGGGAGAGAGAGGCTGTAGTTTATAGCACTATAGTACAATTGAAATGTTGACTTTTTTTTTTTTTTTTTCCCAAGAACCTCCATAGAATGTGTTTTGAAAGCATGGGGGAAAATATTTTTTGTCTTTTCACTCTATAAAGCTAATGGCTTTCACTTATTTTCACTTAGATCTAAGAGCACAGTTTGAATACTTACCGCTTCCTAATTTTGCTTTACCTCCATTAAAGAAGCATCTGCAACTGTATTGATCTTTCTTTTGGATCTTGGAGGTTGGGTTTTCTCAACTTACTTCTTTCTGCATTACTTAGTATCTTTATAATTTGAGATGTTTATGATTTCTAAACAAAATAAATATTTAACAATGTTTGAATTTGTTGAATGTTAACATGTGACCCCGTAGAGAATTTTGAACGGGTGCCAACTCACTTGCTACTCCTGGCTTCTTGTCCTCCTGCTGGGACTTGTTAGCATGAAAGAACAAAATGAAAAGTACTCTTTGTCACAATATTTTCTATAAAAATAACCCTTTGAAAAGAATTTTTTTGTACCTGGCAGTATAAACCTTTGCATATAGCAGATATGAGCATCTTGACTCACAAATGTGTAAAGACAGTGTCAGTGCCTCTGGAGCTACTGAATTCCTCTCTCACAGTGTATCTCCTAATATCTGCAGTTGAGTTCATTAATTTTTACTTTGTCCTTATAGAACTTCTTGCTAAGTTGTTTTTTTTGTTTGCTTGTTTTTGTTTGTTTTTTTTAAACCTGATGAAGTCTTTTGGCCTCTGTGGGTATGCACTTTGAGGGGTTGTTGTGTTTTTGTTTTGGTTTGTGTATTGTTGGATGGATGCTTGTCCAGAAAGTACTGTAAGAGGATTGTGGAGGGCATTTCCCTTGGGAAATTTATCTCGCTGCTCTGTCTGTACTTGTTTGACAGCTGTTCCTTTACTTCTAACTTTATTATTAATTCAAAAAGTTATAAGGCCACATGTGAGCAGCTGTTCACTGTTTTCATAAGGACCAATTAAGGAAGAAAGGACCCAGCTATTATCAGGAGTGATTTAAGTTAGATTGTAGGAATAATTTTCTGGCAGTTATGATATAGTGTAACTTATTAAAAGAGAGTTACAGAATTTTTTTTTTACTTTTCTAAAGAGCATTAAATAGTATTTGTTGAAAGATGAGAGAGTTGAAAGATGAAATGCTGTCTGAAGGTGGAATAGTGAAACAGCTAGTTTTTGAATTCCTGCTCTAGTTTTAGGATTTTTTGATTTCATGCTGGTATTTATTCTTCTCCGACAGACTGACTTTTCCCATGACTTTCTATGCTTTGACTTTCTATGCTTTAAGATTCTTCTGTGCAATAGCAAACTCTTTAAGCCGATTTATATTCATTTTTTAATTAATATCTTAGCTGTAGATTTATTCATCATTTATTTGTTCATTTATTTAGCATTTAGGTGCTAAATTAAAATGCAAAACTTATTTACCTTTAGTTTAAGAAATGTAAATGATCAGATGCAAAGCTAAAGAATAGAAAGGTTATGGTAGTTCAGGATTGCTCATGAAACTACAAATGCAGTTGCCTGATTGGCTTTTATCTTTTGTCACTAATCCTTCAAAATATAACTGTTCATTATAATCATCTTTCAGATATTTAAATAAGCTAATACCTAGTATTTATTAAATAGTTACTGTGTGCCAGGCAAAGTGCAATTAATATAAACTATACTGTTTAATTCTCACAACAAAACTGGAGCTTAGGTTTTATTATCTCCATATTCTAGATGAGAAAGTTTAGAGAGAGCAAGTAAATTACCCAAAGTCATACAGTAACTGGAAGATCTATAATATAAAAAAATATGAAGTTTACAAAAAACAATATAAAATTGTGAATACATTATGATCTCAGTGAAAACGTACACACATTTGAAAGACTAGAAGGTACCATTAACAATGGCTATTTTTAGGTGTTGGGAAAAAAAGATAATTTCTATATTGTCCTTTGTAATTTCTTATAGGCTGAACATCATATGAGGTAAGAATTGCCAAATTTTTTTTTTTTCAGGAGTTACCTCTGATCCCTCTCATTCCCTCACATTCTAATCAGTAAGTCCTATTGGTTCTGCCTACAAAATACAGTCTCCTGCCCAAATTGGCCCTCCTTGCCATCTCATTGCTGTAATCCTGCTCCAAGCCACCATCTAACTGCATCTTCCATATCCAGTCTCGACTACCTTCTCTACTAAGTTTGTTCCCCATGCAGTAATTAGGGTGAATTTATTTTTATCTCTTATTTACTGTGTTTTAATCCTGTGAGCAAGGATTTTGTAGACTGGTACCTGGTATGGGACTGAGTATGAGATAGGCACTTACTGGTTTTTCTGAATGGTTGATGGTGTCATGGAAAGGTGGTCAGCTTCATTGCTCCCAGCTCACCTTGCAGCCAGTTGGCAAGGGACAATAAGGAAACTGCTTTAGGCTTAGTTGTAGCAAGCTGTCTGTGTGATTGACCACAGTAGTGGGTTTTTTGATGAATTTCTTTTATTACCTTTCTTTTTCACTCATTTCCTAACATTTTCACATTCTAACACCTTGACATAACTCTTACATATACGCACAATTTCCAAATGTCTGTCCTCACCATCTCACATGTTTGAGAACTGTAGAACTATTTCATATTTTTTTCAGTTTTTGCATCACTTTGTGTAAAGACAGTTATTTTATATCTTTAGACAAAGACTGTGTCTTTTAGGGTGGCTTTTCTTATTTCTTTTTCTAGAGAATAAAATTTTGAGGACATTTTCCTATTCATCTTTGTACCCTTACAGTTCCTAACAGAAGTTCAGCACATAGAAGACATTTCTTGGTTTATTGAATTTATTTCACTTGTAAATTCCAACCACAGGATAATAATTAGAAACTATTCCTTAATTTCTAAACATGTTGCTTTTTCTCTTTTAATGTAACTTTCTTTTTTTTTTTTTTAAAGGATTTTATTTATTTATTTGAGAGAGAAAGAATGAGAGAGAGAGAGTATGAGAGGGGAGAAGTCTGAGGGAGAATCAGACTCCCCTCTGAGCAGGGAGCTGGATGTGAGACTTGATCCTGAGACTCCAGGATCATGACCTGAGCTGAAGGCAGTTGCTTAACCAAGTAAGCCACCCAGGCACCTCTCTTTTAATGTAATTTTCAATTACTTAGTTGCCCAAGTCTGAATCATGGCTATTACCCTTGATTCCATGTTCTTTTTCACCACCCCTTCTTCAGATCTAATTGATTTTTAAAACTCATTGGCTTGCCTTATTTAATATAGTTTACTATGGTTTAATAAAGCTTTAATATTTTTTTTCCTCTGTATAGCTCCACTGCTATTACTTTAGTGCAGATAATTACCATTTCTTATCTGAATTACTGTAGAAGTCCCCTCCAAGTTCTAATCCCTACTCTGTCTTGTAGCCACAGTCATCTTCCAGAAATTTGATCTTGTCATTTCCCTGATTAACTTGTTCTTTATATCTCTCAGAATAAGATCTAAACTTCTTGATGCCTTATGAGTCTTCAAGGTCTCATAGCTTCCTCTGTTGCAAACTAACTTTCTTTGTTTCTGCTCCTTTCTGTTCTTTCCTGGCTTCCTAAATTCTAGTCATACTGAATTACTTTTAGTTCTTCTAATGTATGATGCTTTTTTGACTCTCTCTCCTCCCATGGCACCTGTTGTTACTTTGAACTGACTAGTGCTATCAGATCCCACCTCGTGTGTCACCTCTGAAAAGTTTTTTTGACCATGCATTTAAATTCTGTGACTATAGCATGCACCATGCCATATAGGAATTGCCTAATTATGGAACTACATCCCTTTAAGGGAGCATTCCATCAGGTCAGAAGCTCAGTAGGACCAAGAACTATTTTGTCCCCAGCATCTAGCATATTATGAAATAGGCATTTAGTCAGTATTTATTAGATTAATTGATATTTCTGCAGATGACATTGCCTCATGTTTTCCTGAGAGGCTACAGACCTTCTGGTTTAATTCCCTCAACTTCCTGGATTCCCACCAGTCTTAAACGTTTTATCTTTATCCTTTTTCTTTTTTGTTAAAGATTTTATTTATTTATTTGAGAGAGAATGTGCATGAGCAGCAGGGAGGGGCAGAGGGAGAAGTAGACTCTCTGCTGAGCAGGGAGCCCGATGCAGGGCTCAGTCCCAGGACCCTAAGATCATGACCCGAGCTAAAGGCAGACGCTTCACGAACCAAGCCACTCAAGCGCCCCTATCTTTATTCTTTTATACTCCTTTCCTACCGCTTGGCAAGATAAATACTTTAAAGTATAAAGTGGGAGATATAAATACAGTAGGAATAGAGGAATATTAACTATCTTTCAAAAAGTTTAGTGGTGAGATAAAAGACGATAGGACACTAGATAGATACAATATCAAAGTAAGGTTGTTTTGCAGGATAGGGTTGCAGGATAGGTTGTTTTGTAGGCTGAGGAAAGAATATAGTGAAAAATACAATCAAAACAGTAATAGAGGAAGGACAACTGATGAAGCAAGAGCTCTCTCTCAGCAGAGAGGTAGGGTACAAGGCTGTTTCAAGATTGTTTCAAGGTTGTTTCACTTTTCTTTTGCTGCAGCTTTCAGATTAATGGGCCAACTCCTCAGCACAGACTACTGGGTCCATACAGTGGCATCTGTGTTTTGGCCTCTTCCATGCCGATGAACACGCAGTTTTCCTATTAAAAGCATCCTAATTTCACTTGGAGGATAAGCCCTCTCCAACTCTGGTTTAGTTGCCTCTGTTTGCTTGTACTCCCTGATCCTTATTAACTACAGACATCATCTTTTAGCACATGGATTTCTTTGTGTTTATATTGGTGATTTCCATGTGTGGTTCATGGAAGTACTTAATATCTGATATTAAGTTATTTTAAAAAACTCTTTTTTCAAGACTCTTTAAAAGACTGATTTAAAACTAAACACACACAAATGTATTGAAAATCAAATTTTATTGTAATGAAGTTTTGCCGGGTTTAGTTTCATAAAAACCTGAGAAAAAACACTCCCTGGCATTTATAGGCATATAATTGAATTTTTATAAAATGTTATTGATTAGGAAAGTCATTCTGGATTAACCTTTAAGAAAATTTTATCTGTGTATGTGTACTTATTTAAATTAGCTTGAGTAAGTGTTCTGCTATAAGGCTACATTACTTAAAGTAAAACTCGGCACCTGGTTGGCTCAGTTGGTTAAGCATCTGACTCTTGATTTCGACTCAGGTCATTATCTCAAGGTTGTGAGATCAAGCCCTGAGTTGGGCTTACATGCTGGGTGTGGAGCCTGCTTAAGATTCTCTCTCTCCCCCTTCCCATTTCCTCTCTTTTTCACTCCCTCTTTCTTAAAAAAAAAAAAAAAAAAAAAAAAAAAAAAAACCTCAAACATGCTCCAAGACATGGAAAGTCTGCTCCTAGTGGAGCACATTGACAATGTGCTGTTCTCATTGTACAGGTATAATAATTGCATAGTAACAGTTGAATGGGGATCATGCAAGATGATTATTTTAATTTTCACAAGTTTAAGGAGTGCTCCTTTACTTCTACATTTCTGGTAGTTATTATAAATATAGCTTTTATACATTATATATAACATGTATATACTGTCTGTATGTGCTCCTGTGTGTTTGTGGTTTGTGTGTACGTATATTCCACTGCTGAAAGGCATAAAAACAAAAACTGATCTGATTAAACCACTCAATTCAGTAACCTTGTTGCTGTATCTATTGACCACTGTTTCTTAAATACTCTGTACTTACTGATCTATTTAGTTTTTGATAGTTGATGACTATCCTCCTTAACACTCTTTTACCAGAATGTTTCTTTTTTTTTTTTTTTAAGATTTTTAAAATGTATTTATTTGACAGAGATCACAAGTAGGCAGAGAGGCAGGCATAGGTGGGGAGGGGAAGCAGGCTCCCTGCTGAGCAGAGAGCCCAATGTGGGGCTTGATTCCAGGACCCTGGGATCATGACCTGAGCCGAAGGCAGAGGCTTAACCAACTGAGCCACCCAGGTGTCCCCATCCTACTTTAAAAAGATTCAGTGGCAAATTTAAAAATTGATAAAATGTGTGTGTGGGGGGTGTGTGTGTGTGTGTGTGTGTGTGTGTATGTAGAGAGAAAGCGAGAGCATGCACTAAAGCATATGGCAAATATTAAAAATTGGCAAATTTTGGCAAAGAGTATATATACACATATGGTATTGATTTTTCAATTTCTGTGTATGCTGAAATTTTTCAAAATTTAATTCAAAAAGCAAAATAAAAATCAGAGACACCAGAAAGCAGAAACAGCAACTACCCCTCACTACAACTCACTACATTTTGAGTTAGTATGACAATTCACTACACTTTTAGGCAGGCCTGGTTTTAACAGTAACAGTTACGTAAAAAGTCACGTTGATCCTGTATTTTTAGGACCATAAGCTTATGTGGATTGATCTCAAGTTTAATTTTAGCTTTATTAGTTGGTGAAATCAGAAATCAGGGGAAAAAAAGGCAAAATAAAACCCAAGGCTGATGATACTAAGGGAAACTTATACACATATCATTCATGCTACTAAAATAGATAAAGCAGTTGGGATAGCAAACTGACATCATGCATCAAGAGACCTAAAAACGTTCATGCCTCTTAATCCAGTAATCTTACTTTTTAAAAATAAATTCTAAGAAAACAATTTAGAAAAGAATAACTAAATCTGATCCCAGGATTGTGGTTGGTAATATAGCATTCTTTGGTTCTGTGGACAAAAAAACGAAAACAACAGCAAAGTATCCCCTCTCTAAAACCCGCAAGTTCTTTAAAAACAACAACAACAAAAAAACCTTTTCCTGATATTAACAAACAAAAACTTTCTCTTTTTTGGGTTTGTGAATTGTTTGTTTTTCTGAGCTTTTCTTCCTCTTTTTTTCCCCCTGGCCTCTGGAATGCAGGTGGTGCCCAGCGATCTGCCCCTCACCCACATTTCTCCTCTCCTGGTGGCAGTTTTTATGCAGATCTCTGAAATTGAAATTCCAGTCCTGTCTTCTTACCAGAGCTCCATTTATGATGCTTACAATCCAACTGCTCCCTTTTTGTCTCTTGAATATCCTGCTCTATGTTTCAACTCTTTATATCCAGAAATAAAAATCTATCTTCTATATTTCCCCCTTAAAGTTATTTTTTATTCATATTCTGTCAACTCATCTTGAAATCTTCAGCTTGAAATTCTCCCTCTTTCTTACTCTAACCTCAGAACCCTCATGCGGTGGGCTTGTAGTATCACTCTGGTGTGTCTTCACTCTGCATGTGGTTACCCTCGTTTCAGTTTGTTTTTTTATTCGAAGAATGTTTGTGATAGGTCCTTAATTGATCTCCCTGCATTCTCTCTCCTCTCTAGAGGAATCTTGTCAGAGAAGTCTTCCTAAAGCACAGATCAGACCATATCACTTTCCAGATTACAAATCTTCAAGAGGTTGAAGAGAGGTTGAAGAGAGGTTCTTGAACTCCATCATCTGGTCTTCAGAGTCCTCCACTACATAGTTTCAACTTACTTTCCTTTTTAAATTTTTCTCCCTCATATCTTTTTTCTCTTACTCCTTCATACTTTTCTCTGAGCCTTTTGTAATTTTCTGGCCTCTACCCGACCGTTGCCCTATTTTCACATTTCCAGATCTCATCCGTGCTTTAGAAGCTGACTTTCAGATTTGCCTTCCAGCTGGAAGTAATCTTTTCTTCCTGGGAACTCCCAAAAGCTTTTTCTGTGTCTTTGTTACTGTGCTTAGCATCCTTTCCATTGTACTGTGATTATTTATGTACACATTACTGGTAAGGTTGTTAAGTTCTGTAAAGCTTGTACTCATGTCTTATTTTTCTATTCCTATGTCTGATATGTAGTTCTTAATGGATATTTACTAAGTAAACAGCATGTAAAGAGTTGTCTTATTTTAGTAGGTGTTTCTTTGTTGAGAAAAAGGAACAAAATTTTGAGGATACTTCTTGAATATGTCAAAGATGGAAAAAATCATATGTTCCCTAAGGACCTACAGAAATATTTTTGGAAGTAATACATAATGCAAATAAATTTGCCCAAAAGATATATGTAGCTGAGACCTTGGATCACTAATTCAGGCCATTTGCAGACAGATGAAACTTAATTTTTTAAGCCATCTAGAATAGAAGATAGACTTCACAGTTTGTTCAGTCATTTAAATAGTTACTGATACAAGCAGAAACTTTTTTCTTTAGTATTTCTGTAATATATAGCTCACATTTCATGTACTGTAATTTACTTCTTGATAGAACTTTTAAAGGATCTTCTAAATTCTTAAATGGCTCTAGTCCCCCTCTTGCACTTTTTATTGATTCTTTTTTTCCTCTCTGTTTCTCCTGGCAAAACTTACATTTAGATAATGCTCTGTTTTACAGGTATCATGGTCAGATATAGGAGGACTGGAAAATATCAAACTGAAATTGAAACAGGCTGTGGAGTGGCCCTTGAAACACCCAGAGTCTTTCATTCGAATGGGCATTCAGCCACCTAAAGGTGTTCTTCTGTATGGACCACCTGGATGCTCGAAAACAATGATTGCAAAAGCTTTGGCCAATGAGAGTGGCCTGAATTTTCTGGCTATAAAGGTAAGGTGTTAAATTTTTTAATTGCCACTTTCTCGTTCCAGCCCCACTAACACCCATCATCTGATTCTTACCCTTAGAAAAACATGAAAAGGCATCTTAAGGAGTAGCTGATTTTTTTTTCTTTGAGGTTGATGGCAATATAATATAAGGGGATGAGCTCTAAATAAACTAGTGCTTGTAATCAGCAAAAATGCTGGACTATAGAAGACTACATTATTTAGTTTTGTGATTCTCAATATTTCTTATATCCATGTATAATAGGAACCAGTCTTGTTTAGTTCCTGTTTTTAATTGTGCTAATAATCTCTTTTGCTTAGTTAAGACTTAATTATAAATATGAGGCGGATTTAATATTTATATAAAGTTTTTCAAAGAAATTAAATAATTTATATGGTAAAACTAAATTCCTTAAAACATGTTTCTAGTCAAGGAATATCTGTACAAGTTTTATATTCTGAAATACACACATATGTTATTTGTTCATTGCCCTACCCCATTATTTGGGGTAGATAATCTTACTTGACATGTAGTTTTTTTGACTTTAGGCCTAAATTTTTTTTTTTAAGGTTTATTTATTTATTTTAGAGAGAGAGAGCATGTGGACAGGTGGAGGGGCAGAGGGAGAGAGAATCCTCAAGCAGACTCCCCCACTGAGTGTGGAGCCCAACATGGTCCATCCTAAGACCCTGAGATCATGACCTGAGCTGAAATCAGGAGTTGGATGCTTAACCAACTGAGCCATCCAGCCACCCCAGGGCCAGATATTAATTTTCTAATTAATTTTTATGCAATATGGTCATCTACCCAGTTACTAAATATACATATATAAAACCTTAAATCCATTAGTGGAATGGACTTTATCATAAAAATATGACTTCAGTCTGTTAAATATCAAATTCATTTCAGAAAAAGCACATGATAAAAGGCTCTGTTTTGGTAGTGTCAGGGATTTTTTCCATAATAAAATATGTTTTCTATCTTAGAACACTGAATGAAATCCTTAGCAAATTGAAAGCATAAAATTTATTTCAGTGTAGAGTCAACTTTTTACTTAAATTTTCTTTTTGGAATAATGTTTAGATATGTTTAGGCTTTTTAAGAATCAGTATCTTCACAATCACTAATGTTTGCATATTTGATATTATCTTGTGAAATATATTAAATACTGAAGATAGAGTCAAAGACCATTTTCACTATGATCACTTAAACTGAATCACAACCACAGTTTTAAAGTTTGCAGCTTTAAATGTTGGGGTAATGAGTGATTTTGAAATTTCAGAGGCATCTTGATTTCTCTTTGTTCCCTGTTCTCTATGTCATAGTAATGGACATAGCTGTTTTACTGGAACTTCCTACTCATTTTACTGTCATCTCCCACTTTTCTATGCCTACCTTGTTGCGTATTCCACAGTAGTATATTCATAACCCTTGAATTTTTTTTTTTTTTTCTGTCTGCTGGATATCTGAAACTTATTATTTACACTGGAATCTCAAAGAGGAGCACATGTATTTTCCTATGAACTAGTATCTCATTCTTATGTAATCTAAGATAACTGTTCCAGATGTTACCAGGACTACTTTCTGGCATATTTTAGGATTACTTAGAAATACATTTATCACTGTTTTTGAGTATGAAACATTTCAGAACTTTAGGCGGTTCTACTTTTTTCACTGTGAGAAAATGTGCAAAGATTCTTTGAAAGGTTTATCTTGCACACTCTTCATGTAAAATAGCAATGCTTATGTTAACTTATTTGAGCTTTTTCACTAAACTCATGTTCATTTTTCTTTTAGGTCATACACACACAAAGGATAAGTGATGTTAAGAAATTTTTTTATTCAATTGAGTTCATACTTGCTTAGTATCCTACTTTACTAGTTTTTATTTAAGGTGGATTTTTATTCACTGTACATTTTAATATAGTTTGGCAGTGTTATTCAATTTTTTAAACTGGCTGGAGATTATATTTAATAAACAATGAACATTCATTCTACTATTTTTTAAGTTTTCCTACATGTTTAAAAATCTCCAAAATAAAGAGTTGGGAACATGAAATAATTTGTTTTTCTCTGCATTTTCATCAGTTTTTTCATCTTGTCTCATCATTGCTTATTAGAAGGGTTTAAAGTAGCTATGTCATATAGCTTATGTATGAAGAAATGAAGTCAAAGAAGTTGGGAATTTATAATATATTCTTCCTAGTTTTGTGTTGTTGTTGTTGTTGTTGTTGTTGTTGTTGTTGTTTTCTATGAAGAAAAGTTGGATTTTGGTTGCAACATATGTGTTTCTTTTCCCAGGGATTTAAGTGTTAAGTTTGAGCTTTTGAAATCACAAGTCTGCCAGAGAAATGTAGATAGTGCAATTTTCTAGCTTATTGGAAAATACAAGTATCCTACATGTATTGAAAGGAAAAATTCCCTAACCTTTTTTACAGTTGTAATTACCTTTAATTCCCAAAATAAAGAATTTAAAGATTTGAAACATTTCTTTCTCTGAGTTTATGAAAGAACCATTTGCAATCCCCTCTGCATCTTTTCTAAACAGTGATTAAAAGATGTATACTTAGAGTTTAGACTTCACCTTGGCTTATGTGGACTCTTAATATCCTTTGGCACCTGTATGTGTTTTTGTGTAGACTGTAGCACTTGACATATGCTTAAATTTAGTTTGTCATCTGTGTCAATTATGTCAAAATATTTTCCAGTTGAAATTTCCTTTCTGCTTCTCTCTTGCTTTTGTCTGGAGTGCTGCAATAGATTAATTACCCTAGGGTAGTTGGGCTGCTTTACCTTGTGAAGAACTGTTAACTGATTCTGGAAGAAGGGTGGTTAGGCATTTGACAAGGATTCTGAGCAAGTCCTTTAGTAGCTGTTATTGGTGAGTACTAGAATGTAATGAGCTTAGGGTATGCTTGACTTTTTTGGGGAAATTTTCTTCTGTTACTTGTCTCAAAGAGGAATTCTATAAAATACATCCCATTTTCAGGAAACTGATTTATTCAAAGCATGCACGATTCTAAGTACTTACTGTTCTTTATTCAACTAGATCTACTGTTCTATTATCAAAGGTACAAAATAATTTGAATTTGGTAAGTTCCAAGTTTATCTTTAAGCTTTTGTTTTAAAATTTTGTGGGGTAGTCTATAAATCATAGAGTTTCCATTTTGCAGATACTGTGTGGAAAACTGCATAGAGACACCTCTTTATATACTTAATGCTTTAAGTTTAGTTTCTAGGATTGCAAATGAGGATAATAGTGTTTAAGATAGTGAAATAACTTTTCCAAGGTTGGAGTTGTGGAGATGAAACTGAAATTTGGTCTCAGGACTTTCTGAGTGTAGAGTCTAGCTGTGAACCACTGCATTATACAGTCTTTTATTCCTTTTATTCCCCTCCCCCCTTCTTTAATTTAATTTAATGTCCAGTCCTTTTTTTCGCTAATTACACCATGATACTGGAGAAAGTAGTTCAGGCAGTTTCTATAGGACAGGTTCAGAGAAGTGGAAAGATGTTTCTGGGACAGTTAAAAAAAAAAAAAGATTTGTTTCTGTAGGACAAAGAAAACTGAGAAAAATAACATGGCTTTGGGGTAGGAGTTGGTGAAATTAATAAGAAAGAATAATCATTGCCAAAGAAACAGGAACCTGATGAATAAGATGGAAGTATATGGAAGGAGACTAGTGGTTGAATAAGGTGGAGCTTGAAATTTACCTATTACTATATAATTTGTGATCTTGAAATTATGTCACAATGAAAAGAGTACTAAACCAGGATTCAGATAGCTTTGGTTTGATTCTTAATCCTTGGACTTTTAGCTCTGTAGACTTAAATAAGTTCTCTTGGTCTCAGTTTTTTTTGTTTTTTTAATCTGTATAAGCTCTTTGAGAGGATTAGTATATTAAGAAGTAACTGAAAAAGTTTTGAAAGGCGTAACTACTCAATTCTTTAAGTGCAGGCTGCGTACAGTTAGGACTTCCTGTCAAAGAGTTCAATATGAAAAGGGGATAGGGGAAGAGTTACTTACTTGACAGTGTAGAAACTGGCACACACTACCTCAGCCAGGTGGTCAAGGTTAACATATTCAGTGATTAGTCATGTTGATGGTGTATACCTTTGTATGATGTGACAAGAATGGCATTTTATTTTTGGGGTCTTCCTCTATAAGACTCATAATCTGTCTGACCATGAGAAAAGCTTCAGGCAAAACCAAATTGAAGGCATTCTATAAAATATCTGACCATACTCCTGAAACTGCCAACGCCATCAAAAAGAAGGAAAGTCTGAGAAACTCACGGCAAAGAGGAGCCCAAGGAGACATGACAGCTAAATATAATGTTACAGTGGTTCTCTGGATGAGATCCTAGAACAGAAAAAGGACATTAGATAAAAACTAATCTGAATAAACTATGGATTTTCATGAGTCAGTATTGATACATTATTATTAGTTGATTATAACAAATGTACCATTCCAATATATGATGTTAATAACTGGGGAAACTTAAGTGTGCAGTGGGGGTTGCAAGGTGGTATAGGAACTCAGTACTATCTTAATTCTTCTGGAAATCTTAAGCTTTACCAGAAGAGGTCTGTTAATTAAATAAAAGAGTTTTAAGGTCAGTATCACGGATCCAGACATAGTACAGACATTTAATGAATGTAACTGAAGTTAAAAAGCCTGGCGCATAGCTCTGTACTACATTGTATGGGAAGAGTGGAATGTATGGAAGGAGAAAAGCCATGGGGGAGATTGCCAATTCCTTGGGTGAGGGCTTTGGGGGAGACCTTCTTTCCTATTCATCATCCTGCTGCTCATGGTGATAATGGAAAGTTCCTGGGAAAAGAAAGCCCTGAGAGGAAATTGGCTGGGGAATCTGGGATTAGGGCTTCCTTGAGCTTGCCTGTTTCACTGCAGTTCTCAGTTGAAGCCTATAAAGGAGTGTGTTGGTTCTGGCCCCAGACCCTATCATTATAAAGAATACTTTCTTTTAGTGTTTTGGTTAGTTTTTCTTTCACCTCGGATACAGCTTCTAATTTAGTCTCACCAGGAACTATGTCCAGATTCATGTCTTTTGTGGACCCTAACTCATTATTCTCCTTCTATAGGTTTATTGCCATTTGGGCTCATCTACAGTCTGAAACCTTTTGAGTTTCTATTTAATTTCCTTTCAGGCTTTTTTTTTTAAAAAAAAACTTTAATAATTCCCTTGACTTCTCCAAATAGTGTTGTCTCATGTGCCCCATATGCTTAAATTGGCAGTTATTAGTATCATTATTAAATATATATACTTAGTTTTATCACTGTTTGAATGGCTATTAGGGAATAACTAATGGTAATTGATTATTAGGACAATAGGATGATGTGCCATTATGTAGAAGTTAGATTGGATTTATTTAACTTTGGCATTATTTGTGCAATATATAAGCTGACATGTTAAAGTTGAAATATCATATGTTATAACTTAATGTTAACATTATTTTGAGTTGGGCTTGTATCAGTCAATAAAAGTGCTATGTAAAAAAGATTGTATAACATTTGGCTAAAAGCAAAAAATGATAATAATATGAACTATAATAACAAAACTTTCAACATTTGGAGTCTTAGAAGACTTAGATTTAAAAAGAGAAGAATGCCTTCAGACGTCTAAGAAGTTTACTTAATAATAGAAAATTTTATTGTTGGATTCATTTAACTTTTTATTCATGGAATCCAGCTGAGAGAGATTAGTCATTTTTTCCTTCTTTTAAATCTCTTGAATAAAATTTAATTAAAGAAATATTAAAATTTCATGTCTATAATGCTTTGAAAACTATTTGTAAATGTTTTATAATTGTAGCAGTTATGTAACTCAGATTATTAAGCTCCTTCTTTATGTTCTATATTCTCTGTTTCTGTACATGGTAAATAAAGATGCATTAGATGGGCTCCTCGCTATCTGTCAACTCATAATTTAGTCAGACATTTGATTAAAGAAGTGATATAATGAAATGGGTAATATTTAGAATCTTGATGATTAAATGTATGTGAGAAATGAAAAAGGGAGAAGTCAGAGGTGATTAAAATTTTCACTGTCAATGACTGGTAGATGGAAGTACCTGACTCTTGAAAAAGTTAGCATGTGAGGAAGAAAGGCAGATTAGAGGTAGGAGAACAGATACCAGACTAGGATTTAGACATGTGGAGTTTGAAATGCCTGTGGAACAACATGGCAGATAATACGTAAAAGGCCATTTTTAGTATGGGTTTGCAGCTCAAGAGAATGGTCATTTCTAGTAATAAAAACATGGAAGCTGAAACCCATTGTTTGCAGTTCTGCATATTAGTCAGTAAAGGAGTTAGAGAGTGACCAGAGTGGTCAGCAGTAATGTAAGGGGATTCTGTGGGCATGTCTACATTTAGACTTTATAGCCAGCCAAATTGTAGGCAGCATGGTGCTGCTGTGTAAATTCTGAAGTGTGTCATTTTTGTTTCCTGAAACAATAAGTTGTGGGGAAGGTTTATGTTGTACTTTTTTTGAGAGGAATGACTTGAATTCTGTTCCCTTCTCTGCTAGCCCCTCTTGCTTTTTAGGGTTTTTACTTACCAAGGTAAGGTATTTCTTGCCTTGTACTTAATGCCTGTTTTCAAGCCCTTTGAAGTACTTTCCCAAAATGGCCTTCTGTATGTGCCGATGTCGTACTTTTTATTAATTTTCAAGATCCTTTACTCACATTACATATATGTAATTCTATCTCATGCGAGTTTGGGTTTTTATGAGTATATTCCATAGCATTTAACCATAGTTAACACTTAGGTTAACTAGCCTTCCCTAGACATTTTAGAACTTATAAAAACTTGGTTTGAATTGTAATAGCCAAAAGCAACAGGCAGGTGTCAGACACATTTAAAAAGCCCTTGGGAAACTGGAAAAAATCCAGTACTGATTAAAGGGGCAAAATTGCCTCGCAATTTTGCATGAGGTGTAAGTATTGAGTTTGTGACTGATAGGTTATAAAATCATGAAACAAAAAAAGATAAGTCAGATTTAGTTCTCACTGGATTAATAGCACAGCTGGAAAAATCTTTACATGAATTTATGTTATTTTTGTTTTGAAAAATTGAACACTTGAAATATTAACCATGGAAACATGGAAAATAACATTACTGCAAAATAAGCCTACTTATGATACTTTATTTATTTTTGGTAGTTTTTCTTGATCACCCTTATGAGTGAAGCACATTGTCTGGGCAGGTGAAATGTGACAGGGCTAACATACCACAGTTATTTGGTAATTAAAATTGGAAAAGAAATAACTTTATCTAGTCCATCTATTTTATGGGTTTATGTATTACTTTTTTAGAGTTAAAAAACTCATGAGCAAATGTGGCACTTATAAACCATACTATTTATACCTAACCCTTATTATATTTTGATGTAAATGGTCTCTTGTTTATAATAGAAATCAATAAAATTTTTATTTTCAAATTAACCCATGTTCACAGCTATTTATTGAGGATTATACTTTGCGCTTGTCACTTGCTCTGCTCCCACAAAGACCTTTGAATTTGAATTGCTAGTACCATGCAAAATCTTTTTTTTTTTTTTAAGATTTTATTTATTTGACAGAGATAGTGCGCATGCTCGCACACACAAGCAGGGGGAATGGCCAGCAGAGGGAGGGGGAATGGCCAGCAGAGGGAGAGGGAAGGGAGAAGCAGGTACTCCTCGCTGAGCAAGGAGCCTGATGCACAGCTTGATTCCAGAACCCTGGGATCCTATGACCTGAGCCAAAGGCAGATGCTTAACCGACTGAGCCATCCAGGTGCCCCAACATGTAAACTCTTAAAAGCACATTTCCTTTTTATTTATTTATTTACTTGTTTGTTTGTTTTGGACCCGCTTGGAACAAATGGAACACATCATAGTTTTTAGAAAGAGTAATTGTCTAGGAACCAAAATCCTGCATTTTTCTCATTTTTTCTGCCATTTAACTCTTTTAGGCTTTTGGCATTTCATTCAACTTCTTCACACTTTGTTTTCCTCAGGTTTTAAATGAAGTAGGTTACACTAAATGACTCCTAAAGCCCTCCCACTAACATTCTGAGTATGTTTAACATAGTGCTTATATTCTAATCTGTTGCTTGTCCTTTATTCCTGTTGATTGCTAAACTTTTAGGGCCTTTCCTCTAATTGTCAGGTATGTTGGTTAAGAGACTTGCATGCCAGTTCTGCCATTTATTAAGCTGTGTGACTTTTCATAAATCACTTAAACTTTTTTCACTTCACATTTTTTTTCTGTAAAGTTATGATAATAAGAATATCCATCTCGGGACTGTTGTAAGCAGTGGAGAATAATACATATGAAACATTTAGCAAGATTTCATGAAATTAGTTGACACTAGTTGCTGCTTTCTTCTGTTTTTAAGAATTGCATATGTAGGGGCACCTGGGTGGCTCAGTGGGTTAAGCCTCTGCCTTTGGCTCAGGTCATGATCCCGGGGTCCTGGGATCGAGCCCCGCATCGGGCTCTCTGCTCGGCGGGGAGCCTGCTTCCTCCTCTCTCTCTGCCTACTTGTGATCTCTGTCTGTCAAATAAATAAATAAAATCTTTAAAAAAAATTGCATATGTATTTGGTTTCAAATAGAACAAAAAATATAACATCATAGCTTATGATTCCTTGTTTCCCGTTAGAATAAAATGTAATACATGTCTTGAAAGCTGAATTTAATCTTTTGCAACTCGTTGTACCAGAAAACAGTGATTTTTGGCTGTTTGAACTTTAAGCTCAAAATAAACCTTCCTTGGTTTTGAAATTGCTTTGACTTCTTATAAAATTCTGGACCCATGTAACATATCAGTGTAGCTACTGGGTTGCATTTTGTAGGCCAGTCATCTAGGTAAGATTTGTCAGAATGGTGGTCTCTGCAACATCATATGTTCTCTAAGGGCCCTATGGAAGTCTTTTTTTTTTTTTTAAGGTTTCTTATTTATTAGAGAGAGAGTGCGTACGCGCTAGAGAGAGAGAGCAGGGTTCAGGGAGGGAGAGGGAAAGGAGACTCCCTGCTGAGCAGGGAGTCCGAATAGGGGCTAGATCCCAGGTCCCTGGGATCATGACCTGAGCCAAAGGCATCTCCTTAACTGACTGAGCCACCCAGGCTCCCCTCCTGCAGAAGTCTTTTTTATTACTGCTATCACTTATTAGTAATACTTGAATTATTCCAACCCATATTTTCTTATAGTGCAAAATTCTTAGGTTAGATTTTCAAATCTTTTTTTTTCTTTTTCTTTTGTTTTTTGAAGGAAAAGAAACATTGTTTCTTATTTACAGGTTTCCTATAGCTAAACTCTATTTAGTAGAGGAATGACTCTTTACTGGTTGAGGTTATATGCCATATTTTCACATTTCAAAAAAATATCAAGTCTGTTTGCCTAAACATCGTATATTTAAAACATTAATTTTTCTGTTATTGGTAGCAGGATATTGATATTGTATTCTCAGAGATCATGAAATGATCATAATCTTGTACATTTCAACACGGATGTTCAAGTCATCTTTTTTAGATAATCTGTGGAGAACAATAATCATTTCTCCCGATTCTCTAGTAACTTTCCTTCAGTTAAGCCAGATAATTAAAAAGCAGTATATATGCAGTGTATATACTGCCTGAATATAAAGTTATGTCTTCACTGGGTTACTATTTTATGTCAAGCCCTTGACTTTTATGGAGAGTTGCTGTAAGAATAATAACAATAATTCAGATCCGTCATGATAGTAATTACATTAAAAACAACAGTGACATCAGCAATTTCCTTTCTGATTATTATCAGGGCACACTTGCTTAATTAATTACCCTAAATAGAATAACATTCTACATATTTCTCACCCTGCCCTCACTCTACCTTCTCTGACCTCCTCCCTGACAATAACCCATTTTCCTAATTATCGAAGGTTTGTTTTATTGAGTGGGTCCTGATTCTTGCTTTGTTGTTCACTGTCTTAACTGTTTGTCCACAGTCTTCTTTGGGTAAAAGGGTAATGTATCATATTGCAAATGAATAGCACCTACTTTATTTATTTGACTGTCTATATTATGAACCGGCAGACATTGTTTTGCCCTGTAGCACAGGAATAAAAATGATCAGGCGAGGTGAAACCATGCAAAAATGATTCATGGGGAAAATTACAACTGTTCTACGATCTTTAAAAAGTTGGCAAAACATTAAGGACTCTCTTACTCTTGGTTGTAAATAATATATAAGCATTTTGGCTACGTAACAACAGCTTTCTTGCTGGTCTCCTTAGTATAGCCATTCATTTACACTCTGATGATATAAAACTCCATTTTAGGACATTGCAATTTATTTACTCATTTATTTACTTGAAGTATTCTTGGCAAAAATGTTATACTAGTTTCAAGTGCACAGCATATTGTTTCAACAATTCTGTACATTACTCAGTGCTCACCACAACAAGTGTAGTCACCATCTGTCACCGTACCATGTTATTACAGTATTGACTATATTCTCTATGCTGTACTTTTTATCTCCATGACTTATTTTATAATTGGAAGTTTATACCTCTTTAGCTATTTCACCCATTTTTATACTTATGAATTCCAGGCTTAGGATTTATTTTTGGTTGCAAACAACGCTTCTGTAATATTCTTGTATATGTCCCCTTTGGTGTATGCATAAGAGTTTCTCTATGGTATATATACCTAGAAGTTATTGTCATTGGGCATGAACATCTTAAACATACTAGGTATTTTGAAATTCTTTTTTAAAGTATCATTAATTTTTTTCCTTAATGTTTTGATCAGTTTTCTTAATATTTTTAAGGCCAGGTTTTTTAGTCACCAGTAATGTCATTGATATTTTTGGTGACTTTTTGATCTTGTTGACAGAAATGAACTATTTCAAATTGTGTGAGGTTAATCTAGATAAGGAGTCAGCAAATTACACAGCCTTTGGGTCAAATCCAGCCTGCAGCTTGTTTTAATCTAACCCTCTAGTTAAGTATGAATTTTACATTTTTAATGGGATGTTAAAAAAGAGAAATATGTGACACAAGCCATTTGTGGCCCATAGAGTGTAAAATATTTACTGTCTGGCTCTTTATATTTTTTCTTCTCAATTCCACAGTACTCAGGAAAATGCCTTCAGGTTTATTTATCTCACTGATGACTATAAGTGTAAATTTTGTGTTCCTATTACATGGTCTAATGTGTGTCTTAAAAACAAGCTTGTAAAATTGATTTGATATGAAGCCATTGCTATTCAAAATCCTTTAAAAGGGGAGAACACTCTGCTTCAGCATAAGTAACATTTCATCCTTTGTCTTCATTGAAAATAAATCTGTTTTGGATTGCATTATTTAAGAAATTAAGATAATTAAATCATTGGTGATGAGATTAGAGTCATGAAGTCTCTCTGTAGTGTTTTTGGGGAAACAAGCTCAAAAACAGTTTCATTATGTAAACATGATTGCTTGGAGACAGTGTAGGTACCAATGTATAGACAGTTGGCGTACTAGTTATAAAGTGTAGTCATCACAAGGACTGTCCCAAGCAAGTTTTCTTAAAAATGTGTTTGCTTACCGACGGTTTATGTGTTTCCTGGTTGTTGGTAGATTTCAGTCACAGATGTAGAAGTACCCTAAATGTTACATAATATTTCATAATATGTCATAATTACGTTTTTAATACATCTGCCCCCCAAATACCCTCAAGTATTAATTTTTTAGATTATGTATAATCTATTACTTTCAGATTATTTTGAAAAGATTATTTTTAAAGAAAAGAGGAAAACAGGCATAAGAAATAGATGAGAGGCTTTATGTTTTGTTTTTTAGGGAAAACTTTATTAATGTTATAGAAAATTTACTAATTCATCATCTTGGATTAATTAAAAAAATCAGGCAGAAAGATAAAACTGCTTCTCTTATTACTTAAGGATTTCTATGTTGATGCTATCAAATAACTCCTCTTAAGTGAACATGACTAAAGGCAGTATTCTTGGAGCAGCTGGATTTTGTTAGCCTGAATGTTGACTCTTCCTATTCTTTTCTTATTCTTATCTTTGACTGTTCCATCCTGATCCCCCTGTGTTCTAATGCACTCATTTGTTGCCATTCTATCATACTTGAATATTTTTGAAGCACCTATTGTGGAGGTAGTATATAAAAAAAAGTATTAAATATTGTCTCCTTTTTATCAGACATATTTATAATTTGCCTTTTAATGCAAATTTGTCTGTTTTTCCCATCTTTCCCCCCCCCATCTTCTGTCTTCTTTTGGAATAGTTGAGTATGTTTTGGTATCCTGTCTTATCTCCCCTGTTTTCTTAATAGCTAAACCTCTTTTATTTTTTAAAAAATACTGTCTCTAGGTTTATACAAATTTAATTTATAGTGTACCTCTCAGTACTATATTACTTTATGTTATAAGATTCTTACAATTTACTTTCCTTTGTGCTATACTCTATATTTTATCTCAACATATGTATAAACCCCAAAGTATATTATTATTTTTGCTTTAGATGTTCAGTTGTCTTTTTAAGAAATTAATGAAAAATATTTAGCCATATAGTACCATTTCTGACACTTTTCATTTCCTTGTACTTAATACAGATTCCCTCCTGGCTTTTTTTTTTTTTTTAAGAAAGGGGAGAGAAAAAGATGGGGGGAGGGGAAAATGGAGAAGGAGAAAGAGAATCGTAAGTAGGCTCCACACCTAGCACAAAGCCCAACGAGGGGCTCAGTCTCACAATCCTGAGATCACGACCTGAGCTAAAATCAGGAGTCCGAAGCTTAACCAGACTGAGCAACCCAGGTGTCCCGCCCTTCTGGCTTTAGAACTTCCTTTAACTAAGTTTTTGTAGTGGAGATTTGTTGGTGATACTTTCCCTTAGTTTCTGTTTATCTGATACAGTCTTTTGTTTGCTTGCACTGTTTAAGGATATGCTATTCTAGCTTGATGGTTGTTTTTTGCAATACTTTTGTTCTAATGTCACCTGGCTCATAAGGTTTTGGATGAGAAGTCAGTGCTGATTCTTTTTGTTTGCTTGCATGTTAGGTATCTTTTTGTTCTCCACCTTCTTTGAAGTTTGTATCTTTTTTGCTGGTTTCCAACAACTTGGTCTCGATGTGCTTGGTATGATTTTTTTTTTTCCTCCCATCATATTTGGGGTTTGTTGAGCTTTTTAGATCTTAGGTATCATTGATTTTATCAAATTTATATATATTTCTGTTTTTCTCCTTATGCTTTTTTCTGGATCTCTAATTATACATATTTTAAGTCTTTGGATATTGTTATATAGATCCCTGAAGTCTCATCATTTTTATTAAAACTTTTTTGCCTCAATTTGAGTAGTTGCTCTGTCTTCAGGTTTACTGACTGTTTCACTACAGTGACTATTATATTTATAATACCTGTTTTTAAGACATTGTGTGCTAATTTAATAATTTCTGTTCTTTCTGGGTCTGTGTATATCAAATCGTTTTTACTTATCTCACTGTAATAGTTCTGTTTGTGGATCAAGTGTTTTTTCTTCTATTTTTATGAACTGTCTAAACTTCATAGAAAGATTGCAGGAGTAGTCAGAATTTTTTTTCCTTAAAGCATTTGAGAATAAGTTGCTGCTGTATGCTCTATCACCCTGAATACTTTAGAGTATATATCTATAAAAAATACATTCTGTCATGTAACCATAGTACAACCATCATGTTAGAAAAGAACATTATTATTACCATTTAAGTTTTGTCACTTGTCCCAGTACTGTCCTTTATGACAAAATGATCTGGTCCATAATCATGTGCTGTATTTAACTGTCATGTCTCTTAAGTGTTCTTCGTTTGGGAATGGGTCCTCACTTCTTCTTTTACTTCTGTGACCTTGACGTTTTTGAACATTATAGGTCAGTTATTGTGTAAAATATCTCTCAGTTTGGGTTTTTTTGATATTTACTCATGATTAGATTCAGATTTTTCAGCGAAACAATGCTGTGTTCTTCTCATTGTGTCCTGTCAGGTGATACTTAATTTTAAATAGTCTCATTGCTACTGATGCTAACTTCGATGATGGTTGTGTCTGCCAAGCTTTGCCATTGTAAAATTACTGTTATCCCCATGAAGTTAATATTGCTCTGTGGGTAGTTACTTTGAGACTGTATAACTAACTTGTTCCTTAACATAATGTTAACAGCAGGTTTCCATCTCTTTGAGCACTTTCTTACTATCTAGGCAGTAAGATTTCCAGACTCATTTTGTACATCACCTATCCCAGCCTTGGAATCTGCCATTTCTTTAAGAGGCCCTGATACCTTTATGATGGAGAATTTGGAATCCAAGTTTTTAGAATTTAAAAGCCATGCTCTGGGTGCTAGATGTGCTTATTATTATTGGGATATGGCACCTCTCAGGTTCTCTGAGGGAACAGAGCTCAGAAATATGAATGTGTTTGTATATATGGGCACACACATGGGTATATATATTTGCACACACTTTTTTATATTTACTTACCTAAATATATTGAAAGTCTTGGATTTATACTGATAATTTCAATTTCAGTTCAGTACAGTAGAATTCATTCTCATTTTCTTTATTTTCATATTACAACTCCTCTAATAGTGAGGAACCTGGCTACTATTACCCTTAATTATTTATTTGATCAGTCCTTCTAAATATAATTCCCCTTTACTGCCTCTGCCCCTTTTCTTCCTGAACAAACATACTCCTCATCTGTCAGGGTGATGCCACCATCTTCCTTTCCCACCTCTCTCCACCTCTTGTAGCACCCTCCTCATCCCACTGACTTCAGTGATCTTTGCTGTGCTGCTCTTCCCCACGTGTACTTTTCTTACTCCACTAGGGCCCTGGTACCCAGTGTAAGACCATCTTGTCACCTCAGTGCTTTCCTTATCCTATTCTGCCCCTCCATGTTCTTGCTTGACATCTTCCATACTGTACACCTCGCCACGTCCTACGCTTCCAGGAGGATACCTGTCTTACCCACTGGGGCTACATACAATATTCTGTATAACATTGCACCGGGATGCCTTCTCATGTGGACACTTTCCTCAATTCACTTTGCTTTAGTACTCCATGCTGTTCTGCTCCCTTGTATGGGAACTCTCCATCTCAATTCTTATCCAAACCCTATAGGAATGTCCTCCTCATTCCACTGAGACTGTGACACCTCATTTTGAGCCACCTTCCCAGGGTGAAGTTCTCCTTACCCTCTTGATCTCTAATACCTCATGTTAGGTGGCTGCCACCACTACCCCTGTGCTGATTTCTGCTTGTTCATCTGCGTTCCTTCCAACCCCCCTCCAGCCAGAGGAGATAACTCCCTTAGAACAAAGTCTCAGGACCACCAACACTGGTGACCCTCATCAGTCAGAGCATCACACCATGACAATGACAATGATTCTTGTCACCTTCTAAGTGTCCATTCATTCAGCCTCTCTCTGAATCTCCCTTCAGATATCTGCCACTTAGCACTTCATCCAACTGATAGAAAATCTCTTTTCCTTTCCTGTGTCCAGGTATTTTAGAAGGGGTACCAATGGTGAAACGTGTGCCCTTCTAGTAATAAAGTTCTACAGACTTTCACTAACTGGCCATCAACAGGAGAATCCCTATAAAAGTGGCTCATCTCCAAGTGATACACTGCATATCACTGATTCAAAGATGCACACTTTTTTGTTTGTTCTTGGGGTTTTTTTGACATTTAGTGTTTTTGAGTGTTAACATTTTTTCTTTCTTAAATATCTAAAGTATCATATATTGTGTGAAAAACAATAGGCTTTCTTTTTTTTATTGCACACCTATCTACTGTCTAATGGCACATAATCATCACATCACGAAAGTCATGGGATATTGAAAACAAAACAAGGGGTGCCTGTGTGGTTCTTTCAGATGAACACCTGACTCTTGAATTCAGCTCAGGTCATAATCTTAGGGTTGTGAGATTGAACCCTGTGTTGGGCTCACACATTGGGCATGGAGTCTGCTTAAGATTCTCTTTCTCCTTCTCCCTCTTCCTCTGCCTGTGCCTTACCCCCCCAAATTAAAAAAAAAAAAATTAAAAATAAAAACAAAACAAAAAACCCTGCTGTCCTGAGAACTACAACTATTCCCTTCAAATGTTGGTATAAAGTTTGTCCTATAATGCTAAGTGTCTTTCTCAGCTGTGGGAAGTTTCTCTCACCGTACTCATTTAAATCAGCTGAGAAGAGCATGTTTGGCCCTGCAGATTCTTATAGTCAGTGTCTATCTACATGGCCAAGTCAAGTGAGAGCAGAGTGTCCAAGAGTGGCATTTATATAGGAAACACTCAGGGACTATAAAATAATATCACGGATAACATGACTTCCATTCCATTCTCAGGAATTATTATGGAGCCCTAAGAAGAATAGCCCTGAGGTCTTGTTTCTTGCCAGAGAAGGATATTGATCTAGTGGACCGGGATCCAAAATGACATGTAGACCTACTCAGAACCAGCCACTGGTTAGATCTGGGAATACATGGATGATATCTCTTTGTTGGTCTTCCAAATTAGACTGTTCTATCTTCAATACCTAGCACCAAGCCTGGTCTATAGTAAAAATACGCTTTGACGGGTAGATAAAGTAGAAGTTAAAATATTATGTTTAGTCACAGCCTTTCCTTTATATTGATGTGTAGTTTTTGAAATATAGAATGGCTTTAATTTTTGAGACAGAAGTAACACCCAATGAAAATAAGTATGCTAAGGGAACAAATTTAGTTGAGAGCAGATATTTATTTTTTCCTCTTTTTTTTTTCTTTTAAGTATTCATTTTATCTTTCATCAAAAGACATACATGTGGTTACATGTAAAGGACATTGAACAGTTGTTTTCTTTTCATGCAGGGGCCTGAATTAATGAATAAATATGTTGGTGAATCTGAAAGAGCGGTTAGAGAGGTAAGATGATTATATCCTGAAGTGGAACTCTATGTAGGGGAATCATCCTTTTGTCCTTCTGTATGGTTTCCATTTTGTTTTGGATTGTAGATGCTGAAATTTCCAAATCCAAATTCTAGTGGTATATTTGTCATTCAGGCAAGCATTATTTTATTATTTAAAAATGCAATTTCAATCATCTACAATACTTCATCTTTATCTTTAAACATCATAATACTATGAACATTTAGTTTTACCAAATAAAGATTTTAACAACTGCCCTCATTTCATTAAAAAAAAAAATACTCCTGTACTTACAAGGAATGTTTGATCTCAGAATGAGATTTAAATCCTTTAAATTATGTAATCCTTTAAATTGAATAAGCTTAGTATATGAAAATTTCACAGTACTGTCCTTATTTTAATTATTTTACCTTTGCCTGGTGACTTAGATAATGCATCCCCCCCCTTTTTTTGAGTATGATTCCATGTATGTGCAATGTTCAGAATAGGCAGATGTATATATGTAGGAAGTAGCTTAGCCCTATGTATATATTTTTAAATCTTAAAAATACCTCCACACATACTTACAATGTTTAAATGTTACATTTCTAAGTTCTTATAAAAATCCATGTACATAACAGCAGCATATTATATACTATATTCAAAGATTTTTACTAAGTATTGTAGCTCTGTCAAATAATATAGGTAAAAGAGTTAAGCGTTATTGTGCTATATAATAAATGTCAATATAGTTAGTATGTAATACTTGAAAAGGATATAAAATTTTTTGTGATTTTACCATCACATTTTAGTACAGTATATGGTGTATAGATAGTGTATTATATTTAATTAAGGACTAAATGAATAAAAATATAAATACACAGAATGGAAAAAAAGAACCTTAAAACCATTGAAATATTTAAATCATCTTTTCCCCTAACTCAAAGAATTTGGTGCTGTAACTGTAAATATTACCTCAATTATGATGCATCCCCCTTCTAAGATTTAAAGCCAGTGCCTAATTGATAGGCCACTCACCCAAATTGCGGAAGCTGCACAACCGATAAATTTATGCAAAATCAGGGCACTTGGAGTCGGGTAACTATAGGAATTTGACCACAAGTCTTGGCTTTCCTAAGCATAGGTTGGCCTGCCTCACACAGACACCCTGTATCCTTACAGAAGCTAAACAAGGATGAGAATACACAAACAGCAATGGAATGGATGGCCTCCATTTGTGAATACCTGGGTACCAACCCAAGAAAATTAGAGATTGGAATACTTGGTTTTTCATCTAAGAAAAAATCTTAAGTTACTTTTTGTCCTTTTTCTTTTTTCTTGAAAATGTAGACAGTGGTAATTGTAGGAAACATTAAAACAACAACAGTATCATCATTGATTAAAATAAGAAAAAGGCAATATTTATTAATATTAATGTTTTATTTTTATGGTCATGATCCTTGTGACCAGAAGATGGGGGCCTAGATTACAGATAACACATATTTGGATTTCTTTCTGCCTGTGCTGACTTTTTCTAGCCCGTTTCCACATTTTTTGCCCTCATGACTGGCTAGCTGGCCAGTCCCTCTTGTTGGTAGTGTTTGACTTCTGGTCTTATCAGTCTGTGCTCTTCCATGGTTTGGTCATTTTTCTTGTCCTGGTTTTATGTCAGCCATTATTTTTCTGCACGGTCTTCAGAGAAATGAGTAAGGAGGGTGGCTTTTGGGTTTGTGGGTATTTTATATGCTAAGCTATAACTGATTTTACATGTTTATGGTTTTTCTTTTAAACATGTGCTTATGATTATTAATAATAACTGTCATTTACTGAGCTCTTACTGTATTCCTGGCACTGTGCTAAATGCTTTGCATTCTTTTTTTAAACTGAATTCTTAAAAATAATCTTCTGAGGCAAATATTTATCATTATCTCCATTTTCTAGATGTGGAAATTGAAGTTTAGAGAAGTAAAGTTACCAGCTGACGGTCATGATTGGGCTGGTTGACTTGCACATAATAGATTTATTTCCTAACATAGTTTTCGAACTAAAGCCAACTGCAAAATTTTCTAAAGTTTGCTATCTTTAGCTAATGTGGCACTCTTTTCACCAGATCTTCCGAAAAGCGAGAGCAGTGGCCCCGTCCATTATTTTCTTTGATGAACTTGATGCCTTAGCAGTTGAAAGGGGCAGGTAAGAAATATTTAAAAGGACTGCTATTAAATATTGGCAATTACATTGTAAAGTAAATTAACACTTCATATATAGATTTTATTTATTAATACATTTAGACTAAATGAAAACATTTTTTTTAAATTCATGTAGTTTTTTTCTCTTATACCCAACTATTTCATGTTATCACTTTATAATACTTCCATATACTTTTTTTTTTTAAGCACTGATATCCATTTGGGACATTTGAGTTAATTTTTATAGCTTATTTTTTATAGTCTTTACATTATTTACCCTAGTACTGCCAGTCAAACTTTGGGTTTTTATATGCATATGATAAAAACTGTAAACAAAACTCCATTAAGGATAATTATACAATACAGTAAAACCAATTGTAGTAAAAGGTGTTATTTTATAGATTTTAGTATTCTCTGGATTATGTTTCCTAAATAGAGTTATAGTAGAATAAAAATTAATATTAATTGTTTTGTTCCTGAATCTCAAGCAATAAAGATTATTTATATCATTTCAAACAGATGTGTGTGTGTGTGTGTGTGTGTGTATGTGTACAGATATATATGTGTGTGTATGGGTATGTGTGCATGTATCTTAACTGTTTACAAGTATGATTTTTTTCCTCTACAAATGTTTAGAAGTCCTTTTAAAGATTGTATATTACAAGTACTTCATGTGGAGAATGTTAATTTGTATGCTTTGTGTGTACCTTCTTGATCTATATATTGATTAGAAAAGTTTTGCTTGGGATCCCTGGGTGGCTTAGTCAATGAAGCATCTGCCTCAAGTCATGAACCTGGGGTCCTGGGATGGAGCTCTACGTCGGGCTCCCTGCTCATTGTGGAGTCCGCTTCTCCCTCTGTCTGCTGCTCCCCCGCTTGTGTGCTCTCTCTCTCCCTGACATATACATAAATAAAATCTTTAAAAAAAAAAAAAGTTTTGCTGATAATAATTACAGTGATGGTAGATGGCACCTTTTAGGTCCCCAGTGTTAAAGTCTGTAACAGACATTGGTGCTCTTTTCTTTCCTGGGTAAAGCTGCCTCATCAGATGAGAATATGAACTATCATGAGGAGACTATTATTGGGTAGTAGTCTGCCCTGCTCTTCACTCTACCCATTGGATAACCTATAAATACCTACTGGTCTTTTTACTTTATGAGTTGAAGTACTTAGACTGTCTTATTACTTCTGAGGTGAAGTGTCATAAAAGGTTACAAGTAGCTCAAGTTCACCTAACTACAAGAGAAGAAAAAGAAATAAGAGAAGTTTGCTGAAGCAGTGTGACCTGCCACATTTGTGTGATATCAGAGACATTTTTGGAGCCTAAAAAGGAACAGGGTGGGATACATTGTTAAATATGAACCAGATGTGAGGTAGTATATATAGCAGAGTTCTCATAAAATGCTTTTGAAATAAAAAGGTGTGAGAAACCAGACAAGGCACTTGATAGGAATATCCAGTTTTTGTGGGCAATTTGGCCCAGTAGAAATTTGCAAATATTTTAGAGATGCTAGTGATTTGCAGCCTCCAGATATCATTTCCCCTAATAGTCTTCATCATATTGTGTATTGTGTACCTCCCTCCTTCAGTGGCTTATTCAAACCAAGGTCAAATAAATTCTGTGGTGTTTCCTTTGTATAGAAAAATTTTTGGTCATGTTCATTGATGTTTCAGAAAACAACAATAAGTGGTACCTGGGTGGCTCAGTTAAATGTCTTAACTCTTGATCTCAGCTCTGGTCTTGATCTCAGGGTCATGAGTTCAAGCTCCTCATTGGGCTCCATACTGAGTATGGAGCCTACTGAAAAAAAAAAAAAATAGAAAGAAAGAAAACAACAAAACAACAATGAAGCTGATTAAAACAAAACAAAAAACATAATGCTAATGGTCCAAAGTAGAGACTTCTAGGTGGTTATATCTTAGGTGCACCAAGTTTTACGTAGATTATTTTTGATAGCCATAAGAATCTCAAAGAGTGATACTCTGTTTTCTCTTGTTTATTTGTTTTTTCTTTCTGTATTTGTTTTTTAAAATTGTGTTATGGCCAGCATTGCCTAGAAAATAATTGTTTTATCTAATAAGAATGCGGGCACCTAAAAACCAAAATATGTAAAACCTCCACATAAATATTTTTGTTCTTTAGCTACTTGAATTGGACAGTTCCTAGAAATTGAAAAAACAGTTATTGATATATACCAAAACTATAAAATTTCCAAGATACTAAAACAATTTTATGCATTGTTAAGGTAATAGAAAACATGGAAAAATTTAAAATTCCATAAACTAGTAGGCATTTCTACATAATATTGGGCTATAGAATAGTTATTGCTTTAATTTGTTAATTGTTTTTATGTTTTCTATGATAACATTCAGGTCAAACTCATATGACTAGTTCAAAAATAATAGTGCATAAAAAGACTGTTTCTTCTTATCAAGACTTTAATTTCTAAACTTAAAATGTTTAACAAATTGAGCAGGGAATTATTATATATTCTAGTCCCTATTATCTTTTGTTTGTTAAATCAATTATTTTGACTGTTTGAAGTTACTCAAATTAGCCATGGAACTGAGGTTTGCAGCCAGGAAGCACATTGTAAATAGAACATGGGTATATTATTTGCTTAGCTTTAGAAATATTTGTGCTTTCAGAACGAGAGATTTTTTTTTTTTCATGCTTATTAAAGTATCTAATTCCAACCACTATTTTCTCCTCCTCCCTGTCCCATTTAAATTTCTCTGGGGTTTGAAAAATAAATAAGCCTGGTGTTTACTTCTTTTTTTCTGAATACCATTTAAATTATGGGTGTTCTGAATTCATATTGTGAGTTAGAGAAAATGTTATAAGGTTCCCTTTATGAAGTGCTTTAATGATCTAAGATTTGGGAAAATTGAAAATGCTGTTAAAGTAGCAGAGCTCTTTGGAAAAGAGGTATTATATCAGAGAGTAAAGCACTGAGATAGGGAGGAGGCTTAAATTATACTGAGCTAATAATATTAGGTAATACTCATTTAGTGCTTGTTATGTACTGGAAATTGTTTTGAGTGCTTTACAGGTGAAGAAAAAAAACTCACAGAAAGGCCCCTGCCTTAATGCAAGGTAGGATATCATATAATTGACAGTTGGCTCCAGTACTGTGCCTGAGCTTCACACTAGCTTAAATATTTACCCTTTTCAGGGTCATAGTCAGGAGGAGAGAGCAAGCTGGGCAATAAATCATTGGTCAGCCTTGTCTTGGGCGGTAGTCCTGTCCTCAGAAGTGGAGAGATACAGAGCAAGTCCCCATATGCTGTATTCTCTTAGCCCAGTCTTCTCTGATAGATAAAATAGCCACTAACTAACCTGGCGATGCCTAGAAGATCTTCCTTGTCTAGGACATTCTAGTTAGTCTCAGGATCCTGAATCATCCTCATTTCCTGACATTGATTGCCTGGTAATGCCAAACCTTAAGCAGGATTAGAAGAGGTTCGAAATTAGGAACTTATCTCTAGAGCTAAAGGGGCTTATCTTGTTGTTTAATTAACTTCTAAATAATGTGACTCTCTTTGTTTGACCTCACTATGTTATGTTTTTTTTTATTTTGTTTTAGCTTGTACTCATCACAACAACCTTGTGTAGGTCCTATTTTCATCTCCGTTTTACAGGTGAAAAAGCTTAGTCATATAGATGCATGAATATGATAGCTCAAGGTCATCAGAGCTGGGATTTGAATTTAGAGATTTTGACTCCAGGGCAGATATTCTGACCCACTTTTTGACTCGACTACCATATGACAGATTATAGGATTCCAGATATTAGTAGCTAACTAAACTTTCAAGCTTGTATTTATTGTGCATTTTCTCTGTGACTTACTTTAGTAATGACCCTGTTTGTCTAACTGGGCTGTTGTTCATTCCTTTGCCAGCATTCATTCATTCACTTGTTCAGTAAAAATTTATTGAAATATGCTTAGTCTGCAACAGGCTTTATGTTGGGGTTAAAATAGTGAACGGGACCTAGGGCAATTTCCTTAACTTCTCTATGCCTTTTTTTCTTTATTTGTAAATTGGAGATGATAGTACTAACAAATTTTAGGTTGTTAGAATTAAATGCACGTAAAGTGCTTGACACAGTAGTTGGCATGTTAATTACAAATTAAAAAACTTTAGTGTTTCTTATAGTGTCTGCATAGATATTCTACTGTTAATAGTAATAATTTCCATATAGATAGAAATATAGTAATAGACATAGAAATAAATCCTGTCCTAACAGAGTTTACATTCTAGTGGATGAAACTGAAACATTTGGGAAATTAGAAAATAAGATCTACAGATGATGGATACTATGGTATTTCATCAGTCTAAGATGCCTTTAGTTGTAAGACACATCATTATTTTTCCTCTCCCTTTACCCCACAACCCCCTGTCTTGCCTCTCAAATTCCTAATATCGGAGAGATTATATGATAATTGTCTTTTTCTGATTGACTTATTTCGCTCAGCATAATACCCATAATACCATAATACCCAACGTTCCATCCACGTTGCAAATGGCAGGATTTCGGGGGTTTTTTTGTTGGTGGTGGTGGTGAGGGTTTTTTTTTTATGGCTGCATAGTATTCCAAGATGGGACCAGGGAGGGAGGCAAACCATAAGAGACTGTTAATCTCAGGAAACAAACTGAGGGTTGCTGGGGGTAGAGGGGGAGGGATAGGGTGGCTGGGTTATGGATATTGGGGAGGGTTTGTGCTATGGTGAGTGCTGTGAATTGTGTAAGACTGATGATTCATAGACCTGTACCCCTGAAGCAAATAATATATTATATGTTAATAAAATAAAACAAAAAGATACATCATTATTATATGTAGCATTACTGATGAAAAATGTAGCCTTAAACTGTGATATGAAGCCAAGAAGTCACCAACTCCAAGAGACGTCCGATTTCAAAAATTTAAAATAGGAAAAAAGATTTATCTTAGAAATAGAAAAAAGTGGGGTCCCTGGGTGGCACAGTCACTTGAGTATCTGACTTTTGGTTTCAGCTCAGGTCATAATCTCCTGGGTTGGGGGATGGAGCCCTGTGTTGGGCTCTGTACTCAGCATGGAATCTGCTTGATTCATTTGCACGCGTGCACTCTTTCTCTCTCTCCCTCTCTCTCTCAAACAAATAAAACCTTAAAAAAAGGAACAGAAGAAAGATAGTAACCTTGTTATTTGGGAGAAAGAAGATAATCTGTTCTGTTTTATAAAAGCAATGCTATTAAACACAAAAAATGTTCAGGATTTTGTTTTATGACTAGAATGTAAAAAAGATGATTAAATATATAGAAAAATGAAAAAGATTAAGTTCCCAGGTAAAAGGTGACTGAATGATAGTTTCTGTAAGGTGTTGGGAGAATCTGTGATATTAACTACTTTTTTGTTACTGCACTTAATCATCCACAATTGGTACTTGGAGTGGTTGGGGAAAAAAGAAGTTCTGAGCCAACTTTCATTGAAAATGAAGGTTTCAGGCTTAGCAGCATTCTGAAAAGAGCTCTGAATGTAAAAATAATGATCAGGAAATGCAATATCCTCTTTTAATAGCATATCCAGATTTCAGGTAAATTCAGTGACTTCACAACACTAAGCACTGTGGAAAGAAATTTTGTGGGTATCATTTTTTAAAATGACACTTTCAAGGAGGGTAGTACCTTTTTCTAATGTGATATTTATGGTACTTTTAAAAATTTCATAAAATCATAAACTTTTATAGCTGAAAAAGTTGTTATAAGTCATCTTGTGCAACTTTTGTTCTTCAGAACAGAAGCCCCTAGATTTTAAGACCTTAGGCACATAATTCCTTTGTGGCCTGGGCAAGACTAGAATTCATGTTTTCTGATTCAGTGCTCTTTGAACTGTACTACTCTTGCCTCTTATACAATCAGGATTTGAGATAGAAAAAGTATGTTTATGTTGTAGTAAAAATTCTCATGTATGTAAATATTTAAGGAATATTTTTATGTTTAAGAAACTAACAATAACTGCTTATTAAATACTTTAACCACTGTTTTGTAAATCTGTATTTCAAATCAATGAATTAAATGCTTAGTTCCTGGTATGCAGATTTTCCTAATTTATACTTGATTACCCCAGATATAACATGGTTTTCACATTTGTAAACTCTTAATATTAAACAGAAATGCTGGGGAAAAGAGAGCTAAAGAAGAAATGCAAAATGTCTAACATTTTTCATTATAATAGTTCCATGAAATGTAGCAGAGTTTTGTGACTATTTTTGTTTTGTGTTTGTGCACTGTGGCTGAATACCATACCACAGATTAAAGGTACAGCTTTCATTAGAGAGATGGGCTGTTGCATCATTTTCTTAGAAACTGGGAATTACTTTTTGTTGTTGTAGGACACATAGGTCTCTTATTGTAGTTGTGTTGTCTTTGAAATGAAAGCTTGCTTGTGTTTCACATCCATTAAGAAAATTATCATAGGTAATCTTCATGTTCAGCGTAGTGCATATTTGGCTAGCCTTCTTTAGAACTTTCTTAGGCCTCTTCCAAGCATCAGTACTGACTAGGAGTATGGGAGGTAGTTTTTAAGAAACAAAGCCAGGGGGCGCCTGGGTGGCTCAGTGGGTTAAGCCGCTGCCTTCGGCTCAGGTCATGATCTTGGAGTCCTGGGATCGAGCCCCGCGTCGGGCTCTCTGCTCAGCAGGGAGCCTGCTTCCTCCTCTCTCTCTGCCTGCCTCTCTGCCTGCTTGTGATCTCTCTGTCAAATAAATAAATAAAATATTAAAAAAAAAAAAAAAAGAAACAAAGTCAGATGCCTACCATTCAGAACTCCATGATATTTAAAAATGTATACTAGAAAAAATTTAACTTGGATAGGTAAGACGCTGGTCTGTAATTTAGAAATCATACGAAGGGGCAAATGATGGGGCATTTCATTTTATTGAAGTTAAGGAAATATCATTTTGGTGAAAATTTTAGTATTGAAGAATACAGTCTGTTTAATCCGTACAATCACGGCAGTGACATTTTTTTAGGACAGTGGTTTGCACACCTTTTCTGTACCAGGCCAGTTAGTAAACATTTTCGTCTTTTTGGTCCATGGTCTCTATTGCAACTCTTCATCTCTGCTTCTGTATTGCAAAAGCAGCAATAGAGAAAATGTAAGCCAGTAAGAAAACAGTTGGCTGGCCACATTTAGCCTGTGGCTATAGTTTACTGACCCATTTTAAGATACCCTAAACATCCCTTAGGTCCATGGCACTGTATGACTTTTGAATAAGAATAATTTGGAAAAGGGCCTTGACTTCTGAAGGGAAAAGAGAACTAATGTTTTAGGAAAGTCTAGTTTCAGTATTTTCTACAACTGAACATCTTTTTTCCATTGTTGTGTTGCCTATCTCTAGCAGATAATAAAGTTTTATAAAATCATTTCATTATGTTAGTGATTACACATTTGTTTTTAAACTTTTTCTTGGAGTTGGTTTTGATTTCCTAGGATGTCAGTTTTATGGTTTTTGTTTCCTACTGCAGCTTTGAAAGTCAGCCAAGAATATTTCTCAGCCCATAAAACATTTTCACTGTGCTATTCTCCAGCTAACTCTCAATGATCTGTGGAAATAAAGGGCAAAGGCAGCTGGGTAATGGGAATCCAAAGAATTTCCTTCACCTAATCATCAACATTTAATACAGCCACCATTTCCTCCTATAATAAATAGCAAATTGGACAAGTAGGAGTTTCACATCTTTTCTGTTTAGAAGTGCTAGTTGGAGGTGTAAGTAATAAGTTTTTGACTATGAATATTTTTATTAAAAATAACGAATTAAGTAAGTTTACTTGGGGTCTACACAATACCAACACAGAATACAGAATTTTAAAACTAGAAGAATCTATATTTTCTAATTCACTTCCCTTATTCATACATGCCAGTAATTACAAAATCCTCAAGGGAACAATAATATCTTCATGCTTTTATCTCAGATGTCTAGCACAGTGCCTAGCAAAGAAGCACCCAGACTTTTATTTTTTGAATAAGGGAATGAAGGCTTAGAGAAACTACAGATTATGTTCACTTACTTGGTTGTTAGTGGAGTCTGACTTCAATATATTTTAGTACCCTTTGTGAACCAATTTTCTTTTAAAATTGAATACTGAGACTGTCTTTCAGAATTTTCTCACATGTCTTATGTTCATAGAAGCACCATCATCTTCATTATAAAGAATCATTTGTAAGCTTTGGAATATATTCACCTGTCAAAGAGCTCTAAAGAGAAAAAAAATTAAGTGCTAAGTGATACTTTTTTCAAAAAAACTCAGTAGTTTTTATACACACTAAGTCTGAAAGTGGGTGTGGACTCACCAAACCTTGTCAGTTGTGCTAAGGATACAGAATGATAAATATTCTTTATAATGTACCTGATTGCAAAGTAATCAAATGATAACAAAGGATAGCAACAATAATGAAGATCATATTTTTTAGGTAAGTGAGGAGATATTTTGAGAAAGATTCTTGCCTTCCTTGGTATACTAATTAATTTTGCAGAACGGTCACCAAGTTACCCTCTACCCAGACAGCTATTCAGTAAGACTTATTTTATTGTAGTTCAACTTACTTTAATCAAGTTTTTTTCAAGCAAGCACCCAAGTCTTTGGGTACCAAATCCTAGGTGTCTGTAGCTATACTTAGAGCATATAAATGAAGATCCTGAATCAGTATCCATCCCCCTCCATGCAAAAAAAGCAAAAGTTCATTTAGAAGACAAAAGAGAGCAGAAAAAAAAAAAAAAAGATGAGAACTTCTTTTGGTATAGATCCAAGAAATCAACAAGTAGAGATTTTCTTCTAATTAGTGTGTTTCTTGATCCAAGCATTTCTGTATCTACGAACAATCCTATAAGTGTATTATATTTCTCTGTTTTAGAAAGTTTAGAAGGTTTTTCATTTAAAAAAAATCATTTAAAAAATCTGAGAAGTCTAAAAATACTCTTATCTGGAAATCTTATCTACTCATATCATTCCTTGAGGACTCAGAGGAGCCTTGAGGACTCAAGCTACTATTACATTTGAACAGCTAATACACAGTTAACATTAAAATGTAAAGAACTAAAAGTACCAATGTACAGCAGTCTCCTACTAATATGTCTTACAGAAAGAAAGAATCTTAGTTTAGTTTATTATAGTTACTGGCTTTGGCATGCCAAATAGTTATGAAGAGCTTCAGAAGAGCAGTTCTTGTCTTAGTATTATGTTGGTGGTTTTCATGGCAGAATTAAGGAATTTTGATAACTTTCTACCATGTTGTAAGTAAATCTAGGTAGGGAATTGGCAATATGAATCTGGATGTATGTACTGACCTGTGCTGTACTAACTTCTGAAAATCTTCTACCAATGGTGTCAGCAACCGTTTATATACCATACACCCCTATTTAGTTTATTTGTTAAGGTAATGTTAAAAAGTTATAGATTTCTTTGTTAAGCCAATTATAATAGTGATAATTATAATAATGATAATGTTTATAATTACTGCCTGTTAACATTTTCTTTGTGCTGAGCATTGCACTAGATCTTTTATACATTTTGTCTAATTTTGAGGAAGGTAAGAGCCTACTACCTAGGTTTTGAGAAAACTGAGGTTCGGAGAGATTAACATACCTTTTCCACAAGATTACACATAAAAATAAGTGGTAAAGCTGGCATTTGAACCCACACTTACTGAATATCAAAGCTCTTTCCCCAATTCAAAGCAGCCTTCCCAATGAGTACTAACCAGGATGATTTTTAAAACTTCATGTTACATAATAGTTCATTATATCCTGTGACTTTAACTGCGTTCATTTATCAGTTCTAACAGTTTTTTGGTTGAATCTTTCTCTATATAGAGAGTCATGTCATCTGCAGGTAGTGAAAGTTTTACTTCTTCCTTGCTTATTTGGATGAGCCTTTATTTATTTTTGTTGTTGTTGTTGTCTGATTGCTGTGGCTAGGACTTTGAGTACTATGTTAAATAACAGTGATGAGGGTGGACGTGAGGGAGTCTTGTTCCTGAATATAGAGGAAATGCTCACAGTTTTTCCCCATTTAGATGGGAATTAGTTGTGGGTTTTTCATATATGGCCTTTATTAGGTTGAGGTATGTTCCCTGTAAACCTACTTTGTTGAGGGTTTTCCTCACGAATGGTTGTATTTTGTCAAATGCTTTTCTGTGTCTATTGAAATATTCATATTTTTTATCCTTTTATTAACATGGTATTTCATGTTGATTGATTAGCAGTTGAATCACCTGTGCAACCAGGAATAAATCCCACTTGATCATGGTAAATGATCTTTTTAATGTATTCTCAGATTTGGTTTGCTAATATTTTCTTGAGAATTTTTGCATTTATGTACATCAGGGATATTGGCCTGTAGTTCTCTTTTTTTTGTGGTGTCTGTACCTGGTTTTGATATCAGGGTAATGCTATACAACAATAATGAAGCAACAGAAAGAGAAATTAAGGAATCAATCCCATTTACAACTGCACCAAAAACCTAGGAATAAACCTAACCAAAGAGGTGAAAGACCTATACTCTGAAAACTATAAAACATTGATAAAGAAATTGAAGTTGTCACAAAAAATGGAAAGTAACTTCATGCTCATGGATTGGAAACAAATATTATGAAAATGTCTATACTGCCCAAAGCATCTACATATTTAATGCAGTCCCTATCAAAATACCAGCAGCATTTTTCACAGAACTAGAACACATAATCCTAAAATTTGTATGGAACCACAATAGCCAAAACAACCTTGAAAAAGAAAAGCAAGGCTGGAGGCATCACTATCCCAGACTACAAGTTATATTACAAAGCTGTTAGTAATCAAAACAGTATAGTACTGGCATAAAAATAGACACATAGATTCAATAGGATAGAAAACCTAGAAAAGAACCCACAGATATATGGTCAGTTAATCTTCAACAAAGCAGGAAAATATCCAATGGGAAAAAGACCATCTCTTCAACAAATGCTGTTGGGAAAACTGGATAGCAGCATGCAGAATGAAACTGGTCTGCTTTCTTACACCATACATAAAAATAAGTTCAAAATGGACTGAAGACCTAAATTTGAGATCTGAAATCATAAAGCTCCTAGGAGTGAACCCAGGCCACAACTTCTTTGACACTGACTGTAGTAAATTCTTTCTAGATATGTCTCCTGAGATGAGGGAAACAAAAGCAAAAATAAAGTATTGGGATTTCATCAAAATAAAAACCTTCTGCACAGCAAAGAAAACAATCAGTAAAACTAAAAGGCAACCTATGGCATAGGAGAAGATATGCAAATGATATGTCTGATAAAGGGTTAGTATCTAAAATATGTAAAGAATGTGTTAAACTAAACACCCCCCAAATGAATAATCCAGTTAAAAATGGGCAGAAGACATGAATAGATGTTTTTCCAAAGAAGACATATAGATAGTCAACAGACACACGAAAAGGTGCTCAATATCACTCATTATCTGGGAAATGCAAATCAAAACTGCAATGAGATACCACCTCACACTTGTCAGAATGTCTAACATCAACAACACAGGAAAGAACAGGTGTTGGTGAGGATGTAGAGAAAGGGGAACCCTCTTGCATTGTTGGTGGGAACGCAAACATTGGTGCAGCCACTCTGGAAAAATTATGGAGGTTCCTCAAAAAGTTAAAAATAGAACTACATGTGATCCAGCAATTGCTGTACTATTTACCCAAAGAATACAAAAATACTAATTGCAAAGTCTACATCCACCCCAGTCTTTATAGCAGCATTGTCTACAGTAGCCAAATTATGGAAACAGCTCCCCCCCCACACACACACAGTGGAATATTATTACTCAGCCATAAAAAGAATGAAATCTTGCCATTTGCAAGGACATGGATGGAGCTAGAGAGTATTATGCTAAGAGTAATAAGTCAGTCAGAGAAAGACAAATACTGTATGATTTCACTTATATGTGGAATTTAAGAAACAGAACAAATGAGCAAAGGAAAAGTGGGCGGGGCAAATCGAAAAACAGACTCTTGGCTGTAGAGAACAAACTGATGGTTCCCAAAAGTCAGTTGAGTGGGGGGATGGGTGTGTGTGTGTGTGTGTGTGTGTGTGTGTGTGTGTATTTGAGGGGGATTAAGGAGGGCACTTGTTTTGATGAGCACCTGGTGTTGTATGGTAGTGTTGAATCACTGTGTTGTTTATCTGAAACTAATATTATGCTGTATGTTAACAAGTGGAAGTTAAATAAAATCTTCAAAAAAATAATTCATTATAATGAGTACAGAATTTTAATTTTCTTTGTCACCGTTTCTAGATCAATGGCACTAAGAAATGATGCATGTTTAGAAGCATCTTCTCTGCTTCAGTTATTAGACCACTTTTTTCAGAAAATTAGTTTGAGCTGACATATGTTAATTTTCCTTATTATTTATTTTATTGGATTTTGTTCATGACAATAGTGTGGGGATGTCAGGAGTGTGAAAATTCTCTTCAAAAAACTGCTTTTGGCAATGAGTAAATTGAACTGTGGGGTTAAGGATCACTTGTTTCTCTAACATTGTATTTTAGTCAGACTATACAGATGTAATGAGTATTGCCTTCGTTAGCTTGGAATTTTTACTGGGAGTCATGGCAAAATGGAAAAATACATACTTTTATGTCATTCTCCATGTTAACAGTTTATACAAAGTTACAGTTATGCTGAGCACATGCTGCTCACAGAGCTAAGGACAGCTGGAGAATATAACTCACTATGTATGTCTCTACTTTTATAGGATATCCTGTGAACCTAAAATAGCTTATTTACTGTCAGGCTCATGCTGAATATTGATCACACTCTGACAGCATAGTTTTAAGTTAGAAACCTCAAGACATTATTGATTCTTGACATTCATTAGTTCTTGCTTTCAGGTTTTGAATTTTGGTGGTTCTTTCTTTTAAATTGGCATCTGTTTCTTCAGTACAATTAAGTGTTTTCTTTCAACTGTAATCAATAGGTCTCCCTCACTGTGTGATGGTTTAAAAGATAGCTGTTACAGGTATTTCAACCTACTTTGGCACATTGGTATATTTGGTTTGTGAAACTCTGAAGTTATTTATGCTTTATAATATTATGGAAAGAGTATAGACTCTGGAATCAAGTAGATAAGTGTTCAGATCCTGCCTCTGCCATTTACTAGCTGTGGAATCTTAGGCCAATTACTCAACTTCTCTGTGCCTCAGTTTTCTTTTTATATATAATGAGAATAAAAGTAGTATTTACCTCACAGTGCTGTTACTGGGATGAATAAAGTAGTCCATGGGTTACATGGTACAGAGCAAGTTAAATATATGTCATTTGTTATTGATACAGTATCTGGGAGGTATTCAATGAACAGTGGGTATTTTTTTATAATTGCTTATGAAGGTTTTCCCTCACATCTTCTATGAGACATCAGAACTCTCCATATTCCTGAGGCTATAGGCAAGGCATAGATAAATTGCCTGTGTGGGCAGAATATATACTGAGCTTTAATAATGCTACAAGCAAATGGTTTATCAGGAACAGAAGAGCTAAATTTTTTTTTTTTAATGGGAATCAGAGATATTGTTCAAGAGATTATTTTTAAGTCAGCCCAACAAGGTGAGCAAGCAATCTTAAGAAATCTCTGATTTTGATAGACTCTTCAAATGTTTAATTTTTAAATTAAATAATTATTTATTAGTTATTGTTAGTTATGTTGTCGGCTGGACAACATAGGTAGAATTTTAAATATGTGGAATATTGTTTACAAAAGTGGAGTATGATAGTTTTTCTTTAGAATTTTTTTTCAAAGACTAGTCTAACATGAGTCAGTTTAAGAGTGTCGTGGTATTGGAAATGACTTAGTAAAAATAATTCATTTGTGGTGTTCCTGAGTAGTTAAAGCGTCTGACTCTTGGTTTTCGTTCAGGTTGTGATCTCAGGGTCATGAGATGGAGCCCTGCCTTGGGCTCAGTGCTGATTCTGCTCGACTTTCTCCATCTCCGTTAGCCCCTCCTACTTGTATGCTCTCTCTCTCTCTAAAATAAACAAATCTTTAAAAAATAGATAATGCATTTGTTTATGGAAGAGCCAACTTCTTTCTGAGGGATAGAGTTGTTTTCTGTAGGTAAATTTATTACTATAATATCAACACATTTTATTGAAAGTATAAAAGGCTTAGGTTAAAAAAACTTTTTAATTGTTTAAAACATGTTTAATTATGAAAACAAATTGTTTAAACTGGTTAAATGTTTAAAACTTTAAAATTGTTCTAAAGTACAAAAAGAAAAAAAATCTGCCTGCCTTTCCCAGCCTCTTTTTTCTTTGCCTAAAAGAAAAGGTATTAATAATTTTAGTGTTTTCATAGCTTACAAGCTGTATCTTTATAAGAGATTTTTACTTTTTAAACAGAATATTGACAAAACGAATGTGTTATATGATTTTATTTTTTATGGATTATAGCTTATTTAAGTATTCTTATGCTTGGAATTTTTTAAAATATAAAATTGTTTCTCCCTTAATTTTTTTTTAATTTTAAAGATGTGTATAGAGGAGCCAGAACTATAGTTATTGTTCCAGTGATATTATCATCCTCATGATATTTATTTGAATAAAGTATAATTCATACTCTTTCTGAATTTTGCTTTAAAAAGGGCAAGAAAGAAAAATCATTTTGTATTTCTTTCTCTCCCCAGTTCATTTTCTTTCAGGTGGTTGTATCCACTACTCATCAAAAAAAAAAAAAAAAAAAAAAAAAAAAAAATCCCAATTCCCTCCCAAGTATATAGGTTTCCTGATGAAATCATTCATTTTAAAACAAGTTCACATTAGGCTTGTCAGGATCAGGTAAAGAATGTAAAAGGAAAATTGGACCTAGAACACTTGGATCTATTCTTGACATTTTTTAATGAGTAAGCAGTTATTCATATGTATGCAAACAAATACAGTTTCTATTACTAGTGGAATTGATACTTAAGACTGAGAAATACCCTGTTTGTACCTTTTGCAGTATTAGCTGCTGATTGTAGAGGTCATTTTATAAAGAAACCTTTTGAAATAAACCTTAACTGTAAATTTTGGCTATAGACTGTTATCTCAAGCTATCAATAATTGTATTGGCTTCAGTATTTGAGAATCCTGAGTACACTCTTGATCTCTTTGATTCCTTTTGAGAGTGTTAGGGAAATTCTCAGGTTTTAGTTTGTCAGATATGGCTTTTATTTTATTCTCTTTTCTCTCTATGGAACTGTCTCGTATGGTACTCTATGTTTCTTAGTTTTCCACTCGATTCCATATGTCTGTTACACTGTTTTCATTCTTTTTTCCCCCTCTTCTTTGTGCATCAGTTTGGATATTTTCTACTTGTCTGTTTTCCACTTCAAGAATCCTCTGTTCTCCTGTGTCTAATTTGTTACTCTCATCTTTTTAATTTTTAATTATAGCTTTTATAGTTTTGGGGTTTAGAATTTTCATTTGACTTTTTCTTATGGATTCCAGGCCCCTGATGATGAAATCCCCCCCACCTTTCTTGGACAAATCTTGGGAATTTTTGTTTTTACTCTCTCAGTTCTATCCCTTTCTATATTATATACTGATTTAATATTGTTTTACAGATTCTAACTCCCTAGCATCTCTCTTCTTCTTAAGACAAAACTAAAAGAAATATATATATTATGATTTTGTTGATAACTGGTGTCTTGGGCTTCTCTCATTTGTTTAATTTTTTTTTTTTTAATTTGGACTCTATACCTAATATTTGAGTTTAGTGTCTAAAGCAGTTATGGTAATGGCAGGTTTTCTATTTGTGAAATTTTTTATCCATTCTTAAATTAAATTTAGATTAGTTTATGTTAATAGAATGTGGTTGTATGTCATGGGCTTCTAGCATCTAAATATGGCGTTTGAAAAACTCCTAGAGGAGCATCTGGGTAAATGTCTGACTTCAGCTCAGGTCATGATCCCAGGGTCCTGGGATTGAGCCTGCTTCTCCCTCTCCCTCTGCCCCTCCTCTCCACTCATGCTCTCTCTCTCTGCTCACTCTCTCAGATAAATAAGTAAAATCTTAAAAAAAAAAAAAAAAATTAAAAGCTCCTTGATTTTTGTTCCTAATCTGTGAGTTAAAATTTAGATTCAAAATGAAAAATGCTTAAATGGTTTTTTTACTGATAACTTTCATGTAAAAACTGCTTATAATGAAGCTCATGTATACTATTCTTTCAGGTTTAAATCTGTTAATTTGTATAGCAATTTGTGTTTGCAACATTAATCCAAAGCTATAATGTACTGAAATTTTTTTTGAATTATGTGATGAAAATTCATATATATTTGGATTGTATTCAAATTTTTCATTTTAAAAGATTTGAAAAGTTAAAATCTGTATGTTTAGTAATAATCTATATTTTTGTTAAAATAACTCATTTTCCTATCCTCTAACATAATTGTTTTAATTTTCTTCTCAAATATTACCACTAATGAAAGTCTATATTGAGTGGTATTCAAATTCAGTGGTAGCCCTGCCTAAATCTAACATTGATAGCTTATGAGATTGCTGTTGTTTTTCTAGAAAGGATTCTAAATGTTCTATGTAGTATGGTCATTCATGGTTATAGTTAGAACCACTTTATTACTGATAGGGTAAGTGGTCATCTTAATCTAGTTTTATTTAGTTTAATATATTCTGTTCATATTCTTGATTTACATTAATAACAGATAAAATCTATAGTTCTTGAGTCAGTCTTTGAGGATCTATTCTGTGTTTTTTATTTTGGAGAAGAAAGTAAATGTGATGTTTTCTTTCTGCCTTCTAGATCCTAAAGTCCTTGAGGGAATAAGCTCTTATTGGCAAGAGTTTTTGGTTGATGCATGATTTTCTATATAGACAGGCATTTCATCTTCAGACAAACACAGTTTTATTTATTCCTTCCCAATATGGATACCATTTCTTGCCTTTTCTTGTCTTCTTGCACTATATGGGATTTGTAGTACATTGTTGAAGAATAATGGTGAGAAGGAACATCTTTGCCTCATTCCTGTTATTAGTGGGAAAGTTTTTTGTTTCTCAGCATTAAGTATGATGGTATAGTTTTTTTGTAGGTATTTTTTTTTTTATCAAGTTGAAGAAGTTCTCTTTATTATTAGTTAGCTGACTTTGTATCATGTTGGATATTTTTATATGTTTTTTTATTGAAGTATAGTTGACATACAATGTTAAATTAGCTTAAGGTATATAACATAGTAATTCTAGAAGTTTTATACATTACGCTGTACTGTCCACAAGTGTAGCTACTGTCATCATACAATGCTATTATAATACCATTGACTATATTCCTTGTGTTTTACCTTTCATTTTCATTGCGTATTCATTCCATAACTAGAAGCCCCCTCTCTTCATCTACTCTCCTTTACCCATCTTGCCTGACTCCCTTTTCCCCAGCAACCATTAATTTATTCTCTGTATTTTGGGGTCTATTTCTGCCTTTTATTTGTTTGCTTATTCATTTGTTTTGTTTTTAGGTTCCATGTATAAGTGAAATCCTATGATATTTGTCTTTCTGACTTTCATAATACCTTCTGGGGGTCCAATATCTTACTTTTATCATGACTGTGTAACATTCTGTTGTGTATCTGTATGTGTGTTTTCGTGTGTATGTACATCACTCAGGTTGTTTCCATATTTTGGCTGTTGTAAATAATGCTGTAATAAACATAGGGGTGCATATATATTTTCAAATTAGTATTTTCATTTCCTTTGGGTAAATATCCAGTAGTGGAATTGCTGGTACTGAATCAAATGGTATTTCTATTTTTAATTTTTTGAGGAAACTTTATACTGTTTACCACAGTGGTTATACCATTTTACACTCCTATCCACAGTGCACACAAGGTTTCCTTTTTATCGATATCCTCACAAGTAGGCAGAGAGGCAGGCAGAGAGAGAGGAGGAAGCAGGCTTCCAGCTGAGCAGAGAGCCTGATGCGGGGCTTGATCCCAGGACCCTGGGATCATGACCTCAGCCGAAAGCAGAGGCTTTAACCCACTGAGCCACCCAGGTGCCCTGGAGTATGTTTTTTAATCTCCATGTGTTTTGTTATTTTCCAAATGTCTTTCTGCTATTGGTTTCTAGTTTAATTTCACTGTGGTCTGATAGCACACATTGTATGATTTCTATTTTTTATAATTTGTTAAGGTAGATTTTATGGCCTAGAATGTAGTCTGTCTTGATCAATACTCCATATGATCTTGAGATGAATGTGTATTCTGCTATTGTTGGATTAAGTGGCATTTGGATAGCAATTATATCCAGTTGGTTGATGGTGCTGTTGAGTTCACCTGTGTTCTTACAGATCTGTCCATTTCTGCTGGAGCAGTGTTCAAATTTCCAACTCTGTGAGTGAATTTGTTTCTTTCTTCTTGCTATTCTATCAATTTTTGCCTCACATATTTTGACCCCCTACTGTTGGTGATGCATATTAAAGATTGTTAATGTCCTCTTGGAGTATTGACCCCTTTATCATTATGTAATACCTCTCTTTATCCCTAATAATTTTTCTTGGTCTGAAGTCTGCTTTGTTTAAAATTAATATAGCTACTCTAGCTTTATTTTGATTAGAGTTAGAATTAATTGTGCATCTTTCTCCATCCCTTTACTTCTCTCTATATCTTTATATTTAGAGTGGATTTTTTGTCGACAGTATATAGTTGGGTCTTGTTCTTTGGTCCTCTGTGACAATGTCTGTCTTAACTAGTGTGTTTAGACTATTGATGTTTTAAATTGGTTATTATATAGTTATATTAATACTACCGTATTTGTTACTGTCTTCTATTCCTTGTTCTTTGTTCCTTTTTTGTCTTTGACTATTTTTCTGCCTTTTCTGATTTTAACTGATCATTTTATGATTCCATTTTCTCTATTTCTTGGTGTATGAAATGTATATTTCTATTTTTTTCCTTTTTCAGTGGTTGCCCTGGAATATGCAATATACATTTACAACTAATCTGCACGTACTTTCAAATAACTCTCTTCTGCTTCACAGGCGGTACTTTATAATAACCAAAATTTGATTTCTCTCTCTAGTCTCTTATATCATTTCTGTCATTCATTTCACTTATACATATACTATAGTCATTGGCTATTGTTCTTACCATTATTTTGGACAAATTATTATCTGTTAGATCAATCAAGGATAAGAAAGTTGAAGTTTTTATTTTGTCTTCACATATTCCTCTCTAGTGCTCTTTCTTTATATAGATTAAAGTTTCAACCTATATCATTTTCCTTTTCCTGCAATAACTTTTTGAGGTTTATTTGTTTTAGAGAAAGAGAAAGACAGTGTAAACGGTGGAGAGGTTCAGAGGAGGAGAGAGAGAGAATCTCCAGCAGACTCTCTACGTGAGATAGGTCCCAGTCTCAAAACCCTGAGATCATGACCTGAGCCAAAATCAAGAGTAGGACATTTAACTGACTGAGCCACCTAAGTGCCCCACCTGGAACAACTTTTTAAAACATTTCTTCCAAGGCAGGTAGATTAACAACAAATTCCCTCAATTTTTGTTTGAGGGAGTCTTTATTTCTCCTTCAATTCTGAAAGATAATTTCCCAGAATACAGGAATTTAGGTAGGTGTTTTTTCTTTCTCTCAACACTTTAAGTATTTCACTCTATTTTCCTTGGTTGCATGGTTGTTGAGGAGTTATCTAATGGAATTCTTATTTTTTGCACCTATAATGTGAAACTGTACTGTTCCTCTGGCTTATTTCAAGATTTTGGTTTTTTTTTTTCCTTTGCTTTTCTGTAGTTTGAATATGATGTGCCTAGAGGTAGTTTTTTGCCAGGTGTCCTACTTGATGTTCTCTGGGCTTCCTGGATCTGTATTTTGGTGTCAGACAATATTTTGGGGAAATTCTCAGTCATTATTACTTCAAATATTTCTTCTATTCCATTATCTTTTCTCCTTCTGGTATTTCATTCAAACATATTTTACACCTTCTATAGTTTCCATAATTCTTGGAAATTCTTTAGTTTTTGTTTTTTGTTTTGTTTTGTTTTTGTTTTCTTCAGTCTTTTTTCTCTTCAGTCTTTTTTTCTCTTTGCTTTTTCATTTTGGTAGTTTTTATTGGCAAATAATTAAGCTCAGACATTTTTTCCTCAGCCATGTCTAGTCTAATGAGCCCATCAAAGGTATTTTTTATTTCTGCTCTAGTGTCTTGATTTCTGCCATTTCTTTTTGAGTCTTAGAATTTCCATCTCTCCCTATGTTGCCCCTTTCTTGCATGTTGTCTCCTTTGTCTTTTAGAACCCTTAGCATATTAATCATAGTTTAAAAAAAAATCCTGGTCTGGGGTGCCTGGGTGGCTCACTGGGTAAAGCTGGGTAAAGCTCAGGTCATGGTCTCAGGGTTCTGGGATCAAGCCTGGCATTGTGCTCTCTGCTTAGCAGGGAGCCTGCTTCCCCCTCTCTCTCTGCCTGCCTCTCTGCCTACTTATGATCTCTCTCTCTGTCAAATAAAAAAATAAGATCTTAAAAAAAAAAAAATTCCTGGTCTAATTATAGCATTTTTGCTGGTTCGTTGATGTTCATTCAGCTTCTTCAAATTGTGTTTGGTTTGTCTATTAGTATGCCTTGTAATGGTTTTGATTTTGTTTTATTGTAATGGTTTTGATTTTATTTATTTTTGTCAAATATAAATCAACATAATACTGCATAAAAGGAACTATGGTAAATAGGCCTTCGGTGATGTAGTAGTAAGAGTGTAAGAGGCCAGGTAGGTGTTCTTTGGTCTTGTGATTAGGTTGTAGTCTTTTAGTTAGTCTGTATTACTGGACCGTGAACTTTGCAATTGCTTTTTAGTAACCCATCTTCCCTTAAAGTAATACAAGATGGCTTGAGAGGGCTGGAGTTGGGTATATCTCTTCCTCTACCTCAGTTGGGCTCTGATAAACTTATCATAGTTTAGGCTCTGGTAAAATAGTTTCTCTTGAAGTCAGGACTTGTTCAGAAGTACAGACTATTCTGGCATATTTCAAAATAGCTACTTTTCCCTTCCTTCTGCTGCATGCACAAGATTTTCCTCAGGTCATCGTGAGAACCTGGTATGGCTTCTGGAGGTAAACTCACAAAAAATGTAAGAGTCCCTCAGTGATTGTGTCTTCTGGACTGTTTAATTCTCAGACTTGTCCTCACTGCCTCCAGAAATTCATCATTTACATTTCCAGTATCCTTACCCCAACACTGGTTCCTGTGGAGGCTTCTGCTCATTGCTTTCTTTGTATTCAGCTTGTCTGTCTCTCCAGTTTGGGGGGCAGTGGTTTGTCTTATTTCTATGATCTAAATATTTGTGTCCTCCCCACATTCATACGTTGAAATCCTAAGTGGTAGCGCCTTTGGGAGGTGCTTAGGTCATGAAGGTGGAGACCTCGTGAATAGGATTTGTGTCTTTATAAAAGAGGCCTCACGGAGCTCACCCACCATCTTTATGTGAAGATGTGAAAAGGTGTCAGTTATGAACCAGGAAAAGACCCCTCACTTAAAACCATGCTAGTGCCTTGATCTTGGACTTCCCAGTGTCCAGACAGAAATAAATTTCTATTGTTTTTTGTTGTTGTTGTTTTAGATTTTATTAATTTGACAGAGGGAGAGACAGTGAGAGAGGGAACCATAAGTAGGGGGAGTAGGAGAGGGAGAAGCAGACTCCCTGCTGAATAGGGAGCCTGACGCGGGGTTCAGTCCCAGGACCTGGGACCCTAAGACGAGCCGAAGGCAGACAGATGCTTAATGACTGAGCCACCTGACTGAGTAATTTTCCACTCAGGTGTTTATTACATATTTCTCAATTCTGAATAGTTCTTAGTAAATCCTACCTGCTGCTAATAAGAATTGTTATTATAGGACCTTGACTATGTAATATAAGGGTTTTGTTCATTAGTAAGACCTGTTGAATTTCCTTATTAATAATCAATATTCAGTTTTGTTTTGGATTTATTTTGTCAAAGGAAACGTGATTAAATTATAATTTAATTATTATATTTAATTAATTATAGTATGCCTCGTAGTAGCTTTGTATTTGACCTGATACATTAACAAAACGAACACAATAACATACCTTTCTTTGCCTGCTTCTCCACATATGGGGATTGTGATCACTACCTACCTGATGATGTGCTTAAAAATATTAATATTTTAAAATATCAAGATACATTAGAAGTATCCCATGTGTTATGTATGGGTAAAGATTATAGTTTTTTTGTTTTGTATGGGCTTTAAACTTCATGTGAGGAATGGGTTTTTATTTTATTTAGTTTCTTTATTCCCAGTTAGTGTCAGTATACTTGCCATATAAAAAATATTGATTAGGGGCGCCTGGGTGACTCAGTGGGTTAAGCCTCTGCCTTCGGCTCAGGTCATGATCTCGGGGTCCTGGGATGGAGCCCCACATCAGGCTCTCTGCCCCTCAGGGGGCCTGCTTCCTCCTCTCTCTCTGCCTACTTGTGATCTCTGTCAAATAAATAAATAAAATCTTTAAAAAAAAAGTAATATTGATTAAATTACACAGTTTTCTATGTATTTGATGAATTGCTTTAAATAATCTTATATCTTACTTGTCTCACTTCCCAGATCTTATATATCTCATTCTTGGAGAGAAAATGAACATGGATGTTGAAGGAGGAAAAGGAATGATTTGAATATAGTTAGTTTTGGGGTATGGTAATTTCAACAAATAATGAATTCTGAAGCAGGCATTTTATATTTTGAAACAGACATAATTTTTTTTTTTGTTATATGATATATAGTTTTTTAAAGGTAATAAAGTACTTGGGGATTGGTATAGAGTTGTTATAAAACTCCGTTTTTAAAAATCAGTTCTTCAGGTGCTGGGAATGTAGCTGACCGTGTTCTGGCTCAGCTCTTAACGGAAATGGATGGCGTTGAACAGTTAAAGGACGTGACAATTTTGGCAGCTACTAACCGCCCAGATAGGATAGACAAGGTAAGAAAGAAAACCGTGTGAGTGTTTTAAAACCAAGAACTGGGTCATTTGATTATGTTAGGGTTTTTTTTCTACCACATTACTCTGAAATCAGTTTTTCATTTAGAGGATCCCGAAAATCTTAAACTAAAGGAGATATGAAGAACAGAGTAATGCTTCTGTGTTTTTATTGCTTATGGTTTGATATTAATGAGACTATTTTATAACCCCTTGAGTTCCCCCCCTTGTTGTTGCATCAAACTTTCAGAGAATTGGAAGTTCTGAAAATCTTTGTTTATGTAATCTGATTTATTTTTGAGAAGTTTTTAACATTTTCATTCATATTAAGGTAAATTTCTGGGTGTTTAGAATAAGTTAGACTGAAGTTATTATTAACAACTTTTTAGAATTTTTTGCCTGCAGTTGCTTTCAGAGTGATGAGAATAAGAGTGACAATGGATTTTAGCTTTCTAGGAAATTACTTAGGCTATAGCATTAAACTAAGCTGCACAATTGGAAAATTAACCCTTTTTAGCTATTGCTACCACTTTTTCTCCCTAAGTCATAGTTTAATAAAGAGAATTCACTAAATTTTAAATGCCTAATTTATACTTAGTGTATAATTTCTTTGCAAAGATTTAAATTAAGAGTAAAAATTTTCTCCTTTAGCATGAACCATTTTTTTTTCTGTTCACATTATTATTTCATATATATGACCTTATGAGCTCCTCCCTCCTTCCCTGTGCACATATACACAGACTTTCAGTTTTAAAAATGGGATTTAGAAAAAATGATCCTTTTAGAGTTATGAAAGGAGCTTTTATGTGGAAAGCAAGCTTTGCTTTCGTTCAGTTAGGTATTTTGTTATGCTATAAAGACCTTTGGGTCAAATACAGGTGAGAAAGCTTTGGACTTTAATAAATTGTTCCCTTTCTGCTATAGTATTTTTTAAGAGGATAGGTATGTTCTGAGCACTTTATATGATCTGGGTCCATGTTCAGATACCTCTGAAGTCTATGGGGAAAAAAAAAAAAAGTAGGCCTGCATTTTAACAAGTATCATAGAAAGTACTAAAAGAGCCCTAGAGATTACCTAATCCCACCTTTCAGTTTCACAAATAGAGGTGCTGAATACAGAAAAAAAATCTTTCTCTTGGTAAGAATACATTGTATTTTTATGACATTTTCTCCTGGTTACCCCATGGCTAATGAGCTCTAAATTTTCTTTGGTTTCATTCTCTACAATGCCTAATCTAATAGCTGTCTTCTTGGATTTCTTAATAGAGTATGTCTTCACTGTTAGATACATTTCTTGAAATAGGACTTTTGGGTTTACAATAAACTTCTCTGGGTTCATCTAAATATGAACCCATCTAAATATGATTCAGCCTGATTGGTGCTTTTGTTAGTTTTCTTTTTCTGTGTTACAGATTACCTCAAATTTAGCAGTTCTACACAACACCGATTTATTAGTATTTCTGTAGGTTGGTCAAAATCTGGGAATGGCATGACAGAGTTGTCTGTTCTAGAGTCTCACTACAGGCTAAAAACAAAGTGTTGGCAGAACTATATTGTTGTCAGGAGCTGGTATTCTTTTTCTAATCTCACATGAATGGGACAGGACTAAAGACTAAATTTCCTTACTGGCTGTCAGCTAGGAGCTACTGTAACTCCTAGAGACCATCCACATTGCCTCTTCCATCTTCAAAGAAAGCAGTGAGAACTGGTGTCTTTGCAATGAAATAAAATAAAATTAAATAAATAAATAAATGAATAAATAAAATTATATTTTATCCCTTCTTATGCTTTAAGCTTCTTTTGTCAGAAAAACCCAGTCTTTTAGTCTCATCTGATCAGGTTAGGCCCAACAAAGGAAAATCTCTCCACCTTCAAGTCAGTAGATTCATGACTTTAATTAATTACATTTGCAAAAGCCCCTCACAGTAGCACCTAAATTAGCATTTGACTGAATAACTGGGAGAAAGTGCTAGCCCCCTAGAGGACCGGAATCTTGTGACTGTACTAGAAGTCTTCCTACCAGAGTGCTCTTCAGCGTTTCCCCCCTACTCCTATCTGAATTCTGTTCTAAGTACTAAGAGCAACTTCTGACTTTCTCAGAGACCAGCTTTTCCTTCCTTGCCTGTCATAATTGGCTATGAACCAGCTCCTCTGAAATGTTCTTGTTTTGTGGAATCTGCTTGTTTTCTCAGATGCAACATTTCTTTGCCTTGCCCGTCCACATATATCTTTCTTCAAATTATACATATAATCTTTCTTAAAATAGAAAATGATAAATAAACTCCTTTTATAAAGGATACTTTTTTTGTGTTCTTTATATGTGTGACACTTTGTAAGTTTGTTACTTAACACAGTGGAATTGTTAATTTATAATCTATTTTGCTTACTTTTCCCCCTGTAAGACCTAAATTGAACCCTAACTGTTGTGTTTTACAGTAGATCTAATTTATCCTAGTTTTTTTTTTAACCAACACCTGGTACAAAAGACCTTTAGAAATTTTAAAGATAAACCTAGAGATTAGAAGTTACTCTTGGGCCACTGCAAGGTCTGGGGCCTTTTTTTTTTTTTAAAAAAAGCTCAGCTTTCTAAATTCAAAACCCCCATGGTGATAGTAGAGAATTTCCATTCTCTTTGGGATAGTTTAGTCTGAAGATATTTGGATCTCTTGGAGAAAATACTTAACTGGATTTGGGGCAGAAGTTGTCTCCAAAGACAGAAAATTGAAGGGATGGAAGTGGTGTTTTTGTTTTTTTTTTTTTACATTTCAAGGATTTTGCATTGTTTTCGTGTTTCTTGCCTGGTGATAATAATTTGCCTTAGGAAGGCAAATGTTGTATTTCAGTAACAGTAACTCATGAGTCTTCATCATCACACAGTTTCAGAAATTGAAGTTTGGGAAATAGCTTGCCGAACTTCTAGCCATGTTTTTTTTAATCCTTTATAAAATGTTACCTTGGATTCATCAGTTCTAAAAACATGTAATTGTGCAAAGTAACTGTTTTAAGTATCAATATTAATTGTTAACACCTTGATTTATTGACCTCTTTAAGATGTTTCAGAGAGAAGTATAAACCTATACAAACATATAGTATGTATATATGCGTACTTATATGTATGCTTGTATGTTTGTATGTATATGTGCATTTACACACATACTTTGATTAGTTTTTGAATATTAGAAATCCAACTTTTTTTAACCAGCTAACTTTGGATGAGCTCATTTAAATCAAGATATCGAAAATATTGGGGTGCCTGAGTGGCTCAGTGGGTTAAGCCTCTGCCTTTGGCTTGGGTCGTGATTTCTGGGTCCTGGGATCGAGCCCCACATCTGGCTCTCTGCTCAGCAGGAAGCCTGCTTCCCCCTCCCCCTCTGCCTGCCTCTCCGCCTATTTGTGATCTCTGTCTCTCAAATAAATAATTAGAATGTTAAAAAAAAAGATATCAAAAGTATTTGCTAACTGGATACAAAGACTTATTTCCACTAGGTCAGGGGGATCTAAGTGTTTTTAATTTAGTATTCAAATTTTTCAAAATTTACAATGTTTAATTTGTGAAGGATTAAATAATAAAGTTATTCCTGACAGCAAAACATAAAATTTGTAAATGGGAAAAAGCATTTTTGAGTGGTATAAGAATGATTTCAAGTCATCAATTGATGTGCTGTGCTTTCAAGTACAACTTTGAATTTAGTACATTACACCAGAGTCTAAATGTTCTGCATATTGTATTCTGTAATTGTGCAAAAAACAAAAACAAAATAAAAAAAAAAAACACTTTAAGTAATCAGTGATTTTTGTAAAAAAAAAAAAAAGTTCTTTTCTATTTCAGGTAGAATACCATTTGTGTGGAATGGATTTTTTTCTTAATTATACCTTTGTCACTACTCATATGATACATGCTACATCAAAAGTCATTTTTCTTTACAGATTTTTTCCTTTGAAGAACTATTTTAGAGCATTATTTGTATATCATTTAATAGTACTATAAAAAAAGTTTCAGTGCATGTGTGATTATAACACGGTGTTTGTTCAAAATATGTCCTGAAGGTCCATCCCGGTAGAAACAAAACAGTCTTAAGAGATAATACAAAAACGAAAAAACTTCCTGTTATGAAATGAATAGACAGTTTCCACCACCTGCCTTGTCTGGAGGAAACTATAATAGGAAGAGTATGGGTAACAGAAGAATTAAAGTAAATTTCATGTGCTGCTGAAAGGTAGAGATTTTTTTTTAGCTTAAAACTGGAATTAAGAAAAAAAAAAGACTGTCCTAGTGCCAGAGAAATTATACATTTGGTCTAACTTTTGCTAAATTTAATTAAGGTGTTTGGCCTTGTAAATTAGCTGGCATACTTTACCATCCTATTGTCTGTTAAGCCACAACTTCTGTGTCATGGTGACCTTAAGTTAATATGTTAAAAGGGTGAGAATTCTTGGACTGCCAGAGGAGTGAAATTGACATCATTATGTGACCCTATGTTGTGTGTATTTAGTGTCTTTTATAGACAATATCTCAGTTTCATGTAGCTTGGGGAAACTAGAGCTGGAGTTTCTTGGGGATTCTGGTGATTCAGCTGAAGGAAGTAAGACACACAGCTCAATAATCACATTCTATTTCCTGCTATGTCATAGTTACATGTCAAATACATTAGATGTGATGTAGCACACTAGGCTAAGTAAAGTGATTGCTTGTGTTTCCTGGTGGTATCCTGAAGTCTCCATAGAGTTTTATGACTTACTCTCTCCTCCAGCTGCTAAGTGAGGGAAGAAAAGTCATATTCCCAAGTGTCCATTTTGCATAAGAATGACAAGATGTGAAGGATAGATGAAGATTAATGAGATTGTATAATGTCAAGTTGACACATTGTCTTTAGATGGATGATGGTCTGGATTTCCTCAGCAACAAGAGACTTTAGAAAACAACTGAATTTTTATTGATGCCCAAATAACAAAGAGTCTAAACTGTAGGAGTTTATATTGTTCCTTGTTAGGCTCTTGTTTATGTGGCCCCTTTAGAAGAATATAATGTCCAATCCATGGCATTTCATGCACTTTTGTCGGATATTAAGAAATGGTCATGTCTTCTTTCTCAGACATTAAAAAAACCTCAAAATAGTTTAGTTTTATGAATATTTTTTCATTTAGTCACTTGGCTACTTACAGTACTGATGCCTAGTATATAATAGGCTTTCAATAATTATTACTACTATAAAGTATATAGCCTATAAAAGTAGTTTTCTTATAATAGTAAATTTGTAGAATTTTGAAAATTCTGCTGAGTCATCTATGGAAAAGATTGTTCAATTGATGAAAATTTTGGAAGTTATATAGAAATATTGAATAATTCAGGGTTCAGAATCATTTTCTAACTTTGTATGTTTAGCTCATGGATATTATAAACTGGCATTAATTTTCCTTCCAGTTTTTCTAGTAGAGGAAATGTGCTTTAAGAGTTAAATATGACATAATATTTTTATTTCTTAAGTATTACAAATTAAAAGTTGGTTTTATGGATATCTTTGTAACATTGGGAAAACTTAATTAGCATATTTAGAAATGTTGGCAAGTGAGAAGAAAAACATATGTGTCTCCCAATTTTCAAGTGAATTGGGTTCCAAAAATACCTTTAGCACAAAGAGTACAGATATGTTTACAGATGGCTTTTCTCCTTACCTTTCCTAGTTGTAAGTGCCATTCTTTTAATATTGCTATTCTCAGCTAAGTTGGAACTAAAAAGCTGCTTGACCTAACAGACATTAAAATTTTAAATAAGTTATAATTCTTTACTTTCTCATATTTTAGGAAAGGACGTTTATTAATCCTTAATATTGTTTATCAAAATGATGTGGAGAGTCTTGGGGGATTATAAGGTGAGCTGCAATGTGGTCAGGCCTGGGAGGCCTCCTCCAAGTTCATCTTCCAGTTTTAGCTTTACCTTCATTTTACAGGACTCTCAGAAGTGGCTTTATCATTATTGATAGGTGTTTGTGTGTTTGTTTTGTTTGTTTGTTTGTTTGTCTTAAAGCTCTAAGTGTTTCCACCATATCTATTATGGTAGCTTCTGTAAGAGTTTCAGTTTTGGGAATGGACAATTTGGAAAAATGACAAGAGAAGCAAGTCAGAAGTTGTATGTATATATGTCATATCTCATTTAGATGCTAATTAGGTAGAGTCTGTTTATCCCAGTGGTCAGCAAACTGGCCAATCACTTGATTTTGTACCTCTCATGGTCTAAGAATGGTTTTTATATATTTAAATGGTTGAAAAATATGAGAAAGAAAAATAATTTTGTGAGATGTAAAAATGAGGTGAAATTCAAATTTCAATATGTAAAACTTTAGTGGAACACGGTCACCCTAATTCATTAATGTATTGTCTATGATTTGTACTGTAGTAGTTACAGTATCACACAGTATTTATGGCCCATAAAGCCAAAATTATTTACCATATGGATCTTTACAGAACAAATTTACTGACCATTGATCTATCCTTGTAGGCTTTTAGAAGTTTAGTAATGTCTCTTAATGTGTGGTGTCCATACATGAGCCACCGTATCTTTCTAAAGATTGTTTAAATATATTGCATTAATTTTCTAGGGTGCTTGGGTGTCCCAGTTGGTTAAGCATCTGCCTTTGGCTCAGGTCATGATCCCAGGGTCCTGGGATTGGTCCCTGTGTCAGGCTCGCTCTCAACTGGGACCCGTTTCTCCCTCTCCCTGCTCATTCTCTCTCTCCCCCCTCTCTCTTAAATAAATAATAAATAAAATCTTTAAAAACATATGTATTGTATTAATGGCTTAAAATAAATAATAGGAGGGTTGTATTATCTTATTCTTTCAAGTATGTTCCATCTCAAAAGTTCTTTTAATATTTTAAAATATGTTTTTTTGGACTAAATCATTATTCTTTTCAGTTGAATTACTCAACAAAATCCATAAATCTAGAAGTATAGTTTTTTAATTGTATGGATAATGTATTTCTTTTTGTTTGTTTGTTTAAAGATTTTATTTATTTACTTGACAGAGATCACAAGTAGGGAGAGAGGCAGGCAGAGAGAGAAGAGGAAGCAGGCTCCCCGCGGAGCAGAGAGCCCGATGGGGGGCTCGATTCCAGGACCCTGGGATCATGATCTGAGCTGAAGGTAGAGGCCTTAACCCACTGAGCCACCCAGGCGCCCCGGATAATGTATTTCTTAATGGCACTTGAATCTTAAAGTTTCATTGGTTTTTTAGTTTTTTTATAACTGTGAGTTAAATGCCCATTTTAGTATTATCACCGGAATTTTCAGGCTAAGATATTTAAATTTTGAGAAATTAAGATTCTATGTTTAGATGTTTGGTGAATAATATTTTATTTTAATATGCAAATAGGAGTACATTAATCTTCTGTTAGAGAAAGTATAAATAACACAGTACATATTGCCCTTGATACCCAAGTTGTGAAAGAAACTAATTTTTTCAAGATTGGAGTGAACTTGGAAGGCTTTGATAGTCTAGTTATCCTTCTGATACATTAATCCTCCCCTCTCATTGTAAAATTTCTACCCCTCACTTCTCCATCCTTTGCTTACTCTCCAAACTGATGGGAGAGAGGAGATTATTATCTCAATAAATAGACCACTCCATCTTTGTCTCAGATTATTTTTAGGAATTTTGTTGTTCTACTGAACCAGTTGCTGTGTGTCTCCCCAAAGCTTCAACATACCAGCCACAAGTACAGTTTTTAATCTTTCTTCTAATATGGTTCTTCTTTATTTTTGAAAACTGTTATGTGTCTTACATTCTGTCTCACCAACTAGTCTTCTCTTCTCCAGGCTTGACATCTTGTTTTATTTCATCTTTGGCATTCTTATCCTTTTTTTACCCCCTCTGAACTGTTGTTCATTTGTTCCTTTCTCTCTGAAATTATGGCATCCACAGATGAATATACTGTAATAGGTTGTAGTCAGATCAGTACAGAGTTTAGTAAGACACTTAATGCCTTCAGTCTGAATATCATGTCTTCTGCTAATGCATTCCAGGATTGTGTTAGATTATTTGCCAGCTGAATCACTCTGTGGACTGCTGTTGAATTTAAAGTCATCAAGAACAAAACAAAAACAAAACCAAAAAGCCCAAGTGTTTCCTCAGAGTCTTCTGCTAAGTTATAGCTTCCCCGCCTTGGGCTTGTGTTATTAATTTGATTTAAGTCTTAGAAGTTGAGCCATAGTGCGATCAGATCTAGAGGTCTTCCTTCAAGTACAGCTCCTCCGAGCTATTCCTACTTTTCATATGCTTCCCAGAGATTTGCTTTTCCTTAAGTCCAAGTGGTTTCCCAATAGTTTCTGCTAGCCAGCTGCTAGGGCTTTAGGCCTTAGAAGTAGAGGAATTAATTCTTGCTAAATTCATCAAATTACATCCGATCTTTCTAATTTGTCAAGTGTGGGATTCTGTTTCTGCCATTCCCTATATGTGTCTTATAGGTATTAATAGCAGAGGCATTATATATCTTAATTATCAAGAATTTCTCTAGCTTTCTGACTTTTTGAAAAATAGTTTAACCTATGTAATTTAAGAAAGTAAAATTCACCTAATTTACCTTAAGAATACATACTCTGAAATGCTTTGTTTTCTCCAATGGAAATACACAAGATAAGACTTAAATTATATTCAATGAAATTTAGAAATGAAATTATTTAAAAGTATTTTTTTAGCTTTAAAACAGTGCTGAAATAGGTAGTTAATGTCCTCATCACTTCCACTTTTATAGGTGCAGTTTCATGAGTTTGTGATACTACAGGTATTTTATTGTACAAGGAGTTGTGTAATTTTCTTATTTGACCATTTTATTTATAGTGTTTTGGGCACGGGCCTCCCCAATACTTAGCATTTCTGATTGAGTTTTTGTAGTATGCATAGCCTTGGAGAAGGGCTTCTGCATCATGTAAGCAGTTTAACTGTAGAAATGATTCTAGGGGAAAAGGAGATTAGCATATGTAGATGGCAAAGATGTTAAGGACTGGAATGTTATATGTAGACTGTGATAGAAAGACCTGAAATTGATAGTGAGAAATGAGCAATGGGGGAAATGAGGCAGACAGTTACAGATTTGGGGATCTTTGTTTCTCATTCTAGCTCTGTTGCTAACAAACTGTATCCTTTGAAATTATTCATCCTCTCTAGACCTCTATTTCTGTACCTGTCAAAATGTAGTAGATAATCCGGGGTATGTCATTAATGTCCCCAAATTCTCTTATGTTGTGACTTAGAGATAGATAATAATAGATTTTCCAAATGCTACATAAAAGCATGCTATTTACCAAACAAATTTCTGAGGGTTTTTTTTTTTTTTAGGCTTTTTCAGGTGTCACCTCCCCAAACTTTCATGTTGCTGAAAAGTTCTTTTCTTCAAACATGTTATAAAAGTAAGCAAATATTATCCAGGTGTGCGAAAATGACTTTTCTTTTTAACCACTTGATTGTCAGAATAGGGGGGAAAGCCATAAATCAGCCTTAAGGCTGTTGTTGTGTAATAAAAACTTTGGTTGACAGTTAAAGAACACCTTAACTTTTTCACTGAAAATTTATTACTCTTAGAAAAAGAAAACTTGTTAAGCTGCATATTTTCTCCTTTCACAGATGTCTGATCAGTTTTACAGTATCTGTAATGTTTTGGTCTGTTTAATACTCTGTTTTTGAAAACTTAAAATTAATGTAAAAATAATTTTGAGTTAGAACAGAAATATCTAAACATATGATTATTTAAAGTTGAGTCACTTTTAAATTTGAAAAAGCTTCTTCCCATGTATTCTTAATGCTCCTAGGATCTCATATTTGATGTTCAGTGTAGCCAAGAACTAAATCTGAAGCCCTGTATTCAGTATTTTAAGATTATTTGTAGAAGGGCTAATTTGATGATTATTTTTAAAGTGCATAGTGAGTATTAACAGTAATGTGCCATTTTGATGCCTGGCATTCTGTTCAGTGTGTGTGTGTGTGTGTGTGTGTGTGCGTGCGTGCTTGTGTGTGCACTTTGGAAGGGGTGTGCAAAAGTTTTGAGTACCTAATAAAACTTAGTTCTTTTCTTTAAGATATGTATGATCTAATATGAAATACAGGCAGGTTTTGAAGTATTATTATCATAAAACATGCATAGTCTAAACCTTGTTTGCAGTATTATACTGGCATGTACATTCACCATAGATTTGGAAAAAATGGATCTTAGATCTGGTCTTTTAAAACCATGTATGTGTTGGTCTCAGTGAATTTGGTATTGCAGTTACTCTGTTTGGACACAAGATGGTGATACTTACCTGAAATGTTTTCTGAGTGCAGCATCTGTGGCCTTTAGAGGAGGCTTCCCTCCTCTGTCCAGAGGATGAGTGACTTAAGGAAATAAGTGGAATTGGCTTTGTTTTTAAAAATAATAGTTGAAATTTGTGTGTATGTGTGTGTATGTCCTACTGTATATAATTTATTTAACAAATAGTGATTTAATACTAAGTGTAGGTTTGTGTAAGTTTGAGTTGGGGTGAGGTAGGAACATTGAGAAAAGGGAAAGTTGAACAGTGGAGAGGGAACTAGCAGTCATTAGGTATATACTAGGCATCCAGTGTGTGCTGAGTGATTTGCTTATGATCTCTAATTGATTCTAATCAAATATAAGCTTATGTATTTTACACAACACCACTGTATTCCTTAGCTCAATAAATTGTGTAATATTAGTAGTGCTATGTATGTTCTCTCTGGTAAAAACTGTGTATACCATCAGCCAGTGTAGTATATATATATTTTTAATTTTAAGTGAAGTTATCAATCTTTTCTAATAAAAAAAATCCCTGTATAGTTAAATATACATTTACCTTAATATATAGCAATTCTACTTCTAGGTATTTGTCCGAAAGAAATGAAAACTTTGGTCTACACAAAGACCTCTAGGCAAATGTTTATAGCAGCTTTATTTATAATCACTAAACAGCCCCAAATGTCTATCAACCTATGAATGGATAAAGAAGTTCTGCTATGTTCATACAATGAAGTACCACTTAGCCGTAAAAAAAGAAACACATTTCTGATATATACAATAAGATGGAAGCATTATGCTAGGTGAAAGAAGCCAAACACAAAAGGTTAAAGAGTATACTGACTGGTTCTGTTTATGTGGCAGTCTGGAAAAGGCAAGGCCATAGGGACAGAAATCAGATCCAGGAGTTGGGGGTAGGGATTGACCACAAAGTGCCATGAGGAAACTTTTGGGGGTGATGGAAATATTCTACATTTTTGTTGTGGTGGTGATTATAGGACTATATATGTTTGTCAGAACCCTTCTAACTATAAAACTAAACGTGGTGAATTTTACAGTATATAAAGCCTACCTCAAAACCTGACCATTAAACACACTAGGAAAAAAAAAAAAAACTTGTTAATCGCAAATGCAGAGGAAAATGTCAGCTCTGCTTCAGCAACAGTTTCTCTTCACTTGGAGGTAAAGCATTTTGCATTTCAGCTCTTTCCCTCCTTTGCTTGTCTTTTGATAACCCCTTTAGGAACACCTCTCTTTCTCACTGCCTTAGCAGACTCGGAATACCCCAGCAAAGATTTTGATTTCAAGCGTTGCTACCCAGCTTTCAGTACAGAAGGAGGTAGAATTTTAGTGCTAGAAAGATTCTTAGAGAATTTGGCTGGCAAACTAGAGATTTTACAAATAAATCTTTTAGAGAAGTTATTCTCAGTAACAAAAGTCAGTTTGTTATGCATATATTAAGGACAGTTTCTAATCTGGTTCTTAGTGTAATAAAGTATAGCTAGAATTCTGAAAATATACTTTTATCCCTTCCTTCCCTCCTTCCCTTCTTCCTTCCTGTGCTAGATTCTACTTCTGTCTCCTGGAAGGGACAGTGCAGGTGAACCAGACAAGTGCTTTGGATCATTATGTTGCATATCAAGTAATAGTGTCTACCTTTTAGCAGCTTTTCAGTCTATGGAGCTGGTAACATCTATGGCCTGGGGGTTACATGTTTGATGACAGACTTATTCAGAAGTATGTTTTGTTATAGAAAAAATGCTAAGCCAATTATAATACTAGTGTCTTTTGGAAATCTTGATCCTGAAGCTTCTCTTTTTTTTTTTAATTAAAGTAGCAAAAAAAGAATATTTGATGTAGTAAGATAAAAGCAAGGGATAGTATATTTTATCAAAGTAGAAAGGTAAAGAAAATTATTAATATTTGAGAAGCACATTTAGGATATTTTTGGGTATTTAGGAGTTCTTCATTAACTCCATATTTTCAGGCTTAATGATATACTTGTTTCCTCTTGATGAAATATAGGTGTGTTTTTTCAGAGGCCAAGTAGAACGCTCATATTTTATTAAAAGTAGTATCCTGTGAGGTAGTCACAGGTCATTACTGCTGAGGAACGTTAACTTAGAAAGATTTAGTAAACAGCCTGATTTGGTGGAGCTGACAGTTTAACAATCCAGGCAATTTAATTTAGAACTTATACTTTAAACCACAAAACTAAATAAATTCTTAAGTTCTGTGTTAGATTTAATGTCTTTGAGTTGATTGTATATTTAATATTCTGATCAGCTTTTGCTTTGTATTTATAAATTTGAATTCAATCTCTGACATTTGCATTGTATTAGATGACTGGTAGACCTCTGTATATGTATTCTCGTAAAAACTATGGTATACCGTCAGGCAGTATAGTAGCTTTATTCACACTTTAAGTGAGGTTATCAATTTTCACTTAAAAATCAAAAACGGAGAAAGGAAAGGAGGGAAAGGAGAGAAGGAAGGAGAACTGGAGTTTGTGTATATTGTTATTGTTGAAGTTATGTTTTGTTTATTTGATTTAGTTGATTAGAATTGGAAAAGTAAGCATTAGCAAGTAAGGAATAAATTTACTTTTATATATCTAGGAAAATCTAACAAGACTTAAAGCAATTAGATACAGAATGAACTAAGCAGAGAACAGAAAACTGAGCTCTCCGCTTATTTTTGTAGTTTTATTGAAACATAGCCATGCCTATTGTTGCATAGACTATTTAGTCAATAAGATAAAAATGTTTACTATCTGGCCCTATGGAAAAAAGTTTGCCAACCCTTGAACTAAATTTTGGATCAGTACTATTCAGATAAACTGTTAGTTGTCTTAGAATGAGTCAGCCACCAGATATTCATTGAGCACCTGCTATGTGCCAAGCAATTGTGCTAGGTGAAAGAGAGGCAAAAACAAATATGTCCTACAAAAATGTTTGACTTTCCTTTTTATTAATAGTTATAACATAGGTTACAAAATGCTAGGAATTGTAAGACTGGGAAATGCTTGTAAGACAGATCTCATTTATCTGAACCAACAATAATGCTGCACCTCTTGGGCAGTGATAATATTAATTATCTGATTCTCCAGCTTCTTTTCTCTCTCTAGTTCTTCTGATCCCCTTTTATACTACTCAGCTGTTTTTTTTCTATAGATTTATTACCACATAGTTTACTTATTTATAGCATTTATTTTTGTGTCTCCCCACATAAGCTTCATAAGGGCAAGGATTTTGTTTACTGATTTATCCAAGTGCCTAGAACTCATAGTAAGCAGTTAGTATGAAGGCAACCTGCCTTACATATTCTTATTAACTGTATCAGTGCATTTGGAAAATACCAGCTTTTTTTATGTCAGCTATAATTTTGCTGATTTGAAATGATAATTTGCTGAGGTAACTTGTATGTCTCTTTAACTTGTTCTATGTTCTTCATTGAGAAAACTAGTATTTCTTACTTTTTTACCTCCTCATTTTATCACCAGTAATATACTGTTTACATAGTTTTTTCTTGGGAGTGATAAATATTTAGTAAAAGATGTTTTAGGTAGTTCAGTAATGTATTTATTGAATAGAAAAATGCACACTAAGATCAAAGCTATGTTAACTACTCTGATGGCCTTGTGGATGTAATGTAGGTGCACATTTAATCACCATTAAAATAATTAAAAATAATTTCTCATAAAACTTCTTTCTTTTAGTTATACTCATGAGCATATTTTGGTGATAGTTGATTTTTCTGCCTACACAGTTTGCAGAATGGGTAAGAAGAGGAGTGGTTTTGTTTTATTTTTCTCTTTAAAGATTTATTTATTTATTTGACAGAGATCACAAGTAGGCAGAGAGGCGGGTAGAGAGAGAGGGGGAAGCAGGCTCCCCGCCAAAGAGAGAGCCTGATGCGGAGCTCGATCCCAGGACCCTGGGACCATGACCTGAGCCGAAGGCAGAGGCTTTAGCCCACTGAGCCACCCAGGTGCCCCAGAAGAAGAGTGTTTTGTAGCCAAGTCTCTGTATCTTGGTATCTCACCATTCACATTTGTGACCTAAACCTCTGTGTCCCATGAGAAAAACCAAATGTTCTCATAAGCAACAAGGATTTTCTTCATGGAAAACAAAGAAGTAAAAATGTAGTCCAAACAAAGGTATAATGTGTATACTGAATATTATAAGTCTATCTATATAGATATGAATATATTAATATAGGGCTTATGCATTTAATTGTAGGATTTTTTTCTTCAGTATTATATTGAAAGAAAAGATACAAAATTGAATACATGCAGGGAATTAAAAATCCAGAAATATAGCTGATAACAATTATTACCACTTTTAATTGAGCACGCATATATCATCTATAATTCTAATGAGCCTGCAAAGTATATTTCTGTTTATATTTTGAAGATCAGGAAATTGATATTCAGAGAGATTAAATGACTTGCCATGGTTCAAGAGCTAATAAGTCATAAAGGTAGTATTGCAATGCAGGGCTTCCTGTTCCTCCAAATACCTTATGTTTTATCCTACAGCATGTCCATTTCTCATGTATTATCAACATGTGCTACAACCTGACTATATTCTATACCTGTATTTGTTTAAAAATTTTACATTTTATAACATTTACACTACATAGTTGTTTTTTAAATTTTTTACAATTGTTTTATTGTTTACTTTTTAGTTTTTGATTTTATTTTAATTCCAGTATAGTTAACATACAGTGTTATATTTATTTCAGGTGTACAATATAGTGATTCATCCATTCTATGCATTACTCAGTGCTCATCATGATAAATGAACTCTTAACCTCCCTCACCTGTTTCACCCATCCTCCCATCCATTTCCCTCTGGTAACTATCAGTTATCTTTAGTTAAAAGTCTTTTTTTTGTTTGTTTGTTTATCTCTTTGTTGTTCATTTGTTTTGTTTCTTAAATTCCCCATATAGTAAGATCATATGGTGTTTGTCTTTCTCTGACTTATTTCACTTAGCATTATAGCCCATATAGCCGTCCATGTTGCTGCAAATGGCAAGATTTCATTCTTTTTTAGGGCTGAATAATATTCCTCTGTGTGTGTGTGTCTTTATGCATTCATCAATCAATGGGGACACTTCTGTAATTTGGCTATTATAAACAATGCTGCAGTATGCACAGGAGTGCATGTATCTCTTTGAATCAGTGTTTCTGTGTTCTTTGGGCACATACCCTGTAGTGGGATTACTGGATCATAAGTAGTTCTATTTTTAATTTTTTGAGGAACCTCTATACTGTTTTCCACGGTAGCTGCACCAGTTTGCATTCCCACCAAGAGTGCAAGAGGGTTCCTTTTTCTCCACATCTTCCCCAACACTTGTGGTTTCTTCTGGTTTTGTTTGTTTGTTTGTTAGTTTTAGCCATTCTGACAGATGTGTCATAATGAGGTGTGTCATAATGAGGTGATACCTCATTATGGTTTTGATTTGTATTTTAAATGATTGATGGTTAACAATGTTGAGCCTCTTTTCATGTGTCCATTGGCCACCTGGATGTCTTCTTTGGAGAAATGTCTATTCATGTCTTCTGCCCATTTTAATTGGATTATTTGTGTTTTGAGTGTTGCATTGTATAACTTCTTAATGTATTTTGGATACAAGCCCATTATTGAATATGTCATTTGCAAATATCTTGTCCCATTCAGTCGGCTGTCTTTAGTTTTGTTGATTATTTCCTTTGCTGTGCAGAAGCTTTTTATTTTGATGTAGTCCCATAAGTTTATTTTTGCTTTTGTTTTCCTTGCCTCAGAAGACATGTCTAGAAAAATGTTGCTATGACCAGTGTCAGAAAAATTACTGCCTGTGTTCTCTTCTAGGAGTTCTAGGATTTGAGGTCTCACATTTAGGTCCTTCATCCCTTTTGAGTTTATTTTTGTGTATGGTGTAAGGAGGTGGTTCAGTTTCATTCTTTTGCATGTGGCTGTCCAGTTTTCCCAATACCATTTGTTGACGAGACCATCTTTTCCCCATTGCATATTCTTGCCTCCTTTGTTGAAGATCAACTGACCATGTGATCATGGGCTTATTCTGGGCTCTCTGTTCTGTTCCATTGATCTATGTGTCTGTTTTTGTGGTAGTACCATTCTGTTTTGATTACTACACCTTTGCAGTACATCTTTAAATCCGGGATTGTGACACTTCCAGCTTTTACTTTTTTAAAATGGCTTTGGCTATTTGGGGTCTAATGTGGCTCCATATGAATTTTAGGATTTTTTGTTCTGGTTCTGTGAAAAATGCTGTTGGCTACTTTGATAAGAATTGCATTAAATCTGTATATGGCTTTGGGTTGTGTGGACATTTTAACAATATTTATTCTACATTGCATAATTTAAAATTTTAAGTACATAGGGTGCTTCTAAATAACCTGAGGAGAGTGTTATACAAAAGAAAATGGTTTCCTAATTCCAGAGAGTGGTACATGAAGGGGACAAATACCTCTTTGTCATTTTTAAAGTTAAAACCGTTGCTGTCCAGAGGTGCCTGGGGGGCTCAGCTGGTTAAGCATCTGTCTTCAGCCCATTCATGATCCTAGGGTCCTGGGATCAAGCCTTGAACTGGGCTCTCTGCTAAGCGGGGAGCCTGCTTCTCCCTCTCCCTCTGCTTGCTGCTCCACCTGCTTGTGCCCTCTTTTTCTCTCTGTCAAATAAAATAAATAAAATCTTTAAAAAAAAATTGTCCACTTTTAAGCTGACATATATTCTTTTATTTTACTTTTCTCATAATATTTATTAGGCCTTATATAGCCATGTATGTGCATACATATAATTACCAACATGATTTTTGAAGTTTATTTTTGTTTAAAATATATTTTTTTTAAGATTTTATTTATTTGACAGACAGAGATCACAAGTAGGCAAAGAGGCAGGCAGAGAGAGGAAGGGAAACAGGTTCCCTGCTGAGCAGAGAGCCCGATGCGAGGCTCGATCCCAGGACCCTGGGATCATGACCTGAGCTGAAGGCAGAGGCTTAACCCACTGAGCCACCCAGGTACCCCTTGTTTAAAATATTTAATGATCCAAAAGTTTTTAAATAAGAGTTTTATACATAAAGGAATTACACAAAGAACATCTTTATTTTATTTTTTTTTTAAAGGAATTTATTTATTTATTGCAGAGCATGAACAGGGGGAGGGGCTGAGGGAAGAGGGAGAAGCAGACTCCCCACTGAGCAGGGAGCCTGATACGGAGCTTGATCCCTGGACCCTGGGATCATGACCTGAGCTGAAGGCAGATGCTTAACCAACTGAGCCACCCAGGTTCCCCCAAAGACCATCTTTACTATATAAATTAATTGATGAAGGGACTGAGATGTTCTTTCGTACTTTTATCACTGTAGTCTATTTTTTCATGTCATTAATCAAGATTAGCATGCCATGTTAGCCAGGAAATTTAGATAATTTCATTCTGCAGCCCTTAATATAAGATCCTCTTCTAGTTCTTCTAAATTCAGATGTGTAGTTCTAAAAATGAATACTTTGCTTCATTGATGTTTTCCTTTTTTAAACTATTAAGAAATAATGTATTGTGTTCACCATGATTTGAGAGTATATGACCTATGAACACTTGTATTCTGATTGAGAATAGAATTTTATATTGTCTGTTTAGCATAGCTAAATTTGTGTATGTTCTTCAAATTTTACTTTTAATAAGACAATGAAAAGGACTCATTAAGCTATTTGGTGGAAGCGACTGAGAAGCCACAGGTCAGTGATGGAAGAAGCATTTCTGATAAAGGTTATATATTAAAATCTTGTGGTGGCTTAAGAAAAAGAGCACTAGTCTTGAAAAGCTGAGAAATTTAACTTGAAGCAGTGTATTTAATTCTTTGACTTTCAAATGACTCCTTATGGCTGTTTCCCATTCCTACCTATCACAAATTTAACTTTTCCCCTTTTATAGTACATTATAAAGTCAGAAAAGAGTAAAATGTCAATTATATGGTGAAGATGTTTTGTGCATATAATACAAGGACCTTATGAATACTGTTCCTTAATACCAAAGATTGCTGTAAGTTTATGTGTTGATGAATATATAGATGAATGAATGAATGAATGAATTTATTTGGGGCTCTGGACTCCTAAATTATTTGGAGCCTGCCTTGGAATGGAAGATCCTTCTCCTTGGTTTTGAAAACATTAAATTAAAAGGTATCTTAGGGGTGCTTAGGTGGCTCAGTTGGTTAAACATCTGGCTCTTGATTTCAGCTCAAGTCATGAACTCAGGGTCTTAGGATTGAACCCTACATTGGTTCTACACTCAGCATGGAATTTGCTTGAAATTCTCTCTCTCCCCCCTCCCCCCCTCCCCCTCTCCCCCTCTCTCTCTCTCTCTCTCTCTCTCTTAACCCCTCTCTGTCTGCTCCTCATCCTGCTCAGGTGCATGCACTGTCTCTCTCTCTCTCTCTCAAATAAGTAAATAAATAAACAAAATCTTTTTCTTTTTTTTTTAGGTGTCTTAATGTTGGTTTTAGCTATTTTCTATAATTGTCAAAAAGAAGCTATATAGTCCTCCTAAAGATAAATAAGGAGATAATGAAAAACACAATGAGCTAAACTGTTAATTTTTGTTTATGTATTCCTTAGTTCATCAGGATTAAAATTACAAACCAGATTTGACCACCACAGGCCATTTACATACAAACCTTTTGACATGTAACATTCAAATTGTCCTCTAAATCCAAGAAATAGAATCTAAAGTTACTATACATTTATTAACTTCATCAAAAGTAAATGGCAAATTCCTTCTGCAAAATAAAAATACCAAGAAAATAAAGCACATAGGAAAAATCTAAACAAAGCTTCCTTCCCCTGGGGACACTTTGGAAGGACCTTTAAAACACTGGAAACAAATGAAAAATTATTAATACTTGGGAATCAGATAAAAACTAAAAACGTCACTATTCTCTATTTAAGTTTCTATCCTCCGCGTTTTGTATTTTTAGCCAACCATTCAAACAAAAGGAATCTATATCACTGTTCTTTCTGACAGAAAAGAAACTAATTTTCTTAAATGATACAGATACATGGACTATCAAAAAAAATCACATTTTGAAATCAAGAACTATATTATTACTGTCCGATAACAAGAACACCAATGTGAAACACTCTCATATTAACTCAAAAGGGGACTGCATCCCTGCCTGAATTCAGTTACTAGGAACTAATGTGGAGTCATTTACATGTTTATATTTTCTCTTTTACATATTTGTAAATATCTGATGATTGTTAATTTTACTTATCTTTTTGTGCATTTTGTTACATTTATATTCATTGGTTTTGAGTAACTTATTATACGTATAAGTGCACATTTTAAAAGATGGTCCTTCTAAAGCTTTGCTTGTGGTCTTTGCTAGGAAGATGATTTAGATGCATGGAGAAGGTTGCTTGCTTTACTATTTATCATTTTCCCAGACAAATCCATGGAGACAGGCTGCTGATAGGATAGGAGAAAAACAACAAAAACAAATACAGTGCTTTGGCCTGGAACTGAATTGTATTATCTGTGCTGTCAGCTAGAGTCTTTGCTCACTTACCCAGACAATCTCCACAAGGATTAAAACTTCCCTCTGCATTAGTGATAGCCTTTAGTATACTGCAGCCTCATGTCCAGTTTAAAAAAAAAAAAAAATCTGGTTATAAACAGTTTTTAATAGTTTGCAAAATCCTCACCAGTTCAGCCTTTGGGGAGAGTGATGATGCTGATAAATCAGATAGGTATATCATAATTAAATTGCTAGTCGCCTAGATTTTAGTTTTAGTTTCTATATATAACTCCTCACAACCCCAACTCTGGGCCTGATTTGAATACTTACAGTGATGGATGTACTGCTAATTCAAGTTATTTTTGAGGACTTTTTTTTAAAATAAAGGTTATAAGAATTTTGATTTTGCATGAAAGTTCAGAAAGGTAGGATAATAGGAACAAAGAACAACAACAAAAACATCTCAGAAGATTGTGTAAACCAAACAAAACCAGTTAGAACCAGCTTCTTCATTAAGCAGTGAATGTCTGAACTGACCAGGAAGGTGACTATCTCTTCTTTTCTTAAAGATTTCTGCTAGTAAGGATTTTATAACCTTCTGTAGTTCTCAACCTGATGATTTTTCTCCCCACCCCACCCCCTGCCATTTGGCAGTATCAGAAGACATTTTTGGTTGAGGCAAATGGATTGGTGATATTGGTCTCCAGTAGGTAGAGGCCACAGGTGCTGCTGAATGCCTTATATAATGTACAGGAGAGCTCGGGCACCAAAGTATTATCCAGCCCCAAAGTCAGTAGTGTCGAAGTTGAGAAACTGTGCTCTCAAGCATGGATTTTTATCTTGATGGGAGTTTTTCCAAATGAATACCCCCACCAATGTTTATAATGTTTTATAGGGAGTTTATTTGTTTGGGTTACAATAAGAGAAAAAAGAGGATTTAGACATTGACTTGGGGATTTATGAACATGGTAAACAAAATATTTTTTTTTAAAGATTTTATTTATTTATTTGACAGACAGAGATCACAAGTAGGCAGAGAAGCAGGCAGAGAGAGAGAGAGAGGGGGGAGCAGGCTCCCTGCTGAGCTGAGAGCCTGATGCAGGGCTCGATCCCAGGACCCTGAGATCATGACCCGAGCTGAAGGCCGCAGCTTAACCCACTGAGCCACCCAGGTGCCCCAAACAAAACATTCTTTGAAAAATGCTCATCGAGACAATATGCTGATCTCATGATACAAAGAAATGGAAAACCATGCTATTTTATCATAGAAGGACATGGGAAACTTTATATATTTTTTTAACCTTCATAAATATTGAAGGAAAGTTCTACTTTGTAGGAGATAGGGTTATATAGAATTATTTCTGTATTGGTAAATTAAATCATTTAATAATAAAGTAATCACAATATGAAAATTATTTTGGTAAAATATTTAATATCATGAAGCTCTGAATTCATTTCTTAGATGTGGCTGTTGGTAATTTATTTGCTGTCTAAGCTTCAGTTAACACATTCAGAAAGTCAGGTGTAGTTTTAAGCTTGTCAGATGGGTGTTTGTTAATTTCTATTTGGTAGTTTGTATTGACATTAAAGTTTTGGGGTTTTTTTTTTTTTTTAGATGAATTAAAAGAATTGTCCAATCTTTAACCAATTGCTGGGCCTCAGTGTAAGGAATAGGCATGCCCTTGTTCATTTCTCAAGTGGAGTATGACAGTGCTTCCATTCATTTTTATATTGTCTACTCAATCAAAATAATTTACAGTAAAAAGAAGTATATGTAAGGCCGCATGTATAAACACAAACACACCTAGTAACTTAGTAGTGGTAGGGAAATTAGAGACTGACAAAAAGTGTTTGTTTACATTGCCTTCCAGAGATTAAGGATTTGGGAACCTGACCTGGGATCCAGGGCATGCCCATAACAACCATTGCGGTTCATGGAACCTCATGGAACATATAGCTTCTAAAGAGATTTAATAATATTCCATCCATCATGCTAAAACAAAAACAGACATTGGGGACTAGATGTAAGTGATATTCTTGAACCCACTCTATTAAAATTGCAATTGATCTTGTGTTTTAAATCATGTTATCTGCCACACCACCCACACCCCATTAATGAACTGAATGGAAAAAGTCATACTTTTTGTAAAGGAGAGGGTAAAAAAAATGCAGCTTGAAGTAAAAAATCATAGCCAATTATTTTACCTTTGTTTACATGTTTAAGAAGTTGTCTCTTTGCTGGAGACAGATAGGAAAACTACATTCTATCACCAACAAAAGTCCTCTTGGGTTTTTGTTTTGTTTTGTTTTTTAAGTGAAGAAACGAACCACAGTTACGTTAGCGTAGAAAAAATTCAGAGAAGAAATTATATCTCAGCTAGAGTTGAAAAATGCAAAGTTTACTGATTAGAGACTAATGTATAAAAATAAGTTCTAACAGAAAGCAAAGGAATGAATTTGTTGTTATTCTGTATATTCTTTTAGTTATTATTTTTTATTTCTAAATAATATTTTGTTTACATGATATTTTGAATAGGTAATCTATATTAAATGATATAAAGATCAAATCTGTAGAGAGATATACATAGTGATACCTTACTCTCACTTCTGTATCCCATTCTTATCTCCCTCCCCCTCACCTCATTTTTTATTAGTCTCTTTCTCTTTATTCTTCTAGTGTTTTTAATAAAGGCAAATATGTATATTTACTTATTGTTTCCAATACCCATATTCCCCAAAAATCTAAGATGTAGGAAACTATTCATATGCATCAAATGCTTTGCTTTTTTTTCCACTTAGCACCATATCTTGGAGATCTTTCTCAGTACATGGGTATTTTCTTCATCCTCTTGTAGGCAGCATAAACACAGAACTACATACAAATAGTCCCCTATCAATGGACTCTTGGACTGTTGCCAGTCTTTTGCCATTACTAACAACCTTGTCCAAATGTTATTTTGTAGTTGTGTGGGTTTGTCATAAAGTGGGAATACTGTGTTAAAGGGTAAATGCTTTTGTAATTTTGGTAGATGTTGCCTTATTTCCTTCTACAGTGGTTCTACCATTTTGCTGTTTCACCAGTAATTTTTTTTTTAAAGATTTTATTTATTTATTTGACAGACAAAGATCACAAGTAGGTAGAGAATCAGGCAGAGGGTGGGGGGCGGGGAAGCAGCCTCCCTGACGAGCAGAGAGCCCAATGCGGGGCACGATCCCAGGACCCTGGGATCATGACCTGAGCTGAAGGCAGAGGCCTCAACCCACTGAGCCACCCAGGGGCCCCATGTTTCACTGGTAATTGTTAACGTGTCAGGATTTCCAGGTTGGTTATCTCCAGGTAACTACTGGTTGGTTATTTCCAGGTAACTACTGGTTGGTAACCAATAGTTAATTGAAAAAAAAATCAAAAGAGGAATTTTTAAAATATTTTAGGTAAAGTTTGATTTTTTTCCTTAACATAGACATTTAAATATGCCTTAATTTGTTATTCATTCGTTTCAGGGCAAATGAGTTTCTTTGAGAATATAATCCACTGATTGAAGTTCCATGATATCCCTTATCTAAACCTCATTGTATTGATTTCAGTGTTTGACTCTAATGTAGTGAGAACTTAGGGCACTCTGAGTTCTTTTACAGATGTTCTGCTTATACCAAAATAGTTATTTTAGTTATTTACCTTGATCGAATTTTCCTAAGGATTTGCCTTGATTTTTATGGAAATAGTCATGTTCTTGTTAACAGTCATATTTTATTGGTTTATACAGTATCTATTTATATCACATTATTTTAATATTAAATAATTGTTAAGCTAGAATTTTTCAATCATGATTTCTTAATTATTTTTCTTCACTGATGTTATCATTGTGCTTATTAATCTCCTGGCCATATTAAGTGCTCAGTAAAACCTATTGAACAGAAGAGAGGCAGGGAAGAGGTAGTGTTGGGAACAGGCTCAGCTGACTTTTGCTTTGCACCCAGAACGAGAGATCAAAGGTTTGTGAGGAGGAGGAACTGGGGCTATAGCAGAGGTAATCTTATCGGCCAGTGATAGTTAGCCTGCCATGGCAGGTACAATCATGTATTGGAAAATTAAGACTTCTACAGTACTTCTTCCATAAAGAAATTGAAAGGGCGGTGGCCTAAAGGAAGTCTTAATTCCAGGTTCTAATTCATTTACTTAGGATAAGTGCCAGACTGGGCTAGACATCTTTATATTATACTCTTGCCCAGCCAGCAGCTTATTTTTTCAAAAAGATACTAGGACTAGTTGAATGTTTTCTAAATTTTCTTTTTCCCTGTGCATCACCATGAATTTGCCATATTCATATACCACTTTACTACTCTTTACTTTATATTTTTCTTCAATTAGTATTTTAAACACTTAGATAAATTTAATAAATAAGGATAATCTCCCTAAAAGGACTGCTTGCCATAAATAAAAACAACAGTAAAAAGTAAATGCAATGAAAACAAAACAGTGCTATTAAATGAAAGTTGTGTGATCTTTACAGATCTTTTGCTCTGAGCAAAACAAGATTAGCAAGTTATGTGTCCCTCACATACGCCAAAAAAAAAAAAAAAAAAAGATAAGGCAGAAAGGGTAAAATGTTAATAATAGGTGAATTCAAGTAAAGGTTGTGGAGAGGTTCTTTGTATTCTTGCTTTTCTTAAAACTTTAATGTGAACTTGAAATAATCTCTTAAAAAGAAATTTAATATATATAATAGAATATTACTCAACATCAAAAAATGAAGTTTTGCCATTTGCAACAATGTGGATGGAACTCTAGAGGGTATTATGTTAAGTGAAATAAGTCAATCAGAGAAAGACAATTGTCATATGGTTTCACTCATATGTGGAACTTAAGAAACAAAATAGAGACACATAGGAGAAGGGAGGGAAAAATAAGGCATAATCAGAGAGGGAGACAAACCATAAGAGACTCTTTACCACAGGAAACAAACTGAGGGTTGTTTGTGGGTAACAGGGTGATGGGCATTAAGGAGGGTGTAATACTCAGTGTAATGAGCACTGGGTATTATATTATATACCCAGGAATCACTGAACTTTACCTCTGAAACTAATAATATACCAAATGTTAATCAAGTGAGTTTGAATTTTTAAAAATGCAGAAAATAAATTGATAACGCAGATAAAAAAAATAACAAGAATTTGGATAATTCAAAAAAAAATGAGCCTGTGGATATTGGAAAATTAAAAGGGGAATAAAATTTTAATGTTATTTATTTAATGTAGTATCCATGTATCATCTGAAAACATTTCAGGTTATTGTAGGTATTCCATTCTTCCAGAAATAGCATGCTAGATGGTCTCTAAGGTCATTTCTGGTTCTTATCTTCAGTGACACAGTATACATTATATTAAGGCAGCATAATGAAAACTATATGCACTCCCAATTCAGTATTTCAATGAGTAACATTATGGAGGCCAAGAATGAGGGAAGGCTGTTGTTGGGTAAAATAGCCTGAGTGGGTTGAATAGTAGAAGTAGCTTAGGAAGAAAACCCTAGACTGTTTCAGTTGTGTAGAAGAAAAAATATTAGGTAAGAAAGTTTTTGAGGGGATTCAGAGAGCTTCTGCCTAACACACAAATTAATTATTAAGTTTTTTCTTATTTGAATAAAACTGATCCTGCTGTATTTGATTTCTGATAATAAGAGACTCTAAGAACTTTGGGTATGGATGTATTTCTGTAAAATACTACCACACCATTAATTGAGAATTTTTTATGTGCTGATGCTATTCTAAATTCTTTATATAGATCAGCCCACTCATTTAGTTCTTACAGCAATCATACGAGGTTATGAGGTGGTCTTGATTCTCTCTATAGATAAAGAAAGTGAGGCTCAGGGCTCAGATAATTAGATCAAATTTATATTACAGATAAGTGATGGAACCAGACTGTGTGACTTGAAAGTCCAAGGCTTTAACTTTTCTTCTCTACCATGTATATTTTTATAGTGTATGTGTGTGTGTATGTGTGTGTGTGTGTGTGTGTGTGTGTGTTTCATCATAATTAGGGACTTCTGCCTTTTAGTTGTATCTTATTTTGTTCTATTGTTAGGCCTTCAGTTACTTTATTTCTTTACACGTATTAAGTATAGTCATTGTATATTTAGCTTCAAAAACTTTCCAATATATTCAGTCTTTGAACATGTGATTCTTTGTCTTGCAATAACTCATTCTTTGATGTTGTATGTCCTCTGTTGTGTGTGTGTGTGTGTGTGTGCGTGTGTGCGTGAACATGTGCGCACGCGTGAGGTTTGGTTTTGTTTTAAGATTTATTTTTAGAGAGAGAGCATGGGGGAGGGGCAGAGGGAGAGAGAGACTTAAGCAGACTCTGCACTGAGCATGGAACCTGACACAGGGTTCAGTCTCATGACCCCAAGATCACAACCGGAATCAAAACCAGGATTCAGATATTTAGCCCACTGTGCCACGTAGGTACCTCTAGTGTGTGTCAATTTTGTTAGCTCATGTTTCTTGGAAGTTTATTTTTGAGGTTTGAACTTGCAGTTTTTTTCTATTACGGAGAGTTTTGCAAGGTACTTGGAGACAATATTATCCGAAAACATTTAAAAAAAAATTTTTTTTAAAGTTTCCATTTATGACATCATTTCAGACTTACATAACAGCTATAGTAATTTTACAATAAATTTCTTTAAATCTTTAACCCATGTTCCCCAGGCGTTGACATTTTCCACATAGGTTTATTATTTTCTCTACTTGTATTTCTAAGTTTTTTTTGAACCATTTGAAAGGATGTTATATATATGATGACTTTGCCCTAAATACTTGAATGTGTGTTGCCTTGAAACCAAGGCCATTCTCTTAAAAAAAAAAAAAAAAAAATCATGATTCATTGATCAAAATCAGGAAACTAATCCCAATACAATGCTATTATCTAATCTGTAGATCCTATTCACCTTTTGATAATTACCCAATGTCCTCTGCAAAAAAGAAAATACAGTGGTATGATGTGTAACATGTAGTTGTCATGTTTCTTTATTCTCCTTTAATATGAAATAGTTCCTCAGTCTTTCTTTGTCCTTCAGGATTTCAGTACTCTTCAAGAGTAAATGACAGTTATTTTGTAGAATGTCCCTCAGTTTAGGTTTTTCTGATGTTTCTTCATGAGAACTTCAGGTTATGCATTTTGACAGGAATACCACAGATACGGTATTCTCTTATGAGGAGGCACATGATTGTGATTTGTACCATTATTGGTGATGTTATCTTTGAACACTTGGTTAAAGTGATGTCTTTCAGGTTTCTTTACTTCGAAGTTACTGTTTTTCCATTGCAGTTTATAATTATCTTGTGGGGATATACTTTGAGCCTATGTAAATATCGCAGTACTACTGAGACTTTCACCACTAATTTAATATTCTATTGATGCTTCTTGCCTGAACCACTTATAATCACAATGGTCGGGTGATTTTTCTCATTGCAGGATTTTTCTGTGAGTATTGACTGGCTTTCTACTATAAAGAAGAAATTTCCCTTTTTCCTTATGTCTATCACTATAGACTTAGGGATTTTTACTTTATTCATTGTCTGTTAATACTCACTATCATTGTTTATTCTGATTCTCAGATTGTCCCAGTTTAAGCCAATGGGATCACATTCAAGCTCTTGTATTCTTTTTATTATATCTCCATCATTCCTTTATACTTTCTTTCTTACATTGAGATAGATATTCTGAACCAACATTATACTTATCCTGCTGCAGTCCTGAAATCAGTCACTTTTCCAAAAGGTTCTGATCCCTTTTGATGGACAATGGTATTTAGAAGCCAAGTTGTGCATACTGACTCTGCTAATTGCTTCTGGGGTGTCCAGGACAACTTTAAGATTTTAGCTTAAAATTTAGGGAAGGGGCTATGTGGGCAATCTTATATAAGATTTGTGGTTATAATTACTTTTTTAAAAAAATTCTATTTTATTTTTTCAGTGTTCCAAGATTCATTGTTTATGCAACACACCCAGTGCTCCATGCAATACATGCCTGCCTTAATACCCACCACCAGACTCACCCATCCCCTCACCGCCCCCTTCCAAAACCCTCAGTTTGTTTCTGAGTCCACAGTCTCTCATGGTTTGTCTCCCCGCCCCAATTTCCTCCAGTTCACTTTTCCTTTCCTTCTCCTAACATCCTCCATGTTATTCCTTATGCTTCTCAAGTAAGTGAAACCATGTGATAATTGACTTTCTCTGCTTGACTTACTTTACTTAGCATAATCTCCTCCAGTCCCGTCCATGTTGATACAAAAGTTGGGTATTCATCCTTTCTGATTGCTGGCATAATATTCCATTGTATATATGGACCGTATCTTCTGTTTCCTTTTGTCTGTTGAAGAGCATCTTGACACTTTCCACAGGTTGGTTATTGTGGACATTGTTGCTATGAACAGTGGGGTACGGATGTCCCTTCTTTTCACTACATCTGTATCTTTGGAGTAAATACCCAGTAGTGCAATTACAGGGTCATAGGATAACTGTATTTTTAAAATTTTTTGAGGAATCTCCACAGTTTTCCAAAGTGGCTGCACCAATTTGCATTTCCACCAACAGTGTAAGAGGGTTCCCCTTTCTCCACATCCTCTCCAACACTTGTTGTTTCCTCTCCTGTTAATTTATGCCATTCTAACTGGTGTAAGGTGGTATCTCAATGTGGTTTTGATTTTAATTTCCCTGATGGCTAATGATGGTGAACATTTTTTCATGTGTCTGTTAGCCATTTGTATGTCTTCTTTGGAGAAGTGTCTGTTCATGTCTTCTGCCCATTTTTGGACATGATTATCTGTTTTTTGGGTGTTGAGTTTGAGGAATTCTTAATAGATCTTGGCTATCAGTCTTTTGTCTATAGTGTCGTTTGTGAATATCTTCTCCCATTCCGTGGGTTGCCCCTTTGTTTTGTTGACCGTTTCCTTTGCTGTCCAGAAGCTTTTTATCTTGATGAAGTCTGAAAATTCATTTTTGCTTTTGTTTCCTTTGCCTTTGGAGACGTGTCTTGAAAGAAGTTGCTGTGGCTGATGTCGAGGAGTTTACTGCCTATGTTCCCTCTAGGATTTTGATGGATTCCTGTCTCACGTTGAAGTCTTTCATCCACTTTGAGTTTATCTTTGTGTATGGTATAAGAGAATGGTTGAGTTTCATTCTTCCATACACAGCTGTCCAATTTTTCCAGCACCATTTATTGAAGAGACTCTCTTTTTTTCCTTTGGATAGTTTTCCTGCTTTGTCGAAGATTATTTGACCATAGAGTTGAGGGTCCATATCTGGGCTCTCTATTCTGTTCCACTGGTCTCTGTGTCTTTTTTTGTGCCAGTACCATACTGTCTTGGTGATCACAGTTTTGTAATAAAGCTTGAAATTAGGCAACGTGATGCCCCCACCTTTGTTTTTCTTTTTCAGCAGTTCCTTGGAGATTCGGGGCCTTTTCTGGTTCCATACACATTTTAGGTCTGTTTGTTCCAGCACTTTGAAAAATGCTGGTGGAATTTTGATCGGGATGGCATTGAAAGTATAGATTGCTCTGGGCATATAGACATTTTAAAAATGTTTATTTTTCCGATCCATGAGCATGGAATGTTTTCCCATCTTTTTGTGCCTTCTTCAGTTTCTTTTGTGAGTTTTCTGTAGTTCCTCAAGAATAGATCCCTTACCTCTTTGGTTAGGTTTATTCCCAGGTATCTTATGGTTCTTGGTGCTATAGTAAATGGAATCGATTTTCTAATTTCCCTTTCTGTAGTTTCATTGTTAGTGTATAAGAAAGCAACTGATTGATGTACATTGATTTTGTATCCTGCCACATTACTGAGTTGCTGTAGGAGGTCTAGTAATTAGGGGGTGGAGTCCTTTGGGTTTTCCATATAAAGTATCATGTCATCTGCGAAGAGAGAGAGTTTGACATCTTCTTTGCCAATCTGAATACCTTTTATTTCTTTTTGTTGTCTGATTGCTGTTGCTAGGACTTCTAGTACTATGTAGAACAACAGTGGCAAGAGTGGGCATCCTTGTTGTGTTCCTGATCTCAATGGGAAGGCTCTCAGCTTTTCCCCGTGGAGAATGATAACGCTGTGCGTTTTTCATAGATGGATTTTATGAAGTTGAGGAATATTCCCTCTATCCCTATACTTTGAAATGTTTTAATCAGGAAAGGATGCTGTATTTTGTCAAATGCTTTTTCTGCATCAATTGAGAGGACCGTGTGCTTCTTCTCTCTTCTCTTATTGATTTGTTCTGTCACATTGATTGATTTGCAAATGTTGAAGGACACTTGCTTCCCAGGGATAAATCCTACCTGGTCATGGTGGATAATCTTTTTAATGTACTGTTGGATCCTGTTAGCTAGGATCTTGTTGAGAATCTTGGCATCCATATTCATCAGGAATATTGGTCCGAAATTCTCCTTGATGGGGTCTTTGCCTGGTTTGGGGATCAAGGTAATGCTGGCTTCATAAAAAGAGTCTGGAAGTTTTCCTTCTGTTTCTATTTTTTGAAACAGCTTTAGGAGAATAGGTGTTATTTCTTCTTTGAATGTTTGGTAAAATTCCCCAGAGAATCTGTCAGGCCCTCGACTCTTGTGTTTTGGGAGGTTTTTGATCATCATTTCAATCTCATTACTAGATATTGGTCTATTCAGGTTGTCAGATTCTTCCTGTTTCAGTCTTGGAAGTTCATAATAGGTTTCCAGGAATTCATCCATTTCTTGTGGGTTGCTTAACGAATCGGCATATAACTGTTGATAATAATTTCTGATGATTGTTTCTATTTCCTTGGTGTTAGTCGTGATCTCTCCCTTTTCTTTCATAATTTTTAATTTGAGTCCTATCTCTTTTCTTTTGGATTAGTTTGGCCAGTGGTTTATCAATCTTATTAATTCTTTCAAAGAACCAGCTTCTAGTTTTGTTGATGTGTTCTACTGTTCTAGTTTCTAGCTCCTTGATCTCTGCTTTAATTTTAATTATTTCCCTTCTTGTGCTTGGGGTTGACTTAAAATTGTTGTTGATTTTCCAGTACCTTAAGGTGTAAAGAGAGTTGATGTATTCAGGATTTTTTAATGTTTTTGATTGAGGCTTGGGTGGCTATGTATTTCCCCCTTAGGACTGCCTTTGTTGTACCCATAGGTTTAGGACCAATGTGTCTTCATTCTCATTGGTTTCCATGAATTGTTTAAGGTCTTTGATTTCCTGGTTGATCCAAACCTTCTTGAGCAGGGTGGTTTTTAGCATCCAAGTGTTTGAATTTCTTCCAAACTTTTTCTTGTGATTGAGTTCCAGTTTCAAAGCACTGTGGTCTGAGAATATGCAAGGAATAATCTCAGTCTTTTGGTATCAGTTGAGTCCTGATTTGTGACCCAGTATGTTGTCTGTTCTGGAGAAAATTCCATGTGTGCTCAAGAAAAATGAGTACTCTGTTGTTTTAGGGTGGACTGTTCTGTATATATCTATGAGGTCCATCTGGTCCAACGTGTCATTCAAAGCTCTTGCTTCTTTGTTGATTTTCTGCTTAGATGATATGTCTGTTGCTGAGAGTGGCATGTTAAGATCCCCTACAACTAATGTATTCTTATCAATATGACTATTTTGATTAACAGTTGGCTTATGTAGTTGGCTGCTCCTGTATTGGGGGCACAAATATTTATAATTGTTAGATCTTCTTGGTGGATAGACTCTTTAAGAATGATATAGTGTCCTTCTGTATCTCTGACTACAGTCCTTTAAAATCTAATTTTTCTGATCTGAGAATCGCTACCCCGGCTTTCTTTTGAGGCCCGTTGGCATGAAAGATGGTTCTCCATTCCTTCACTTTCAGTCTGGATGTATCTTTAGGTTCAAAATGCCTCTCTTGTAGACAGCATATAGATGAGTCCTGTCGTTTTATCCAGTCTGCAACCCTGTGCCATTTTATGGGAGCATTTTGGTCATTCACATTGAGAGTGATTATTGAAAGATAAGTTTTTATTGACATCATGTTGCCTGTGAAGTCCTTGTTTCTATAGATTGTCTCTGTAAATTTCTGTTCTATGTCACTCTTGGTTCTTTCTTCTTTTATGGAACTCCTCCTTAATATTTCCTGAAGGCCAGCTTGGTGGTCACATAATCTTTTAAACCTTGCCAGTCTTGGAAGCTCTTTATCTCTTCATCCATTCTGAATGTCAGCCTTGCTGGATAAAGTATTCTTGGCTGCATGTTCTTCTCATTTAGTGCCCTGAATATGTCTTGCCAGCCCTTTGTGGCTTGCCAGATTTCTGTGGACAGGTCTGATGTTATTCTGATGGTTCTCCCTCTGCATGTAAGTAATCTCTTCCCCCTAGCTGCCCTTAAGACAGCTTTTCTGAATTTCTGACTCATGAATTTCACAATCACATGCCTGGAGGTCTTTCTACCCTTGTTGATCTTGGGTGGTGTCCTCTCTACTGCTAGGACATGAACACTTGTTCCATTCCCCAGATTAGGGAAATTTTCATCTAGAATTTGTTCAACTATATCTTCTAGATTCCCCCCCCCCCCCCCCGTCCACCCCATCAGGGATCCCATTAATTCTGACACTGGAACGTTACATGGCCTCATTTATTTCCCTAATTCTGTTTTCATGGCTTCTAAGCTGTTTGTTCCAGGGCTCTTCCTGATCCTTCTTTTCTATCAGTTTGTCTTCTAGATCACTAATTTGATCTTCTGCCTTGTTTACCCTAGCTGTTAGAGTATTTAGATTAGATTAGATCTCATTGATAGCATTTTTAAGTTCTGCCAGATCAGCTCTTGCTTCCGCCCTTAGAGATTCTATGTTACCACTAATAGTCTTCTCCAACCTAGCCATTGCCTGGATAATTGTTACCCTGAATTCTGTTCCTGACATATTGCTTAGGTCCATATCCAAAAGTTCTGTGGCAGAGATCACAGTCTCTGATTTTTTTCTCTGTTAGATGTTACTCCTCCTAGTCATTTTGGTGAGGGGTGGTTGAGGGAATATATAGCTGAATATATCAACCATGATCCAGGCAAGGTGCACCCTGAAAAGTTTTGGAGCAATCAGAAGTCACTACCAAAAAGAAAAAAGAGAAGAAAATACAATTTATAATGTGCAAAAACAAAGAACCGACAAAAGTAAAAGAAAAAAAAAAAGAAGAACCCAGGCAAAATGAACTCCAAGAATAAGATTTATATAGAAAAACAAAACAAAACAAAACAAAAAAAACACCCAAATACACAGAAACACTGACAGAAGAATAAGATGGGAAGGTGCTTATAAACCCTTGATGTGGGTGAGGAAGGTTATTTCAGTTCTTCCTGGGTGTATCTTATTATCTTTGTTAAAGGACTCAACTTTCCAGAGATACAGGGAAATTAAAACTGGTTTATATAGAAGGGTAGTATTGAATAGGGAAAAGGGACTACCTTGAAGTTTATATCTATATATGTATTTTTAAAAAGAAAAGAAAAAGAAACAAAGGTATATGTATGAAAAAAGTTTAAGTTAAAAAGTTATTATGGAGGAGTGCCTGAGTGGCTCAGTGGGTTAAGCCTCTGCCTTCGGCTCAGGTCATGATCTCAGGGTCCTGGGATCAAGTCCCATGTCGGGCTCTTTGCTCGGCGGAGAGCCTGCTTCCCCCTCTCTACCTGCCTTTCTGCCTACTTGTGATCTCTCTCTGTTAAGTAAATAAATAAAATCTTTTTTAAAAAAGTTATTATGGAATATGTTGTATTAAACATCTAGTTGTAGTGTTAAGTGGGTTAAAAAAATGAACAAGGATTGTGAGAAGAAATTTAAAAAAAAAAGTTGTATCTATGAAATATACAGGTTTGGGGGCAATACCAGGAACTTAATATATTGTTTTCCTCTGATGTGGGGTTTTACAGTTTTATGAGGACCCTATGGTGTTGTCCTCTTGTTCTTTTGGCTTGTCTTCTGGGGGCGGGGCCTGCCGCATTGTTTTTCAGTCAGTCTTGCTTGGGCTGAGTTGCCCTGCCCCCCTATCAAGGGGCTGGGCTCTGTGGAAACCCTTTTCTCAGGCTTTTGTTCTGTGGTGGCTTTTCGTACCTTTTTGGAGGGTCAGAGCAAAGCAAACTGTCTGTACCCAGACCTCTGCCTGAGAGAGAAGCCTTAGTGTGCTCCCCTCTGGGTTGGTCCAGAACACACAGACTCCCCCTCTGCAAACTCTGCTGAACACTGCAACCTCCCACAGGTTGTGCGCACCCCCAGCCACTCTCCCAGTGGTCGCTGGCGGTCCCCACTTGTCTCTGCACCCCCATGCCACTAAAACCACGAGTGATCCTGGCCTGGGTGAGCCCGATCCCAGTGTCTGCTGTTGGGGGGGGGCTGCTGTCTGGATCCCATGTCCACACCCATGTGGGGTGGGCTCAAACCTGTTAGCTGTGCAGGTTGTGGAAGGCTGCAGGCCCAGGGACCAAAGATGAGCCCCTGCCAGTCTCTCTCAGGCACAGTTGGGCACCGGCTGTGACTGCCCTGGGACTGTGGGTTTAGGTCTGTGCCTATGGCCACCTGATCCCACCAAATTGCCCCTTAAGACCCTTTGTTCTTTTTGAGAACTTTTAACCTGACTCCATGCTAATGCTGGCCCTCAGGCGTAGGGCACTTTCGTAGTGGGGTATTACTTTTCAAAGGATTGCTTCTGGTGGCTCCCTTCCCCTTCTGTTTATCCTCTGATATCAGTCCAAGCACTCCCACTCCTCTGTACCTCTCCACTGATGATCTTCTGCCCCTGTAGAGATCCAGAAGTGTATAATCGTACATTTCAGGCTGGTTTCATGGGTGTTCAGAGTGTTCTGGTGAATATTTAGCTCAATTCAGGGGACCGGTTGAAACAGGGTCTCCTATTTCACCATCTTGCCCCACCTGCCATGGTTATATTTCCTATGGGGAGTAGCTTTTTTCTTCCCCTCTTTTTCTCTTTCACTAAGAGCAAAGGCCATGTTGGAATATCCCTATAGTTTCCTCTGTAGGCTGGGTTTGACTCAGATGACTTACTAAAGGTATCCCTCCTTAAAATCCCTGTCCTTTATTCTCTCTCTGATTCAACTATCTTCCAAGGCCAGACCCTTGATGATGATGACGATGATGATGATGATGGTGATGATGATGGTGATTTTACCTTTACAGGTGCATGGAACTCATTACAACTAAATTTCTAGACCACAAGGAATTCTCAGATACTCAAGGCAAATGACTGCTTTAGAGCTAGAGATTTGTCATTAATGTGCCTCTGTAGATTTATATTTTCTTATTGTTTCTTGAGAGTTCTCTTATTGCCTTCACAGTTAAAACAGTTTTTGTGGAGTCTGGGACATCTAAGCTCCCCATGTCCCACAGATACAACTGTGGGGGAGGAGTCTAATTTTCCCATGTCCCACATATACAACTAGATAGCACATCAGTGTGAATAACCCAGAAAATGACCCAAAGACTGGCAGAACAGACTCTCCACAGCTATGGAGAGAAGAGGCCATGTTAAGGAGGGAAGGAAGGTTGGAGACCCAGTTAGGAGCTAAATGGACCCACAGGATGGTCCCTGGGAAGGGGTGGTGCCACAGGCACAGAAAGGGGAGACAAGCAGACTCACACCAGGGAGCCCACGCAGGAAAGACGAAGTCCCATAACATTTGGTTTTGAAAACCAGAGGGGTCAAATTTCACAAGTTCTTACAACGAAGCAGACTTTAAATCTGAACTTTAAAAATCAGCAGACTTAGCTCTGGGAGAGCTTGGAGGGCTAGAGGAAATAGTCCCTGCCCTTAAAGAGACAGTATGGCAAACATTACCATGGAGATATAGCATAGATGCAATAGTTTGAAAATCACATGCGGTATAGGGGAGGGAAATTTGTTTACTATTCTCAGAGCATGTGCTGGAAGTATAGGGACCCATGGGGGGCATCTCCAGGAATAGAGGATTTTCCCCTTGCCTACCCTCAGCTTAAGAACATGGCACTGTGTTGACACTCTCTACCTAATTTGAAAACAGTGTGCTCTACCCATACATTCCCCTGTGGACACACCTCCTCCTGCATGGCCCCAGCACAAGGTCTCTTTCTACAGCAGATCAGTGCAAACTGTGCTAACACCTGCCTGTCCTGCTAGCTTCTGTGGATTCACCTTTCCCAATACTCTCTTGGCTAGAGCCCATCCAAAGCTATGCCATAAACCCGGCAGTGTGCATGCAGCCCCAAAGAACCAGCACCACTTCAAAATGACTCTTGCCCCAGGAAGAGGGAAAGTTAATCACACACACACCCTAGGAGTAGGTGGCCCTATGAGCAGGCTGGGAGCAGACAGCCAGTCTGACTGCAAGCCCTGCCCACCAACAAAAACTTCTCAGGGGACAAAAGAGGGAAAGTGCCCTGACTTTCATTGCTACTGCATTTCTGACAAATGCCTGATCTGACTCAACTCAAGGCCAAGGCATCTCCTGACCAGCTGACCTGCAGCACAGCAAAGAAACACTGCCCACAACAAAGACTGCCATTGTAGACAACTGCACCAAAGGAAAAAAATGGGTCAACCACAGTAGCAGGGCACACAAGACACATAGGAGATAACCCTGAGGCACCAGTTTCTGGTGAACTGGGGACACTGCTCTGCAGAGCACTACAGGACCTCTTCTTCATAAGGCCATTTGCTTTCAAGAGCAAGAGATGTAGCTGACTTTCCTAATACACAGAAATAGACACAGTTAGGCAAAATGAGAACATGGATGAATATGTCCCAAATGAAAGGATAGGAGAGAATCACAGCCACAGAGGTAAGTGACACAGAGATAAATAATATGCTTGATAGAGGATTGAAAGTAATGATCACAGAGGTATTTATTGGACTTGATAAAAAAGTGGAGGACCAAGGAGGAGTCAAGATGGCGGAGAAGTAGCAGCTGAGACTACTTCAGGTTGCGGGAGATCAGCTAGGTAGCTTATCTAAAGATTGCAAACACCTGCAAATCCAACGGGAGATCAAAGAGAAGAACAGCAATTCTAGAAACAGAAAATCAACCACTTTCTGAAAGGTAGGACTGGCGGAGAAGTGAATCCAAAGGGACGGGAAAATAGACCCCGGGGGGGAGGGGCCAGCTCCCGGCAAGCGGCGGAGCAACGGAGCACAAAATCAGGACTTTTAAAAGTCTGTTCCGCTGAGGGACATCGCTCCAGAGGCTTAACTGGGGTGAAGCCCACGTGGGGACAGTGTGGCCTCAGGTCCCGCAGGGTCACAGAAGGATCGGGGTGTCTGAGTGTCGCAAAGCTTGAAGGTATTAGAACGGGGAAGCCGGCTACAGAGACAGAGCCAAGGAGTGAGCTCACAGCTCGGGCTTACCTTGAATCGGTCGCAGGCTCGGTGAGCTCGGAGCGCGGCTGGAGGCCAGGCAGACGGGAGTAATTGGGCGCTGTTTCCTGAGGGCGCACTGAGGAGTGGGACACCGAGCTCTCGGCTCCTCCGGGCCGGAGACTGGGAGGCCGCCATCTTCATTCCCGTCCTCCGGAACTCTACGGAAAGCGCTCAGGGAACAAAAGCTCCTGAAAGCAAACCCGAGCGGATTACTCAGCCCGGCCCCTGGTTAGGGCGGTGCAACTCCGCCTGGGGCAAAGACACTTGAGAATCACTACAACAGGCCCCTCCCCCAGAAGATCAGCAAGAAACCCAGCCAGGACCAAGTTCACTTACGAGGAGTGCAGTTTCGATACCAAGGAGAGCAGCGGAATTCCAGAGGAGGAGAAAGCAAAGCACGGAACTCATGGCTTTCTCCCCATGATTCTTTAGCCTTACAGTTAATTTAATTTGTTTTTCTTTTTCAATTTTTTTTCTCTTCTTCTGCTAAATTTTTTTAACTTTTACCCTTTTCTTTTTTAACGTTTTTTAACTAGTTTATCTAATATATATATTTTTTCCTTTTTATATTTTTTTCATTATTGGTTTTCTTTTTTTGTTTCTTTTTTCTTTTTTTTTTTTCTTTCTGAACCTCTTTTTATCCACCCCCCCCACGATTTGGGATCTCTTCTGATTTGGCTAAAGCATATTTTCCTGGGGTTGTTGCCACCCTTTTAGTATTTTACTTACTCCTTCATATACTCTTATCTGGACAAAATGACAAGGCGGAAAAATTCACCACAAAAAAAAAGAACAAGAGGCAGTACCAAAGGCTAAGGACCTAATCAATACAGACATTGGTAATATGTCAGATCTAGAGTTCAGAAAGACGATTCTCAAGGTTCTAGCTGGGCTCGAAAAAGGCATGGAAGATATTAGAGAAACACTCTCGGGAGGTATAAAAGCCCTTTCTGGAGAAATAAAAGAACTAAAATCTAATCAAGTTGAAATAAAAAAAGCTATTAATGAGGTGCAATCAAAAATGGAGGCTCTCACTGCTAGGATAAATGAGGCAGAAGAAAGAATTAGCGATATAGAAGACCAAATGACAGAGAATAAAGAAGCTGAACAAAAGAGGGACAAACAACTACTGGACCACGAGGGCAGAATTCGAGAGATAAGTGACACCATAAGACGAAACAACATTAGAATAATTGGGATTCCAGAAGAAGAAGAAAGAGAGAGGGAAGCAGAAGGTATATTGGAGAGAATTATTGGAGAGAATTTCCCCAATATGGCAAAGGGAACAAGCATCAAAATCCAGGAGGTTCAGAGAACCCCACTCAAAATCAATAAGAATAGGTCCACACCGCATCACCTAATAGTAAAATTTACAAGTCTTAGTGAAAAAGAGAAAATCCTGAAAGCAGCCCGGGAGAAGAAGTCTGTAACATACAATGGTAAAAATATTAGATTGGCAGCAGACTTATCCACAGAGACCTGGCAGGCCAGAAAGAGCTGGCATGATATATTCAGAGTACTAAACGAGAAAAACATGCAGCCAAGAATACTATATCCAGCTAGGCTATCATTGAAAATAGAAGGAGAGATTAAAAGCTTCCAGGACAAACAAAAACTGAAAGAATTTGCAAACACCAAGCCAGCTCTACAGGAAGTATTGAAAGGGGTCCTCTAAGCAAAGAGAGAGCCTAAAACTAGTAGATCCGAAAGGAACAGAGACAATATACAATAAGAGTCACCTTGCAGGCAATACAATGGCACTAAATTCATATCTCTCAATAGTTACCCTGAATGGTAATGGGCTAAATGCCCCAATCAAAAGACACAGGGTATCAGAATGGATAAAAAAAACAAAACCCATCTATATGTTGCCTACAAGAAACTCATTTTAAACCCGAAGACACCTTCAGATTTAAAGTGAGGGGGTGGAAAAGAATTTACCATGCTAATGGACATCAGAAGAAAGCAGGAGTGGCAATCCTTATATCAGATCACTTAGATTTTAAACCAAAGACTATAATAAGAGATGAAGATGGACACTATATCATACTCAAAGGATCTGTCCAACAAGAAGATCTAACAGTTATAAATATCTATGCCCCTAACGTGGGAGCAGCCAACTATATAAACCAATTAATAACAAAATCAAAGAAACACATCGACAATCATACAATAATAGTAGGGGACTTTAACACTCCCCTCACTGAAATGGACAGATCATCCAAGCAAAAGATCAACAGGGAAATAAAAGCCTTAAATGACACACTGGACCAGATGGACATCACAGATATATTCAGAACATTTCATCCCAAAGCAACAGAATACACATTCTTCTCTAGTGCCCATGGAACATTCTCCAGAATAGATCACATCCTTGGTTCTAAATCAGGTCTCAACTGTTATCAAAAGATTGGGATCATTCCCTGCATATTTTCAGACCACAATGCTCTGAAGCTAGAACTCAATCGCAAGAGGAAATTTGGAAAGAACCCAAATACATGGCGACTAAACAGCATCCTTCTGAAGAATGAATGGGTCAACCAGGAAATTAAAGAAGAATTGAAAAAATTCATGGAAACAAATGATAATGAAAATACAACAGTTCAAAATCTGTGGGACACAACAAAGGCAGTCCTGAGAGGAAAATATATAGCGGTACAAGCCTTTCTCAAGAAACAAGAAAGGTCTCAGGTACACAACCTAACCCTACACCTAAAGGAGCTGGAGAAAGAACAAGAAAGAAACCCTAAACCCAGCAGGAGAAGAGAAATCAAAGATCAGAGCAGAAATCAATGAAATAGAAACCAAAAAACAATAGAACAAATCAACGAAACTAGGAGCTGGTTCTTTGAAAGAATTAATAAGATTGATAAGCCCCTGGCCAGACTTATCAAAAAGAAAAGAGAAAGGACCCAAATAAATAAAATCATGAATGAAAGAGGAGAGATCACAACTAACAACAAAGAAATACAGACAATCATAAGAACATATTATGAGCAACTCTATGCCAACAAATTTGACCATCTGGAAGAAATGGATGCATTCCTAGAGACATATAAACTACCACAACTGAACCAGGAAGAAATAGAAAGCCTGAACAGACCCATAACCAGTAAGGAGATTGAAACAGTCATCAAAAATCTCCAAACAAACAAAAGCCCAGGGCCAGATGGCTTCCCGGGGGAATTCTACCAAACATTTAAAGAAGAACTAATTCCTATTCTCCTGAGACTGTTCCAAAAAATAAAAATGGAAGGAAAACTTCCAAACTCATTTTATGAGGCCAGCCTCACCTTGATCCCCAAACCAGACAAGGATCCCATCAAAAAAGAGAACTACAGACCAATATCCTTGATGAACACAGATGCAAAAATTCTCACCAAAATACTCGCCAATAGGATTCAACAGTACATTAAAAGGATTATTCACCACGACCAAGTGGGATTTATTCCAGGGCTGCAAGGTTGGTTCAACATCCGCAAATCAATCAATGTGATACAACACATTAATAAAAGAAAGAACAGGAACCATATGATACTCTCCATAGATGCTGAAAAAGCATTTGGCAAAGTACAGCATCCCTTCCTGATCAAAACTCTTCAAAGTGTAGGGATAGAGGGCACATACCTCAATATTATCAAAGCCATCTATGAAAAACCCATCGCAAATATCATTCTCAATGGAGAAAAACTGAAAGCTTTTCCGCTAAGGTCAGGAACACGGCAGGGATGTCCATTATCACCACTGCTATTCAACATAGTACTAGAAGTCCTAGCCTCAGCAATCAGACAACAAAAAGAAATTAAAGGCATCCAAATTGGCAAAGAAGAAGTCAAACTATCACTCTTCGCAGATGATATGATACTATATGTGGAAAACCCAAAAGACTCCACTCCAAAACTGCTAGAACTTGTACAGGAATTCAGTAAAGTGTCAGAATATAAAATCAATGCACAGAAATCAGTTGCATTTCTCTACACCAACAACAAGACAGAAGAAAGAGAAATTAAGGAGTCCATCCCATTTAGAATTGCACCCAAAACTATAAGATACCTAGGAATAAACCTAACCAAAGAGACTAAGAATCTATACACAGAAAACTATAAAGTACTCATGAAAGAAATTGAGGAAGACACAAAGAAATGGAAAAATGTTCCATGCTCCTGGATTGGAAGAATAAATATTGTGAAAATGTCTATGCTACCTAAAGCAATCTACACATTTAATGCAATTCCTATCAAAGTACCATCCATTTTTTTGAAAGAAATGGAACAAATAATCCTAAAATTTATATGGAACCAGAAAAGACCGCGAATAGCCAAAGGAATATTGAAAAAGAAAGCCAGAGTTGGTGGCATCACAATTCCGGACTTCAAGCTCTATTACAAAGCTGTCATCATCAAGACAGCATGGTACTGGCACAAAAACAGACACATAGATCAATGGAGCAGAATAGAGAGCCCAGAAATAGACCCTCAACTCTATGGTCAAATAATCTTCGACAAAGCAGGAAAGAATGTCCAATGGAAAAAAGACAGCCTCTTCAATAAATGGTGTTGGGAAAATTCGACAGCCACATGCAGAAAAATGAAATTGGACCATTTCCTTACACCACACACGAAAATAGACTCAAAATGGATGAAGGACCTCAATGTGAGAAAGGAATCCATCCAAATCCTTGAGGAGAACACAGGCAGCAACCTCTTCGACCTCAGCCACAGCAACATCTTCCTAGGAACATCGCCAAAAGCAAGGGAAGCAAGGGCAAAAATGAAATATTGGGATTTTATCAAGATCAAAAGCTTTTGCACAGCAAAGGAAACAGTTAACAAAACCAAACGACAATTGACAGAATGGGAGAAGATGTTTGCAAACGACATATCAGATAAAGGGCTAGTGTCCAAAATCTATAAAGAACTTAGCAAACTCAGGACCCAAAGAACAAATAATCCAATCAAGAAATGGGCAGAAGACATGAACAGACATTTCTGCAAAGAAGACATCCAGATGGCCAACAGACACATGAAAAAGTGCTCCATATCACTCGGCATCACGGAAATACAAATCAAAACCACAATGAGATACCACCTCACACCAGTCAGAATGGCTAAAATTAACAAGTCCGGAAATGACAGATGCTGGCGAGGATGCGGAGAAAGGGGAACCCTCCTACACTGTTGGTGGGAATGCAAGCTGGTGCAACCACTCTGGAAAACAGCATGGAGGTTCCTCAAAATGTTGAAAATAGAACTACCCTATGACCCAGCAATTGCACTGCTGGGTATTTACCCTAAAGATACAAACGTAGTGATCCGAAGGGGCACGTGCACCCGAATGTTTATAGCAGCAATGTCTACAATAGCCAAACTATGGAAAGAACCTAGATGTCCATCAACAGACGAATGGATAAAGAAGATGTGGTATATATATACAATGGAATACTATGCAGCCATCAAAAGAAATGAAATCTTGCCATTTGTGACAACGTGGATGGAACTAGAGGGTATCATGCTTAGCGAAATAAGTCAATCAGAGAAAGAAAACTATCATATGATCTCCCTGATATGAGGGAGAGGAGATGCAACATGGGGGGTTAATGTGGTAGGAGAAGAGTAAATGAAACAAGTTGGGATTGGGAGGGAGACAAACCATAAGTGACTCTTAATCTCACAAAACAAACTGAGGGTTGCTGGGCGGAGGGGGGTTGGGGGGGGTTATGGACATTGGGTAGGGTATGTGCTATGGTGAGTGCTGTGAAGTGTGTAAACGTGGAGATTCACAGACCTGTACCCCTGGGGGGGGGGAAATATATGTTTATAAAAAATAAAATTATAAAAAAAAAAAAGTGGAGGACCTGAGACAGGAAACAAAAAAGACGAGACAGGAAACAAAAAAGAACCAGTCATGGCACCTGGTGGCTCAGTGGGTTAAAGCCTCTGCCTTCGGCTCAGGTCATGATCCCAGGGTCCTGGGATCGAGCCCCACATTGGGCTCACTGCTTAGCAGGGAGCCTGCTTCCTCCTCTCTCTCTGCCTGCCTCTCTGCCTACTTGTGATCTCTGTCTGTCAAATAAATAAATAAAATCTTTAAAAAAAAAAAAACCAGTCAGAGATGAACCCAATAACTGAAATTAAAAGTACACTAGATGGACTAGTAGACTAGAGGAGATAGAAGGATGTATCAGCAACCTGGAGGACAAAGTAATGGAGAGTAATCAAGCTGAGCAGGTGAGAGGGGAAAAAAAAATAGAAAATGAAAACAGACTTAGGGAACTCAGCAACACTGTCAACTGTAGAAACATTCACAGTACAGTGATCTCAGAAGAAGAAGAGAGAGAAGGCGGTGGGGGTGGGGGCAGAGAATTTATTTGAAGAACTAATAGCTGTATCTAGGAAAGTAAACAAATTCAGATCAAGGAGGCACAGTAACCTCCAACAAATTCAACCCAAGGAAGTCCACACCAAGACATATAGTAATTAATATGGCAAAAAGTAGTGATAAAGAGAATTTTAAAAGCAGCAAAAGAAAATAGTAACATACAACGGAAACCCCAAAGGTTGTCAACTGATTTTGCAGCAAAAACTTTGCAGACCAGAAGGGAGTATCATGATATATTTTAAATGCTGGAAAGAAAATAAACCTGCAACCAAGAATACACTATCTAGCAAGGCTACCATTCAGATTAGGAGTGCTTATGAGTTTCCTAGACAAACAAAAATTAAGGAATCCATTAAACCAATCTTACAAGAAATGTTAAGAGAATTCTTTGAGTGGAAAGGACAGTAAGTAGAAGAAAAGTGGGAAGCACAAAAGCAGTAAAAATAAGTATATCTATAAAAATCAGTGACAGGACTCACAAAATAGAAAGAAGTAAAGTATGACATCATATACCTAAAACGTGATGGGGAGAGGAATAAAGAATGGGTTCAAACTTAAGTGACCATCAACTTAATATAGAGTGCAATATGCAGAAGATCTCATATACACAAACCAAATGATTTATATACAAATGATCTTATATACAAACTGAGTGATTATGTATAAACTGAATGATTAACCAAAATCAAATGATTAACCAAAAATCAAAAACCAAAGAGAAAGGAAAAAAACAAGGAGAAAGGAATCCAAGTATATCACTAAAGAAAACAAACTAATAGAGAAAAGAGCAAGAGAAGGAAGAGAGAAGAACCACAAAATAACCACTAAACAAGTGACAAAATGGCAATAAGTATATACCTACCAGTAATTACTTTGAATGTAAATGGACTAAACAATCAAAAGACATACAGGGATGGAATGATTAAAAAAAGCAAGACCCAACTGCATACTGCATATGGGAGATTCCTTTCATACCCAAAGACATATGCAAATTGAAAGTGATGGGATGGAGAAGCATTTATCATACAAATAGTTGTCAAAGAAAGCCAGGGTAGCAATACTTACATCAAACAAAATAGACTTTAAAACAAAAACTGTAACAAGACAAAGAAGGATACTATGTAATCATAAAGGAGACAGTCCAGCAAGATGTAACAATTGTTAATATATATGCACCTAACACAGGAGCACCTAAATACATAAAGCAGTTAATAACAAAGGAACTAATCCATAGTCAAGTGCACATGGAGCATTCTCCAGAATAGATCATGTATCAGGCCACAAATCTAGTCTCAGTAAACTAAAAAAGATTAAAGTCATCCATACATCTTTTCTGACCACAATGCTATGAAACTATAAATCAACCACAAGAAGAATTCTGGAAAGAACACAAATCTGTGGAGTTTAAATAACATGCTACTAAACAATGAGTGGGTCAACCAGGAAAACCAGGAAATCAAAGAGGAAATAAAAAAAATACATGGAGACAAATGAATATGAAAACACAGTGGTCCAAAATCTTTGAATGCAGCAAAAGCTATTCTAAGAGGGAAAAATATAACAATATAGACCTATCTCAATAAACAAAAATCTCAAAAAACAACCTAATATTATACCTAAAAGAGCCAGAAAAAGAACAAACAAAACCCGAAATGAGTAGAAGGAAGAAAATAATAAAGGTTAGGTGAGAAATAAAATAGAAATTAAAAATACTCCAGTAGAACAAATTAATGAAACCAGGAGCTGATTCTTTAAAAAGATCAAAAAATTGATAAACCTTTAGCCAGACTTATTAAACAGAGGACATAAATAAACAAAATCAGATATAAAACAGTTATAAAAAAGAAGAAATAACCAACATTACAGAAAAAGGAATGATTATAGAGGCTATAAAAAAATCTGCCAATAAGTTTGACAACCACAAAGAAATGGATAAATTCCTTGAAACCTATAACCTCCCAAAACTGAGCCAGAAAGAAATAGATTTGAAAACAGGTGGATTACCAGCAAGGATATTGAATTGATAATCAAAAAACTAACAGAAGTCCAGACAGCTTCACACGTGAATTCTACCTAACATTTAAAGAAGAGCTAAGGCTTATTCTTTCAAAATATTCTGAAACATAGAAAACGAAGGAAATCTGAATTCATTCTATGAGGCCAGCATTACCCTGATCCCAAAACCAGATAAAGACTCTATTTTAAAAAGAGAGAGAGAGGGAACTACCGGTCAATCTCACTGATGAACATAGATATAAAAATGCTCAACAAAGTATTAGGAAACCAAGTCCAATGGTACATGTAAAAAGTCACTACAATCAAGTGGGATTTATTCCCAAGATTCCAGGATAGTTCAATATTGGCAACTCAGTCAGAGTGATGCATCACACCAACAAGAGAAAGGGTGAAAAACAATCATTTCAATAGATGCAGAAAAAGCATTTGACAAAGTACAACATCCATTCATGAGGAAAACCCTCAACACAGTAGGTTTAGAGGGAACATACCTCAACAAAATAATGGCAGATATGAAAAACCCACAGCTAACATCATAGTGGTGAAAAGCTGAGAATTTTTCCCCTAAGGTTGAGAACAAGACAAGGATGTCTACTCTCAACACTTTTATTGAACATAGTACTGGAAGTCATGGTCACGGCAGCTAGACAACAAAAAGATATAAAAGGCGCCCAGATTGTTAAGGAAGAAGTAAAACTTATAATATTTGCAGAAAACATGATATTACATTTAGAAGACCCTAAATACTTCACAAAAAAACTACTAGAACTGATAAATGAACTCAGTAAGGTCACAGCATACAAAAATCAATGTACAGAAATTTGTTGCATTTCTGTACATTCTGTACAATAATGAAGTAGCAGAAAAAGAAATTAAGGAGAGAGTCCCATTTACAATTGCACCAAAAAGAATAAAATACTAGGAATAAACTTAACCAAGGAGGTGGAAGATCTGTACTCTAAAAACCATAAAATATTAATGAAAGAAACTGAAGATAACAAATGGACAAATATTCCATGCTCATGGATTAGAAGAACAAATATTGTTAAAATGTCCACACAACCCAAAGCCATATACAGATTTAATGCAATTCTTATCAAAGTAGCCAACAGCATTTTTCACAGAACCAGAACAAAAAATCCAAAATTCATATGGAGCCACATTAGACCCCAAATAGCCAAAGCCATTTTAAAAAAGTAAAAGCTGGAAGTGTCACAATCCCGGATTTAAAGATGTACTGCAAAGGTGTAGTAATCAAAACAGAATGGTACTACCACAAAAACGGACACATAGATCAATGGAACAGAACAGAGAGCCCAGAATAAGCCCATGATCACATGGTCAGTTGATCTTCAACAAAGGAGGCAAGAATATGCAATGGGGAAAAGATGGTCTCGTCAACAAATGGTATTGGGAAAACTGGACAGCCACATGCAAAAGAATGAAACTGAACCACCTCCTTACACCATACACAAAAATAAACTCAAAAGGGATGAAGGACCTAAATGTGAGACCTCAAATCCTAGAACTCCTAGAAGAGAACACAGGCAGTAATTTTTCTGACACTGGTCATAGCAACATTTTTCTAGACATGTCTTCTGAGGCAAGGAAAACAAAAGCAAAAATAAACTTATGGGACTACATCAAAATAAAAAGCTTCTGCACAGCAAAGGAAATAATCAACAAAACTAAAGACAGCCGACTGAATGGGACAAGATATTTGCAAATGACATATTCAATAATGGGCTTGTATCCAAAATACATTAAGAAGTTATACAATGCAACACTCAAAACACAAATAATCCAATTAAAATGGGCAGAAGACATGAATAGACATTTCTCCAAAGAAGACATCCAGGTGGCCAATGGACACATGAAAAGAGGCTCAACATTGTTAACCATCAATCATTTAAAATACAAATCAAAACCATAATGAGGTATCACCTCATTATGACACACCTCATTATGACACACCTGTCAGAATGGCTAAAACAAACAAACAAACAAACAAACAAAACCAGAAGAAACCACAAGTGTTGGGGAAGATGTGGAGAAAAAGGAACCCTCTTGCACTCTTGGTGGGAATGCAAACTGGTGCAGCTGCCGTGGAAAACAGTATAGAGGTTCCTCAAAAAATTAAAAATAGAACTACTTATGATCCAGTAATCCCACTACAGGGTATGTGCCCAAAGAACACAGAAACACTGATTCAAAGAGATACATGCACTCCTGTGCATACTGCAGCATTGTTTATAATAGCCAAATTACAGAAGTGTCCCCATTGATTGATGAATGCATAAAGACACACACACACACACACACACACACACACACAGGAATATTATTCAGCCCTAAAAAAGAATGAAATCTTGCCATTTGCAGCAACATGGATGGCTATACGGGCTATAATCCTAAGTGAAATAAGAGAAAAACAAACACCATATGATCTCACTCATATGTGGAACTTAAGAAACCAGACAAATGAACAAAGAATACAAAACAGACAAACCAAGAAACAGACTCTTTACTATAGAGAACAGACTGAGGTTACCAGAAGGAGGTGGGTTGGAGGATGCATGAAATAGGTGAAGGGGGTTAAGAGTACACTTATCGGGGCATCTGGGTGGCTCAGTGGGTTGAGTCTCTGCCTTCGGCTCAAGTCATGATCTCAGAGTCCTGGGATCGAGCAGTGCATTGGGCTCTCTGCTCAGCGGGGAGCCTGCTTACCCCTCTCTCTCTCTCTGCCTGCCTCTCTGCCTACTTGTGATCTCTGTCAAGTAATTAAAATCTTAAAAAAAAAAAAAAAGTACACTTATCTTGGAGCACCTAGGTGGCACAGCCAGTTAAGCATCCAACTCTTCATTTTGTCTTAGGTTGTGATTTCAGGGTTGTAAGATGGAGCCTTATGTCAGGCTCTGCTCTTGGTGTGGAGTCTGCTTAAGCCTCTCTCCCTCTCCCTCTGTCTCTCCCTCCTCACCCCTGCATGCTTTCTCTCTCTCTCTGTCAAATAAATAAGTTTTTTTTTAAACTACACTTATCTTGATGAGCACTGAGTAATATATAGAATTGTTGAATCACTATATTTTGCACCTGAAACTAATGTAACACTGATAACTATATGGAATTGAAATTTTAATAATAAATAAGTAAAAAGAAAATAGAAAAAATAAAAGACAGCTTTTAAGTTTTGTGTCTAATACTGCTGTGTATAACATAGAAGATTTTCTCTTTTACTGGAAAGAATAAGTCTCCATAATTTTAAATTAGAAATATTTGAGACTCTTCAATGATTTTTCTTAAATTATTTTTAAAATATTAAAGTAAAAACCAAGATTGGATGGATGTCTTGTAAAGAAGGAAGTTACTTATGGTGAGTTTTTAGTGTTGAACGTGAAAAGGTAAGTCTAAGTGTAAGCACGTTTCTTGTATCATTTAGATGGTATTTATTCTACCACTTCAGTCCATGTCCCGTGTCTTACTTTCATCTGTGAGGAGCCTTTGAATCTATCTTAACACTGGCTTTCTGAGAAAAGTGAGATAATCATTAAGTATCCTTGATCTTTTCTGAAAGTTTCTAGGAAATCATGTATTTTGCGCTCCATTTCCAAACTTACTCTTCTTAGACATATAAAAAATATTGATGCAGTAGTGTAGTATGTATGGCCAATGAGCCTCATTTGGCTCTAATCTTCCACCTTGTTTGTTCTTGAAAATCATAACCTTTCCTGCTAGAATCAACATTAGGATATGCCAGGGCTTACCTAACTTTAAACCAGATTACAAAGATGAAGGTTCAGCATAGATAATATTCTGTTAATGAGGCCATAATTATGGGATATTTCCTTGTGATTTTCATCTTCTACCAAATTTAACAGAATTTTTCATCAATCCTGACCAGCCATTTTGGTTTTGTCTTAGTGGTTGAAAGTATTGTTTAAGACAATGTGAATGGATCACTGTAAGTGAATCACTCCTGTTGAACAAATAATCCGTTATGTTTGAATTTCTATAGTGAGTGATTAACATAATTCCCATAATTTAAGTTCTGCTTTTACCTTTTCTGACCTCTTTTGCCTCGTGTTTATTCAAATAACTTATCAGAAAAATCCTAAGAAAATACAGTAATAATTAAGAGTTAATAATGAAGAAATAGCTTCAGTGTGCTAGTGATATCATTTTATCCATTACTGTTTATCAGTAAAACTATTCATTAGTATTAACCATCCTTTCGGTTTATATATACATAAATTATTTTTCTTATGGTATGTACTGCCGTCATAAACATGGCATGTACATTGCCCTCAGGCAAGACTGTCTTGGTGAGTCAGGATTGTTATTGCTGTCAAATTGAAGATATAACCTTCTTGTCCAAATAGACTATTTTAATTGAGTCAAATTCAATAGGACTTTTTGAGTCTCCTTGGAGTATAATGACCCTTTTCCTTCTATGTTCTTAAAAGGTTAATATATTCAAGGGTGAATGTTTATAAAACTTCATAGAGGGCAAATTTGACTTTTTATTTTAAACTAGTTTGTCACCCAGGGATGTCATCGCCCTGTATCTTGAATTCTTGACACAGGTCCCATTCTACTTTCACAATTGTCTGCTTGGTTTTTGTTTGTTTGTTTGCTATGGTTTGATGCCTTACTCATTTTCACACATCAGCCTCTACGTCAGTCTGTAAGTTCAAAATTTATGTGTTTTAGTGTCCAGGGTAATATTTAGTATTCAGATAAATATTTCCAAAGGATGTATGATGGGAAAGAACTAGTTGTGCTCTGAGATAAATTTTTTTATTTTTTTTACACTCCACACCTTTAGGTATAATACTGCCTGCTTTGGTTGTCTAACTCAGTAGTAACTAATGAAAAATACCAAGAAGATTTTTGAGGTATAGATAAACTGTTCTTTTACACATAAGACCATCTCTTTACATTTGTAATCTCCTTTAATGAATGGAGTATAAAGCTATTATTTTGGCCATGTCTTCTTTGATTACACATTTGTTAGACAACATATGCAGTTGTTGGTAGTATTTTAAAATCTACCTTTACTCTATCTAGATGTGTCCTACATACACTGTAGATTAAAATCTGCTTTTCATTCCTCAGTTTTAAATTGTCATTCCTATTGTTTTATTATGTACTTTGTGAAAATTGACCTCTTTTTGTGTGGGGGGGGCAGTGAGGGAAGGGGAGGAAATCTCAAAGAATTTTTGTTTCTCAAAAGACAGTTAACTTGGAAAAATTCATTTTACTTGAGTTTGAAAATGGAAAACTGACACTTTTAATTAGAAAGGATGTAATATCTAAAGTATAACTGTTGCTATAAAATATGTTCATGTATCTGAATACTAGAGGATAATATTTAAAGAAGGAAACAATAGTTAATTCTTTTTTCTTTCTCTGAAATTTTATTTAATAATTTGTTTACTCTTTTTCTATTGAAAAGAAAAAGATGTTATCAGATCCCTGCCTATTTAACTTTAGAGAGAACTTAGTTTGGTCTGTTGTATAGACATGTAATCAGTGTAGCACTTTTATTCATTCCATAAATACTTATGAGGTCTTGATGATTTTTAGTCTTTTCTAGGAAATATTAATTAGTGCTAACATCTCTATCAATTTATTGTAATATTTGGAATATTTGGTCATAAAGAGGAACAAGGCCTTGCTTCAAAACAACTGGTATATTCTCCAGTAAGTGTATTATGTTCTATTGGACTTATGTACATCCTAATGTTTACTTCATTACTTTATGAATGTTAGTCTTGAGAGGAAACTTTATTATGATATTTTTTAACAGTGACATTACAATGATATAATATAGTGACCTTGGGCCAGAATAATTACAAGTGGATCTGCTCTCAAAGAAAATGAATTAATTGAAATCTAGCTTCAAGTATTATAATTCTTTTAACAAAAATTCTTTTGCAAAGAAAAAATAACATAAAGTTTAGAAATTATGATTTTCCATAAGGTTTTTTGGTAATTCTAGAATAAGGCTACTCTTTTATCTTTGGAAACATTACTTTTCCATGAGGTCTTAACCATTACCACTTTTACCTGTGGCCTGTGAATATGGTCTACTCTTGAGTTGCATACTTGATTCCAGATGTCTTCACATAACTGTGTTTGGAAAGACTATATATGTGTAGGAAACAATGTCATCAGTGGGTCAGGTTTGAACATTTCTATGAAATAGCACACAGATTTTTCTAGACAAGGATAGAAAAATGAGAAGTCCTGGGCAAGGAAGCCATCCCTTAGGACTAGACATCTCTAGGAGAACTGCGCTCCTGGATAAAAAAGTGATACCAGATATTTTCCCATTTTGCTGAGTACTAATCTATCATTCTTATTTGAGAAATGAGTCTGGAAACCAGTTTTTGAGATAATTGAGACCATTTGCTGTGAACTTCCTTATGTATCCCCAGCTTTAACTAAACATTGCTGTGCCCTGTTATTTAAATGTTTCTCCTTTACTCTCAGAGACAGACATATTCTCCTTAAAGTAAATTGCTCCACTTAGTTTCTCTGTCTTATCTCAATTTTAAAAAATTTTGTTCAACTCTCTGAGTGCCTGGGTGGCTCAGTCAGTTAAGCGGCTGCCTTTGGCTCAGGTCACGATCCTGGAGTCCCGGGATGAAGCCCCACATAGGGCTCCCTGCTCAGTGGGGAGTCTGCTTCTCCCTCTTTTACTCTCCCTGCTTTTGCACTCGTGCTCGCTCTCTCTCTCTCTCTCTGTGTCAAATAAATAAATAAAATCTTTAAAAAAAAAAGAAAGAGTTTCAACTCTCTAGTTCCTCCTGACTATACTTTATTAAGAAAGTGAATTTATGTAAGTCACCAATGACTACCAAACAAAATTTAATGGCTTCTTCATGGTTCTTATTTTCTCGAATTCAACAAATTTGATCCTGCTGACTACTCACATTTGAAGCTCCAGTGATTCTCCAGTTTTCCCTTCTGTTAACTGTTTGTCTCCTACTTTTTCATTTCAGTTGAATTCAACAGTCACAATATGGCATAAGAATCAGACAAAAATCTGAGTCCAGTCAGACACCTAGTTTTGGTTTTGACTCAAAATGTATCTCAATATCATTATTGTTTTTCATTCCCATTGCTTCTGTTCTGGTTCAGTTCTTTCTTTGAATTGCTAGAGTTGTCTCTTAACCAGTTTCTCTGCCTCCTAACTTGTTTCTCGGCCTCCAGTCTCTTCTTTCTTCCATTTCATCTTTATTTCACAGTACTCTCCCTAAAGGAATGTCTTTAACCAGGTTGTTCTGCTGCTTTACCAGATTACCATAGTGCTAAGGAAACTACAGTGGCTCCCTGTTGTTTGCCTGAAGTCTGGCTCTTCATTCTGACCTTTTAAGTCTGCAAAGGTTGGGCCCACATTTCACCATTATTTTCTGTATTCATGGAACATAATTTTATCCATTTCATCTGGCAATTAAGTCATCGAGTGTCATGTGTTCTACGCCTGCCATGTTCATGAATTCCTCCAGGCTTTTGCTGCTTTTTTCTTGTTGCCATTTATCTAACACCATCCTCATTACTTTTTCTTAGTTGCCTCAGTCTTAACAACCTTTTCCTTTAAAAAAAAAAACGAATTTGGATTTACCAGTATCTTTTTCTCTAGCTTGCTTCTCTTGAGGACCACTTAGTTCAGTTCTTGATTTTTCTCAAATAGTTGATTCTTTTCCAGATGTTTCCTAACCATCTAATAACTTCTAGCTATTTATAGAGAAATGAAACTCTCTAAATGTCAGCTAACAGACTACAAATATATGACCACTGAGTGAAAATAAGCTATAGATCAAATATTATATCCCTTTAGTTCTCACTAAAAAATTGAAAATAATTTGAGTAGAAGCAGTTTTTAAAAAAAAATGATTAACATCATAATTTTATCAAATCAACTTTTATATTTTTAAAATTGTCACATCAGCAGGGGGCACTCAAACCAAAGTTCATTCTGCCATCTAATGGAAGATTAAAATTTATCTCTGTAAGAGTTAGAATATTCTGCTTGGGGTACCAGCTATACTTTATAATCGATTTGTAAATAAATTTTAAAATTCGTAGGTAAGTAATTCTTTAGAATTGTATTAATTTTTTTTTTGATCCATAGAAAATAAATTGTGTTTTTGATGGAAAAGTATGTTTTAGAACATGAAATGCTTTATCTGGTACTTTTTTTGGATGGCCACTTTACACAGAAATTTGTTTTTCCTGCCTCAAACAGTATTTCAGTTAAATTAATATATTATTAAGCTGTTTTTCATTCAATAAGATATTGACTTTTATACAATAGTACTTTCATTTTCCCCTATGAACTTGAGAAAAATAAGTTTTTATTAGAGGCTATAGTTTAACACGACTAAAATGTAGTTTGATAAATTCTTAAAGTTTCATTGAATTTTTTTTCCTGAGCCTTTCTTCTGGCAGACTGCAAACAACTAGTGGCAAGTGTTTATAGATGTGCTCATTTTCTCCTCCTCCTCTTGTAGGTTAACCTAGTACTTATTAAGGGAGAAACACAGTTTATACTAAACAGTGTTTAACATATACTGATGGTATTACTGTATTTCCTGTTTTGTGTTCACAATTAGAAGATTCTGAAAAACTGCCTTTGTATAAATACTTCACTGACATTCCAGACAAGTATAATCTTGTCTGCTGGTAGGCAGGAAAGAGTGATGTCCTGGAATGCTGTTACAGAAGGAAATCTCTTTGTGTTCCACAAATGATACCCCTAAACCTTTTAAGAATATAATTTAAAAATGACAACTCTATATTTGCTTTTCCTTCCGTTTATTAACTTTGCATGCATTTAGTTCAGAAATGCAATTAGTCCACACACACACAAAAATTGCATTATGTCTGAGAAAGAAATGTCTTCCTGGTGGTTTGCTTGAAATTTGCTGGTAGATATGTCAGAGGTAAATATAAAAACTGATTTAGTAAGTCATTACTAGTTTTTGTTCTTTCAGCTTAAAACTATTTTTGATACTTGAATGAGGCTTTCGTGAATTCTCTGCAGGCTTAAAAGGTACAGTTTTCTATTCCCTTCCAAAATTTCCAGTGAAAAAATAATTTGGAGATTGTTTTTAGAATACAGATTACATTTTTTAAGAGTTAGATTTGGAGTTTTTATGTTATTATTTAATGTGAGTCATTAAGATATATAAATACCACTTGTAACTTAACCTTTAATGTGCTAATGAATAGATTTTCTTATACTTATGATAGCTAACATCAAAATTGCATTGCAGTTTCTTTTCAATGACTGAAAAAAATATTTATGATTTAAACCCCTAAATGCCAAAGCAGACGTCATAAACTAGACCTGTGTCTAATTTCTAGGTTGGTGGTTCTTTTTCTTCTGTCTCATTACTTCTGCCATTAACATGGAAAGTAACAATTAATTGCATTGATTCTCTACCTCAGCCCCCACTCAGTCTAAAACCCAGCAAAATGGTGAATCACCTGTAAGAATTTCCAAATACAAGGTTTAAAATGCTTGTTGATCACTTTCAAAGTGTAAAAAAAATATATGCTTTTTATGATCAGATAGTTCTTATGTTATTAATGTGCTGGCCATATGTTGTACCTTTCGTTTAAATATTTGCTTAGGAATATATTGACATTATCCCTTGTATGTGTCCCTTCTCATAAATCTGCTGTGTTGAATTCTGAAATAGTAAAGCTATTCATCTTCAGTTAAACAGAGTAGCTTAAGACAACAGAGCTGTTAACTGATATGGTGGTTCTTTTAATGGTCTCGGGAACTCAAGATTCCTTCGATCTTGCTGCAGTACCATCCCTTAGCCACGTGTTTAAAAATCTCACTGTTACCTCAGTTCGATTCTCATTCATGTGAACAGGAATCAGGAGGTGAGGTAATCAAGAACTTACTCCCTCACTTCAAGAACATAGCCCATAACTTGCATGTATCGTTTAAATCCCATTGGCTGATCTTAGCTACATGACCATGTTCAGGCACAAGGAAAGCTGCAAAATAAATATGTTCTCTATTTTGAGTGGCTGAGCACACAGCTTAAATTGAGGGGTTTTATTACTAAAGGAAAAAAAAGCTCGCAGTCTTAGTCATTATCTGTTAGTTTTGTTCACTTTCATTGTCCACTCCTTTTTCAAAATACTCCAGCTTTGTTTCACGTGACACAGCAGTCTCCGGATTTTTCTTCTATATCTGGTCCTCTTGACTCCTTTACATACTCTCCTCTGCCTAATCATGATATGTTGCAGTTCATCAAGGCTCAGTGCTAGGACCCCTCTTCTTCCTTGTCTTCAGGCAATCTCATCTGCATCTGTGGCTTTAGGTATCATGTGATTGCAGTTGATTTAGCTGACCATTGCTCTGACCTCGCCAATGAACTGCCTACTGAGCTATCAAAGGCATTTCAGTTCAACATATCCTAAATTTTAGTCTTCCTCTAAGTATTTTAATCAATAAATCTTAACTTTATGAAGTAAATACAATTACTATAACTGATCTTATAGATGAGAAATTGAGATACAGAGAGAAATTAAGAAATTTCACCAAGTCACTGAGCTACTAACTGGTGAAGGGTCTGAGGTTTTGACAAATGTGCAGAACTGGGTAATGACAATACAAAGCAGTTTTTCACCCCAGTAATTTCTTCATTCTATCCCTTGGTAGTTAACCCTCTTTCCACCACTAATGCCTGACAACTACTGATCTGTTCCCCAAGTTGCCATTTTCCAAATGTTATATAAGTGAAACCATGCAGTATGTAACCTTTTGAGTATAGTTTCTTAACATGTTTTTAAGAGTTGTCTGTGTTGTTACGGATATCAGTAATTTGTTCCTTTTCTATTGCTGGGTCATATTCCGCTATATTGATGTACTACAGTTTGCTTATCCATACACCCATTGAAGGACATTTTAGGTTGTTTCTAGTTTTTCTGTGAATAATGCTACAGTAAACATTAGCAGACAGGTTTTTGTGTGAACATAAGTTTTCATAGTTTAGGATAATTACTAAGAGTGGAATTACTGAGTCATAGGTTACCTAATGGTGTGTATAACAACTTTATATTGGTTTCTAGATTGTCAGAACTTTGTTGCCTCACCAGCAACATATGAATTCCAGGTGTTCTGCATTCTTGCTAGCACTTTGTGCTGGCATTTTTTTTTTTTAACTTAACCATTATAATAGGTGTGTAGTGTTATCTTACTTAAATTTGTGTTTCTGTAATGACTTATGATATTGGGCATCTTTTCATGTGCCATTTTTCATTACAATATTTTCTTTGGAGAAATGTTTTAGATTCTTCTGAGCAATTTTTACTTTTTTCATTGGGCTGTTTTTTTCTTTTATTCTTTATATTCTGGTTACAGATCCTTTGTCAGGTATATTGCAAGTATTTTCTAGTATATAGCTTCTCTTTTCTTTCCCTTAACAGTGTATTTTACAGAACAAAAGTTCTGGATCTTGAAGAAGTTCAATTTCTTTTTTTTTTGCTTTTTGTGTTTTGTTTTGTTTTGTTTTAAATCAACTCTTTGCTTAACCCAAGATCATGAATAATTTTTTAAGTTTTTTGTTGTGAAAAGCACATAACATAGTATTTATTATTTTACCATTTCTAAGTGTACAGTTCAATAATATTAAGTATATTCACATTGTTGTGCAGACAGTCGCCAGAACTTTTCCACCTTGCAGAAGTGAATCGTTCTACCCATTAAACAACTCTCCTTGACCCCCTCCACCCAGTCCCGCAACCAACCATTCTGTTTTATGTTTCTATGAATTTGACTACCCTACGTAAGCAGAAGTATATGTCTTATTATGATTGGTTTCTTTCTTTTTCTTTTTCTTTTCTTTCTTTCTCTCTCTCTCTCTTCATTTCTTTCTTTCAGATTTTATTTATTTGAGAGAGAGCCAGAGAGAAAGAGAAAGAGCATTATAGGGCCAGGCAGAGGGAGAGGGAGAAGCAGACTCCCTGCTGAGCAGGGAGCCTGAGGTGGGCCTCAATTCCAGGACCCTGGGATCATGACCTGAGCCACCCAGGCGCCCCAGTGACTGGTTTATTTCACTTAGTATAATGTTCTCCTGTCATCTGTGTTATATATATCGGAATTTCTTTACTTGTTAAGGATGAATAGTATTCTGTTGTATGTATATAGTACATTTTGCTTATCTATTCAGTTGTAGGTGGACACTTGGGTTTCTTCCACCTCTTGGTTATTGTGAGTAGTGCTGCTATGAACAAGAGAGTGTGCAAATATCTCTTTGAGATTCTGTTTTCATTATTTTGGATATATACACAGAAGTGGGATTGCTGAATTTTATGATAATTCAATTTTAACTTTTTGAGGAACTACCATACTGTTTTCTACAATGCCTGTACCATTTTGCATTCTTCCCAACAGTGCCCATGGTTTCCAGTTTACCCCATCCTTGCTAATATTTGTTTTTTGTTTGTTTGTTTTTTAGTTAATTATGTATTTATTTATTTATTTCTGAGAGTGAGTAAAACAATAGAAGTTTATTAAGTGAAGATACAGAAAAAGCTCTCAAGAGTGAGAGGGGTCCGGACAGGGTTGCCCTGTTTGTTGTTTTTTAAATAGCCAACCTAATAGGTACGAGGTGATACCTCCTAGTGATTTTGATTTGTATTTCCCTAGTTAGTGATGTTAACCATCTTTTCATATGCTTATTAGCCTTTTGTGTATCATCTCTGGAGAAATATCTATTCAAGTCTTTCGCCCATCTTTAAACTTTTGTTTTGTTGAGCTGTAGAAGTCCTTTATACCTTCTAGATATTAGCCCCTTATCAAATACGTGATTTGCATCCCATTATTTAGGTTCCTTTTTTTACTCTGTTGATTTTGTCCTTTGATTCACAAATTTTTTTTTTCATTTTGATGTTTCATTTTGATGTCAAATTTGTCTAGTTATATTTTGTTGACTATTATTTTGTTGTCACTGGGAAACACCAAATCCAGTGTCACTGAAGACTTTCTCTTTTGGGACCTTATATTTATTTAGGTCCTTAATCCATTTTGAGTTAATTTGTATATAAGGTGTAAGTTAAGGTTTCAGCTTCTTTTTTTGGCATGTGATGTCTAGTTTCCCCAGCACCATTTGTTGAAGAGATTCCTAGATTTTTTGGTAAAAGTTTTACATTTCACATTTAGATCTGTAATCTAGTTTTGATCTAAGTTTTGAATCTAGTGTGAATTAAAAGTAAAGGTCCATGTTTGCATATGGATGCAAAGTTATTCTAGCATTTAACTTATATATTGTATTAAAATTTTTAAGCTTATTATTTAAGTGAATGTTTTCCTGTTTTCAAATTGAGATCCATTTCTTTTCAGCCATAGCAAAGGAATAGGTTTCCAGGATAAAACACAGTAGTTTAAAATACTGTGCCCCAATAGGGATAGGGCTAAAGTTGGAGAACTCATATTCTCCCTTCTTTTCAGTTCACACAAAGTATAAAACAAGATAATTTGCCTTGTTCATTGCCGTCAAGACACGTCAGATTTGTATGTCAAAGTAATAGCCCCACTCTGTCAGCCCTGTGTTGAGTACTCTCCAGAATACTGTGGTAAGTCACAGGTGGATTGTTCAGCTGCTCAAAGAGCCCCCAGGAATAGGCAAATAATCAACTGACAGGTTATTGTTGGATCAAGGATTTACCCTTTTCTTTGGCATATCATAGCTCATGAAGGCTAACTTTTGGTAGCTGTTTCAGGAAAAGAAAAACTGTAGTATATTTTCTTTCTTCCCTCCAGTCCCTGTTACACAAACAAACTTGTTTACAGAACATCCAGCATTTAGTTGAGTAAATGACAGGTAGGAAATTAAGCTGTTAATACAGGAGGATGACTAAGTGAGGAAATCCGTCTTTTGTCAACTACTCTTATATTATTATTATTATTATTATTAAAATAGAATCTGCTTTCAGTTTCAGTGCTTAGGAGTGTTAGATGTACATGGTTTAATGGATTTTGTACTTAAAATTCTGGTTTCTCTCTTTTACTTACAGTTCAACATAATAGAAAATAATGCAAATAGTCTTCTAAATGATTGATACAGGATGATGGCTTAGGCTTAGTTATTGAGTCAAAGCTCCACACCTGTTTTGTGTCATAACAACTTCCTCAGAGGATGAGTTTTAAAAAAAAAATACCATTCTTTCTTACAATGCCAGAGGCATTATAAATCTCTAAATTAAAGAATGCTGAATTGAATTTGATTCTTATTTAAATCTGCTTAAAATTAACTCCTTGGGTACTTCCTGGTTCTTAAAATGAACTACTTGATGCCACATTGCTCCCTATATATTTCCTTTTTAATAAACCTTGATGAGATATTAATCTTGATATTCATGGTAATTTGGAGAATAATCTTAAAATTATATACATTCTCCTAAAATGAAGTTTACTGAAAACAAATTAAAAATTTAATAATTAAATTCACCAAAGTAAACACACTCTAGAATGAAAAAGATTTTATTTGTTTGGTGGTACATGGAAATTTGAGCTCATATTTAATATAAGTTAACAATATCATGAACCTACTAAAAAATACTCTTGTCATTTTAGACTGCATTAATTATAGCATCCAGATTGCAAAAACTTACAGTTTTGTGGTACTCTGTCCTGGTCAGATCTCATCTAGCATATAATATACAATTTGGGGACCTCATGGTTTGTAAATAATTTTAGATATAACAGGTGTGGACCAGAGTATGTTTTTACTCAGGAGAAAAGAAGAATACATGCAGTACAGTTACTTGTTTAAATAACTTTGTATGTTTAAAAGCCTATCCTGTAGAAAAGACAATTAAAAAGATTCTGGTTAAAACATATGGAATAACTTTTCAATGAATGCCCATTGTTCATTTAGTCAACTTGCTTGTTCTGGGAGGTATTGCTCTCCCTGCTACTCCACGTGTTTTAAAAAGAGTTTTGCTGAATCTCTGCTATGTTGATCAGGAAGTTGGAAAAGATAACTTCTGATCTCTTCAGTTTTAAATTGAATTGGCAAGCATAAAATGATTTCATGGCCCAGTCACTTAGCACATATGTGAGTATTTGCAAACTTGGGATTTGGAATTTGAGATTAAGAAAATTATGTTTGGGGGGGCGCCTGGGTGGCTCAGTGGGTTAAAGCCTCTGCCTTTGGCTCAGGTCGTGATCCCGGAGTCTTGGGATCTAGCCCCGCATCGGGCTTTCTGCTCAGCAGGGAGCCTGCTTCCTCCTCTCTCTCGCCTGCTTCTCGCCTACTTGTGATCTCTGTCTGTCCAATAAATAAAAATTTAAAAAATTTAAAAAAGAAAAAAAAAAAGAAAATTGTGTTTGGTTGGCCCTATGAACTCGCCAGATATTTTTGCTTTTCTATATTTTTCCTCTTTTAAAAAATAATTCAAAGTATTTATCAAAAAGAAAAAGGAAAAATCAAATTTTGGCCCAGGTCCTATAAATCCAGTCTGAAGTTAGAGGTAGGAATAAGAATGAATAATACGGGTCCTCTGTTTAACATGGGAACCCCACTTACCCTGTCATGCAAGTTGCATGTAAGGAACTTAATAACAGTCTAAGAACTTGATACTTTATGTGTAGCGAACATGGCCCCCCTAACAAGGGGGGAGAGGACAATATATTAGAAGATCATTCCTTGGCAGTATTGTCCTTTGGATAGGCTTTTCCCATCATGCAGGACATCTTGACATTCTTTTTTTTTTCCCCAAAGATTTTATTTATTTGTTTGATGGAGAGATAGCGAGAACAGGGAACACTGGTAGGGACAGTGGGAGAGGGAGAAGCAGGCTTCCTGCTGAGTGGGGAGCCCCATGCGGGGCTCAGTTCCAGCACCCTGTCAGATGCTTAACAAAACTGAGCCAACTAGGCACCCCAACATCTTGACATTCTTAATGTTACATGTATTTAAGAGAGCAGACAGTGAATAGATGTATTGTGTTTCCAGAATTCAGCAAGAGAAGTAGGCTATTTAGCACTGAATATCTATATTACTGTAGTTTTTCACTGCATTTAGTTACTAATTAGCACTGAGTAGCATGCAGAAAATTCTTATGTGAGTTGTTCATTTGTGGAACACAGGCTTGAAAGAATGAATGTATATATGCATGCATGTTCATCTTTGGTAGTACATTAAGTACAGTGATCATTTTTTATTCACGGCTAGTCTAGAATAGTTCTTAGCACTCTTAAATCTTGGTGAACATTTGTCGTGTAAATAAATACATTAAATTTAGATAGTATCAGATGTTAGCTTTGAATAAAGCAAATATATTATTATTTTTAAATTTATATAAATGAGTAATTTTATTTCATTTTAGATTATGATTGTTCTAAGAAATATATATTATATATACTGATTATATATTGATATATCAATATATGATATATATTTATATATATAAATATATATAATTTTATATATTATATATATTTTTATATATATTATATTTATGGATTTCATTCTAGTCTAAAACAATTTTTATATAGCTGTTAACTTTGGCAATCTTCTGTAAATGTCATTCCACTCTTGTGGTCATTAATTTAGAAGAATGACAGTTCTTCCTAACCTCGGTATTAACCTCCCAAGAGCTAAAAAACCAAGAGCAGTTATAAAAAGTACTTACATAATTCTTACAAAATTCTTAGAAAATTCTTACAAAAATTCTTACATAATACAGGATGGAATAGCTGCTTTTCTTTTGTTTTTCCCATAAAATAATCTACAGTATAAATAGGTCTTAAGTCATTTAAGGCTGGATTTGAATTCTGTTTAGGCCTTTACCAAGTAATGAGAAGTACCATTTGTTCATCTGTAAAATAGGAATACTCCCTTCTTTGCAAAAATGTTAGAGGATTATATGAGGTAACTTACAAGAAGCATTTAGCATAGAGCCTGTTAAAAAGTGAGCCCTGGAGACACAATAGCTATTGTTACTATTTTCTCCAGGGGATGGGGGGATTAAAATATCATGGAGAAATACCTGGCTTTAGCTCTTTAAATTTTAAATTGTAATGCCTTCAGTTTTACTTAGTTTTCAGTTTTATTTTTCTTCAGCCTTATTTTTCTCTTTGAATTCTAATGTTGAAAAAATTCCTCCTGTTATACAGAATATATCAGCAATTTCCCATTAGTCATCACTATTAAATGAATTGTTCATTAAGTATTCCTTTAGGAGACCTGATGACATCTTGTTCTCTCACGTTATGATGGCCAATGCATGTCATATCTGTTTCCCTTCCTTACTCCGCTCTGCACAAAAGTTTCTGAGTTCTCAAAGAATCTGCAGTGGTTATAAATATATGTATGATCTTCATCCATTGCCAGGAAATAAGGTTCTTAGGGGCTTTTCTGGCTTTTTGGCAAATACCTAGATAAGGGGCACCTGGGTGGCTCAGTTGGTTAAGCCTCTGCCTTTCGACTTTGGTCATGATCTCAGGGTGCTGGGATCAAGCCCCGTAGCGGGCTCTCTGCTCAGCAGGGAGCCTGCTTCCCCCTCTCTCTCTCTGCCTGCCTCTCTGCCTACTTGTGGTCTCTCTCTTTGTCTCTCTCTGTCAAATAAATAAATAAAATCTTTAAAACAAATACCTAGATAGATTGTTCTGATTACCTAAACTTGGAGACTAACCTTTTTGTATTTTTTAAAATGGCCTGGACTGATAGGAGACTGTTTAGAGCAGGATAGGCTGGAAAGTGTTAAGGTAGAAACAGGAAGACTGGAGACTTAACCACCCTGGTTGTACACATTCATCGTACACATTATTTCCTTTTAGCCTATCTATGGCTCAATACTGACCCAGCAAATTTCCTTTCCTCTTCTTCCCCCCCAACCCTGTGGTTTGCTTTATACACATACACACATACACATTTGCCAATATAATCGATAATACAAACTGAATAAACTACCATCTGTATCTTTTTATTCTAATCTTGGTTAACATCTGCACAGCCCATCTGATAGAACTGCATGGAACTTATAGTTTAAAATAACCATGATGAAGTTTTAAGCTTTTTTTTTTTTTTAAGATTTTTTTAATTTATTTGATGGAGAGAGATCACAGGTAGGCAGAGAGGCAGGCAGAGAGAGGGGGGGAAGCAGGCTCCCTGCTGAGCAGAGAGCCCTATGCAGGACTCAATCACAGGACCTTGAGATCATGAACTGAGCTGAAGGCAGAGGTTTAACCACTGAGCCACCCAGGAGCCCGGAAATTTTAAGCTTTTTATCTTTATTCTAGGAACATTCATTCCCATCTCCAAAATGTTATTTTCCTACTACTAAATCATAGAACAAATATTGTATCATCTCTTCAAATCAGAACCTTTTTCAATTAATGACTATTTGATATAAGAACAAGTGTTTAAGAAGCCATGGTTTTTAAATATTAGTAGGGGGAATGTGTTATGTTGATGAACTTACATTGTATGTTCATTGTCAGTCTCCCAGTCTGTATAAATATGAAGACTAAAATTCAGTGATTTGCATGTCTCAGAGAGTGAAAAACCAATTGGATTTTTTAACGTAACTGGAGGAGAAAAGAAAAAAAAAATAACTTTTGAACCTGAAGCCTTGCTTTGTCCAGGGATGGCATGAGTTTTTTTTTTCTTTTTCTGGCTTTAACCTAAAAGTATATTCATAACATCAGGGCTCACCAAAAGCACTGCGGATGCTTTGTAGGGACTGTAGTTTTATCAGCTTATATTTCTTAGCCCAGACTTTCTTTTACCACTAGAAAGCACTCACACAAATGTTGAATAAATGAATTTATGTGAAAATGTATGCCTGAGGAAAAAGCATTGTAGAAGCTTTTGATATTTAGTAATTTTCCTAATTGTTCTGACTTTCCATAATCTTTCTGTTGTCTGAACTATATAATATTTACTAGTACTAGGTGGATCTATGTAGTAAATATTACAATTCAGGTAACAAAGAGATTATGGACATTTAGGATAGTTAAGAAAGATAAACACATTAAGTATTTTCTAATTTTAAAAATCATTTCTGTGTGTCAGACTAAGTAGCTTGCATATACTATCTCATTTCAGTCTGCACAATAAAACAGTTAAGGTAGATGTTTTTCATACTATTTTGTAGATAAACAGGCTTAATAGAGATGAAGTAACTTGGTCACTGTCTAACAGCTAGTAAATGACTCTACAAGGAATGTTACTTTTGTACATTTAGATATTCTTCCCAGAAATCGGTGATTTTTGATGGTTTTCAAAGAATTGGATTGCTTAGCAGGGTTGCTACTGACCTTGGGAATTGGTAATGGATTTAAAGACACTGAGAAAATCTGTTGATGGATCTTGAGCAGAAAGTTGAGCAATCAACTTAAATCTGTTTGCTAAAATAAAGCCAATTATAAAATATGCCTTTATCACTCACCTAAGAGTGTCTAATCCTATTATAAATGATATTTATCATCTAAAATTGCTTTATGTTTGGAATGTACCAGTCAAATTAAAGAAGTATTTGCTTCTTATTTGAGGTTTTAATTTGCTTGAGAGACAAAAGTATATATTTGCAGTTTGAGATGTTTTTCATGAGTAAAGTATCCAGTAATGTCTTTTATATAAGCATTTCTTTTTTTTTTTTTAAGAGGGTGCTTTTATTTTATTATTTTTTTAAATTCTTTTAAGATTTTATTTATTTGACAGAGAGAGGTCATGTGTAGGCAGAGAGGCAGACCAGGGGGCGGGGTGGGGGGGGGAAGCAGGCTCCCTACTGAGCAGAGAGCCCGATGCAGGGCTCCATCCCAGGACCCTGAGATCATGACCCGAGCCGAAGGCAGAGGCCTAACCCACTGAGCCACCCAGTTGCCCCTATATAAGCATTTCTTAGTATCATTAACTATGACATTTATGAGTTGAAGTAGAAATAATTTTATAATAGGCACTATTAAGGGTGCCTTGGTGGTACAGTCAGTTAAGCATCAAGCTCTTGGTTTTGGCTCAAGTCATGATCTCAGTGCCTTTAGAAATCTGAGACCCTTCCCAATATCTGTATACAATGAATTCCCAAAAAGAAAGCAAAGTGTAATGTGCAAAGCTGAACATCAGATTTATAAAATACATAGGGAGGTTCTATTCCTAGAGAGTTAATAATTATTATGAAATTCCCAATTATACTTTGTCATTGATAAAATACTTCCAACATTTTGAATTTTTGTTTGTTTGCTGGGTTTTGTGTTTGTTTGTTTTTACCTACTAAAAGTATTTATTTGAGGCTTTAGTGTTCACCATGCCAGATTGTGGGAATACAAGCGTAAATAGCAGATAAAGTGCTTCTGATCAGGTGTACGGTTTAGTAAGTGGTGTTTATAGACAAGTGGGGAACTATGCCAAAGGATGCTAAATAAATTCTCTGATGGAAAAAGCACAGAGTTCTCTAAGGGAAGAGAGATGGGATAAAGAGACTACTAAAACTAGATTAGGGAAAACAGAAAAGTTTCTTAGAGTGAGTTTCCGAAAGGACTGGACGTGATGGGGTGGAAGGGATTGGATACTTCAGGAAGAGAGTAGCATTAGCTGGAAAGGCCTAAAATAGAGAGAGCACATGATACATTTGTAGTTCAGGATGACTGGGCCATATTGGGAAAGCTGAGAATGGCAGAAGTGAGGCTGAAGAGATAATCCATTGCCCAGGAATGAGAGTTTTTGAATGCCATCGCAAGGACTTTTTATTTTATCCCGGAAGCAAGGATACCATTAAAGCTTTTAAGCAGGGAATGATATTAACAGATTTGTGTTTTAGAATTCTCTTGTACTAAGAGGACGGACAGTGAGGATCTGTTAGTAAGAGTAATACTTCAGCAATCTAGGGGGAGAATCAGTAGCCTGAACTAAGGATAATGAAGATGGGATGAAAGGAAGTAATTGGCTTTAAGAGATCCTTAGGAGTAGAATGTGCAGAACAGCATAGTTGGTTAGAATCAGTCTCATTTTCCCTAGAGATTTCCAATATGTATTCCAAAAAATAAATGTGCAAGGATATTTGTGTATATGTAAACCTTTGTTTATAGAAAAATCTAAAAGGATATATATGTCCAAATGTTAAAAACTGATTAGCTGTAGAAATAATTTTATATATATATAAAATATAAATATATATATACAATATATATTTATATTTTATATATTTTAATATATATATATTTATATTTTGTATATATAAAATATATATCCCTCTGCTTTCTAATTTTCCTGCAGTGAACATGCATTTCTCTTGAAATTATTTTTAAAAGAGTGATTATACAATACAGATATAAAAACCTACTATCATAAAATTTTGATAATGTTGTAAATTAAGTCTCCCAGGCTAAATTTTCTACCATACCCTGGCACCATAACTAGACACACACACTCGATCTCACTTTCACAATGAGTTAAAGATAAGTTCAGCAATCTTTGGGCAATGAAGAACTTATTCAGATGAAGCAAATGATTTTTTCTTTCTATTTTATATAGGCATATTATTTTTTAGAGGGCACTTAGCTGACTGCAACTTATTGTCATTGTCTCCACTAATGATTAAAATCTGATAGTTATTATGGGAAAACCATAAAGACCTGTGTCTCTGTAGTGAAAACTTACTAACATAACTGAAATAAACCAAGGGTTATGGGTCTTGAGATTTATAACTAATTCTACAATTCTTAAATATGTTATACTGAAAATTAGGGCTAGCAAAAGTTAAAAATATTAATCTAACAGTCCTAAAAATGAAACTATATAAACATTCAGGTTTTGATGATGTTTATTACTGAATCATCTTTTATCCTTTTTGTACCTAAACCAAGCCACAAATAGTGGTTTCTATTGATTTTAACAACAACTATGTTTAATCAAAGTACTTTGAAGATGAAAACTCCTCTTACTCCTTAATGTTACTTTAATCTGTTCAAGTCAAGAGAGAACATTTATAAATATGTATCGTCTCAGGAATTAAACTGTGTCCTATTTGCATCCCCAAAAAGAGACTAGTTTACTGTCTCTCACCAGTAGCATCAGGACAATTGTCTTACTTTGCCAAGACGTACTCTGAAGTTATTAAGTGGTTGTTACTCCCTTTTTATAAATGGAAAGACAGGGACAGTTTGTTAGGCAATTTGCCAGGAGACAAGTAATAAACCAGTGGAAAATCTCAAGTATTTTCTAGGCATGTGGAATTCACAATTTTTCTAGGTGCTCTAGGAATCACTGAAATTATTCTGTTATTATTATACTGCCTTGCAGACATGACAAATTTTACAAAGAGCACACATCCTTGAAATTTTTTTAACTCTCTATGTATGTTTCATTTACATTTTAATATTCTCTCTTACAAGAGAGGAATCCGAAGCTTAAAGAGTTTAGAGCTTCCATAAAGGAATTGTTAGCAGTGAATAGATTAATATTGTGTGAATTCAAAGCTGATGATTTTAACAATGTCCAGACAAGTACAATAACACAAAATGAGAAACATTGGTACCATTTCTTGAGAGGTCACTGAGACAGATATTATCTAACTTAATTTTCCCTGCAATTTGCTCACAAATATTTTCTTTTTATAGATGAGGAAATTGATCCCCAATGAGATATAACCATTTGATGTACTGTTTTAAGAACTAATGTAGCTCATTTAAGAGTGTCATTCTAATGAATGATGACAGAACTACTAAATTTTTTAGACTTAATTAGCAATCATTTAATTTCAAGTATATTTTATGCAGTATTTCTTAATCTTTGGAATTTTTTTTTCTTTTTAGAAGTTGAATATGGATTACACTTAATGATTTATAGCAATGCTTTGAAGCAGTTTAGAAAGTTCCCAGCCTGGAAATGTCTGTTTGTATAGGAGTAATGCAATTTTAGTATCTAGAATCCTGCTAACATATGTGATAAATGTCAGTAGAAAAACATATATTTCCTGTCTTTTTATTTACATTTTATGAAAGAAAGCATTTCTGTTATGTTAGAAAATAACCAGAATTTCTCATTTCAAAAAGAATTCACATGTAAGCTACTGTAAGTTGTAACTTTATGTGTTTTATGTTTATTGTTCTAGAAGTATTCAGAAATCATAGTGTTTATGAGTATGAATTGCTATAGATTCCCATGGCCCTTCTCCGCCCCAGATCCTTGAAACAAATAAACAAGGCTTTACATAACAAAAATTGAAATAAAATTTAAAATATAACCCATAACAGGTGTGAACTTGCTTTAACTGTGATTGCTTCCTGCTAGTGCATGAATTTTTGGGATGTCGTTGTTAATTGTATCAGCACTTTGGGAGTCTAGTAAGAAATAATTTCAGGGCAAATCAGTAGTATGTTAAAAAGAAAAAAGGAAAAAGGAAAAAATTTGCTCTTTACTCAATTTTAGAACAAGGAAATGTTAGACCTTAAAGAGATCTTAGAGGTGATCTTAGCTCACCTGCCGAATAGGGAAGTGGAATCAGCTTTCTCATATAGGTGAAAGTCAACAACCATAAACCAGGGATAATAAACTAAGACAAAACTTTCTAACTGAGCCCCTTTCTCTCCTCCATAGTACCCCAGTAATTGCTCACCCTGTCTTTAGTATAAAGCAAGAAAGTAGCAGTCCATTTCCAGCTAGAGGCAGAACAGTAGATCAGGACAGTGAGAGTTGTATTAGCAATAAGTTCAGTCATTCCTACTCTCTCAACTCTCCTCACTCTGTGGATTTGACAACTATTATAGAAGCAGGAAAACCCCAATTTAAAAAAAAAAAATGCCTAGAGTAGAGGTTCTAAGAGTTTTGCTAGTAGATAGAGGCCACAGGGAAGTGGAGGTGAGATTAGAGAGTAAAAATAGGAAGTAATTGAGTCCACATCATGACATCAGAAGAACCCTTTATTATTTTTTTTAATTTAATTTAATTTTAGTGTCTGTGTTCCAAAATTCATTGTTTATGCACCACACCCAGTGCTCCATGCAATATGTCCCCTCCTTAATACCCACCACCAGGCTCACCCAACCTCCCACACTCCTGCCCTCAAAACCCCTCAGTTTGTTTCTCAGAGTCCATAGTCTCTCATGGTTTGTCTCCCCCTCCGATTTCCCCCAACTCACTCTCCTCTCCATCTACCAATGTCCTCATGTTATTCCTTATGCTCCACAAGTAAGTGAAACCATATGATAATTGATTCTCTCTGCTTGACTTATATAAACTAGGGCTCCTCCACCCAAGCAGGAAGTTACTAGGTTAGTGAACTAAAAGTCACAATAGAATAAAATAAGCAAAACCAGTGGCACAGGATGTGAATTTACAAATAGCTATAGTAGAACTAAAAAGCAACAAAAAACCTCTAGATGAGTTAAATAACAGAATGGATGTAGCCAAAAAATGAATTCATAATGTGGAAAATCAAGTCCAGAAATTCTTCTAGGAACATTAGGAAAAGATAATAAGATGAAAAGAATGTAAGAAAAGTCAAGGAGATGCTGGTGGCTCAGTCGGTTAACCTTCTGCCTTTGGCTCAGGTCATGATCCCAGGGTCCTGGTATTGAGCCCCTCATTGGGCTCCCTGCTCAGCAGGAGAGTCCACTCTTCCTTCTCCCTCTTCCTCTGCCACTGCTCATGTGCTCTCTCTCTCTCACTCACTGTCTCAAATAAATTTTTAAAAATCTTTCATTAAAAAAGTTAAGAAATATGAATGATAGAAATAGACATGTCATCACTCATCTACTATAAGTTTCAGAAGAAGAGACAAGAAGTAAACTGAGAGGAGGAGATGCCAAATCACTTAATAACTAAGAATTTTTCGGAACTGAATATAGCAATTAAGATTTGAAGAGTTCAGAGAGAGCTTGAAGAGTATAGAGAGGAAGAAAACCTACATCTATGGATCTATTCTATTCAAATACTAGGACATCAACGCTTAGGGAAAAACTCTAAAAGCTTTCAGGTTTAAGGAAAAACAGATAACCTACATAGAGAGGCATGAATCAGACTGACATTAGATTTCTCAACAATAACAGAGTCAAAGGGAACCTGAAATGATAGTTTCAAAATTTTGGAAGAAAACAACTTTGAACCTAAAATTTTATCCAACTTAACTGAAAGTTAAATGTGAGCAATAAGGAAGGATATTTTCTGATGTACAAGATCTCAGAAAATCTACAAAAATGCTTGCTGAAAGCTCTCGGAACATATATTCTGACAAGAAGAGATACGTAATCAGGAGGAAGTAGTGAGATATATAGATAGTAATAGAGAGCACAGAATCCAGGGATGCATATAGTTTTATAGAAAAACAATGACAAAAAAAAAAAACAGAAGAAGGGGAGGAACTAATAAACCAAGTATCTCATCCATCTAGAATTAAAATTCCAGGTAATATGAATCATTTGGGAATTGTGGGCGCAAGAGTAGTAAGGGAGGGGTGGGGTTAGAGACCAGAGGAGGTGAAACTGTGATAAGATTCTTACTTTGTTTAGGGGAAGTATATAGGCATTGATTGAGTTTAGACATTTACAGTGAAAAATAAGTACAGTTATAGAATTTGAAATTAATGTTTGCTTGGTAATAGACATCATAGATAACATGAACAGATTGTGATAAATCAGAAAAGTTCCAATATCAAATAAAATAAAGAACATTGATTTCCAAATGATTTATCATCTCCCATGTTTGAGAACCATTGTGTAACTAAAACCAGGGCTCTAATATTTTTATTCCTTGAGATCACAAGGGGCGGGCACCAAATCTCCAATTTTTACCTCATTATTACACCCCAAGTGAAGTGCACAGTGTTTTAATGGATCACAGTTGCTAGGAACATATACTGAAGGGCTGCTAAGACAGTTTTATTATGTTGCCATGTTATTGTTTGTAGAACCTTGAATAAATCTCTCATGAGTACACATCGGCAGTTCAAGACCCTTTTCTATCTTGAGCCATTTTTCTCCTCCCAGCTGGAAGCTCCAAGACACATAAGATTTTGTGAAAACCTGATCTTGTTTTATTAATATAACGTGTGTGTTACATTTTTGCCCCTCAGTTATCTTGGCTGTTTAACAATTAAATGCTGTATAACCAACCTTGCAGAAGTTAGATTCCTTAATTTCATTAAACCAGGACATTCCGCATGTAGGGTTGCATGGTATACATAGGAATGATAGTTTAAGGATATCCATTTCTAAATCTCTGATGCCTAAACTGATCTGCCTGAGACTCCATTTGTGATGAGAGGGGAGATTTCCCCTTTGCACACTTCTCTTTATAAACCTCAGAGGCCCCAAACAAGAGGACAGTGAGGAGTAAAGGTTATGGGTTTGAGAGACTAGATAATTCTGAAGCACCAGTTTTCTGCATATGGTCTGGAGATCATAATAATTACTCTTTGCCTTTTTCATTTTTTTTCTCAGGAATTAGGGTGAGAGGACTTTCCATTATCATTTGTTTGTCATCTTTTCTGTTACATAACTCAAATTGTAACGGACTTTCTTCTCTTCTCACCTACTTATTTATGCATAGAATAAGCTCTCTTTACTTTATTATATAAAAAATTGAAGTAGAATTGAAAATGAATATTAGCAATAAGTAATCATCTCCCATGTTTCTAAGAACTTATCAGGAGGGAGGAGACTAATAAGATAATTCCATCTATCTCATTAAGAAATGAATCTTGAATAAACTTCAACCTTTTATGCTTAATATTTCCTCTAAATCTTTAATAGATATAATTTTACATATATAATTGTAATTCTGATTCAATCCAGAAGAAATTTAATACTTAGAACCTTATATTCATGTGAATTTTTTTTAAATCAATGTATATACATAATTTTATTCCTGAGAATTATTACAAGATGATTAGTGAACAAAGGACATTCCCTTGGGGTAGCGGAATAGAATATAAATTTAAAGAGAAAGAAAAACAGTTCAAAGTTTCTCAAAGCTAGTTTTTAAATGGATGCTAGTATTAAATCACTGTGGTTTCAGATCTGAGTACATTGGGAAGAGTTGATGTAAAGGTCTTATTTTAAAATCTCAATATTTATAGTACTCTGGAAATTACATCCTTCACAGTTATTTAAACATGGATACATGTGAGAAGGCAACTATCTCAATTTTCTTTTTCAAGTATACATACAGTTCCTTTTTAGCACTAATAAGAGCTACATGTGCACACTGATTGAGACCAGAACTCTACATTTTTGGAGAAAGAAAGGGCAGTGAAGGAGAGAAATGCTTTTAAAATTAAACAATGAAACTTTACCAGGGAGTGGTGAAGAGTGGGTGGTTCAAAAAACGATTAAGGAAGCAGATAATGGAGTTAGTCCCTAGCCAACCTGTAGCAACTGCCTTATTATATTTTAATATATGCCATTAAGCTGTATATCTTGATTCTTTCAACTTTCTGCCAAAATGAGTGACTCTTATTTCAGTAGTAACTAGAATTGTGTTGACTAGACCACTGATAGCATCACAGCCTTTTCTAACCCATTGTGTATTTTTAAAGTGTGATAGGATGGTGGTGTTCCTTAATTACCAATAACAAAGTACCCACCTTGGCAAAATTTGTGATGTGATAGAATTGAAGTCTGTATAGGACATAAGCTCACACACAAATAAGTACTGGATTTTGCAGGTGGAAATGTGCTTTCATGTCACTGGTGTGGAAGTATAAACAATATTTTTATCATACAGCAAACATATAAAAATTTTAACTTTCCTAAGCATGATTTTAGGTAATAGTTTTTTTAAATGCCTTTTTTTAAAAAAAGAACAATTTATTAATTTTAAAGAGAAGGAGTGTGCACACATGTAAAAGCTGGAGGGAGGGGCAGAGGGAGACAGTGAGATTCTCTTCCCATTGAGTGCAGAGCCTGTTCTGGGGCTCAACCTCAGAACCCCTGAAATCATAACCAGAGCTGAAACCAAGAGTCAGTGCTCAACTGACTGAGCCACTCTGGCGCTCCTAAACTGCTTTTTTGAAAAGAAAGCTTTTAGCTAGAATAATAATGATACTACTTATTTAACTGAATTACAAGTAAAATATGAAGAAATATGGCAGCTGTTTAAAATATATAATCTCCAACATTTCTTAAGGGGAAGGGGGTTGAATGCTTTCTACTCTGTGCTGCAATGGGTGTGTACAGGCACATCTGAAAAGAGGAAAGTTGGGATTGGCCAAATTGCTTACCCCAGGCAAGGGAATTGCTGACTTGACAGAGTAATAAAAAGTAGGGAAACTTGGCATATTTCTATGGCAGTAGTTGTAATGGCTAACATTTATTGAACAGGATATGTCAGGCATAGTCTTAAATATTTTACACATGTTAAATGATTTAATTGCCATAGTAATAACCACACATCTATCTTATAGTCAAGGAAATGTCCCAGATTTTCTTATGTATTCTTTTATTGTTCAAATATTTATTAGCTCTCCTCTTGTCTGAATGTGCAGTTGAGCCCAGTCCCAACTTCCTCTTTAAATGGAGGCTTGACTGGCCTAGAATGTCCACAATGGCTCCCCCCTTATGTCTGGTTCATCCGAGGCATTCTGCTGGAGGACCTTGGAGCTCCTCCACATAACCTTCCTGAAAGCATGGGCTTCTACAGGTATGGCGGCTAGCTTCTAAAATGGAGCCGTTTCAGCCCAGAAAAGCAAAAGTTGCAGATCTCTTGAAGCTATACTCTGTCACTCGACCCTGTTCCTTTGCCATTGTTTTGGACAGAGCATCTCCCAGTGCTGGCCCCAAATGAGTGGGAGGAGAATAGGTTCAACCTATTGAATGGGAAAGTTTTTCAGCCGTCTTTAAAACACATAGATAATATGATGCTTTCTATGTTGTTATTATTATTCAGCTCTATATTTGAGAGCCAACGATCTCTTTTACTTGCAATACAAAAATATCTTGCCTATGACAATTTTCTTTTAAGTCTTTGGACTGTTTGACAGTTTGATAAAATTTTAGTCCTGGAAGGATGGAAAGGAGTGGGGCTGAGGGTGCTTGTACAGAGTTTGCCTTAGGCCTACCTGACTCTTTACTCAGCCTCAACATTCAAATAAACTACTAATGAGTATGAGGCAGAGGATTTAAGATACTTTATCCCAATACTTTATGCCAATCCCAGAATGCAGAAGTTTCTATTTTATGGGGAGACAGAGCCAGAGAGGAAATTATTACTGCTTATAAAATCATTTACAGTGTATGTGTCTATACTTTTCATTTGTGTATCTATTTTCATTTAGTTTTATCCATAGTAATACCTGCTCAAATTTTTCAAAGTCAAAAAGACCTACAAGGCTAAACAAACAAATGAACAAACAAAAACAAAAAAGGCTAAGAAAGAAAACAAAAGTCTTCTGCACTTTCCTCCCCATTCTCAAATTTCTGCTTCCCAAGATGAACCACTTTCTACTTACTCGGTTAGGTCCCTCCCTGCCCCACTTAACTTTTAAAATGCCATGTTCCTGCTTTTATTTCTTGAAAAAAGAACCAAATGAAACATATAGATCTGAGAAATACAAAATCTGAAATGAAGCATTCACTGAATATGTCTTACAACAGATGAGACGCTACAAAAGAAAGATCAGTATCTACTAATAGACTCATTCCAACTGAAGCACAGAGGGGGAAAAAAGGCAAAAAAACAAAACGAAACCACACACAGAAACATGAAAAAACAGAGCCTCAGTGACCTGTGGGACATAATATTAGATAAACTAACAGATGAAATTGAATTCCTGGGGGCAGAATGGGAAAAGGATCAGAGAAAATATATTTGAAGAAAAAAAAAAAGCCCCAGATTTGTTCGAAAATCTCAACCCAACAGAAAAAAGTAGCTCCAAGGATAAGCAGGCATAAGGAAATTCAAGCAAGACCAAGTACAAGAAAACCATACCAGTGGAGATCAATAAAGTTGCTGAAAATCCATGATAAGAAAACCTTAAAAGCAAACAGGAGGGAAAAAAGGCCATGTTAAATAATACAGGCACACAGGAATGATCAGAAACAGAGCAAGCCAGCGGACAGTAAAATGATATCTTTACAACACTTAAAGAAAAACTGTCAACATAAGAAGAGCAAAACCTATTCAACTTAATGAAACGTGTTCTTGTAGAAAGAATCCTTTCCATTTATATTCACAGAGAGTGATGCTGAAAAGGACCTTTGAGCTAATTAGTCTGTAGCAATGAGAGTGGGACTGCAGAGGGGATTAGAGTGACTGCCGCATAAACAGACACATCTAGATTTATCAGATACACCTGGAAGCCTTGTCATAGGCACGCGCACACACACACACACACACACACACACCCCACCCTTACTCCTCATTGTGATGAGAGTAGTGAGCCTGTGAATAAAGAGACTGAGTAGGATCATTGCTGGTATATTGAGGCAGAAAACAGGATGAAAACCCCTGGCAGTCTAAATCTTCACTTTCTGCGTATGACCATTAAAGCTTTGAGAGGGTAAAATTACTAGTCCCAAATCACTTCTGGCAGAGAATATAGTAAACCTGCATCTCAGATCAGCTTGTTCTCCTTTTGGACATTTTAAAGTTTCATAATCCCCTTAGAATTAGTCTGTGACTATACATTTGCAATGAAAGGTGAATATCAGGAGTTTCAGACTAAAGGCTGTGTTTATGTATGTGTATGATGAGGGTGGATACTTCTAGTTTTTGTATCAGTGCAGTTTTATATTAACTCTCAGTATAAAAGCTAGAGTTTATTAAGCTATTAATTTATTGAGGCATAATAATAGTAGGGATGAATAAAACATATTTTCATTTATTTTATCTCTGTTCTTGACAAGGTCCGGATGTGGTAATACCTATTATGTAGTGGCTCCCTAAAGAAGTTCAAGTTGAGAAACACAGAGTCCATAGGCAGTATATAAACATGCTTATTGTTGCATCATGTCAGTGGAGGAAAATACAGAAGGAACACTTGAGCACAATAAATCTCTCCTAAAGAGAGCATTACTTGCTACGACCTGTCTGCAGCAATCAGAGGAAGGAAGTTAGCAAGAAAGGGAAAGAATGCCAGGTTGCAAGTGCCAAAATGTCTCATCACTTGCAACTGAAGGGAGATTCCTTTAACTCAAAACAATGTTCAAATTCAGCTGCTAAAATTACAATAGTGTCCTAGATTTTAGAATCCATTTCCCCTCCCCCTTTTTTTTTCACCAGTAAAGGTGATCTTTATCAAAACATCAATACTGAAAACCACAGAGATTAAGGATTGAGATGGACTTAAATCATGTGTAACCCTCTTATTTTCAGATGAGGTAACATAGATCAGAGAACATTATTTAACCCCTAGTCCAGTGTTGTATCCATTATATTCTGCTGTGAAGAATAATTATAATCAAATCACTTTGAGACTCCAGGTAAATCTTGCCCCACCAAAGGTGTGTGTCTTTTGTTATTTGATTATAACTATTAAGTGGTTCTGAGAAACTAATTCAGAAGGATCTACAGATAATATTGAGGAGTTCTTTTGTTTTTGTTTTTGTAAAGATTTTGATAAGTTTTTAATCTGATTTTCTGAACCACTTGGGAGGTATGAAATGTTGCTTTTAGAAGTCTGTGTCAAACAAAACAACAACAAAAAGATGTTTGTGAACTGTACTTTAAAAAGTCTCATTTTCCACTCAATTACAGTTTTGATAAAACAGGTATGATTCCATGGGGGAGTATTTTGGGTACATATGAAGTCAAGTTAGATGGAAATATAGAAGTGTTAAGAAGCCACTGATCAGAAGGTCCACCATTACTTTATAGTGCACTATGAAGAAAATGTATCCAGACACATACTGATTCTGTGGAGTTAAAGGATGAAGAATTGTGCTTCTTAGAATATTGAAATATTGGATAGTTGATTAGGAAAATAAGAACCTTTCTGAAGGAGAGGAAGCAGAGTGGAGACAGGAATGCCAAGTGAAGCCTGGGCTGCAGAGTAGAGGTTCCTTGCTGAAGCCCACTCCTCTGGGGAACAATGAGAGGCAACCGCAAGGTAGCAGCAGCACCTGGGGCTCCTTGGGGTAGGAGGGTGAAGAAAGCAAGGACCTTGCCCAGACCAGAGCCCTTGGTTCTGAGCCTCAGCCTTCTGCTTCTGTTCAGTCATGAACAGGGCAATGTATTAGAAATCGAGTCTTAACAGTTTAAATGGGAGAGCAACTCTCAAAATCTTTGAGACTCTCCTAGGATTTAGAAGACAAGTTAAAGGATTGACTGCTACCCCAAGGCATTTAACTCTCATTTTTTAGTCTATGACAAGCCTCCAAAAGAGCAAAATAAAAAAGTGTTTTAAGAAGATGAATCTGACTAGCAAGGGTGTGAATAAGTATAATCTGCCAGAAATCTTGTCTTTTTCTTTTTCTTTTTTTTTTTTTCCTCATAGCAATACTCCCTCTGGAAAAATAGTAGTAGTGTTAGTAGTGTGATGACTAGCCTTTTTTCTATTTTACCAAGTTGTGCTACTTTTGAGAAAAATCCAAGTTCTACACATGATATAGGAAGGAAGCGTGTAGTTATTTACATGAGATTTTAATCCACCCTCACCAGTAAACTCTGTTCTAAAACACAACATTCAGTTACATCCTTAAAATGTGATTCACTTTGGGTGGAGTACAGACTTGCCCATAGTCATCAGTTTTACTGCAGGCAAAATAAAGACACACCTCTTCCTGAAAACACAGACAACACAAATTACTGTGGCCAGTTTCTTGCATTATCACCTTCCCATCAGCTCATCCCAGCTGCTCACCCAGTATAAGGTGATCTAATACTACTAATGTAAACACTGCCCTTTCCAAGCATCTGGCTTCCTTTGGTAGTATTCTGGGATAACCTCTCATTCTACAATATCTTCTGTGACATTTCTAATTCCTACAAATTCTCTAATCTCTGATAATAGTTTTTATCACCTCCATCATATCACTGTGAACAATAACTTGTAGAGCATTTGTTTGCTTGCTTGCTAAATTCCTACTCATCCTTTGAGGATCAGGTCTCTTAACCACCCAAGCAGAGATTTTGCCTGCTTCTGTGCATAAAAGAGTTTGTTTGTTTGCTTGCTTTAAATAAATACTTCAGTTCTCTCATTGTATTGCATGCTCCTCAGAGGTAAGGACTGCATTTCTTCAGATTCACATCCCAAAAACTTAGCAAAGTGCCTGGTATATAAGAGATGGTTACTAAATATTTGTTGAAACGATTGATTAGATGGACTACAAAGTTTATATTTGCCATAGACAGTATTAGCTTAGTAGGATATGTTTTCTAGCTTCAGTATTAGAATGTAATAGAAGATTTAAGACACACAACTAAACTGAGGACAAGGAAGCATTGAAATAGCCTTCTAAAAAGAGGGTCAGGTATAACTAGATAGGATAGATTGCTCCTGACTAAGGTATGACTAAGAGATAGTAATTATATTAAGTCTTAGGGAAAAGGATGATATTTTAGGACACAACAGAGAGGATTAGTAGGCATTCCATACGGAACTAACACTAGGCAAGGGCAAAGACATGAAAGCAAGGTATGGTGAATATTTTAACTGCATGGTTCAGAATTATAAATAGATCAGGGGGTGCCTGGGCTGCTCAATCGATTAAGCGTCCAACTCTTGATTTCTGCTCAGGTTATGATCTTAGGGTTGTGAGATCGAACCACATATCAGGCTCCGTATGAAGCCTGCTTAATATTCTCTCTCTCTCTCTCTCTCTCCCTCTCTCCCTCTGCCCTTCCCCCACCCCGTAAAAATAAGTAAGTTAAAGTAAGTAAGTAAGTAAGTAAGTAAGTAAATAAATAAATAGAGGAGATCAGTGGCTGATAAAGCTGGACAAGTTGAAATCAGCATCTAGGGGAAATTCAGGTTTTAGTGTAGGCAGTTGAGATACATAATTTCTGAGCAGAAGATATATCATGAGGTTTTTGGAAGATTAATCAATGTTCAGGCTGAATTAGAAGAGGCGGAAACTATGGGCTAGAATGAAGGGTTATAATGTTTCTTTAGGAAAGGAATTTAAGACAAGAAGCCAGACTAAAAACAAGAGGAGGATATATGTAAGTGGCATTGTTAATGTAAAAAGGAAAAAAAAAACGTCTCACTGTATTGCATGTTGGTCGGTTTACATTTGAATCACAACATTTTAAGAGAAACGAGACAAGCCAGAGTAAATCCAAAGGAGAGTAACCAGGATTTGGGCAGGAGGGAGAGGCAAGGGTCTACAAACTGAATTCCTCATTAATGAGGAAGGGAAACAGATTCTGAAGGAAAGTATGAGAGGCCGCTTCAGTTTTTCAGAGGTCTCTCTTTGGAAGAGACAACATCCTTGCTCTGTCACTCCAGAATATCAAGATACTGGACTGCATCCAGAAGAGTGTGACCTAGGTGTAGAAAGATTTGAAAACCATGTTACAAAGGAAAAGTAACTGATGCATTTTGAGAGGTTCCATTTATGATAAAGATTTACAAGAAACTTGAACAGTATCTACAAATTCATGAAAAATCCATTTGGGTTTTTACATGGAAATGGGACTTGTAAACAGATTCAGTTAACTCCATAGGTCAGAACCATTTGTAAGTTGTAGATAAGCAGCTTTTCTCTTTATCATCAGAACTATTAATTATAGTAGGCCATCCATCAGAAATATTAAAAGTGTGGGTATGTTAAAAATGGATATTGATGGTATCAAACAGTTTTAAAAGGACATATTAATAGTGTCCATTGGATTTATTTTATCAATATCTCTAATATTAGAGGGTAAAAAAAAAAGAAGAATCAATGGCCCACCAACATCTTAGAACTTATGTCAATACTTTTTACTTATGTTTGTATTTCAGAATTTATAGTTCTCAGATGAACAGAAAATGCAAAGAGACATATAGGGAAGTTTATGTACCCATGAATAAATAACAAAATTTCTTAAAATGCATACCAAATAAGAAGGTATGGCATAGTATGAAGAATGGTGGGTTGACATCAAGCACACCTGAATTTAAAGCCAGCTCTTCCACTTAGCTATTTTAACTTTGGCATATTATTTGGCCTTTCTGGGTCATGGTTTAATCATCTGTAAACAGGGATATAATTACTCTCTTTCAGGGTTTTAATACAGATTGATAATAATGCTTATTCAGTACATAGAAAAGAACCTAGAACATTTTTATATTAAAAAAATGGCAACTATTAAAACTATTATCTGAAAAGGTAGACACATAGACACAAAGTGGTTAAGTGAAAAAAACATAGGCTTTGGAGTCAGACTTGACTTGTTCAGTGATTTATTAGCAGTACATCCATATTTAACCAACATGACTCAGACTCTTTATCTGTAAAACGATAACAATACCTACCTACTCCATAGATGTAGAGTATCAAATTAGGTCATGTTTATTATTTCTTTGTTTAGCAGATTCTGGTACATAGTTAAACCTCAGTGTTAATTTTATTTCATTTCTTCAAATGTATGTACAGGTAGTACCCCCTCATGACCTGTTAACACGAATTTTGTAGACTTAGACAGACTGGAAGTCTTGGCTGGGCTCCACTGTCCCTGAGGGAAGGGAGAGCTGTTCCTTTTGCCAGTGCCAATTCCTGGGACTGATTCATCTAATAGACTGCCCTCTGTTATGAAGCCCTTGAAAAGAAGTGTCTGAGATTTAATAGATGAAGAGAGGATAGAGACTCATATCTTGTTTTATATGAAAGAAAGAGTTGAAGTTACTAGATGTTCAGGCACACTTATTATAAATTCCTCCTCACTAACCTTTATCCAATACTTCCAAAGCTCTACCTTTTCTAGAAGGTTATAGCAATCAGAGGAGAGATTTGAAGTATGCCACTTTTAGCTATTTTTTTTATCCTCTCATTTTCAGCCAAATATCATAGTCCTCTCATACTGACTGTTCTAATCAGACTCGTTTCCTTATGATTGAAATAACTTACTTCTTTCTCTGTGCAAATTGACCATGATATTCTTATTTAGACCACCCTCTTTGGGCCCTTATGTAATCCTGAACCACAGTTCAAGAGTCACCCTAAGTTCTGCTTCCTCTGTGACCTCTAGTGATCTTTCTAACCCACATTATTTTTCCCCCACCTGACCTCTCAGCCCCAAATCTGACTTCACATTCTATCACTGTTCTCTATTTTGAGTTCTTCACTAAGTATTTCACATGTGTGACTTATATTCCCCAACAGAAATTTAAACCCTTGAAGGGTAAAATACTGTCTTACTGTAATTTGATTATCCCCCCATTGTGCCTAAGGGGGAAAAATGTAGATTTTTATGGTAGATATTTGATTACGATTTATTGAGTTTAAAATTTCTGGATATTTGTTGAGGTCTCTATGCCAATATCTCATTATTTTGGTTAGTTTATTTGCCTTTGAGAATTTTCTGAGCCCTTCTGATTTATTTTCGTAATAGACAACACTTTGAGGTGTCATAACTAGGAATCACTTAGTATGAAAAAAATTCTAAGTGTCCTGATTCCTAGTCCAGTTTTCTTTCTCCTTGATATGATACTGAAGAAGATAACAAGTGGAACTTATACTTAATGATTCTGTAATTCTGCCTGTATATTTTAATGGCAATAAGAATGTGAAGTTTGAAGGGTCTTTAAATTTTCATTTTCATTCAATATATGGATGGTTACAATTCCTAATAAACATCTGGGATTTTCATTTTTAGTTAACTTTAGGTTAATTTTATTCTGAGAGTCCTATAAAAAAGTACATTGGGCCTTAGAAAAATTCCTCTTAGTATAAAAATAACAAATTATATGATTCCATTTATATGAAATGTCCAAATAAGGCAATCTGTGAAGCTAAAGAGTAAATCAGTAAGTAGTTGCTTAGCACTGGTGTTACAAGATGCTTAGGGAATTAATTATAAACAGGTATAAGGCAACTTTGGGGACCAACAAAAATATTCTAAAACTAGATTATGGTAATGGTTACATAAAGTAAATTTCCTAGAAATCATTGGATTATGTACTTAAACTTGATGAATATTATGGCATATAAATTATTTCTCAATAAAGTTTTTAGAAATAACTTAGGAGATTACATGGTTAAGTTTTATTTTATAATAAATTATCTAGAGTGATAATATTTCCATTATGAAAGACAAAGATGTTGATTCAAATTATTCCATTAGGAAAACTAATTATTGCTACTCTTTAATTGCTCTTTCAGTATATGTACTTCTCTTATATATTATTTCTATTAATAAATTTATATTGCACTATTTATTAGAATTTTCAAAAATAAAACTACTCATGTAAAAAAATATCAGATTAATCTTTTTATTTTATGTTTCTAACCTTTATATGTCCATGGAATTCAGATGATTTCTCACTGTTATCTGTGATTTTCAGTTCTGAAAATAATTATCACTTGCCTTTTTTAATTGAAGTATTCTACCAGAGTTGACTATAAAGTGATTTTTTTCAAGGGAAATCTTAATTTTTCATATATTTCTAAGATTAAATTTGAGAGCTGTTCACACTGGGGGGAGAAGTCTAATTTAGTAAGCTATAAATTTTTGACAATGGGAGATTGAACTCCTGGCTTAAATATTTATTAATTTTGCACACTGTTTTATTCCCGAGCATAATAAGTATGTCCCCTATGTCTGATATCTTTTGGCTTCATGCTTTTCGCTTCTCTATTTCTACACTTGTGTTCTTATGTTTAGTTGAGCATCACTGCTGATTTTTTTTTTTACTTCACAGACATGTACTTTCAGAGCAGGAAAATTTGAAACCACGAGAGAATTTTTATATCATCCAGTCCAACTTATTAAATTGTTCATTTGATATGAGGCCCTCAGTGGTAAGGAACATTTTGAATATATAGAGTTAAATAGTTAGCTTAATTTTCAAGGAATATTTACAATAAACCAGCATAATTTCCTCATCTAGTCAAGAAGAGAGACTGATTTTTCAGTTCCTTGAACTTTGAATGGTATCATGCCTATGTATGTTACTCTCCTTAGCCTTGCATAGCTCTGTTTCCTCATAGTCCAACTAACAGTAATTTCAAATTATAGTATCTAGATGCTATTTATTTGGCTCCTTGCACTTTTTATAAGAAGGAGTATACCATAATAATAAGAGGTCAGGATTCACACTTTTTTGATCTGAGTAAGGTCTGCCATTCATTTACTCTGTGACTTTGGCAGATAGATATTTGTTTAAAATAATCTTTTTTTAAAAATTATTTATGAGAGGGAGAGCAAGAGAAAGCATGAGCAGGGGGCAGAGACAGAGGGAGAAGCAGGCTCCCTGCAGGGCTCAATCCCAGGATGAGGTCATGACCTGAGCCAAAAGCAGACACAACTAACAGCCACCCACATGCTCTGAGGTCGATATTAATGGTTTTATTCCCTATCCTTTTAAGCCTTTTTGTCTTCATAGATTAAACTCTAAGGCTATCTCTTAAGTTTTAATTGCTTGGTGAAAATAACTTAAATTTCTTTCCATACTTTTATTAATTATTTGATTTTCTTTTATGAGAAAAACTTAAAAATAAGTTTACTTTTTATGCCCTTGCTCATTAAGCTGTTGAAACATTGATATTTTTCTTTATAAATTGTTTAAATTCTTTATATAGTTAGGTTATTAATCTTTTCTTGGAGGTATTTTCCCAGATGGCTGTTTACTTTGGAATTTCATTTGTAATGTTCACTAATATGCATAAGACATCTCTACAAATTCTTCCTGTGTTTTTTAAACTTGGAAAATCTTGATATCTTCTAAGATTAAGATCGTTGGAAATATGATGGGGCTTCTATTACATTACAAACTATTAAGCTTTGTGTTTTTAAAAAATATAAACTTCTGTTCTCCTTTAAGCAGTTCATTAATGAAGAGACAATTTCAGAGGTCCATGTGGAGTCTTCTTAACTGTAACAGATAAAGAGAAAATGAGAAAGCAAATCTCAACTAATTACACTTTAATTTTCATTTCAAATGTTGTAGTAAATGGTGTAATGTCCCACTAAAAATGTTTGCAAGGTAGGATTACTAGTATTGAAAATAATTTGTCCAACTAAGAGGCTAGCTTTCAAAACCTGGGGTAGTTTGCAAAATAAGTATAAAGTTAAATTTTAAAACCTGACACATTAGTGGTATGTCACTGTCATTAATTCTATTAGGAGAAAAGGCAGAGTAGTTCCCATTTTCCCTAAACTTAATAATAAATTTAATTATTTTAAATAAATTTAGTAGATTAATTTATTTTATATTATATTTATATTATTTATATTTATGTTGCATACTTATTAAATATACATTTAATAAACTAAATTCAATAATAAATTAATTTCCCCTAAGCTTAATAATAAATTTAATTTAAAATAATAAATAAAATTAATAAAATAAGCATATATAAATACTTATTTGTATAAAGATAAGGATCATAAAGAATTATTAATTAATTCTTGAAATGGAGGATAGGGGCACCTGGGTGGCTCAGTGGGTTAAGTCTCTGACTTCAGCTCAGGTCATGATCTCAGGGTCCTGGGATCAAACCCCATATCTGGCTCTCTGCTCAGCAGGGAGCCTGCTTCCCCCCCCCACCCCCGCCTGCCTCTCTGCCTATGTGTGATCTCTGTCTGTCAAATGAATAAATAAGAAATATATATATATTAAAAAAAGAAATGGAGGATAATTATACATAAAATATTTGGGGTTTGTATTAAGATAGAAGTCATTTAAAATATAATAAGCATTATATCATTTTATAAGTTCCTTTCTATAATTTTAAGGGAGAAAGCCAAAGATTCCTTTTGTATATACAAAAATATATATAAATATTATTAATTTATGTCCATGGAAAAGAAAAAATTGGTATTTCCATAAACATGCTCTGTTCTTCATATGAATAGTTGAAACTAATTGTAGGTGATTGGGATTTCATTTTGTCTCTGGTTATCATGTTTAGAGTCTTATCTTGTGACATGATTTGCTTTAGAGTGATGCCTGCTTGCAGTTAAGTACATCCATTAACAGTAAGCCTGGTTAAATAGTGCTTGTCCTGAGTTGGTAAACATCCACTTGGATAATGATAATGCAGTAACAATCTAATGGATATAGCAACTGCAGTATTAAATCTGCCATGATGAGATAGAAACTGTCTTGTCAGCTTACATCAATTTCAGAGGCTTTTACTTTCAGTGGGGAATGGAAGAGGACAAGGTAGCAACTTCTTCTTAGAAGTACAGTAAATAAAAGCTTATATGAAGATCTCTTACTTTCCTTGAATGACCCCTTAAAAGGTGACATTTTTCATCTTTGCTTTCAATTCTTGCTTATATAATGAGAAAAAACGAGGAACCCGGAAGTATGGGTTTAGTAAATTCTCACTTTTGTATTCACATGCTATTTTTTTTTATTTTAATCAATGAGGAAGAGAATTTATATTTAATACCAACTTATAGTGTACCTATATTTTTTAAATCATTGATCCCCACAATAACCCCATTATTAGCACAGGGAGGATTAATGACTTATCCAAGGTTATTTAATCCTGAACTGGTAGAGCCTGGCCTCGAGCCATGTTCTTTCTGACTGTAAAACCTGACTCCTTTCCTCTTAAAGAAGTAGATATGTATGATATGTGACACATCATATAAAATAGATGCAGAAAAGGTAACCAGTACAGTGTGGTTTCTGATTAGTGCCCAATGATTGGAATAAGCAGAGAAAGGAGAAATTGCTCCAAACTAGATTAATAAGGAAGAGTTATGTGAGGACACAACTTGAATTGGACTATGAACTCTCTTTGGCTTATCACTAGATAGAGATAATGATCTCATATGGAATGAAGACTAAGAAATTTGGGGAAGATAATTATAAGTATGTGTTTGAAAATAAGAGGGAGTATGGTCCCTGGGTTACTTAAGGGTGCTCATCTCAGTTAGGAGTGTCTCAGGACCTAACACAGTGCCTTACGCTTAGGTAGGTACTCAACAGTGTTTAAATGGTACTTAAAAGTGTTTGTTGAATTGAAAACATTCTGGGAGATAAGAGAAACATAGTTGAGAATGTGTAGTCTTGCAGTGTTGAAGGCTGCAGAATTAGTAACACTTTTTTACAAGTTGTTAGCCTGATACTGAAGTTGGAGGGTGGGAGGGATGAAGAAGAGGAGAGTGAGGGCTAGTCAGTTTTTCCTCTAATTGAGAATAATAGGTCTAAAAAAGGAGGAATTTTGAGGTCAAGACCAACATTGATGAAAGAGTTAACACCTGATACCCTCAGTCAACTTTGAAGGATAGGAGACATCCTTGAAATTTTGAGGGGAATAGAAAGGATTTGTGTTAGCCACTGAGGCAAGGGCAAATGGGTTCATAAAAGAACAGCCCAAGAGCAAGCAGCAAAGACCAAGTGGAAATTTTAAGAACTCAGTTTGGATTATGTTTATTCCATGAAGTTTTTCTGTTTTCTTCTCAGAAATCCGAGGCGCACTTCGGAGCAAATAGTTCTGCCTTAATATTTACCATTACAAATCTAACATATGTAATTATATCAGGTTCCATCCTCTTTCAAGGTCATGGGATTTAGCTGTATATCTATCCCTTGGTCTTTGTGCGGGGTTGAAACAGTGTGTAGGCACAAATTAAAAATATTCCCCCTAAACATTTTCTATCAAGAACCCTTAGAAAAGCTTTTGGTCACACAGCTTAGGTAGCAGAGCTGGAAAAACAATTTGCTGGGGAAAGCTAATGGGTTCATTTTATTTCTGATGATTGTCGTATTTTCAGTAATTGTGTTGTAGAGCTCTGTTTTTCCCATCATCTAACTATAATGGGCAAGGACTGTTTGCATGTGCTCTTTGACTATAGTCCTTGGCACTGATAACCCTAAACAAAGCTGTAGGCGCTAATTACCTCCCTTTCCTAATCTGAATACTGATGTGCTTTTGAACTAGTAAGTCTTCTGGTGTTCTAAGAGGGCTTCCCTCCTCATTGGAGAGATATTTACTTCCCCTGAACTCAGAGAACAAGATTTTGAATTATATTTTGGAGGAGTTTGTAATGCTTCTAATTTTGTAGCAGCACAGATAAATCAGTGTATTTTTGTTTTTATATACCCAAATTAGCACTGCCTGCATATAAGAAGGAGATAATTATTAAAGTTTGCTTTAAGTGATACCTGGGTGGCCCAGTTGGTTAAGCGTTTGCCTTTGGCTCAGGTCATGATCTCAGGGTCTTAGGATGAGCTCCTTGCTCAACAGGGCACCTGCTTCTGCCTCTGTCTCCTGTTCTCCCTGCTTGTGCTTGTGCTTGCTCTCTTGCTCTGACAAATAAATAAATAAAATCTTAAAAAACAAAAAAGTTTACTTTAAGATATATTCTTGAGATGTGTGTGCTTATAGATAACGTAGAGACAAAGAGGGTTCATTTTCTTTCCTGATCGTCAGATTCCATCTAACTTATCAATAATGTGATCCTGTGTCTCTTTTTTGATGTGCTAGAACCTAAATTTCTTGTGATAGTACTAAGAAGATAGAATAAAAATTGACTTTGGGTGTATGTCAGTTGAAAGGAAGGTGATTTGCTGAATTATTGAGCACATTGAAAAAATGACAAGGCAGAGTCTGTTTATTCCTTTTTGGCCCAAGAATCAGCAAACACTTTTGACTGATGACATTGCAATGAGTCAGAATTATTAGCTTGAAGCACAAAACTATTGTTTTTCTTCAAAGCCTTGACCAAAAGAATATGGTCTAGTGTGAAAATAAAGGTAATTTAGTTTGTGATTTTTCTTCTCTTAAAAATTCAATTTTCCTAAATTTTTTTTCACTTTTTAAAAATTATTTTTAGTTATGTGACTTGGGCAACCCATTCTGCTTTAATTTCTTTATCTTTAAAATGGGGTTATTAACCTATTTAACAGGGCTATTGTAAGGATTAAATGAGATCCTATTTGTGGAATGCTTGGAATGACGAGAACAGCACCTGGTAGTTACTCAGTAAATATCAACTATTGTTTTCATTTAAACCAGTATGGCTTCAACCACAGTGGCAGGGATAATATTCCAGCTTGGCCCTTTATTGGCTATGCAACCTTAGGAAATTTACTTAACCTCTTTGTATCTCAGTTTCCACATCTGTAACATAAAAGTAATATTGATGTCTACCTGATTAGATTTTTGTGAAAACTTAGTGAGTTAATGGATGTTAAAGTGCCTAGAACAACCTGACACATAGTAAGCCTATTATTAAAATTATTATCGGGGTGCCTGGGTGGCTCAGTGGGTTAAAGCCTTTGCCTTCAGCTCAGGTCATGATCCCAGGGTCCTGGGATCAAGCTCCACATCGGGCTCTCTGCTCAGCGGGAAGCCTGTTTCCCTGGCTCTCTCTCTGCCTGCCTCTCTGCCTACTGGTGATCTCTGTCTGTCAAATAAATAAATAAAATTTAAAAAAAAAATTGTTTTCAACATTATCACTGTTTTTATCAGGACACATTTTTTTAACAATGCAAAAAGGTGGTTTTTTTTTTTTTTTTTTTTTTTTTTTATTTGACAGAGATCACAAGTAGGCAGAGAAGCAGGCAGAGAGAGAGGAGGAAGTAGGCTCCCTGCTGAGCAGACAGCCAGATGCAGGGCTCGATCCCAGGACCCTGGGATCATGACCTGAGCTGAAGGCAGAGGTTTTAACCCACTGAGCCACCCCGGTGCCCCAATGCAAAAAGGTATTTAAACGTACATTGTTCTGCATCATGGCCAAGTAGGGACATGAAGGACAAGAAAAGAAAGCAAACTGACAGGAATAGCCAGGAGAGTAAATACTACAGAAGCAAACAGTGTAAAACAAAAATACCCCCGAGAAGACAGATGAGAAAGGAGAGTTCCAGAAAGATCTTCCTACTTCTAAAATTCATTTATTTGTTTATACACATACACGCAGACAAGATAAAATCCTAGACTGGGTTATATGCTCTATAGGCTACTATGTCCCAACACTTTACAAATTTTTTTTTACACTGTATTTATTCTGTTTACTTGGTTAACTGAGTACCTTCATATTCAGACTGCAAACATTTTGAAGGCAAGAAACACGTATGTGTTGTTCATCGTTGGAATCATTGTGTCTTGCCCACAGAAGGCACTCAGTTAAAGTTCAAAAATAGGGCTTTGCAATACTAATTTGTATTTTTCTTTGAAATTTTAACCTAATACTTCCCATAAATATGCCTTGAATATAAAACATATTTGTGTGTGTAGGTACCTTTACTGCATGTAATATTTTTGTTTCTAAATTTTTATTTTCTTTTTAATGTGGAAGTCCCAGTATTTACTAAAATTACATAGCTATGCTATTTGCCATGATAATGCTAACCACATCTTTAGGAAAATACAGTTGTCTCGTTCACCACACTTTGTGTCATATGTTAATTCTTCTATTATTCCTTTTCTTTTGGAGTCTGTTGTTCTTTTTGTTTGTAAAACAGTATACTTGATGCTGCAACCTTGGCTTTTTGCCATGCATTCTTAGTAGTTCTTAGAACATTTGTTTTAGGAAGTAGGATAATTAGTATATAAACATTGCGTAGCAGAACTACTCTAATTAGTGCCTTTTGGCTGGGATTGAGTGATAAACGAAGTAGGATGCACGTTAACATTCATTCTAAGTTTATAAAAATTCTGTTAAGGACCTTTGGGACAGCACACACAAGCTATGTTGAATAGTGTAGTAGTTGAGACCATGAGGAAAAGTTCCATCATCTCAATTTAATAATCTCTATTAATAAATTAGTTAACCCTGCAGACTTTCATTAGTTTTAATTATTCAGAAATCTTAAATCTAGCCATCCAATTATATCCCTAATAACTTTTCACATCTTTATTGAAACTTTTCCTCTTTAATCTATACCTGAACCCATTTCTTTATGTTCCTCCAATCTACTAGTTAAAAGAAGAGCATTGATTGAAACCATCAAAATGAAATAGATTAAAAAACCAGGCTCAGATGCAAAATATTTTCTCTTACTTTATGAGGCCTTCAATTTTCTTTAATTGAATTTATTGTTTAAGTCCTTTACTGTTGAAAAGCACTCCTTATTTTTGAAGTATAAATAAATATAGTATAAATAATCAGAACATTTTTCCCATTAGGATGTTGTCCTGTCGGTCCACATTATTCAAGCTGCTATCTACATACAGACAGATAATTTTTTTATAGAGAGTGAGAACAGAGAGTGAGCTGCTAGACAGCTCGTTTTTTAGGGGCACTTTGAGTTTCAGTTTGGAGCTAGGGTATGAAGTCTAGGTACTAGTTCTTAGGAATCTCATTTGTAGAATGTTGGTTCTACAGAAACTTCTTTGTGATTAATTTCCTTGTATGAAACTGATGAAAACAGAAAGCAAATATCTTTTAAAAAGTAGAAAACTTAATAAAAATTTGTCAAAGAAATAGAAATGATAATTAAAGCTCTCCCTAAATTTACACATGAAATATGCACTTGAGTAAACAGATATACTTCCCCAAGTTGAATAAGTTAAACAAGATAGTTCTACTAAACTTTCAGGAGATACATCTCCTGTTTCATGCAGATAATCAAAGAAAGAAAAAAAATTGACTTAAGGGAATGCTTTCTGGCTAATTTTGCAAGACTTGTACAACCTTAAGTCCAAAAGAATAGTACAACAAAAGAGAATCATAGGTCAGTCTTTTACAATTGTTTAAGTGTGGGAATTCTAAATGAAATGTTATCTAATTCCAACAGACTTTTTAAAAACAGAGTTATTTTATCTCTGGAGGGCAAGGATGGTTTAACATAAAAAAAAGCAATGAAATTAGATTAATGGTGAAAATATATAATAGACAAAAAACTACATAATTATCTAAAAGAAGATTTTCAAAGTATTTGATAAAATTTAATACCAATTTATGACTAGTAGTCATAAAGTCAAGAAAACTAGAAGTAGAAGGAAACTATGATTGATAAAGTTTAAATACTGAAGCCTATAGCAAATATCAAAACTAAATCTTTGAACTTTAAACAAGTTTTAGACAAAGCAAGACAATTATACTTAAAGACCGATATTCTTGATATAGGTCTGGCTAATCCAAAAAGGAAAAAAAGTGAAATAAAGATGGACAGAGAGAATAGGGGGAAGAGAGAAAAACAAAACAGTCTTTATTTGGAGATTATGTGATGTCTACATAGACATAGACAAAGCATTAGAACTAGCAAAAGCAACTTATATACTTTCAGAAATCAATAGTTTTGTTTTTCTACACTAGCAGTAACTAGAGTCTAAAGTTCACAGTAGTTATAAAAATTATAATGCATTTAGGCATTAACCTAAAAATGGGTAACAGCTTTATAAAACTTTATAAAACAAATTGTAAAAATTTACTAAAGGATATAAACGAAAGCCTGAATAAATAAAGAGCTATAACATGTTCATTGGTAGGGCACCTAACTCAAAGATGTCAATTCTCACCAAATGCAATTTCAATTAAAATTTTAATAGGATTTGGGGGGGGTAGAGATGGGAAGACTCAAACTGACTGTGATGAAGAATAAAAATCCACAGATAGCTAAGCCTGTTTTGAAATGTATCTGGAAGAAGAATGATATTTTGATGAGATTTTAATCCATATTAATAAAAGTAGTTTGAAACTGGCACAGAAGCAGTTGGACTAATGGAACAGAGGTCAGTGCTCAAAAACACTCAATGTGGGGAAGAGGTGTGTTGCTTAATAGGCTCTTGGAAAGACCTGTTTGCTAGATGAAACAAATAAATTTGGAACCCTCCCTCACATCATGTACTGTATGAAATCCAGAGAGAACAAAGACCTAAAAGTGACAGGTGAAATGTAGAACCAATCAAAGAAAATGTTAGAGAAGATCTTTGTGGTCTTGGTATATGGAAGAATTTTAACTCTACTCCTAAAGCACAAGCTATCAGGGATAAATTGGTAACTTTACAATGGCAAAACTAAGGATTTCTGTACAGTGAGTTCTAGGATTAAACAAACTTCACATGACAGTGACAGACTGGAAGCAGGTACCTCTAACGTCAAAGCTGAGAAGAGATAAACATGTGGACTCTGAGAACTGCTTGCAAATTCAGGAATAAGAAAGGGAAACAAATCTATAGATAAAAGCAAAGTTATTACTTACCACATCTTGGAAGGAGCCTCCTGAATGGCCGAGTGCAGGAAGAGATATTCAACATTATAATTAATTAGAGAAGTTCTAATTAAAATAACAGCAACATATCACTTCACACCCATCTAATTGGAAAAACCGTTTTTGAAAACTCAAAACACCAAGTTCTCTGTGTGGCATTAGGGGTTGAGATGTGGGGATCAGAATCAGTTTTGGCTAGGGAGGTGGCTTCCACCATTCCTGGGTTCTGGGGGTTTGGCTTGTGTCACATGACCAAAGATGTTCTCGAGTAAGCTACTGGGCATCTTAGGAAGCTGTGCCTGGAGAGGGAGTGTTCCCAGAAAGGTTTTGGGGGGATAAACCACACGAAGCTCAGTAGAACATAATGCATCATGAAGAAAACTGATTACTCTCTTTATGACATGAAATGAGAATTTTAATGCCTGGTTACAATTACTAATGTACTCTGCTGCAAGACATTAATAAAGTTACTTTTTTCAGACTAAAAAAAAAAAAAATTTTTTTTAAATTTAAAAAATTTTTATTTATAGGTAAATAAAAATGAAGGATGAAGATTTAGGGTAATGGGACATTTAAGTACCCCTAGTGGAAATCTAGACTGATGTAGCTTGTCTGAAGAGCAATCCCATAATCCTTAGTGAAAGTATGGGTATAACTTGTGACTCAGTAGTCCCATATCTGTGGACATACTACAGTGAAACGCAGCTCAGGTCTATAATGGGGTCTACTCCAGGATGTTTACCTCAGAGTTGTGTCTGGTAGAGTTGAGGACAAAGTGTCTGCCATTAGGGGAATGGTTACAATCTGATAGATGTATCCTGTGGCACATTCTGTAGCCATCAGGAGCAGTAACGTAACTGCTGGCCATGCCCTCCAGCCAGAGACCCTTGTAAACACATACTGTAGTGGAACAAATTGGATTTATTGGATTTATTACTTGTAGGGAGGGGGTAACCCCCACTGTGGGGAACTGTGGAACATCTCAGCAAGAGGATGTTGGGAAGCACTTACAAGATCTGAACTTGTGTTAGGTGATGGGTGTGAGGGTTAAAGGTGAGACTTTGCTTTGACTTGGATACTGTCAGAAAGCAGAGGTAACTCTAGGATTGGTTATCTTAAATCATCTATGAGGAAGGAAGAATAGAATGAGGCAAAGCTGTAATTGACAGAAGTAGCAGTCACTCTTACTAGCAGGGATATGGAATTGGGTTGTTTTTGTGGCTTGAACAATGTTCATATTTTGTCTATGTTCAAACATGATTATGCAGTGGTCTTGTGTTTGTCTTGATTCATTATGGGCACAGAGTGGCCTTTTCTGATGTTGATGTTTTGTGAAATGGCTTATGTTTAGCAGAACACCAACCAAGTGTCAGACCAGCTTGTAATAGAATGAAGGCCTTGCTGATAATACTGAGCCAGCTCCTAGATGTACTTTTTCTTTTGCAGGCTACAACAACACAAAGAGAACTTAGAAACCTGATAGATTATTGTTTTTTTAAAAAGATAGATTATTGAAAAGGGCTGACAAGATATATGACATAATATTATTTATGTAACTCAAAAGAAAAAATGAAACGATATGTATTATTCAAGGATGAATATACATATAAGGCCCTTTACCAAACACGTAAATTTTTATCTTTATTGAGGATGGAGGGAAGGGGCCAGTGGCCAGATACTAAAAGGAAACATTAAGTAAAAGAGGAACCTCATGACAGTGTGCTACAGCTTGAAGATTATAATAATTCAATCTCAGCAACTAAATCCAAAAACTGGTCTCTACACCAGCAGAAACACACTAAGGGAAAGAGTGGGAGCCTGTGGCCCAAATTCTTTTTTGAATTTACTGCTGTTGCCTTGTAGGAGGTGGGGGGAAAGTAATGCTTTCTTTAAGGTTTTTCCGAAATCTCTTTCATTTCTCGCATCAAGAATGAGCTACTGTAATGATAGCATGTTGATACTAGTTGAAATAAAACATGCCCCCCCAGCATAAAATGAGAGCATTAGTATTTTATGTGGGAACTTGATTCAACTTTAAACATACCCAAAAGCTTTGCATTAAAACAACAAAACAAACCAACCCCTCCCCTTCATATTAGTTGTAGAAAAAGCTAGTTTATTGCATTTCAGGTAAAAGATTTCTTCATAAGCCTTAAAATTAATGTGTTAGTATCTTAAGAGTACTTCTTAACTAGAAAAGAGCTTTTGAGAAATGAGACTTCCTATCTCCCATTCCCACCCCCAGCCTCTAATCAGGGATTCTTTAAAAGTAAATGTCCTAGTTTCTTGAATGAATTTCCTTCAACTTTTGTAATAAACATTTAGAGATAGTATTATAGGTAGTAAGAACAAAGATTCTTTTAATTTAGGAAGGGAAACTTAATTTTTACCTAAACACTTTCCTGCTCAGTTCTAAAGTGAACATGTAGGTGTATCTCCTGAGGTTCTTGTTAGGCTTTACTTTGCCCTTTCCAGTGTTTCTACCACATTGGGCCCCCATGGCTTCCTAGGCATGTTTTCAAGATAAGCTAATATACCTATGAAGGGCATGCTGCCTCTCTGTCTTGTCTTCTATTAGTTCTTATTCTTATTGGCTGTGTTTTGGAACATGTGTTTTGGTGTTATTTTTGAAACATTTGTCTTACATCATTTTATAGTCAGGCAGGGGCAATGGATACTATGATGTTTTTTTTTTTAAGTTTTCATTTATTTTTTTATTTTTTTATTTTTTCATTTAAATTCCAGTAGTTATCATCAAGTTTAATATTAGTTTCAGGTGTACAGTACAATGATTCAGCACTTCCATACAACACCCAGCGCTCATCACAGGTGTACTCCTTAATCCCCATCATCTATTTAATTCACGCCCCCCAGCCACCTCCCCCCTGGTAATCATCAGTTTGTTGCCTATAGTTAAGAGTCTGTTTCTTGGTTAGCCTCTCTCTCTCTCTCTTTCTCTCTTTCTTTCTCTCTCTTTCTCTTTTCTTTTTCCCCTTAGCTCATTTGTTTCTTTTCTAAAATACCATATATGAGTGAAATCATATGGTATGTATCTTACTCTGGCTTATTTCACTTAGCATAATACTCTCTAGCTCCATTCATGTCATTGCAAGTGGCAACATTTCATGCCTTTTATGGCTGAGTAGTATTCCACTGTGGAAATATATATACCACATCTTCTTTATCCATTCATCAGTTGATGGACATTTGGGCTGTTTCCATAATTTGGTTATTGTTGATAATGCTGCTGTAAACATCAGGGTGCATGTACTACTTTGAATTAGTATTTTTTTATTTGAGTAAATACCTACTAGTGTAATTGCTGGATCATAGATTATCTCTATTTTTACTTTTTGAGGAACCTCAATATCATTTTCCAGAGTGCCTGTGCCAGTTTGCATTCCCACCATAGGTGCAAGAGTGTTCCCGTTATCCACATCCTCGCCAACACCTATTATTTCTTGTGCTGTTGATTTTAGCCATTCTGACAGGTGTGAGGTGATATCGCATTGTAGTTTTGATTTGCATTTCCCTGATAATGAGTGATGTTGAGCATCTTTTCATGTATCTGCTGGCCATGTGGATGTTTTCTTTGGAGAAATGTCTATTTATGTCTTCTCTCCATACTATGATAGTTCTTATGTCATCTGATCTTATTAACTCATCTAGTTATCTGAACTTCATTAACATTATAGGAACAAGTATATAATTTAGTCTGTAAGCATCCAAAACCCTAAAATTAGTTTTTAAGGGTAATTATTCTTTATTACACTACCTTTATAAATCCCTGTCAGATCCCTGGGTTTCTTCCATGTCTGCTAGAAAATATAGTGAATTTTGATTTAAGAAACAAACATACCTCCATTTACATTCCTACACGATACCCCAATAGGTGCATTATTCTGGTGCTTATTAAAACAGAAGTTATGATTTCTCTGTATTGTGTAAGACCTCTGTTTTCTTGGGGAAAAGCACATTGTTTCCAATAGAACTTATTCATTCAGACTTCTGGTTTTGATCTCCTGAAATATCTATGTGTTTCATCTCTAAAACTATTTAACAAATTCCACATTTGTTTTATGTAGATTGGGTTGTATATAAATTATTGTAATTCACCTTTTCCTGTAAAACAGTATGAAGAACGATAGCTTACAACCTCTTTAAAACCCATAGCATGATGGACATACTGCGTTTGTAATAAAGAATAGTAAGAATAAAATGTTGCTGCAAGCATACAGAATACTTTTTAATTCCACATGCCCCTGTACTTCATTAATACCTGCTGATAGGGTTCCCACAGCTGCATATGGTCCATTCCAGATTCTGAAACTCGGTTGCATTAAAATGTGAGTGAAAATGCTTGAACTGCCTTTGAGCTTTTGGAATAAAGGGAGTGAGTGGACAGCATTATGATTTTATTCCCCTTACCCCCACCCAGCCAGCTTGCCTTCCAAGACCTATTTATGTTTTTTATATCCCCTGCATCCTTGGGCCTAGCATTATAAAGCACAATGAGAAGCCAAAAAAAAAAAAAAAAAAAAAAGAATACCTTTTGAGAAACTCTTTTCAAGTTACTGTACCTATATGGACAAGGACCGTAGGCAGTTTTTCCTGCAGATGCTAACAATCTGGAAGAAGGAGTAGAATAGGAGCCGACAGGTTGCCTCCTCACCTAAATATCTGAATGTTGTGAGGGGTTTTGGGGGGTTTTTTGTTTGTTTGTTTGTTTTTGTTTTGTAAGATCTTCAAATCATCAACTCACACACCACACTTGAAGTAGGACTTTATTTAGTATCTCGGTATCAGGACTGGAACTTGACACAATTTTCCATACATGTGCACACACACATAATAAATGTCTCCCTCTTGTAACTGCTATAAGAATTAGTGCTTACAGCGTTGGGTATTCTGTTAAAATCATTAACTTGAAATACTATTCTTTCCAAGGGAATTTTATCAGAAAGAATATAAGGTGTTTTGAGCATGTGATTCCAAAGGAAAGGGAAAGCTAATAAAGAACTTAGTAGTATAACCACTGATTTAGCTATTTTACAGGTACAATTTGGAACTAAAGTGGTTTAAAAAAAAAAAAAATAGCTACCTTAGCCACTATGGTGGTAGGAGACAGATTTAATATTTATAGAGGTTCATATGTGGTACCTTTGTCTTTAAAAGTAATTGTCGTTGGCACTGTAGTAGGAAGTCATCTCGGGTCACTACTGACAACTAATAACCAATGTTTCTAGTAGGTGTGGGCCAGAATTTGATTTGTTTTTTGAGGAGGTGATTATTTATCTATTTAGGGAAGGTAAGTTTTATTTTTGGTATTCATACTAGAATTCTCTATCCTGGCTCTTATGTTTTTGCACATTATAGATTCTCCAATAGAAATTTCTGATAACACAGGTGTTTAAAATCAGAAAATAGTTCACTTTAAAATATTTTAGTGTCCTGAAGGAGAAAAGGGTATTGTCTTTAATTCCTTCTTTATGGAGAAGTTTTAACTACATTTTAAAATTCTGCCTTATTACCTGATATACTAATGCATATGGGTGGTATTCTTTTTGTTCCTCTGTCTCAATATTTCTGCTTTTCTTTAAAATGAGGGTCTGCAAACTTTTTCTGTAAAGGCCCAGGTAGTAAATATTTTAGGCTATGCAGGCCACATATGGTCTTTGTTGCATCCCCTCCCATGCCATCATCTTTTCCCGCTCTTTATCCTCCTCCTCTGTTTTTTTACAACCTTTTAAAAATGTAGAAACCATTCTAAGCTTGAGTGGCCTACAAAAGCAGAGTTTGACCCACTGACTGTTTTAAGTGAGCCCCCAGTTTCCAAACCCAGTTCTGCCCAAGCTCACTTGTGATTTGGGGCCATTGGTACGTTTGGCTTTGGCTTCTCTGACCCTTTTATGAAGAGACCCTAAATGTCTTCCAGCTTGCATGGTCTATGAAATACCTATACATCTGCTTTTGTTTTTTTCATTTTAAGTACATAATGTAGTTGTTACAGAGTTTAGCTGTGCTTCAATTACATTTCATTAGCGCCTGGGTTAGTATCATCTAGGGCTAAGCTATCTGGCCTGTGAACTTAGTGTTAGAAAGTCTGAATTTGAGTCCTTGATTTGCCATTGACTAGACTCTGGTCTCAGGCAAGCCACCAGACCACTCTAAGTTTCAATTTCCTCTTCATCAAATGAGGAAATAACACCAACTCTGTCTACCTCTTAAAATTGCTTAATTTTTTTCTAATTGAAATGGAGATACTGAAAATGCTTTGTAAACTACAAAACATAAAATATTTTAAATCATTCTTTTAGGCTACATGCTTTTTATAACTGTGAATTTCCCTAGAATTTTTTATTACAGGAAAAAAATGTTTTTAATTTAAAACCGCTAACTTAAATAACAGTAGACAATAAGGCCAATAGTTCTTAGTATAAGATTTGGAGAAGAGTAGACCTTCAAATGCCTAGTTCTTCAATGTATCAGTAACTCTTTCAAACCAGAGCTAATACTTAGATTTTGATTACATTATTCCTTTTCTAATGGTATCAGGTGTTCTCTAGAATATAGATAACATAGTTCTTAATATAATGCCTTGCGCATAGTAACCTCTCAAATATTTGCTGACTTTCTCTAGGACCTTAGTCTGCTTTGGCATCAGATGTTCCTGTTTAACCTTTCAGCTGTAAATAATTGCATTTTTATACTTGGGAGTATAAAACTGTTAGCTTTCCTTTCTTCGTAGTTGTTATTAAATTCTCCACAGGTGTTTACTCCATTCCCTCAATAGTTCTCCTTTTTTCTTTCTTCAGTGACAGAAGAATGGAAAGAAGAATATTCCCTAAGACTGGACAAGTCTTAACAATTACAAGATAGTTAATTCCCAGTTTGCTCTTTTTCTTAACCCACCCCCCCGGCATCAGTTTTTTCCATCAAAAGCCACTTTAAACCAATTTTCTTGTAATAAAAGCTATACCTTGGTTAATGGAAGCTAATCTGAGTGGGGGCAGGTGGGAAGGAAACTCTAGAAATCTGAGGTACATAGTTTTGTGATATATACAACTTAAAGAGGAAAAAAGCAGACTGATCTGATTCTGTGCTCCTCAAATCTGACTATACTTAGAATCACCAGATGAACTTTGAAAAACCAAGGATTTCCTGGCCCTGATGCAGACTTACTGAATCAGAATCTTTGAAGGGGTCAGGCCTAGGAAAAGGTATTTTTAAAAAGACTCAGTTTGAAAACGAGTAAAGTAGTTGCTAGCGTGGTCTTTAGGGTAGGACACATGTGAGTTTGAATTCTGGCTCTGTTATTTACTACCCATATAAATTTGAGCAAATTATTTTATCCAAAAAAGTAAAGATAATAATGAAATTTTATGTTATAGAAGTTTTCAAGGATTAAATGAGATAGTATAACATTTAAGTGCTTGACACATAACACCCAATAAATTGTTTATTATTGTACATAACTGTAGTATTATTTTTCTTACAGATCCTGTATTTCTTAGAAAAATGTTAAACAGAATTTAAATTTCGAATACAATTTTACTTGAATTAGAATTTGGATACAAATTTATCTCATCAAATCTCATGTTAAATTAGTTCTGCTACCTGTGAATTTTCACAATCGTCTTAATAAAAATATCAAGCTATATATTCACTCTGTAGTTTTCTTATGAGAACTGGGCACTTTTTATAGTAGTAGCAAGTACATGTTTCCAGTAGGCCAAGGAGAATAAACCTGTCCATTTGGCAGAAACAACTACTTTGAATTCTAATCTAATGCAGTAAAAAAAAAAAAAAAATTTTTTTAAAGAAAGAGTACATTTTTTTAATGTTCATTGCTTGATTTCCACAAGGCCCAGCTTGATTTTTTTTTTTTTTTTTTTTTTTTTTTAAGACTAAAGCCACAGCTGAGTCAGGGGAAGCTAGTACATGTGAGAATATGGGATATGGATGGTAATTTTAGCAAACATTTAGTTTTCTTTAAAAAACTGCTTTCAAATATTATAGCAGAAGAAAGAAATTATATGTCAGTTACATGTGTTAAGTATCTGTATAGACTTCTATAGTTTTTAGCATCCTAAATATTGTGAGATCCATTAAGATGATTTTTACCCTCTTATGTTTGCCCCTACTTTGAAGAAATAAGTCCATTCTTATTTTTCATGCTTCATGCATTATGCCATGCTAAGTATTATCTTACTTTAAAAAAGAAAAAAATCATTGGCCCAGTAGTTTGGATGTGTTCTATGAAACAATGAATTTCCTACCACAGTTATATACTAAGAGGATTCCATTCAGTATGGTCTAGTATAACCATTGCTAAAATAAAAATAAGCAGTGAAAAGCCATTATAAAATAGCCAGTAATGTTAGTTCTTTGGGTTAGAACAATAAATTCCTAGGCATAGCTGTATACATTACTACATCAGTTGAATTTGGCCAAGTCAAAGCTCTAGTTTATGGCAGAGGCAAGCTTAAAACTCTGGTTTTCTGGTGGAAGCTATCCCTTTATTTAGAGGATGAGGTTTCAGTTATGACAATTTGGTGCTCACCCCATCCAGGAGATGGATTTGGTTGATGGATTCTTAGAGACTATTGAGACCAGGTATTCAAAGAATTGGAATAATATTAGTAATAACAGTTAACCTTTATTCGGACACTGAGTTGTTTTACCAACTTCTAATTTAATTTGTATTCAGTCACCTTATGAGATACTGTTATTACATCTATTTCTGAGTTTATTATCTACCGAATATTAATAATTTTGTAACATTAAAAACAGCCATAATATTAAGTATTATTAGAGTAGCTACTGTAGGACCTTGTATTTGACACTGCCCTTTACTTAGTATTTTACACATTATTTCATTTAACAGGATGACCTTGTGAGAATATAAGTATGAATATTCACATTTCAGACATACCTCCTGACATTAAATAGTTACAGTTACTTACCCAAATTCATACAAATTGAGGTTTGAACTCAGGTTTGATTCAGGATTTCATTCCCTGTCCCACAGCATTCCTCTTTAGAGCTATACTCAGTAAAAGTGGCATTACTTGGGCAATAGGGTATGAGTGTTAGAGCAGGACATCCTCTCTTCTTAAACATGTAGGAGTTCACCCAGTTGGTATGCTTTAATTTTCTAAGATAAAAATATGTCACTGTTTTACTGTTGTCCAATTGTAGAAAGTCAGTTTAGAGCTACAACACAAAAGGACTTTTAAAAGTTACTGGAAGCTAAATAATTCTATGAATTACTCAGAAATCTTCTCCAGGTATGATTTTCTCCAAGTTAGATTGCTGAATTACTCAGAAATCTTCTCCAAGGGGTCTTTTGTTAGGTGAAGTTGGAACATAGATTCAAAATGCTAAGGTTTGGCTCTTTTGTAGCTAGTCTGATTAAACATTTAAAGTCTCACATTCAGGGACCAGGGTAGCTCAGTTGGTTAAGTGACTGCCTTCTGCTCAGGTCATGATCCCCGGTGTCCTGGGAAAGAGGCTTGTGTTGGGCACTGTACTCAGAGGGGAGTCTGCTTCTCCCTCTCCCTCTGCCCTGCCCCAACTTGTGCTTGTTTGTTCTCTCTCTTGCACTCTCTTTCTCAAATAAATAAATAAAATCTTTTTAAAAAAATAAAGTCACAAATTCATGATAAGGATGTAATATCAAGAGGCTTCCAGGTGGCTCCATTGGTTAAGCATCTTCCCTGGACTCAGGTCATGGTCCCAGGGTCCTGGGATGGAGCCCCGCATCAGGCTCCCTGCTCAGTGAGGAGTCTGCTTCTCCCTCTGCCTGCTGCTCCCCCTGCTTGTGCACACTCTCTCTCTCTCTCTGTCAAATGAATAAATAAAATCTTTAAAACAAAAGAATGTAGTATCAGAATTTTTATAGGTTTTAATAATTAATAACATAGTAGCCTGGAAAATCCTGTGTAAGAATTATTTTGGAGACGGATCATACATATTTCTATTTTAGTTCACAACTGCTAATATGATTGATACTGATAATATATTGATTCGTCTTAGATGGATATTATGACTACAGAGTAATTAAAATAAGGGATGATCTTAACAAAAAGCAGTGGAAAACTGAATAAAAATTATTAAGGATAGAAGTTTTACTTTTACTTTTCCAAGATCATGGTTTTTCAGAACATGAGATGGTTCCACATTACTATATTCTGCCTAAGATGCTTTTATTTACTAAAATAAACCTTTTAGTAAATAATTATAACATGTTCCGGTAGAGGTTGGTGGGCATGTCAAAGCTGGATGCTTCATTTTCTTTAATGGTAATGTGCTTTTCTGATTTGTAGGCTTTTGTTTTCTAAAATCTAATAACCTATAAAAGATATATCATTTTTAATTTGAACTCTAGTTGGAGTATCTAACCAAATGCCTTCAGACATGGTTTGTAGTTTTCCTTTCAGTTTCATTCTTTAAAAATATTGACCTTTAGGATCATGAAAGGAAAATAATGAAAACTATATTTATGAAGAGTAGTAAAGGAACTGAACATGTATGTCTTTAGGGATGAGGAATATGAAGCCTTTTGAGATGTTCCTAAAAACCCCACATGCTATTTGACCATTTAAAAATAGGAGTACAGGAGCGCCTGGGTGGCTCAGTGGGTTAAACCTCTGCTTGGCTCAGGTCATGATTCCTGGGTCCTGAGATTGAGTCCCACATCGGGCTTTCTGCTCAGCGGGGAGCCTGCTTCCCCCTCTCTCTGCCTGCCTCTCTGCCTACTTGTGATCTCTCTCTGTCAAATAAATAAATAACATCTTTAAAAATAAATAAATATAAATAAAAATAAAAATGGGAGTACAGGTGTGGGTGGTGGTGGGGGGGTGGTGTGCAGAACATGTACCTGCAAACTCTGATGAATGGCACCTGCTGGCATGTGAGAGGAGCACCACTTGTGATTGCTGAATTCTGCTTTTGATCAGCAATATGCTGAGATTTTAAATGTTCTCTTTGTAATTAGAGTATTATGGACATAGTACAGTCTTTATTAAGAATATTAATAAATGTTCTCTTGGATATTTCTATTTGAAGCTTAGAAAATTCTGGCATCAAAACTATATTTATTACTGACTCCAAGTAATAATTGAATTATTTTATCAATTGTGTCTAAACTAAAGATCCTCCATAATTCTAATGCCCTCAGAAAAAAGGCTGAATTTAATATTTAAGTTATATATGTAGAAATGTAATATATAATATTTAAATATTAAGATTATGTAAATTATTTAAATACTATTCTTCCAGACTTTAAGAAAAAAAGAAAGAAGTGAAATTACTCTTATTCTTATAAATCTTTTGCTTTTATTCCCTATTGTTAAATATATAGAATACAGTATTATATAGTCCACATAAATTAAAATTTTGTATATTTTTAGGATTTATATGTTCTTGTATCTGTTCCTTAATAGAATGGATACATTCTTACAAAGTTTGCTCTGTACAACTTTCTATTTCAGTGATTTATTTTCCTCAGTAATTTCCATTATAACGTTAAAAGTACAAGCCATTCTATTTCTGACCTCTATCAAAATCATTTTCTTTATTGAAGTATAGTTGACAAATTATTTGTTTTTAAACATCTATATCCTTAAAAGCAATGACTTTCCCATCCCATAAAATATTAACAACCTTGAAATATTAATAAGATTTCTGCAGTGCACTCAAAAGCCAGAATCTTTGGCAGAAAGATTATCATTCTTATTTTTCTTCATGAAGTATTCTTTAATCATTAGACGATCATATGAGCTTTAGTGATCAGGCTACACTTTTATGCTAGTGTGGAACTACTTTGTCATTTCAGATATTATCTCCAGGTTAACAATATCTTTTCCTTAGTCTTTTTCCTTCCTCAGAATCTACTGATCTTTTCCAAAAGTCTTGAATTGTTCTCTTTTAAAATGCCAATCATAAAAATTAATTGTGTTTTGATGGTTTATTATATATCAAATCACAAAAGCATCAGATTATGTATCATATACATATGATATTATATCAGATTGTAGTTAGGCATCATAATAGGTATGGACTATTAGATGTTGTACTGGGCCCCCAAGTTCTGAGAATCAGCTAGCTCTTGCTCTCTAGAACAATGCTGAGCCAGTTGACAAGTATCTTAAATTTGCAGCTTTATCAGATAAATTACTATTTGTTATTCCTAAATGCACATCCTTCTTACAGGGTTAAGTATATGAGATAATTTCTGTAAAACACTAAGGAACCAAACTTAGTTGTTGGTTATGGCTGTCATGACTTCATGTCATTCTTCCCTGGGTCGCACTTCCCCGTTTTTTCCAAGGACTTTCTGGAGCTTTTATATGCAGCTTCAAAAAAAATTTTTTTTTTCTCAAATCAGTATATCGCACACTTGAAACCAATATAACATTGTATGTCAGTAATTTTAAAAATAGCACTGTGTTGTGTTGTTTCAGGTTAACTCAGCAGCTGAGCAGAGAGGTGAATGTCTGCAAAAGGTTAAGAAATGCTGAGACTATTGCACAGATGCTTTTCCAGTCTCTTTCTTATATGAAAAACGTTCTTGTATTTATCTTTCTAACAGTGTCACTGTAACCCATTTAATAATATAAGAAAAAGAGGATCATTTAGGTGGAATAAATAAAATGGGCAGAGGCAAATAGTGGAAATTGCTTATTACTCCCCAACTTTTCTTTGAACATCACCCTGTGTAAAACTATATTAATATAAAATAGCAGAAAAGTAATATTAAATATGAATCATCCCTGGTGTTCCTGGCCAGACTTGTTTATTGGCTTCTTGATATAATTTCTGAATTTCAGAATCCAAGTATTAGTATGTGCTTAAATATTTTTAAAAATTTAAGATTCAGAAATTAGCAATATATATTTGGTTTCTGGATATTAAAATTCTAAGCTCCTAAACACAGCTTTATGTAACAGTCTCCCTCGATTTTACTAATTTACCATGTAAGGAAGGGTCCTAAGATCTCAGGAGCCAATTAATTGAAGTTAAACCTTATGCTCCAGATCCTTTGATTCAGGAAAATGGTTATGTACATATCGCCATTGCTTTGCCTTTGTACTTCATTTCCCCTTCATGGAATGCCCTGCCTGCTCTCAGCCTAGCGAGCCCTGGCTCATCCAATAAAACACGGTGTAAGTGTCATATGTGTCCCGGTATACCTTTCTGCCCTTCTCACACCTCAGAGATACCCAGATCAAGTTGTTAACAAGTAGATGCTTTCCCTTTGCACACATATAATAATATGGACTATCCAGTATAACTATACCCTGAATAAGTTTCTTGCCATTGTTTCTCTCCAATTGCCTGACCATGCCTGCTCACTTTGGCTACCACCTTAACCTTCATTCCTGATTGCTGTCTTCCCCTTGTCTATACCAACCTTTTGCCTTGATTACTTCTACCAGTTGGGTGTGGTTCCTTTTAATCTTACCCATTTGCTAAAGTCACTTGAATAATACATTCTTCCTAGGTAATAGTCTCAGGATAGTATAACAATACTGTATTCTCTGTTTTTATTAACATATAATGTATTATTTGTTTCAGGGGTACAAGTCTGTGAATCATCAGTCTTACACAATTCACAGCACTCACCATAGCATATATCCTCCCCAATGTCCGTCACCCAGCCACCCCATCCCTCCCACCCCCTAAAATGTGCATCGGTTTAAATGTTTAAGAGATGGTAAAGAGAAGCTCCCAATAATGTGTGCACCAGTAGTTGAACTAGTGGGTATATCTCTGCTTCAGTAATAGCACTTTTGGCATCATACCAGCATCCGAATTAATTCCGGAAAAATATGTGTCACATTTTGTTTCATCAGTTTTCCATCTCAGCACTAATGATTGAGGCAAAAAATAAAGCAGTGTATCTAACCTCATCTGATTTCATGGTCATGGCCAGATTTCACAGAGATGAATAGAGGACTTTGAAGTATCACTTTTCTAGTTAGATTTCCATCTTTCCTGTGTATGTTTCATAGAGCCAGCAGAATGAGAAAGGGTCTGAAGGGTACCTCTATCTTTTCTTCCTCCTCCTCCTCCAATAGAAAGACTTCCTCTCGTAGATTAGTGGTTGGAGTTAATAATACCAGTATTCACAGGAATAAAAGAAGAATTGATGACGCCTGAAGGAAATTAGGTGCTACTCTGGGTAGGTTTATCAGATAGAATCATGACTAATATACTGTTTAATGATACTGGGGGCATTTTGTTGTTCATATTTGTTACAAAATCCACTCTTTGGTTGTGTGGATATTGTGAAGAATGTTCATAAGCCACAACACTGCCTCAGATTTCATCAGGATCTGTGCTTACGGGATTCATCCCTTAACCCTGCTGCAGAAGGGTTCCATTGGTACCTCTTTGGTACCTGAAAATTGGGTGAAAGAGTACAGAGATTTAAAAAACTGCTTCCATGCAATATTTGTAGATATGTTACTTTCTACATATTATTCTAATAAATGCCCTCTTCATGCTATCAGGAAGCACTTTCCACAGACTTCTAACTTGCGGTAGTTATGCATCAGTTACAGGCCGTTTAGCAAAATAATCAGAAAAGTAAAGAAAAAGACATTGTTGTTTGTATTCATTTAGTCATTTTAAAAGTGAAATTACTATTTGATTCATACAAGTGATATTACCACAGAACAAATATAAACCCTGTCTTTAGATATTTTGGTCAAGTATTATCAACTTCATAATGTTAGCTCAATTCTATGAGAAGGGATGTCTTAACTGATTGATTGGTTTGGATAAAGGAACAGAGCATGGCCACCTCAACCCATCTGAGTTTTTCTTTTTGGAACTGCCGGGAGGCAGAGAAGTTCTGTGATGCCTACTCTTCCTTACTGTTAGCTTACAGAGGAAGTTTTGCCCCTGAGGAAGAGCTCACAAAGGCTGAATAGGCAAAAGCATCTAATTCAGAGGTGAAACGTTAAGAAGCCCATGTGACTATACACATAAGCTATTCTCCAGTAAGAAAATACCTGTTTTGGTAAGTTGATCTCTGTATTTCTTTCTCCTCTGTGTTCTCTCATCCTCTCATATCTTTCTCCTTCTCTCCGTTTCTCCCTGCCCCCCCATCCAACCCTGCTGTGTTCGGATCCATAGAGGAGATAGGATTATATTGTAGCATACACTCCCTCCCAAAACTTTAATAGGATCAGTGCCTTTTTTTGTTTGTTTGTTTTCTGTAATTGTCTTTTTCCTATTACTTTGTGGGTCTTCATATATTCTGAGTACTAATCCTTTGTCAGTTACATATGACTCAGATGTCCTCTCCCCGTTCTATTACTGAGCTTTACGCTTTGTTTATATTTTATGTAGTCTTAATTGTAGGGGAATTTTGTACTTTTGTGCAGTCAGATTTATCAGTCTTTTCCTTTTTGTGTTCTTAATGTCTTAAAGAAATCCTTCTGCACACCCAAAATTGTACTTACTAAATGCTTTAAAATTGCCTTAGGTCTTTAATCAGTCTGGAGTTGTGATATATTCAGTGCTGCAATAAATACTCATGCATCTCCTCATACAGACTTGCATTGTCTAATCAGAGGCTTCTAGCCACATAGAGCTCTTTAAATTTAAAAGAAAATTGAAGGAAATTTAAACTTCAGTTTTTCAGTCTCACACTAGCCTTATTTCAAGTCCCACAGTCCCTTGTGGTTAATGACCTTTCTGTTAGAACAGTATTGATACAGAACATCTCCATCACTACACTAAGGCATCTTTTGCTCTCTCCTAGTGTCTTTACAGGACCTTTTTCATAGTAGGCTTGGATTGCAGTTTCTCTCCTCCTGGACCCTTTTCAAGTGTGTTGAAAAGGCAGCTAGCTTCTCATCTTCCATTAGCTTCTTCTATGAATTAGAACTGCTCCCAGGTGAAACACTGCCCTAAATACAGGACTCATCCCTGTAGTCCTCCTTCTCCCATTATTACTTCTTAGTTTTCTGATTCCTTCAATTAAATGTTTTTCTCCAGTTTTTCTAGTTATTCTGAGTGAGCCGGAGGGTTTGTTTAAATTACCCAGATTCTTCTTTTTTCAAAAATGCAAGCTACCCAGCATTCAGGCTCACATTTATTCCTTAACTAAAATATTGTTCATTTGTATAAAAGTTTGATTCTTTTACCCTTAATCTGGAGCTAATCCTATTTGAATTAAATATTTTATTTTTAAGTCAATATGTTTTACGTTCTAAATCCAAATCTAGTTTTTTATCCTACCTTTGATTAGGCCTGTTTGTCAAGTAAACAAATTGGTTTATTAAAAAATATACCAATCCAGCATTAACTTTAAGCATAAACGTAAATTAGAATATCTGCTTAATATTTCTGAGGTACTTGTGAATAAATAAGAAATAAGTCTCAGTTTTATCTGAAAAAGTATGTTGTTCATTTCTTTTTACATGTTTTGCTTGCTCAACTATTGAACAACTTTAATTCTTCTGATGATCCCAGTAATACAAGTGGTCTTGGAAACCTAAAGCTTCTAGTAAAACTTTGCTGAAACATGATTTTGTGATAAGAATTATAAACTTTGCAGATTAACACGGTGAGAACAATCCAGCTTGCGGCATTAAAAGCTAAACTGCCTGGTACTGATTTCAATAAAGCTATTGTTAATGCAAGTGCATGTTAACATCCTTAGTGACATTAATGCAGTACTACCAACATTAAAATAAATACTCCAGACTTCAGTGCATTCAGAAAGTGTGAAGGAAATTGAAAACACTGTTCTTAAAGTTTGTTTTTCAAACACTCCCTAATGTTACAATATTTTTATACTTTTATTCATATGATTTGCTGGCCTACAATGCAATATGCAGGGAATATGACTGAAGATAACTGTTATTACTGATTATTGCTAGTAAACTTTAAGTTGCTGAATGCTATAATAACAAGCTTTACTTTGAAGTACTATATATCATAAATGGGCACCTGGGTGGCTCAGTGGGTTAAAGCCTCTGCCTTCGGCTCAGGTCATGATCTCAGAGTCTTGGGATCGAGCCCCACATCGGGCTCTCTGCTCAGCAGGGAGCCTGCTTCCTCCTCTCTCTCTGCCTGCCTCTCTGCCTACTTGTAATCTCTGTCTGTCAAATAAATAAATAAAATCTGAAGTACTATATATCATAAATAAGAGAAAAACATAATCATTCAATGGCCAATGAATAAATGATTTCACAGTTTAAAGCATTTAGTAAGACTGAAATCCATAACAAAGCTGTTCTCTGGTGTACGATTACCAGAGAGGTTCACTAGGTCAGAGTAAAAGCAAGCAAGATTGGTCTTAATATCCAGTATGCAGTGTACCTTTGTCTCTTAATCAAAATGTGAAAAAGTACAAAATACAGATTTGTACTTTCATCAAGACTTAAACCAGAGTTGACATCTTTAAAATATGCCTCAAAAAATGAGAAATATAGAAATGTCATCACTTAAACAAATAAGAAAAAATAACCTTATATAGCCCATCTGAATCATTCCTGAAAACAGACCACACACAAACTTAACATTTTAAGCCAAGAGGGCTTTAACATATAAAGGGGGAGAAAGAGACTTAATGGCATCAGAACTAATGTCCCCTGGGTATTGAACGGAAAGGTATAGTGTAATAGGGCAAGTCAGATTACTTTCCACTGTTTCCTAGAGTGAGAAAGTAATTAATTCTCTATACTTCATTGAATCATAAGGCTCTATTAAGCAACAATTTGAAATGACCATATAAAATGTCTTATTATAAATGAACTCTAGTCTTGGACAAACTAATCATCAAAAGTCTTTTTATAAGGTAACTTACAGAGTTGTACGGTTTTTATGTTAATACGTAACTCACAGGCTGCTTTATGTTTTACCATATTTTATAAGTGATTCTTGGAAATTTTAAAGAATTTGTACGATTCATTATTTGTTCTTGGGTGGCTTTAGAGATTTAAAGGGCATGAGAATGCCAAAGGGAATCATCTGCTTTCCTGCCATAAGAAACAGTAGCATTAGTGGAGAGAAAGCATGTTTGATGTAAGAGCTAGAGAAAAACTCACTGAAACTTCAGGATTTCTTTTTACTTTTTATAGTAGCCTTTTTTTTTTTTCTTTTAGGAATTTATGCACATCCTCAACAGAGAAACTATGAACTTTCTGAACTTTTAAAAAAATTTTATTTATTTATTTGACAGAGTGAGAAAGCACAAGCAGGCAGAGCAGCAGAGGGAAAGGGAGAAGCAGGCTCCCCACTGAGCAGGGAGCCTGATGCAGGGCTCGATCCCAGGACCCCGGGATTACGACCTAAGCCAAAGGCAGTCACTTAACCAACTGAACCAACCAGGCACCCTACAGTACCTTTTTGAAAGGGTGCTTGATATTGAATTAAGACTGAGCCATTTAAAAAACTATAGGGAAAGCAAATTTGTCTCATTGAGTTATATAAAATCTAAGGGGTTTCAAAAATTCAAAAAGATATAGAGGAAATAATATTTCAGTTGCATTTTGATTAACAAGTTCATTTATTTGGATTTTTAAATAATGTTTAAATTTTCTAATACCTATTCAAATTTGATGATCAGCGTATTACCCTTAACCATGAGATTTGCTAGTTTTTTGGTGATGACAAAAATAAGTTGTTCCTCGGCTCTTGGGCACTTGATTAACAGAAGTAGAAGTAGTAATGAAAACAATGATCTCTTATAATTAGAATAATACTCCTTACTTAATTACCATCTATTTTCCAATTTTCTTTTAGGATACCCCCCATAATAATATTATTCCTAAATAGTAAATAGGGAAAATAAGGCAAAGACAAGTCAAGTAGCTATAAATCTTCATCATCCTTTCATTCATTCACTCAATGAATTTTTTTATTCCCTTCCTAGATATTAAACTAATAGTAGCTTAATAATAGACACCATATGGTGACTCAGGCAGTTAAGCAAAGCAGTTGACAAAGTAAAACAAAAGCATGAATATTTTACATACTTCTCTCATCACTAAGACATCATGCCAGTTAATCAAGTAAAAAATGTATCAAACCAATTTGTTTTATGTAGAGAAGAATTGATCCAAGACATTCCCTTTTCTCACATTTACTTGCTCTCCTGAGAATTCAGTCTGAATCATGTTAAAGCTAATGGATAAGAAATGTACCAAAATGTATCACAAATATAAAGCAACATGAGGTCAGTCTATGAGTTTCAATTTTGTTTTTTTCTAAAACCAAAATACCTTGTTTAAAACTTATACTGAGAAGTGTCAGATTCAATTAACAGGTAATACTTTTGCATAGAAGTAGTTCAGTGGAAGAATCTCAATAGTAAATGATGAAAATATAGTGCATGTAGAGAGAGGGATTATAAGTTTATATTTGTGTAGCATACATTTATGATTTTAAAATCTTGATTACAAAACTGACATAAAATTCAAGTTTAACGACATACTGCATTAAGATAAGAATCTTAATCCTCCAAGAAAAGAAAAACAAACAAAGCCCAGATAACAGGTTTCTTTTGGTGATGATCTACCAGGTATTACAGATGTGATTTCCCTCTTGTTCTGCTGTCTCCGTGTCCCTCAGTCATCATAGGCAGAGCATCAGTCCAGTAACTCTTCCTGTCAGTATTGGTGGCGACAACCAGTCTGACCTGAAAAGAAACCAGTACTCCTTCCCAACCTGGAAATGCTGGTAATTTATTTCTCTGGCTCCCAGTCCCTGAAACCTGCCCCCACCCCTATCACCAACAGCAGGTTTGTTTACTTAAAATGCAGAATACCTCTTTCACATGTAAGACAATTGGATTCTTTAAATACTAAGTGACTTAACTTAGGTTTCCTGAGCATTTCACATGAAAAGAAAAAGCATATAATTTTTTTTCCCACATTAGACCATTACTTCTAAACTTTAGAGAATTTCATATGGTGCGTGCTCAGTAGGATCTTGGTTTATTTTCTCTTTGTTTTTCGAATATAACCAGATGGGAGAATGAAGAGAATAAAGTGAAAATTACAGAAGCATACTTATGATACTCTGAGTTTGTTACCATCTAATAGTATTAGAAGCAGTGTCACTGTAATTTCCATTTCCAGCCCTATGTGTAGTGTTAGTAAGACTCTTGCCATGGGTGTCTTTACTATTTCTAGATTGGTAGTGGTCATCTTCTGTCAATCCAGACCTCTCTCTTAAATGTAAAATCCTGAATAAAATGAGTTGAAAATTGATAATACTCAGCAAGGGGACGCCTCGGGTGGCTCAGTTGGTTCATCTGCCTTCGGCTAAGATCATGATCCCAGGGTCTTGGCATTGAGTCCCATGTTGGGCTCCTCGCTCAATGAGGAGCCTGCTTCTCCCTCTGCCTGCCACTCTCCCTGTTTGTGTGCTCGTGCTCTCTCTCTCTGTCTCTCTGACAAATAAACAAAATCTTTAAATATGTATATTCAGCAAGAATGTTGTCCTTTTGTCTCAAAGAAGATGATGTTATCAATACCAGTATTAACGGGGCACTTGCTTTAAAAGACTAAGTATCCTACTTCTGTTTTTTATTACTGTAAGCAAGAATACTAACAATCTTTATTGCAAATAGTCATTTGAAAGAGTTGTCTAAAACCTTTGGATTTACACACTTTATATTGGCCATACCCAAGTTTATTATACCCAAGTTAATTATAGGTAGTTAAATACATTTAAAGTACATATTGAAACTCATCAAACCAGTCAATACAATTTAAGGAAGGCATTGGTTTTTGTATTTTAGACGGCATTGGCCCAAATAATATGAATAACCATTAGTTTTTATTATAATTGTGTATTTTTCCCTACTTATCCCTAGTTAATTCCTGTTATTTCTTAAATCCATCCCTAGATTGAGAACAGAGATATTTGCATGTGGCAGATAGCTCACTAGTTTGACTCTAGTTCCTTTTTCAAAAGCATATATACTTGACTTTCAAGGATACTTTGAGAGGGAGGCAGGTGTTAATATATAACATTCAAAGCATTAACTCTGTAAGTTTTTGAATGTGGACTTACAAATTCTATTTAGATAACATTTAAATAACAAATAACAATTTAAATAACATTTAAATTCTATTTAAATAACAAGATCTTGAAATCTCCAACATAACCCTTCTTAAGATGGTAAGAAACCAAGTATAGGCATCCAGCATACAGTTGCCCACAGCCCCCTCCCTACTTCACATGCTTGGTATTGTGGGAGGAGTACACATACATGTATGTGATTATACCTGTCTGATTAGAGTGTTCCTGTCTCCCTTGGGTCTCTGGCTTTCTAGTTGAACCCTGTTTGAGACCACTGCCCTGTTTGAAGGAATCTTTCCATACTCTTTCTAGAATCATATCTTCGTTTTTTGAGTTTATTCCTTCTCAGATGGATATCTTTAACTGAAGCAGGATTTTACCCAATACTAAAAATCACCACTAAGTAGGACCATTGAAAGGCAAAGTATCTTCCTACCCTAGGGTTGCGTTCTTTTCTCCACTTGAGATTAGTATGTGTTAAAATTGACTTATATTTTTAATGTATTCTCTTTCACTTTTTATAAAATAGAGTAATAGAGGGTTGGGAGAAGAAAACAGATTAGAGAATATGTTGACATTTGTGGGGATTTGATCCAGGAGATGAGGGATGATCTGGAAGGCTGGGACTTCTTGCGGTAGTCTGACATAACATAGATGAAGGGCAACATGAAATTAGTGCTGCTAGATTCAAGGCACAGATAGTAGTGGTGACTGTGTGAGTGGTGGGAAGAAGGGAGGTCATGTGTTTGTGGCTCCCTCTTTAACCCATTTATGAAGGCTTTAATGGTCTAGGGCAGTAAATCTAAGCCCCAGTGGTCAGAGTTCATGCTTAACCTCTCTGGAGCAGGGCATGTTCCTTCTCTGATAGGTCAGGGCTACTCCTTGACCTCTGTGGGTTATAGACATTCTTTGTCAGTTCATACATGATAGGTATAGAAAGAGAGCCTGGTTAAGCATATAGAACAAATACAAATCCTGATCCTTCCAGACTAAATATAAAATAATGTAAATGTTTATAATTATACAAAAAGACTTTTATACAGACTGAACTTGGAGAATTTAGATGACCCACAGACACTGAGTGATCTTTAGAATTATGGATAACATCCTGATTTTGAAATTATGACAGGAATTATACTGGTAATGTAAAGAGACTGTATAGCTCTAAATAGGTAATGCCTCATTAATTTTTTCACATTAAAATTTTAATTTGAGATAAATGCTGCCATATTATAAGCACTAGATAGAATAAATTATAGAATTTTTTTCAATGCTATGCCCAGATTTTTAATGTTTTATCTGTTGTCTTTCCTATAAACCCAAAGCCATATATAGACCTATTAATCCTTATGGCAAAGTATGTGCAAATATTTTACCTTCATTTAGCCCATATTTTATGTGGAATATTTGTCTAAACCACACTTTGGCTTTCTTCTGGACCTTTTCAAAGGTATTTTAACATATACATTTAACATTATTCTAAAGGAGTGAAAAATATCTTTTAGATTCCTTTGCATACCACAGAACACTTTTGTTAATTCCGTGTCCTTACATATCTACCTCGCTACCTCTCTCTTTATTGATATGTGGAGCAAGACCTTAACTTTTCTCTTTCAAATTTTGAAGTAAGTGATATATAGTAGTTTACATGTTTTGATTATTGCAGAGATGAATGTGACTTCACAGGACTTTAGTACATACCAACCCTGAAGAAAATGAATAAATAAAACACTAGCACAGATTACTCTGTTCCAAGAGGGAAGTCCACATTATGTGGGTTAATTTATCTTCTGTCATAAGCATTTCGTATGCTACTCAGTATCATGGGAAGAGTGACACTTATTTTCTGTTGTGTTCAGAACAGCCATCTGTGCTTGGCAGCAGTGCATACTGACAACACACTGAAGAGCTGAAGCATCTGTAATCCGCTCAGACATTTCTTTGAAGAGAAAACTTGGGTTTGCCCATGGTGCCCAGTTGGGAATGCTGAGTGTATACCATAAGCTTGGTGCTCAGTTTGTCATGGCTTATGGTTTGGAGTGGCTCCTCTCATTGTTTGAGTTTGGTTGCACCGAAAAAGTAAGCCTGTTACTTCATTGTAACAAGAAAGTGCTTGTCCAAGCACGTTGCATGTCGGCAGTTTAGAGCCTGCTCTTGCACTGGAACTTGGACAACTTTTTAACAAACTCTCCAAGGCAAGGTAACTGTGACAAGGTGTCAGTTACTTTCAAAAAGCAAATAAATCAGGGGCTTTGAGTCTCAGTATAATAATAAAGATCTAATGTCCTCACACGAGTGTCTTCATTCCATGATTTTGAATCATATTTTTGGTAGTGACGGCTCCACCTTCAAAGTAAAATCCCAAAAAGCAGTTTAGAGAGTCAGGTACTCTAAGGGGATGCTTTTTAGGAATTCACAATAAAAGAACAATGAGTTAACTTAATCCAATGAACTAAAGAACAAAACAATGAAGAGTGTACTTGAAATTTAATCCTCCCTTGCCTATTTTCCTCACCAAATCAGGAAAGACCTAATTACTGTAAACATCCATGTATCTGAGAAAGTGACTTCCAATGTCTTCAGTATTTTATAAGCCAGTTAATCACTTGCTATAAGTTCACCTAAGACTTAACAAATTTCCATGAATAATTCTAAACTTACTCTGTTGAACAGTATCTCAAGAACTGACAAACACAGAGATATGAGTCTTTAGGGCTTAACTCTTTGATTAGCTAATACCTAACAACAGTCTGCATTTGCCAGGTTCTACTCCAAAACCATAAATTGCCTTTTTTCAGAAAGGCATTAAAAACATTAATCATTAGTTGAATAAAGAGACTGTTTGGTGGTCTGCAAATAAATGAAGACTGCATTTGCTAATCTTTATCAGTAATTACCAGTGCTCTTCAAGTATATGTTGTAGAGCAAACATACCTCGCTGAGCAAAAATTGGGTGTTTCAGTTTAATTTTCATGTGTTCTTATAGCCTCCAAAACTATTGCTAATGTTAATTCTAAGTCACAAATTATCTAAAAAAGAGTAAGAGTATACAAAGTGTTGCTGATAATAGTAACATACATAAATTAGATGAAAAAGGCTTTTTACAGCTAATTGAAAAGTATATTAGGATTGCTTTTTCTAGGAAGAAGCAATATAAACTACTAATTGCTAGAGTTGGGGGTGCTTCATTCCACTGCTACTTAGCATTTTTAAAATGGTTTTAGTATACTTGCTGTTATTGCTTAATGCTAAAGTAATATCTTGGAGATGACATTCTATAGGAATGCCATATTGCATGTTGAAATTTTCACTGTTTAATAAAGATATGTTAATAATACTTCAGAGCAGTGGCCTCTAAACTTTTTTATTGCATGTATCTATGAGAAAATTATAGCGTGAACTACCAATAGATGCATATTTGTTTATTTATTTATGATTATACAAGTACATTATATAATATATTTTTTAAAATTTAAAGACATAAAATTTTATATCTTAAATACCTATTCTAATATCTTCATTTTAGACACCATTTTATATACAGATTCGCTATAGTTAAGAGCCAATAATAGTGGTGTTTTTTTTTCAGTTTGTTATACCATTTATAATTTAGAGTAAATGCTGAGAAATTCTTAGTCACATAATAATTTTATTTTACTAAGGCTCATTTGATTCTAAGACTCAATGAGTAATAGAATGAAGATTAATCTTGAAAATCTTGTTACTTTATATCATTGAAAGTACTTCGCCCTCCTGCTCTCTGGGCTCAGTAGAGTAAACCTATGGTTGTCAGATTGTGACATGGTCCTTTTAAGATGTTGGGCAAAGATTGATGACCAACAGATTAAAAACAAGCAAGAAAGTATAATCTCATTTTGCCGGGTTTTGTTTGTTTTAATGGGCAGCTTATATATATCTATCTAAGAATAGAAAATGTCTAGAAGAAAATGGTTTCTATGAAAGGAAATGAGTGGATTGGAAGAGGAAACAGGATTTTTGCTTTTCATGCTGCACATTTCTATACGGTCTGTTCTGTTATTCTTTTACAATGAGCTTACGTTACTGAATAAAGTAACACAAACAGATGAGGACAGGAAAGACTACTTTTTTGCTCTATTGACTATTCTTGTCTCATCCTTGGTTTACTGGTTTCCTCACTTCCCCTACTGGAGCGGTATTCTCCAGTTACTTTTTTTTTTTTTTTTTAAGATGTATTTATTTATTTGAGAGAGCCCGCATGGATGCGAGCACACAGACACAAGCGCACTCACACACACATGGAAGGTGGGGAGGGGCTGAGGGAGAAGGAGAGAAAAATCTCAAGCAGGCTGCCTGCTGAGTGCAGAGCCCAATGTGAAGGCTCAGTTGCAGGACCGTGAGATCAAGAGCTGAGCTGAAATCAAGAGTCAAACACTTAACCAACTGAGCCACCCAGATGCCCCTTCAGTTACTTATTTTTAACAGCCTATAGGGACTACCTGAATTTTTTTCTTTTCTCCCATTCTGATTAACAGCCTCTCAGTTTATTTCTTTACACCTGCCTGCAACCCCCATCCTCAGATCATACATAAAACCTTCTCTTTATTCACTACTCCGACACGTACATCACCCGTCTTTTTCTTATCTTAACTGTTCCAGTTATTCCATTAGTTTTGTTCTATGCCTTTGAGAATGTATTGTCTATAAATAACTTAGTTTGTTTCTAGGTACCCTCAAAAGATAACAGTGGGCAACATAAATACCTTAAGAACGTATAAAAATTATACTGAAAGGAGTTTATCATCACTAGAAAATGTTGGCTTTCAGCCTTAGATGAGAAGTAATAAAATTGGAAATTGTTGCTATTTTATAGTGTAGCTCTAAGTCCTTCAATAAGGATTCAAAGCCCCAGATAGTCTGAGCCTCAAACTGAAGAGGAAAGTATATATAGATATGTATGGTTTCAGAGATCCACAGTACCAGAGTGGCAGCTTTCACCTGGAGAGTAATTTGCAGGGAAATACACTATGGTTTGAGCTTAGCCTCTGCATCTGACTCCACTTTTCAGTGTCTGACCTCAGATGACTTACTTAGCTTTAATTTTATCATGTTAAAAAACAATCAGCGTTTTTAAAATGCTACTGCTTGGCAGATGACTAAATTAAAAATACGTATAAAATACTCAGCCCAGTGCCTTTTTAGCTATTAACAGCATAATAGTAAAATTAGAAAAAGAAAAGGCAAGAAATTCTACCCCCACCAAGTAAAAAAAGGTTTTACTCAGTTTCAGCATTTGAAGCTATATCACCAGCATCTGTTTTTTCACTTCATACACCTACAAAATTAGGGTTGTTTTTTTTTTCTTAAACCAAATATCGTGATAGTGGTATTTATCAAACATGTTTCCAATGTTTGAAGTTTCGGTACCATTTCTTATATGCAGGTTGATCCTTGCATGCAAGATAAAGCTAAACTCTGAGCTAACAACACATAATGGACACATACCCTATAGAGAATAAAATCTTTTCCGAATACAATCTTTTCTGAATTTCATTTTCCTTTTCGTGAATTTCATTCACATGTGCTTATGCAAATACATCTAAGCATACCTTTGTTGTGCCCTAACAGGAAAAAAAAAAAAAAAATCTTCTTTAAATTTAGACTCCATGTGATTAAAAGCAGATGTTTAGTTCCAAATCTACAAATGTATTTTTATTTTAGGAAAAAGAGGGTACTCCAAGAAAACTATTATTCATTGCACTTCTGAGCAAAGCACAAGTCATGCTGAGTTCAGGTGGATACAATTAGCTACTACTAAAAATAAGCCATTGGCGGAGTCAGTGAATACTGAATATAGGAATTGTAAGACTTTGTGGGAATGACAAATAATGGGAAGAACAGTTAGTGGTCTCATTCTAAGAAGAGCTGATCCTGATCGGGAGGCTGCTGTGGCTGGAGTTGCTTGGCGGGGAGTGGTGGGGGTTGTCTCTCTGTCCTGACGGCTTACTTTACGTTCTGTTGTTGAGGCTCACTACTCTCTAAAGCATTTCAGTGATGCCAGCAGGGAACTACTGTCAACCAGCCTTCTAGGTGGGAAATGAAGCTTCCTAGCCAGCAAGTCCATATAACACCACTGCAGTTTTTATGTATAGATTATTTTTGCACATGTACATTCTACCTAATAGATATTAAACTAGAATAAGCCTATCTCATTCTCTTAAAAATAACCATACCGGCAAACAGAAATTCCTCCATGTCCCATTTAACTCAGTTTAGTCTGATTTAGCTTGGAAGAGTAAACGTGTACACCAGTCATTTAAGCAAATATTTACAGAAGCTTTGTAGAATTTTTTGTATCAATTTAGTTTTATATAATTTAATGATTAGTATAAATTAGCTTTTATGTAATAAGTCCTTTAAATAGTTGAAATTATTTCTAACACCACTGGATTTGCTTTTACTTAATTGTCCTATCTCAGGTTACATATAGATAGGCAAATACCTTTAGGTATTTTGATGCTAGATTAGTAGCTTAAACTGTCAGATGTATTTATTATTAATATCAACAAAGGTCACTGGGATTTAAAATAGATTAAGCAGTTGAGGAAAAGCATGGGACATAAGTAACACATATTTATTTCAATGACCTCAAATACTTTGCCATTAATGGAAAATTTGGTAAGCAAACACACTATAACAGGTTTCATAATTATAATACGAGAGAGAATTTAGAAATATGGCATTAAATATTAGTCTCACTGATACTGTTTTGGCTGGATGATAACTACTTTTAGATATTTTTTAAATCTTAATATTATGTAGATACAGAAATATAGGTCAACCACTATGTTTTATTTTAATTGATAATAAATTAAAATTGAAAAATAATGCTCATTCTTTCCGTTTATCTTCCATATTGAATATATATGTAACAGTTTCACACATTAAACCCAGTCTCAAGATGAACCAGTTAAGACAAAGCTGACAAGTAAGATATGCCAACTTTTCTATGGAACATTTTTATGTTTTAATTGGGCCCTAAAATTATCTTCTAATGCTAACTGTAATCCTGTAGGTAATATGGATCAATAATTTTATTTTTTAAATCTTAGAAATTATTTGGTAAATTGTGTTTTAATGATTTATAGACTTTATTTGTAGAATAAAATCTGATCAGAATGTGTAAGCTAACGAAGATGCTAGATACAGTGGTCCAATCCCTCTCCTTAATGAGGAAACTAAAATTCCAGCACTGAATAGCTTCACCAAGGTCACACAAAGAGAGGAGAACAGATGTGTGTGAACTCTAGTCTATCTAGTTCGTTTTTTTTTAAATTCTTAAAACAACTTTATTAGAGGGGTTTTATGATGATAACTTTTACAGATGAGGAAACTTAAGAATATGAAAGAAGAAGAAAATGATCTTACCAATTGATTGGCAGTTTTAATCAAGTATAATTATACTTCTAAGCCTTTCTTTTTTTAACTGAAATATAATTGACATATTAGCTTCAGGTTTACAGCATAACAATTCAATATTTGTATATATTGCAAAATGATTACCCAGACTATTTCTAAAGCGTCTGTTTTCCATACTATATTACAGTACTTCCCACTTTCAACTTCCTACCTGTTTGCTCTTCCCAAAGTGCTTCATCCACATTCCAGGTAACTTAAACTGTTTTTCCTACCCTACCTTAACACCCACCAAAGTCATCTCCATTCTCTATCTCCAGGGATGTTTATTGCCTGAATAAATCTCTAAGTAGTATGTTCAAAAGTGTAACAAGATGAAATGAACCTTCTAATGTCAGAGGAGCTCTTTGGGGGCCAGTGGGCCACTCATGTGGAAGCTCTTCTGTCCTGCGAATCTGTCCCAGTTCCAGTTTCACTTCTAATTTTCTCTTGTTCTTTAGTTCACTCCTGAACTGCACTGAGTCTCTTAACAACTTAGTATTTTCCTTTTGTTTTTATTATATGATCTCCTAGTAAGGGCAAGTATAAAGGGGAAGGCTTTTTTTTTTTTTAAACGTATGTAGAGATCATTTTTAAGTGGTAATAATTGTATTACTGACATTTAGGACCTTGAATTTTATGCTCCAGTATAGCAAAAGAATATATACAGCATAATCATGAGATATGACCTATGGCACGTTTTTCTTGGCTACTTCTAGAAGTCATTTCACGTTTTCTTCAATATCAGACCACCAAATTACAGTTATTAAAATATATATAGATAAAAATAATTACAAGCCATAAATTAGTATAACCTTTCTGGAACATAATTAATAAATAACAAAAAACTTTAAGTTACTCACCTTTTGTTCTACTAATCATACTTGTAGGAATTTATCCTGGGATATAATAAGACAATCAATCCAAGATATTAGTTAAAATGTTCACTGCAGGATTTGTTACAGGATTGACTCTGTAAAATAGGATTAATGGTACTACTTATCTTAGAGAGTTGCTTTGAGAACTAAATACTACATATGTACTATATATACATAACAGAAATAATAAGTAACTATTAAAATGGCGATATAAATACATTAATAGTAAAAGAAGTTCATGCATTATATTTCCTGAGAAATAAAAGTAGGTTATAAAACAGTAATAAATATAACTTTTATGTAAAACAATGTACATTACAGTGGTCTGGATACTGTTCCCCAAAATATTACTAAAGCCATCATTTTGGTGATTTTTTTACTTTCTAATCAGTACCGTGTCAAAATTGTTTACAATAATATGAATCATTTTTATATTCAGGGAAAGTAGTGAAGTTATTTTTATTTTAAAAATTGTACTTTGTACCTTGCTATTTATTAACAGTGTGACTTTTAATTTGTTTTAAATTTCCTTGTGTGTAAAAGGAGAGTAAAAATAAGCTTTAAGTGTAAATGTCAGTTCTAATCCCCTTCTCCTCTTCCTCCCCATTTCAGAGTCTAGAGCCTTTCTTGGCTCCATAGTAGCTGAAGTGAATTCCTTCCCAAGGCGTGTGGGGTCATATTTCTCATCGACAACTTCCTTAGCAAAAGTAACGCTGCCAGAGAAGTGGAAGGGGGTAGAGGGAAACCGAGATATTGACAGAGCCCAGGGGAGAAGTCAGCAAGGTGATCCAGGGCCATACTGGCAAGTCTAGAATTATGTGGCAATTTTAAAACTGTCTTTAGTTTTACTCATTGTTTAGAACTCGGTCACATTTTAAACATTCTCTTTGTGAATTTCAGGAAAGGGACACCATCTCGTTCCATTCATTTGGACTCAGCAATTTTATTTTTAGCTATACATAGGGGAGAAATTTCCTTGGTTAGAAAATAATTTTTTGAAAAGAAAAAAAGAAAAGAAAAAGAATTTTTTGAGAGAAGAAACTTTAGACAGCTAGCTGAAGTAAATGGTACGTTAAGCTTATGTGTGGAGGACATAGAGAGTGACAGTATGTCATACCCCTCCCACCCACACCAGAACCTTTACCTTGAGACATGAGTGCCTTTCCCTGGCTATTTTTAGAAATAATCATGTTATTTTAGGAGTACAATATCATCAACTCTGAGGGGTTTAAAAACTAGTCGGACAAGGTCTCCTGTATTGCAGCATATGACTCTAGCATTTATAGTTTTTTGGGTTTTTTTTTTTCTTTCCTTCCCTAGTTAGTTAATAGGCAATAATAAACCCATATCAGAATTATTCACTGAAAAGGAAATGGCATAACTATTCACAGCTGTAGCTGCATAGGTCCTCAACAGCTGTCTGGGACTTGGAATCAAATCTGAGCTGATGCTATCAGACTCCCTCTGCCCAAGATAATAAAATTTGAAGTCCCGTGTGTCAGGACGACTGCATATATGCAAGTAGTTGAGGAAGTTCATTTAAAGCATTTCCTTTTCAAAAAGCAGGAATTTAGAGAAGCAGAGGTGCAGGACCAGGATGGTGTACTGGGGATTTTAGTTGAAGTTTTCCTTTACAATTTCTTCCCCTGAGGAATTTTAGTTCTCTTTAGCGACCTGGTTGTCAAATACAATCATGAATCTTGCAGAAAATATGAAACTGGAGAAATGAAGACATTCATTTGCTATTCATACTGAATTGTGCGCAGGTGTAATAAAAGTAGGCAACTGAAACAAGAAAAAAGAGAATTCTGCTTTTTATTGAACTGAACTGAATCCCATCTCGTGAGATGGTTTGACATGCTGAAAGGTTTTTGCTATGATCATTTTGTTTTGGCAAGTTAACAGATTTTGCCTTTAAGAACCAGATTTTCAACTCTCTCCAAGAGGTCTCATCTTGAATTGAAATTATTTGTTTACCTGTCATGTCCATTCTTCTATAAGCTTCTCCAAGGCAAAAGGGGTGTTATCTATCTTTGATAAATCCAGTACCAGACTTGTAAATATTTATTTAGTTGGCTAACTCCCTCTTGGGCAGAGGGAGTCTGATAGCATCAGCTCAGATTTGATTTGGCTAACTAATTAAGTTGCCTTTTAATACAAGTGATTTTGCTGAACAGTAGTTTCGTACACACGGGCCTACCTTCTAATTTCTGCTCCTTCCAACTTCAGAAGCTTGGGAATGGGAATATTTTTTGCTATAGCAATTTACAAAATTTTAGCATTAAAAGATGAAACCACCCTAAGTAGAGTGGGAATTGGACGGAACAGTAATACTGGGTGTTGCTTTTGTATTTTAATATCTATGTGCTAGATATTAGGAAATGGTCAGTTGTGGCCATCACTACATCCAAACATACCAAAATCTGTGACAAAATGAATTAGCCACCATTTCTGCATATTGGCACTTAGTGTTCCAAGTCAACACAAACTGTGGGACAATTAATTTATATAATTTCTGTCCATATTTTAATTCCTGTGGATAGTTTCTGTCCCATAATTTTTGTACATATAAAAATAAATATGGAAAAACTCAGTATCTATTTCAGCAATTAAAATATAATTTTATTTATTGTATGTGGTGTGAGTATGTATATATATATTTACAAGTAAATATATAAATACATGTGCATGTATTTCTAAAGGAGACCTTGGCCTTATTGCTTAAAATGAATATAGAGCTCTAACAATAAGCATTTGTTCGTATCTCTGAACTATTCAACTGGAATGAGTTGAAAATCTTGAATCTGCACTATAAAATCTATGACAAGAATTTGGGACCCAGTGTCAAAGAAACAATGCAATGCCATTATATACTCTTAACAAGTAAAAGTCTACATGGTTTACAGTTTCCTTTGCCTTCTCTAACAATGAAGAGAAGGAATCTAAACCAGATTTAAACATGAATTTAACATATAACTGAACAATAAATTAAAATTCTACTTGGAACACATTTCTTTTGTCACAGATTATAGTTTCTAGTGACTTTTAGCAGTGATCATTTTCTTGTTATTAATGAACTGAATGTTCTACAGGTGACAATACTTAATCTGTTTTTTAATGAATTTACTCATTTTTCAATTTAACAAAATTGATCATCTTGGATATTTGGATGGGCCTCATACTGTCTTTCAAATGTGATGTTGTATAGAAATTGAGATTCAGTGGAAATTGATCATTTGCAACATGAGAAGACTGATCCTCTATCAGTTAAGATAAGTAAAAGTCTTTGGAAGAGAAAGGTGCTCTCTTGTGTGAAGGAAGTTGATGAGACTAGTCAGTGCTTTCATAAGGGTAATTTATCTAGTGCCCTAACAATTTATTATGTATTTGGTGATAGTCTCTTCACTGAAGGTCTCCACAAACCCTAGAGCTACCAGTTCCAATTTAGTAACCACTGGCCACATGCGGCTAAGCATTTAAAATGTGACTTATCCAAATCAAGATGTGCTTTAATTGTAAAATATACTCCAGATTTCAAAGGCTTTATACCAAAAAAAGAATGTAAAATGTTTCTGTAATAATTTTACATTGATATTTAAGTAACACTTTGGATATGCTGGATTAAATAAAATATATTATTAAAAGTAATTTGACTTTGTTAAAAACAAAGTGTAGGGACTAGAAAACTTTAAAATTATATATGTAGCTCACACTGTATTTCTGTTGGACAGCTCTGATCTAGAGTTTTACCTATTTCAATTGTCAGAGTTTAAATGGATGCTGATCTGTGATGCCACAGGTATAATCAGATTAGAGATGGCAAATGTTTTAGAGCTAAAAGGTCCTGGGTCAGAGGTGGGCTCCAACTTTTACTTACCTTTGTTCTGGCCTCAGTAGTGTCCTGTTTTTTATAAGAAAGGCAGTTTTCCCTGGGCTAATAGGATAATAGAATTTTTCTTCCCTTCTACAGATCTGGTAAAATAAGTTAGCATATTGTGTCAGGAACAGCTCTTTACAACATAACACTTTCTTGTATGTCTGTTATTTTAAATTTCAGGTTCTCCTCTAAAGCTCTGGGATGGGTTTAGCACATGTTTCTCCTTTTTCTAAAAGGTGTCATTTTCAGGCACCAAAAAGTCTTAAGCACTAATATTCTGGCGTGTAGTTGCTATGTATTTTATAATGTTACTGTAATAACAACCATGCATGGTTTTAATCTTTGACATAGTATTATTTTTATAGTTTTGTTAAAGGACCTTCCTCATAATCACAACTGAACATCATTGCAGTGACTAAGTTTGGGGATTCATACTGAGCAAACAAAGGCCCCCAAATTTTAGAGATGTTTAAACTCCTTCTTACAGTCTTTCTTACTTATTATTAAGCTCATAGATTATTTATAGTTACTTTTTTATGCATATTATTGGACAGATAGATTTATAAGGAAGATAATTTTCAGTAAGTCTTTATAGTTAATTATTTGACCACAGAGTGAAGGGAGGGGGTTTGAAGATTAGGACAATATCAGATAGGTCTGTGAACTGAAGAAATTAGAGCCAGCAGGACACTCTGCTTCAAGATAAAGGCCAAGTGGACCCATTTTTGTTACTGTTTCTGTTGTACTCCTCCAGATTATTTTTTCCAAAGTTCTTGAAATCTCTAGTCAAACTTGAACTGATATCCAAAACTGATGGTGATTTGATTCCTAGATTTGTGAAAGGATGACTTAGAGGCACTGCTCTTTCAACAGAGATCTGGCAGAAGTTTCCTAACTTCCATTAGCATTAGGGAATGGTTAAAGACCCTAAAGCATTTTGTGAAACTGGAGTTCTTGGAGTTCAAACTTGAGTGTCTGGCCCAACATTCTTTAATAAACTAAATCTTATGAAAAATTTGAAAGGGCAGGGGTGCCTTGGTGACTCAGTCAGTTAAGTGTCTGCCTTTGGCTCAGGTCATGATCCCAGGGTCCTGGGATTGAGCCCTGCATTGGGCTTCCTGCTCAGCGAGGAGCCTGCTTCTGCCTCTCCCTCTGCCTGCAACTCTTTCTCTCTGTGCTTGTGCACTCTTCTCTCTTTCTCTCTGTCAAATAGATAAAATCTTTAAAAAAAATAAAAATAAAAATAAAGGGTCTAATCCCTTTAGAGAAATGAAATTTTAAAAATATGAAAGGGCAGCCCATGTAATTCCATTGGAACAAATATCTAGCGGTATTATGGTAATTCCCATTGTGTACAATGATCACATTTTTTTCTTCTAATCTTTTGCTTTTGAGCTCCTTTCAATTTCTTAAAATTACTTAAAATAGTCAGATGGTTTATCTGTTATTTTGAGAACCTCCTCCTCAAAAAAATGTAAACATTTCATTGAAGCTCCTTGAAGGTAATCAAACTGTGATTTCCCAGGTTTTCTTTCCCCTAATCTCAATCCCTTCTAGAGTAACATTTCATTTATTCCAAATCTATTTTCCAACTTTTAGACAATCATCTCATAAACTTCTAGTACCATCTTCTCTAACCTCAGTCACACCTGATGTCTTTTTAATAAGAAAATGAATAATTAGGAGGAAAATCAGTCAACAGAAATAGACAATAACTGATAAGAATGATAGAATTAACAGAGTTAAAAATAGCTGTTATAGGACGCTACTTCTTCCACTATAAACCATATGAAGTAAAACATATGTAACTTTGACTTACTTGGTACCTGATTGGAGGCTATCTGGAGGTTTGTATTTTGTAAACTGCCCTCAGTCAGTCAGCAAATATTTATCGAGCACATAAGGTAATCCTGGCTGGATATTGGAATGAAATAATAAACAGTACAAATATGGTTCCCTATTCTCATGGAGCTTATGGTCTAGCAAAGAAGAAAAATGTAATTCTAGCTACCTCTCAAGGGTTTTCTATAATTAACTGAGATAATGTATAAGAACCAGCACAATTTCTGGTATATAGCATTTTTGAAATCATTTTATATTTAATTTATATAAAAAGTAATTACAGGTATTCAAAGTGCTACAAACAAATATCAAGTGCTATGCAAGCGTGTAGGAAGGGGAATCTAACTTAGTCTGGGAAATTAGAGAAGGCTTCCCTGAGTTACTGATTTTTAAGCCAAATCTGAAGAATGAAGAGGCTGTTAGCCAGAAAACAGTGGAGTGATCATTCTATTCAGAGGACCCAGCATTTGAAAAGGAATAGAGGTTGGAGAGAGCATAGTATGTCCTTTATACTAAAGACAGCTGAAAACAATGGAAGGTATTAAGGATGTGGGTAGAGAGCAATTACCACATCTGCATCAAAAAGCCATTTCATCATACCAGCACTCTGTTTGAACAGTCTCTGAGCAATGTGACACAAGGATAACCACAAGAAAGTGGTTCGAACAGTGGGAGTGGAACAAAGTGGACAGAGTTATTTATTTGGAATCCACAGAATCTGGCAGTTTGAAAGTGGGAAGTGAGAAAGAAGAGTCATAGTTCCTAGGGTTCTGGGTTGGTGTAAAGGCTATTTTCTAAGAATGGGAATCTTAGGAATATGAAAGCTTTAGAAAAGAAAATTATGAATTAGGTTGGGGATGTTTCTTTGTATGTACCTATTTAACATCCAAGTAGAGATGTCAGTAGAAATTTGACATGGGCGCCTGGGTGGCTCAGTGGGTTAAGCCGCTGCCTTTGGCTCAGGTCATGATCTCAGGGTCCTGGGATCAAGTCCCGCATCGGGCTCTCTGCTCAGCAGAGAGCCTGCTTCCCTCTCTCTCTCTGCCTGCCTCTCTGTCTACTTGTGATCTCTCTCTGTCAAATAAATAAATAAAATCTTTAAAAGAAAGAAAGTTTGACATGAGTCTGGAGTTCAGAAGACAAATGTGGACCTGATATGTAGATTTGGGAAATCACTATTTTGTAGATGGTAATTGAAGTCAAAGAATGGATGGGAAAGTGAAGAGAAAGGAAAGAAGTTAGGTGTAAGATCTACAGAACTTCAACCTTAAAGTTTACGTAAAGTAGAGGGACAGGAAACCCACCCCAAATGTGGCTGAATAAGAACATCCAGAGAAATAAAAGAGGCATAATATGGAGTGTAAGTGAGAAGTGAGAGACGTGTTCTAAGAACAAAGGAGTGATTTGGCTTTTTAAATCCTGTGGAAAGTTTGGGCAAGATATGAGCAGAAAAAGTAATTTCTTAAGATTTAACGACCTGAAGGTCATTGGTGATTGTAAGAAGAGTCATTTTGGTGCAGTGACACGGACAGATTGGAGTCAGCTGAGATAAGAGTGACAAGTAAGAAAGTAGAAAGAGAGGTTTAACCACTCTCTAGCTATGCATGGGGAAGAAAGAGGCTGGGCAGTAGCTAAGACCACATGATATGCTGAACAAGGATGTTTAGTAGCAGAAGGTGTCTGGTATGTTTAAATGAGGACGGAAAACACCAAATTGAGTAGAGCTCGAAGATACCCCAAAGGGAGCAGATAATTGCAGTGCCACATTCCACCATGGCAGGATGAGGTAGGATTTGCAGAGAATGCTTTCTACATAAGGAGAATACCTGGTCAGATATAAGGTTGGGTAAAATGCATGAAAACATACTAATCAAGTCTAAATGTCAGTTCTGTCATCACACTGAAATCATGAAAACCAGGCGAGCACTTTGCGATTCCTAAAGAATATCTTCATTACAACAAAGAACAAAACAAAAGCTAAAGAAGATAATAAACTGACATGAAGGAGCAGTATCAAATAATGAAAAACAAAATCCATTTTTAAAATCATTTAAACAGAATTGCTTATTTGAGAACTTACATATCTTTTTCTTTCTTTCTTCCTTTCTCTTTCTTTCTTTCTTTCTTTCTTTCTTTTTTTAAGTAAGCTCTGCGCCCAACATGGGGCCTGAACTCACAACCCCGAAATCAAGAGCCATATTCTCTCCCAACTGAGCCAGCCAGGCACCCCTCTCCTCAGTCTTACTAATGTTATTGCCTGAGGCATTGTTAATTCCATGGCCCACATAAAAGATTTTTAAAAATACTTTGTCAGAGAATGTGGTGGACTTGTAATTGCAACTTCCAAACTCCTCTTTAAAGACTTGTAATATTTGGCTGGAGTTCCTTTTTTTTTCTTTTTCTTTCATAGAAAGAAAACACTGCTCCCCCCACCCTCAGAGTTAGTCTGAGATGATACAGCCACACATCTGTCAGAGCTATACTAAACTTGGTCGCCTACCTGTTCTGGTTATAATATTTTCCTTCCCTTTCCTCTCTTCTCTCTCCTGTTCTCCTGTTTCTTAAGCAAAGGAAGGAAGAGAGGAAGGAAGGGTTGGTTGAGGGAAAAAAACCAAATCATCTCTTTTTTTTTCATATTGATATTTAAGGTGAAATAAAACTGGTTATAAAAGCATCAATCAACACAACACTAACTTGCCAAGAAAGGAAGGAAGAAAGAAAAAGGAAGGAAGGAAGGAAGGAAGGAAGGAAGGAAGGAAAAAGGAAAGGGAGAAAGGAAGGAAGGAAGGAAGGAAGGAGTTGAGGGAAAATAAAGAAATTTTCTTTTTCATATTGATATTTAAGGTGGAATTAAAGTGGTTATAAAAGCATCTATCAACACAACACTAACATGCCAAGCTAAGTATTTGGGTTGGAAATCATGCTTTCCCAACTGCTTAAAAACAGGAAGTATCTCTGGTAAATGATGGATAGCACTCTGTGGCTGTAAAAGGAAGGCTGCTTTCATTTCTTTGCACATATTTGAGCAATAAAATGAGTTCTTCAATTTCATACATACTACACGCATATATCCATACATATGTTGCTGAAATCCATCTGCAGTATGTATGAATGCACATACATCAATATATGTAAATATATGTTAAAACTTCTTCAAAGGCTTTAAACAGAATCTCTTCTCGTAAGCTAGTCCAGACACATCTTATCCAACAATTCAAAGCTCTTGGATCTGTCAGAAACAGCCTATAGGTTTGCACTAGGTGATTAATTGCCAGGAGAATCTAGTTCTGTATTCCATTACATATAATGGTTATCTTTTCTAAAGGTATCCTTTTATTAAGATTCCATCTCAAACAGGGTTAAATGCATGCACATAACTTACATTCCTGATGTTTAGCACTTACTCCCAAAAAAGAGGAGAACTTCAATCCGTTAACAAAGGCATATTTGTCTGGATTCATAGACACTTTTTTCCCCCAATTATTTTCTAAAGCTTTAATAATATTTTAATTTGCCTAGAAATTTTCTTAGGATAGCAGTATGAAATAATGGAATATAGTTTATAGTTTAGTTACCAAGGTCTGAGGGTATGGAATCAGACCTTAGTTCAAATTTCAGCTTTACTGCTTAATATCCCCCTGACCTTTGGCAATTATTTAACCTCTTCAAACCTTATTTCCTTTCTTATAAAACTGGTAAAGAATATCTCCTTCTGGGTGTTAATGTGAGGATTGCATGAATTACCATAGGAAAACACTTATCCCAGTTCTGAATATATAGTAGGCATTCAGTAACATTATTATTTACATTATTAGACTGCTTCTTCTAAGCTCTCCCACTTAATCATGTATTATGACTCTTGCCATAATTTAACCTCTCTGGACCTCCGTCTTCTCAGTAAATGCAAGAGATTAAAAATAGAAGGAATCTTTGTGATACAAATATTCTATGATCCTCTAATTATCTTCATATCAAATTAAGAAAAGATGTTTGCTTTTTTTTTAAGATTTTATTTATTTATTTGACAGAGATCACAAGTAGGCAGAGAGGCAGGCAGAGAGAGAGAGGGAGAAGCAGACTCCCTGCTGAGCAGAGAGCCCAATGCGGGGCTCTCTGCTCAGCAATCCTAGGACCCTGAGATTGTGACCTGAGCTGAAGGCAGAGGCTTAACCCACTGAGCCACCCAGGCACCCTGAAAACATGTTTGCTTTTGATAAAAATTATCCTTCCCCTTGGGGCACCTGGGTGATACACCTAAGTCAGACTTAAGGTCTGACTCTTGATTTCTTCTCAGGTCATGATCTCAGGGTGGTGAGGTGAGATGGATCCCCAAGTTGGGCTCCGCGCATAGCAGGGAGTCTCCTTGAGATTCTGTCCCTCTCCCTCTGCCCTTCTTGTTTACACTCGCTTGCTCTCTCTCTCTCTCTCTCTAAAGTGGATGGGTAAATCCTAAAAAAAGAAATATTATCCTTACCCTCATTACTGACAAAGTAAGGACACTGACTTCTGTTTACAGTATAATCTTTGCTTTACTTTTGACTATGAATCTGAAGTCAGGTGTATCTCGGGGTAGTAGCTGAGTGTGGACTCTACAGCCAGACTCCTCATGTACTGCTCCTGACTCTACTACTTAATAGCTAGCTGTATGACTTTGGGCAAGTTCCTTAACCTTTGCTCTCTCACCTTTGTTATCTGTAAGGTGGGACTAATAATACCTAACTCCCATTTGAGGATTAAACGAGTTAGCTTATATAAAGGACTCAGGAAAGTGTTAGGCATAGAGTACGTTTCATGTTGCAGCTACTGTTTGTCATTGTCACCATCATCATCATCATCCTGAAACGGCCTCTCCATTGCTTCTTAACCACAGCTTGGGGATATTATAATAGGTGGATTAGGATTTGGTTCTCTGAAATACAGAGATAGACCCATATCCTTTGATATATGCTGCCTATTACTTAGGAATGAAATCTCTAAAGATGCATACACATACCATAGGGTAAGGGAAGAAAATACTAGAAACTTGTATTCATGACTGTTTTATGTAGCATTTAATTAATTAATTAATTTATTTATTTATTTATTTATTTTTGAGAGAGAGAGAGAGAGAGAGCAAGCACACAAGTGGGAGAATATGGGGCTAGGGAGGGGCAGAAGGAGAGGGAGAGAATCCTAAGCAGACTCCACATTGACCATGAGCCCAAGGCAGGCTCAGTCTCACAACCCTGACATGACAACCTGAGCCAAAATCAACAGTCAGATGCTTAACCAATCTAGGCAACCCAGATACCTCTGTAACATTCTTTTTAAAAAATGTGTTACCACAATTTGCTTATGCATTCATCTGTGAATGGAAATATGGGTTGTTGAGATATTTATAATCATAGGTAAAGCTGCTATGAACAGTCAAAAAAAAGTATGTGTGTGTGAGATAATATACATAATATATTAATACACGGACATACATATGCTTTTTGAATAAATATAGAACTGTTGGGGTAAGTGCTCAAGTTAATTTTAATAATATGAATGAGTGATCACAGATGTTTGGAGACAGCAGTCCTTAGGAGACAGTGTCTTCCAAAGGTGATATTAACGTGACGTAACTTTCAAACTCAATTGTCTACTGTACTAGTTACAGATGAACACTTACTAAAGAGGCAAGTTAGACTTCTTTTTATAACTCCAGAGTGTTTGGAAAGACCATAGCCAGTGAATTCTTTGCTAAAGATAGGGTAAACATGGTGTGGAATCCAGGTTATTCTGGGTGTGTCAACTACTTAATGTGACTGAATAATGAGATGTCTGAGCAATGTCAGGTCACTACGTACATTTGGACTTGGCCATGTAAGAAAATGCTGCTGTTTTCAATGGCCAGGAACCATAAAAACATACTCCCACAGGATAATCAAATTCCTTTTTTGCTTGTATTTAATAGCAATGAAACTGAGACTTTCCTGGCACATAAAAAAAAATTTATTTTAAATATTGTTAATTTTACTGAAATGGAAAAATTATTATTAGTTTCTTTACCTACTTTGTTTAGAAAACACCAGAAATAAAGGAAAGCCAAAGTTTTCTTTCTTAAATGGGTTTGTTTTAAACCAGGACACCAACATTTGGAAATAACTCCCAACAGACTTTTTTCCTCACCATTAGAAGTTCTCATAATGAGCTGATATGACCCAGATCGTGGGACATAGAAGCTTAGGGTAAATGACTGCCTTTATTCTCTTTTGGAGAGTGGATTCTTTGGAGAATCTGATATACTCATCTGAAAAAAATTTGCAGGCAAAATTTGGCCTACAATTTCAAAGGTTTACAGGCAGTCCTTTCCCTAAGCCTATCCAAGAACCCTTAGGTAAGTGAAATCCTCTGGACAATGAAAAGGATTTAGCTACATTTGTGTTCCAACCTAGGAGCCACTGTGTAATCACTACAGTATGTGACCAGCTTTCTGGAAACCCTTCATTATCCAGGTTTGATTTCAGGAAGTCGTTGACACAATTCTTAGTTATGTCTTGTTTTTATACTTGAAATAGTGTTCAAATTATGGTATATGCATTATATGCTTATTATGTGATATCTGCTTATTATATGTTGATTATCTGAGTTTTTTAGAAGGCCATATCAGATGTAATCTGAATCTTCCAAAAGCAATATTATCTGAATTTGGTCAGGGAATTAGAGACTGACAAATCTCATAGAGAAATTCTCATAGCAAGCTTATGAGGTAGGCAAGGCAGGTAGAGAATAAGCCCCATTTTACAGATGAGAACCTGAGGCTTAAGAGTAATTAGAATGATTTGATTCATTACTGGGGACATGGGCCTGTTCAGATATACCTGTGAGGCTTTTTCAAAGCAATCTTTATAAGCCATAGTTCTCAAAATGGGGTCTAAAGACTCCCTGCCTCAGAGTCAGCAGGCACACTTAATCAATACACAGAGTCCTGCTCTCTTTTTCCAGAAGTTGTAAGTCCAAATGGAGTGTAATTACTCACGGGACTCTCCTGGATTAACAAATAAATCAGATGATTCCTGTGCACACTGAGGTTTGAGAAATCCTGAGCAGTAGTTTGAATGCACATTAGAGTCACTTGAGCTTTGGGAAAATAATTTCCCTGGACTTGGACCGATTGAATAAAAATCTCTGGAGAAAGAACCTCAAGAAAACCTACTTTTCAGAAGTTCAGCAGGTGATTGTGATGCCCACTAAGGATTAAGAATCACTACTGTAGGGGCCTCAGTGGCTTAATGGGTTAAGCGTCTGCCTTCAGCTCAGGTCATGATCCTGGGATCCTGGGATTGAGCCCCACTTTGGAGTCCCTGCTCACTAGGGAGCCTGCTTCTCCCTCTCCCTCTGCCTGCCACTCCCCCTGCTTGTGTGCTCTCTTGCTCTCTCAAATAAATAATTAAAATCTTTAAAAGAAAGGAGGGAGGGAGGGAAGGAGGAATGAAAGAAGGAAGGGAGGGATAAAAGATCGATCACTACTGTAAGGGATTTGGAAACTTGTTCTGTAAAGACCGAGATAGTAAATATGTTAGGCTTTGCAACCTACATTCGTTATCAGATATCAGTTTATATCAGTTATCAGTTGCAACTACTCCAGATTTGCTGTCCTAGAGTGAAAACAGCCATAGATAATCCTTAAATGACTGAACATGGCTGGGTTCCAATGCAATTTTATTTCTAATAACAGGAGATGGGATAGATTTGGCCCATGGAGTGTAGTTTACCAAACTATATGGTCCTGTCCCACGTCTCACAGAGCCAGAATTACGCTGTGGTCTCTAGCTCAGATGCTTCTGGTTACTGCATGTGAGTGCTGAAAACTACTGTATTGAAATTCAATTAGTAAGGAATAGAGCCAGAATTTTGAATTCTGAAAGAGTTAAAAATTAAATAAAAAGAAAGGCCTATAATATGTATTATCAAAGACAAGATAAAAAAGGAAAGGTGTGCTAGACAAGGAAGAAGAACGTGCAGTGCATAGCCAAACCAGATGCAGTACTGATGGTCACAGAGCTCAGAAGTGGGCCAGCACCAGCCAGATAAGTTTTATTCCCCAAAAAGGGGGCAAAGAAAAAGGGTAAAACATCCCTGCACTCTTAGATGTTGGGATTGATAAGAAATACCTTCCCAGGGGCGCGTGGGTGGCTCAATTGAGCATCTGGCTCTTGGTTTCTGCTCAGAATCTCATGGATCATGAGATTGCACCCACGTGGGGCTCCGCCTCAGCAGGGAGTCTGCTCAAGAGTGTCTCCCTCTACCCCTCCACCCATATATGGACGCACTCGCTCTTTCTTAACTAAATAAGTCTTTAAAAGAAAAGAAAGAACTTCCTATACTTGGATATTTTATACCCTAAAAATTGAGATGTTGGCAGGAGGGGAAAAAATGATCAGTCCATTTGGTGAGGGAGGCAAGGAAACAGCGGTGTTCAGCTTAGTGACTGTAGAAAAATCGTGAACCCTACAAGTGTGGGCAAGGAGGCAGTCTGTCCAGCTCTGTAGTGCTGTTCAGTGGTCAGTCCCATCGGTCCTGTGGTGTCTCTTCAAGTCATGCTGCATAAACCTGTCTTGCTACCTCTCTATCCTTAACAGTTTCCTTTAGCACTAAATAATGTTTAATCATAAGAGAGGTGGAAAACTGAATCAACAAGAAAAGTTTCACTTATATTTAACATATCATCCATTGTACATAGTGTACGTCAGAAGATTTCTATTTTAAGTTTTTAAAAATGATTTTTATATAGTTAGCTAAAAAAATCCAACTATCCAGAAAATTCATATTCTCAGCAATGTATTTTTGGTACCACCTGCTATCTTACGTATTTCTTGTCTGCATGTATCTGCATCTGGTAGCTAAGTGTCTGCAGGTAGATCACTTTACATTTTGATGAACTGATTTTTTTTTTTTAATTTGGAAAAATGTTATGTCCCTTGAATACCTTATGGTCCAATGGAGACATTAGAGTATGTAAACAAATCTTGTAATGTAATATGTGCAACAGACTGGCAAATGTTGTTTAGAAGTAATATAAAGAAGAAAATATTCTTTTGTGTGTGCGGAAGTGATTTGAAGAAAGAACTAGAATTTTCCTAGAGTACATGGCATAGAGGTGGGTAGGACTGTTCAGACAGACAGATCAGCACATACAGACGTACAGAGGTATGTGGGGATGTGCTATTTTCAGGGAACTGTAAGGAGTTTGGTATTAGCAGAAAGTAAAGGGCAAGGAGGGGCCAAGTAATGGGAAATGATACTAGAGAAAGAAGCAGGGGACAGATGATTTTTTCCCCATCCCCACCACCCCTCATCTTTCACCCCTGTTTAGAGACTATAGGTTTGTTGACATTTAAATGCCATAAAAATCAATGTATACATATAAGGAAGTCTACTCCCCATCCTTCCATCCTGTGGAGAAATTTTTTTTTTTTAATATTTTATTTATCTTTTTGACAGACAGAGATCACAAGCAGACAGAGAGGCAGCCAAAGAGAGAAAGGAGGAAGCAGGCTCCCTGCTGAGCAGAGAGCCCGGTGTGGGGCTCAATCCCAGGACCCCGAGATCATGACCGGAGCCAAAGGCAGTGGCTTTAACCCACTGAGCCACCCAGGCGCCCCCTGTGGAGAACTTTTAAAAGATGGAATTTTATAGAGATCTTCCAAAGATTAACTGCGTTGTTTTCAGTTTTCCTCTGTAGTTTATCAAAAAGCAAATACACTTTTTATAAGAGGAAAAATTAAGATTAGTTCTAGTTAAGTACTGTTTTGGGTCTTTTGAATAGAAATGGATGAAAAACATTCTAGTAAAAGAACTTGTGAGTGTGTGTGTATGTATTGATGTTGTTCTCTTTTCTTTACTCTTTTGTATTCATCAAGCACGGCCAGGTACTGTGGTTCATTCTGCACCCCTACTGTTAAAGGCATCAAGTCTTTTCTTGCATGGCACTGCGGGTCTTTACAAAACTGAGCAAGCCCAACATTAGACAGACAGCCTACAGACCAACTGACTTATTTGTTTTCATACAAACACATGCTTGGATGTTGTCATACAGAAATCCTTTTTAAAAGAATTTTTTTCCCAAGAACAAAGAACATTGTAACCCTAGTGCCTAATCCTGTGCCTGGCACATAAGTAGATACTCCGCGTATGTTTGTGGAATTGAACTGCTCTGTGAAGCCTCAAACTGAGCGCTAAAAACTCCTACAACTCTAGGAGTAACTGGATATTGTAAGTAGCTGTAATATGACTTGAAATGTTGTCTTAAAAAAGCATTTCCAGCAGTTGAGAAACTGCTTAGAAGATCCAGATTTAATTGGGCAAGTATTGTTCTCTTTGCAGAATACAAATACAAATACAAATCTATCAAAAACAAATTCCTGCTTTATCTTCATCTTCCTTTGCAAAATGGAGAGGCATTGTCAAAGGGGGAAATGTCTAATAATAAGTTGAAGACTTTGGGCAGTTTTACTTCAAAGATATCTCTTAAATCGTCCTTTACAGGTTAACTGCCTGTGTTATTATTCATGTTCTAATTTAAGACCTCGAGATTGTATTAGCTTCCTAACTGGAAGTTACACTTCATTCCTGTGCCACCTCCACTCTGCTGCCAGAATTGTTTACTTTCTTAAACAAAAATTGAGCCTGTCCTTCACTTGATTAAAGACCTTCCATGGTTTCCTATGGGCTGTAAGATAAAGACCACAGTCCTTGACATCACCCACTGTATGTATATAATCATACCCCTTGAGTTGTTTTTTGTTTGTTTTTACTTCACCTACTTTCATATCCCCACGTTTTCAAGAATCCTCCGCCAGTTCTTCTTAAACTTTTTTTGTGACCTGTCACGTGTGGAATAATAACCAGATAAAGTCACTGTCTGACTCCCTAGAGTCTCTGGCTTCTCTGGGCTTCTGGTCCACTGAGAGCTGAAGGAAGCAGAATCTTACTGTAATCTGTTCCCTGTGTAGAAGTTGGGAAGGTCTGTCTCACCTTGTGACCTCACTAAAACTTTTTCCTTCTCAGGAATGGTGTTTACTTTGATGTACCTTTATTATTTGTGCAGAGTATTTGCTTGGCCTTTTCCTACCTTCTCAGCCCAGTAAATTTCCTCTGCTTGCCATTTAAGGTCCAGCTTACTCAGATCAGGGAAGTGTTTCTGGATTTTTTAAAGGAAATTTGAAGTGCTTCGTTTCCAAAGTCTTAAGGCAACTAATTTTAACTCCTCAAAATTCTCACTTTCCATTTTATGAGCCAGATGTAATCATTTAATTTTAAGCTTAGACATTACCTACTGCACCAATAGTGATTTTATGTTTTTAAAAAATACAAATAAAAAGTCTCACTTCTTTTTGTAAACCATTTCTTTCTCCCATAGATTACATTCCCCATGATATCAAATATACCATCTCAAAAGGGTTACTTATGTAAATGATGATGAGCACAGTATAAATATATATCATTACTACTTACTCAGTTATACTGTAAAATTAAAAGTTGTCAAGTTATTTCTTATAAAAAGATTTACTAAGCTAAAAACTATAAAAGAATTCTAAAAATTGGTTTCCTTGGATCAACAGAGCCTATTGCTTATTTTAACTGTCATTGAGCTTGATCTCTAACATATTCCTCTCAGCTATTTCTGTCTTTCTAAAAATGTTTTATAGGGGCGCCTGGGTGGCTCAGTCAGGTAAGCGTTTGCCTTCAGCTCAGGCCATGATCCCAGGGTCCTGGGATGGAGTCCCATGACAGGCTCCCCACCCACAAGGAGTCTGCTGCTCCCTCTGCCCCTCCCCCTGCTTGTTCTCTCTCTCTCCTCTCTCCCTCTCAAAAATAAATAAATCCTTTTAAAAAACAAAAATAAAATAAAAATTAAAATATATATCAATTAGGTAAATGTTGCTGATTTTCTCTCATTAAATGATTGGCTTTTAGTATCACAGCATTTGTCAAGTTCCAATTTAATTCTCATCCTTAACTTTTTAGTTAATGTGGCAATTGTTCACGTATTTTGTCATCTTTTGTGCTACTATCTTAGCCTGTTGATTAAAACTTGTACTTAACCCTGTATGTTGACTGTTTTCCACTTTTAATATGTTAATATCTGAAAAGTAAGGGCCAAGTATTACACTTCTTTGTATTGTTAATAGTGCTTTGCACAAAAAAGTTTATCAATCAATGTTTTTTACTTTCAAAATATGTGGATAGTTAAGATTTTCTTTCTTTTTTTAAAATTTATTTATTTGATACAGAGAGAGAGAGAGACAGTAAGAGAAGGAATACAAGCAGGGTAGTGGGAGAGAGAGAAGCAGGCTTCCTGCTGAGGAGGGAGCCCGATGAGGGGTTCAATCCCAGGACCCTGGGATCATGACCTGAGCCAAAGGCAGATGCTCAATAACTGAGCCAACCAGGTGCCCCAAGATTTTCTTTTTCAAATTTTAAATAAAATCCATTTCGGTTCCCTGATACCTGTTCAGCAACTATTTCCCTTTCCTCGTTGTCTCAAAGTTTAATTACCAAATAATATAATGAAGAGTGTTTCTTGCAAGGGGTTGAATGGGTTTTGCAAAATATTGCTTATTTTACTAGTCTCTAAAGTCTCTGAATTCCTTCAGTCTAATTAAACTTTTGGATTACTGAATTACATAAAAGATATTATAAAATCGTATTCCCTGAAACACTGAGAACTTCAAGCCTTAAAAGATAGTAGCTAAAGTGAGATAAACCAGACAGAGAAAGACAAATACTGTATGGTATCACTTACAGTGTAATCTTAACACACACACACAGACACGATTTCTAGAAACCAAACGTAGAATGGTTTTCGCCAAGAGGCTATGGAGAAATGGGGACAATTTGGTCAAAGAGTACACTTTCAGTTATAAGATGAGTAAGTTCTGAGGATTTGATGTTCAGCATAGTGAGTATAATTAAAAATAAGGTGTTGTGTACTTGAAATTTACTGAGAGGAGATCTTAAGTGTTCTCATTATATACAAAATTGAGTTCACTTTATTGGATATATTGATGGGTATGTTAATTACTTTGATCTTGGTAATCATTTCATAATGTATGTGTATGTCAAATCATGTACACTAAAATATATGCAATTATATTTGTCAATTATTCCTCAATAAAGTTGGAAATAAAAATTTTTAAAGATAGCAGCTAAAGTCAAAGATAAAAAAATTTTCTAGAAGTCAACTATGTCCATCTCTAGGCTGAGTAATGTGGGCCAACACATGGAAAGATTTAATAAATATAGGCATGGTCTAGGGTCTCCTCTCTTTTAGTGATTCCTTTTTCAGGTTTCTGTTGAAGAGAGCAAGCATGTTGCTGTAAGTTCTCCTTACTCTATTATGAAAAGGCTGTGAATTGAGCATTTCAGGGGTTGTGATAAAAGCAGGGAGAGGAAAAAGGAAGTAGACTTGTTAAATAGCAATCCTTTTTAACACTGAGATTTAGAAATTTACAAGAATCTGTGTTTTGGACGCCTAGGTGGCACAGTCAGTTAAGTGTCAGACTCTTGGTTTCCGCTTAGGTTGTGATCTCAGGGTCCTGAGATCGAGCCCCCCATTAGGCTCTGTGCTCAACATAGAGTCTGCTTAAGATCTCTCTGCCCCTCCCCCACAAAAATAAATAAATAAATCTTTAAAAAAGAATCTGTGTTTTAAGCCTACCTAACATTCTAATCTCATAATTTTGGAATATTTATTCTTTCATTCATTCAAAGAACATTAATGTCTACCATGTGCTAGGATCCGAAGGTAACAAGCATTTCCTATGTTTAAGGAGCTTGGACAAGTCCTAGGATAATTATACAGGAACATATACAGGATGATGATAGCATCTTAACTGAAGCATCCATGCCGTGTGCCAAGCACTGTGCTGAGCAGTTTATATAGGTTATATTATTCAATTCATAGAGCCATCCTCTGAGTGGAGACTAGGACTGTTAAGGATTTTGAATTACCAACAGGTTTTAAATGATCTGTCCAAACACACAGCTAATAAATGGAGGAGCTAGAATTTTAACCCAGTTAGGCCGAATTTTTTTATCCTCACTTTTAGCATGTATGCCAAATTACAAGTTATATGTAGCTGGTAGAGTCATAGAAGGTAATAAGGAGAAGACTTTTAAGCTGAGACTTGAACAAGAAGTAGAACTTGTCAGACAAGGAGATAAAATATTCTGAGCAGAGAGAGAAATATGTGTGAAGACAAGGAGGCAGAGAGCAGTAGCATGGTGATTTTGGCTAACTGTGAGTGCTCAGGTGTGCTTAAGGAACTGCAGATAAGGTAGGAGAGTTATATCAAAATTATAGAGGCCTGAAAGCCTATGAATTTGACTCTTGCCCTTAAGGTGCCATTAGATGGTTATAAAATAGGTTACTGTATTTGCAGTATAAGAATGATCACTTTGGGGACACCTGGGTGGCTCAGTCCATTAAACGTCTGCCTTCGGCTCAGGGCATGATCCCCGGGTTCTGGGATTGAGCCTCGCGCCCACTGGGCTATCTGCTTAGCGGGGAGCCTGCTTCTCCCTCTCCTTCTGCCTGTCTCTCTCTCTCTCTCTCTCTCTGTCAAATAAATAATCTTTAAAAAAAAATGATCACTTTTGCAGTGATATAGATCAGGGGATGAAGAAGAAGGAAATAATTAGACTGCACGCAGAAAAAACAACTAGCAAGACAGTTATGATATTCTAGACAAGAGATTGTGTTGTCTTGACTCATTGAGTGCCTTGTGTGTGCTGTTGCCGAGTCTACAGTGTTGAATAAAAGAATATGACCCCTGCCATTATTTACAGCCTACAGCCTGTTGGGAAAGACGGCAGTAAACAAACACATAACTATGTAATAAAGAAGATGGAGGAGAGATGACCATTTCAGGAGGAATTAAGAAGTAGCATTAACCATGCCTACTGCCTATCCGTCAAATTTAGAAGGAAAGGGAGATGCCTAGAATAAGTTCAGGGTTTCTTTTAAATAAATCAGAGCTGTTACCAAGGATCCACCTCTCTTCCCAGTTTCTGGATCTGTTTTCTCCATGCATCATGATACACTGATATGTTTTTATTAGAGTAAAATGTAAAGACTCAGTGCCACTTACTTGTCTTTCCTAGAGGAAGGCACTCCCTACCGTCACATACACACCCTGTTGATCATTCAAAATAAATGAGAGCCATGGGACCTGATTTTTCAAAGTGTCTGTTTTAATACCTTGGTCTGAACAAGTATTTCTATGCTAACTAAATTAGATTTAGACATTTGATAGAATATGAAATTACAAGTGTCAAATTGAAGAATTTTATTTAAAAAAGCAGCCCTATAACTGTGGTAATAGAGTTGAATCATTAAGAATCCTTAATATGAAATACCAGAAATGCTTTTAAGTCCTTTTTGGAAAGGTCAGAAAAGAAAATGGTATTAATTTAATTAATTGGGATAATCAACTAAAATAACAACACATTTTCAGTAATCATAACTGAAAATTATGATTTTCAGTAACATAAGCTGTGGGCGTTTCCTTCAGAAAGATACTATAATGGAGTCCTAGAATCAGGGTTGGAAGTCCCATGTAATAGGTCATGTAATAATTTGTAGTCCTGGGTGCATCAGAAGATTTCAGGTGAACTTTATGGAATTATTTAACAGAATTGTGTAGGGGTATTTCTTCATCTGTATATTTTGAGGAGAATTCTTGTCAGATGTACACAGCCCTGAGTAAAGAACCACCTTCTCACACATGAAGAAACCAGGGCTGAGATGTAGGGACTTGCCAAGGTCTTGAATAAGTTCTCTTGAAAAGACGGTTTGCCCTATGATATTTTTAAGTAGAGTTTTAAAGTAGCAGCCACAGTATCTATGACCTTGGGCCTAGAAGGGCTCAGAGTAGTATTAGGAAGGCTTGGCTTATTTTTTCATTGAGAGTTGTCATATGTTGATTTTAAAATAACAGAACATGCCATCATTCAGAATGCATTCTTCCACCCTAATATCCCAGAACAGTATTTTTAAAGAAATTCTAGGAAGGGTGTTAACTCATTCAGGGTTTTAAAGGAAGGAAAGCTCTTTCCTACTATTTTTTAAGCTAACTTTCACTGACAAGATCAGACCAGAAAAAGACCAGCTGGCTGTTGGCCCAGATGTTATAATCATTGAAGTGTACTCAACCTGCACTGCCCAGGGACAGTTACAATGTGTCTGTGGAGGGGGGGAAAGGAGGGTGCACCTAGATGCATGCTGAGTGTTGTTCCAATAACTTAGGTGACATATGTGCTCTATATCTTTTGCTGTGTTGTTGATCTATTGGAAAGGAAGTTTTAAAATAGCCTAGAATATGAGTTTTCCCATAAGGGTGAAAAGGATAACTTCAACTTTAAAAAATAACCAAACCATTTACAGCTATTTCCCCAGCACCTAAAACAGGGCCTGGCCCAAAGTAGGTACATAATAATTTTTTTTGATGCAAGAATTATTTAAGTTTCTTTTGCTATGTATATCATATTTCAGAACAAGAATTTTTTTCATTTGTCCATCTATACTGTGTATTATTATACTGATAGGATAGTAAAGTAAAAAGAGGACTGATTCAACATTCAGCCTACTTCTGCCTTTTATTGTATGTTCTTGGGCTTCATTCTCTGTTTCTTAATAGGTATATGACAATAACTACTTCACAGGATTTGGAGAAATATTAAGTAAAATACAGTATGTGAAAAGTGGTTTATAGATTCTTAAGGGCTATATAAACATTAATGTTATTTGCCTTAACTAATACTTTTAATAATTTGAAAACATATATTTACTGGAATCATTCTAGTTTACTGAATCCTATATGTGTTGTAGGTAGGGGAGAAGTGATTCCCCATAATTGAAATGCAGGTTGAAAACTTAATTAAGTACATTTCAAGGAAGCTGATCATGAATCATTTTTACCTAATGTACTAATGTTGGGTGCAGATAATTAAATAATTAAAACAATATTTTTTTTTTCTAAAGATTTTATTTATTTATTTGACAGCCAGAGATCACAAGTGGGCAGAGAGAGGTGGGGAAGCAGGCTCCCCACTGAGTGGAGAGCCCGATGGGGGGCTTGATCCCAGGACCCTGAGATCATGACCTGAGCCTAAGACAGAGGCTTCACCCACTGAGCCACCCAGGCACCCCAAAACAGTCGTTTTTAAACAAAGGAAGTTACCTTTACTGTGTCTTTGTTAATTGACTTTTTGCTTGCCAATTTATATATAACTTAAGAATTAATAGTTATCTGGTAGACACTCACCATATTGTATGTAGATATTGAGACATATGCAGAAAGTACACACCAGCATTTTCCAAAGTGAAAATGGAATATTAACTTTTGAGATGTTTGATTAAAATTTGGGATAATATTTGTATATACTACTGTAGACTTCTCTTGGAAATTTTTATTAGTGTGGGTTCCAAAAATTTTTGCATATGGAAGCCAAGCTGCTTAATTTTGCTTCTACCCATTGTTTCCCAAATGTTATTTAACAAGAAAAGCCTTTTCTCTATTACATCTGTTAACATTTACTGGAATGTTTTATGAAGCACTTGTATGAGATATAATGGAATTGATCCCATGAACTTTAACAGTCTATTTAGAACTCTAAACATAAGCACGATAAAGTAAATTTTTAAAAGAGAGAGAATGAGTTGATTATAGGATTGAAATGCTTGTGATATCTGCCAATCTATTCTCATGGCCAAATCATAAAAATTGATCTGTTATTAAGTAAGTATTCCTTCTCTTATTGACCACTTTTTTTTTTAATTGACCATTTCTGTGTGACTTTTTTCAAACTGCTTAGTTGAAGGAGGTAATCTTTCCAGATAGAGATCATCTGAGAACATCTCCAATGCCCTTGAATTTACTGATTGATTGAGAAATACCGAGACTCTAACAAATACAAGTTACTGCTTTTTAAATCAACTTTATTTATCATTTACATGCCATAATAAACTGCATCATTTAAGGTATACAATTAATGTAAACATATGTAAACCTCGGGGTGCCTGGGTGGCTCAGTGGATTAAGCCTCTGCCTTCAGCTCAAGTCATGATCTCAGGGTCCTGGGATCGAGCCCCATATTGGGCTCTCTGCTCAGCAAGGAGCCTACTTCCCCCTCTCTCTCTGCCTGCCTCTGTGCCTACCTGTGATTTTGCTGCTCCCCCTGCTTGTGTGTTCTCTCTTTCTCAGACAAATAAATAAAATCTTTAAAAATAAATCAATTAAATAATAAATCTTTTTTATAAATAAATAATAGTGTCTAGTTGTTACAGCATTATTTTTGTAATGCTTTCCTTTCCTAGTTGGATGCTGTAAAAACAAAAACCATTATGGACTCCCTTCTCTATTCTGTTGATCTATATTTATATCCTCTGGACCTTATCACATTGTCTTGATTTTTTTAGCATTACAAGTTTTGAAATCAGGTAGTGTAAGTCCTTCAACTTTTTTGTTTTGACTTGCTTTCACTATTCTCATTTGTATTTCCATATAAATTGTATAATGTTTGTCAGGTTTTTTTCAAAAGCTCTTATGAAATTTTTATTGGAATTGCACTGAGTCTATAGATAAATTTGAAAAGAATGAATATCTTAATATTGAGTCTTCTACTTCATGAACATGGTATATCTCTCTTTATGTAGGTCTTTAATTTTTCTCAATAATGTTCTAGTTTCCAGTAAAGTGTTTATTAATTTTATTTCTTTTACATTTTATTCTTTTTATATATTCTCATGTGGATTTTTAAAACTTCATTTTCTATTTACTGTTCAATATATAAAATACAATTTTTATAATAAACTTGTATTCTGTAATCTTGCTGGTAGTTTTGTAGGTTCCTTAGTATTTCTACATAAACAATCATGGCATCTGCAAATGAGGATAGTTTTACCTTTTCTTCTTCCAAGTTCTATATTTCCTTTCCCCCTGCCAGGTTTTGTCTTTGGTCTTTTGCCTTTTGCCTTTGCATAAAGACTTGTACCTTGAAAGTGTTCCCTTTTCTTTATTCTGAAATGGTTGTACAATCTTACTGTTATTTCTTCTTTGGTAGAATTCAGAACTGAAACCATTTAGGCCTAGAGTTTTTTGGTGTAAAACTCATAATAAATTAAATTTTTTATTAATTCATTTCCATTTAAAAATATAAATATAGGGTCATTTTTATTTTGTTTTTTCATTTTGTGTCCATTTTGGTAACTGGATTTTTAAAGAAACTTATTTTTTATCAAAGTTGTTGAATTTATTGTCATAAAGTTGTTCACAGTGTTCTCTTACTATTCTTGTTGCTATCTGTAGGATCTGTAGTGATAACTTCTCTTCCATTTCTGATGTTGGTGATTTCTTCACTCTTAGCCTTGTTCAATCTAGTTAGAATTTAATCAGTTTTTTTTAAATCTTTCCAGATTTTGGTTCAGGTCATGATCGCATGGGTCCTGAGAACAAGCCCAATGTTGGGCTCTGTGCTGAGTGTGGAATCTGCTTGGAGATTCTCTCTGCCTCTCCCCACGTATATACTCTCTCTCTCTCTCTCTCTAAAATAAATAATTAAATCTTTAAAAAAAAGTCTTCCCAGAAAACTACCCTTGACTTTCAATTTTCTCTATTGTTTGTTAACTATTTAATTGATTTCTGCTTCATCTTTATTATTTCCTTCCTTGTACTTACTCTTGAACCTTAGGTCATTAATTTTGGACTTCATTCCTACTATTTAAAGTTATAAATTTGGGGCACCTGGGTGGCTCAGTGGGTTAAAGCCTCTGCCTTCAGCTCAGGTCATGATCCCAGGGTCCTGGGATCTAGCCCTCCATCGGGCTCTCTGCTCGGCAGGGAGCCTGATTCCTCCTCTCTCTCTGCCTGCCTCTCTGCCTGCTTGTGATCTCTGTCCAATAAATAAAATCTTCTTTAAAAAAGTTATAAATTTGTCTCTAGTACTGCTTTTAAGTATATTCTACAAATCTTGATATGTTAGATTTGCATTATCATTCAACTTAAAACACTTTCTAATTTCCTCATGATTTCTTCTTTGACCTGTGGTTTATTTAGATGGGTGTTGCTTAATTTTCAGGTGCTTGAGGTTTTCCTCTGTGTCTTATTGTTTACTCATTTCTAATTTATTCTCTTATAGTCAAAGCACTACTTTGTATGATTTCAGTCCTTTTGAATTTGTTGAGTTTTGTTTAATGGCTCATCATATGAGCTGTTTTAGTGATTATACCAAGTATACTTGAAAAAAATATGTATTCTGCAATTGTTGGGTATAGTGGTCCATAAATAACTATCAATTCAGTCACAGTGATTGATAGTCTTGTTCAAATCCTCAGTCCTTCCTATCTTTACTGATTTGCTTTCTAGTTGTTCTGTAATTGCTAAGAGTTAAAATCTCCTATTGTGATTATGGAATTATCTTTTTATCTCTTTAATCCTGCAATTTTTGCTTTATGTTATTTTGAGGCTCCATTATTAGGAACATACATATCAAGAACTATAAAGATTCTGAGACTTTACTCTATTTGAAAGCTAAGAAGTTAGCCTGTCACAATTTCATGGGGACTTGGCTAATGACATGAGATTCTTGGGTCAGAGACAGAGGACAATTTATTACTCACAGTTTATTACTCACAGGATATCATGATATGTGTGTGTGTGTGTGTGTGCGCGCGCGCGCGCACGAGCTGATTCTCTAAGACTTGATTTCCGCTATGCAACCGTATGAGTTTTGATGTTTGTATTTTCTATAGTGTTTTATGTGTGGTCTCAGCTGCATTTTCAGGATTTTGGTTTTTTGGTTTTTTGGTTTTTTAATTAGAAGATGTTCATGTTATAGTTCCTGTCTTTCTTATTTTCAGTATTTATGTCTATCAAACCTTTTTTCTGGGTATTTCATTTAAAAGTGCACATATAGAAATATGCTGTATTTCACTAGTTATAAGTAAGTGTCTCTTATATCCTCAAGAAATGCCATTTTTTTATTATGTCAGTAGCAAGAGTAATTTTTTGGAGGTGGAAAGCATGTACAGTTTTGTAGTGTTTCATTTCCAGTACTCTTCATTTCTTCCTGAAGATTCAGTTTTCCAATTTTCCATCTTATGTCATTTCCCTTAAACCTGAAGAACGTCATTTAGCATTTTCTGTAGTGCCATTCTGCTCGAAACAAATTTTCTTGGTTTCTTTTATCTGAAAATGACTTCATTTTTTCTTCACCATTAAAGAATATTTTCACTGGTATTAGAATTCTGGAATGACATTTTTATTCTTTCAGCACGTTAAAGATGTTGTTCTGCTGGTTTCTGCCCTTTATTGTTTTGATTGAGAATCATTGGTGATTCAAATTGTTGTTCTCTGTATTCAGTTTGGCAGCTTTCAAGATTTTGTCTTTGGTTTTCAACAGTTTGCTATGACATGTCTGGGTGTGGTTTTCTTTTCTTTTCTTTCTTTTTTTTTTAAGATTTTACTTACTTATTTGACAGAGATCACAAGTAGGCAGAGAGGCAGGCAGTGGGGGGGAGGGCAGGGGAGCAGGCTCTCTGTCGAGCAGAGAGCCCGATGCAGGGCTCGATCCCAGGACCTGAGATCATGACTGGAGCTGAAGGCAGAGGCCCAACCCACTCAGCCACCCAGGTGCCCCTGGATGTGGTTTTCCTTATATTTATTTTATTTTAAATTCACTGAGCTTCTTGACTGTGTAAATTTGTTTACCAATTTGGAGAAATTCTGGCTTATTCTTCTTTAAATATTTTTTCTACCCCATCTTCTCTTACCTTTTCTTCTGGGACTGTAGTTACACAAATTAGACCTTTGATATCATCCCATGAGTGATCTTTTAATGTAAATCTTACCAATTCACCTTCTACTTAAAACCTCTCAATGATGTCTCTTTACAACTAAAATACAATCCACACTCTTCACCATGTCTTTTACGGCCTCATGATCCACCTATGACTATCTTTTGGACCTCATTCCTACTTCTTTTCCCTTTATTCACTCTACCGCAGATTTTTTTTTTTTCTTTCCCTGGAACATATTAGTCATTCTTGCTCTTTGTACTTGATACCTTGAATGCTCTTCCCCCAGATCTTTCTGAGGCTGACTCCTTTGGACATCTGCATAAGTTACCTCAGAGAGAATTTCTCTCACCACCCCAACTAAAAGTTGCCCCAGTCCCTTAATACATATATACATTTTAGACCCGTATCTGTTTTAATAACTTTACTGAGATAGAATTTACATTAAAAAATTTAACCCACTTAAAATACACAACTCAGTGGCTTTTAGGATATCCATAGTCATATGTAACCATCACCACAATCACTTTTATACATATCTATCTTACGCTTACACATATCTATCTTACACATATATTAACTGTTTTCTAGTACCAAGAACAATGTCTGGTATATAGTGCATGCTCAATAAAGTTTTATGAGTAGATGAATTTCATTAGCTCTAAGATAATTTAGGCATTAGCCTCTAGTAAAATATGAGGGAAGTTCATTTGACTACTTTCAGCTCTAGAAGTATTCTTTGATCAGAGCTATGCTCTTTTGAGGGCTCTCTAAAACAGCCTAGCCCATATTTTAAGAGTTATTGCAGGAAGTTCCAAAAAAAAGTCTTTTGATATAATGAATATAAGTCATATTACACATTTCCCTAAGAGAAAATACCCATCTTTTATTGACCTGACAGTTGCTGAGAAGCAGAAAGCCTCTCAGAATTATTGCTTTGCTATTCTCAAAAGTACTTTGAATATTGTTTATTTGTTTAGATCTTTGAAATAGATGATAGAATCACTAGTACTTGTTTTATGTACTAATTATGGGTAATAGTAGGTTATTCATGAGATTCCAGACATCCCCTTTCTTTGGTACCTTTCATGTGGAATGTCAGTTCTGAGTTTGGGTGATCTGCATGGTATCTATCATCTTCTTTATAGGCTTTGATGCGACCTGGAAGAATTGATAGAATCATCTATGTGCCTTTACCAGATGCAGCAACAAGAAGGGAAATATTTAACCTCCAGTTTCGCTCTATGCCAATCAGTAATGATGTGGATCTGGATGAACTCATCCTCCAAACAGATACATATTCAGGAGCAGAGGTAAGATAGTTCTGCTCAAAATACCTTGGTGACAGGAAAGCAGTGGGTTGGGGTCATTAGCAAAAAGACTGCTTGATACCAACTGTTTTAAATAACTGTATGTTAAGAAATCTTCAAACAGGAAATGCACTATATAACAGGTAGTCACTAAATTAAATTGCATTTTACTGGCCTCTATTGCATCTCAGTTGTTTTTACCTTGCTTCTGTCACTTCTCAAAATGTAGTCTTCAGAGAATTAACATGATATAGTGGGGAGAACATTGGACCAGAAGTAGAAGTTTCTTCTTTGGGGTTTCTTGATATACCAGCTTCCAACCTTCTATGCTTCTCTGAACTTCGATTTCTTGACCTGTCAAAAGGAAATGAAACACAACTTTACATACTGTTTTCTAATAGAGGTCATAAAAATGAAATGAGGATGTCATGCAAGTGCTCAGAAGTACAAGACTTGGCAGAGAGATTATATTATTACCATCTTTTATCATTTTGGAAAATTATGTCAATCTACTTATATATTAAAAATTCATAAAAACTGTAAAAGAGGGTGTCTGGGTGGCTCAGTTGGTTAAGCATCTGCCTTCGGCTCAGGTCATGATCCCAGGGTCCTGGGATGGAGTCCCACATTGGGCTCCCTGCTCTGTGGGGAGTGTGGTTCTCCCTCTGACACTCCCCCCATTCGTGCTTGCTCGCTCTCTCTCTCTGTCTCTCGCATATGCATGCTCTCGCTCTTTCAAAGCAATAAAATTTTAAAATAAATAAATAATAAAACTGTAAAAGGGGCAGCCTATAATCTACCCTTAGCTGGGAAAATATACTGTCAATAAGAACAGCAAGACCTCTGTGAAAATATGAAAGTTTTTAAGTATGGCAGGTAAACATTTCTTCCTCTCCTTAGCAGCTTTTTGCTTTGGCCATTTTTCTTTACAAAATAAAAATCCATTAAAATAATTGTGCTTCTTTTCTACATGCATTTCTCAAGAAAGGACAGACTGTAGTCCTCAACACAGAAATATCTTCTGAATACCACCAATATGGATTTGTATGGGGAAATTAATATATTTTCAAGTAAGAAATCATTTTTCTTCTGAATTATCCAGCATACAGACTCCACATTCTGTCTGCTTGCTATTGTTCATAATCTGTCCTCTCTAAAAACCAAAAAGAGATTAATACCTAACAGATCAATAGTGTACTCAGAATTGTAGGTAAATTTACATGTAGAATTGAACCATGTCTATCATTCAGTCATAGTTAATAACAACAACTAAAATAGATCTAAATCTCTTCATTGTTTCGTCTCAACTATGAACTATGTATATTTGATTTCCCCACCTGAAGATTTTTCATTTTCACTGGGAGAGAAAAAAAAAAAAGTCATGTAGAAAGTATCTTGAGAAGCAGTTGAAGTACATACATTTTTAAGTCCTATCTGAAAAAATAATCCTTATGAGCATCTTCTTGACATGACTGTCCATTAAGTTAAAATGAACATATAGTTGCTGTTAACTGATTGCTCCAACATTTCTAGAATTCAGTTTTTGTTGTGAGACCAAGGGCTGGCATCATGTATATATGTCAGTTTACAGGAAGCAGCAAAGAGAAGAAACCATAAATCTTTCACTTGAGCTGAATGAAGTGGAAGAGCAGTTAGCAAGGTATAAATGTGCCTTTCTCACTTCGAAGTAATTCACGGTAGTAGCATAGAAGTGCAAAACAAAAATCAAAGCCTATGAGGTTCTGTCTGGCTGAAAGGAAAAAACTCATTTGGTGCCAGGAATTACTGTACCAGCTTGCTAGTTCTTATGTAGTACATGTCTTACTCAATCTGTAATATAAGCACATTCATTTCTGATTAATTTTTATATCAGATCTTCTAAAAATAGTCACAAGGAAAAAGTAGCAGAAAATTCTGTCCCTCCTTGAACTACATTTTTAGGTCCTATAATGATTGGGTGGGGGAAGTATATCCCACCCTGGTCCTAATTATAGCCCATATATTATTATAACTTCATAGAAATTTTATTCAGAGCTATTTCTTAGTAGTTCTAAAAGTCTTAAAATTAATAAATAGGAAATTTAAGACCGACAACATTTAGCTTCAAATAATATAAGATTCCATCTTTCCCCCCACCACTTTCCTTCAGAATAAAAATGGTGCATCAGTGTTGAAAGCCAAAATTAGTTTTGATTTATTGTTGTTGTTGTTAGCAGCAAGATAAATTCAAGCTGGAACCTAGTCACCTGACTCCGGCAGAGCCAGTGCTTTACGGCTGATGTAACTAATTTTATTTCGTCCTCAGTCTAATGCAGATCCTTCAGCACAGAACCTATTACATTGTATATATTTAACAAGCATTTAACCAACTGATAAAGAAAAACAATTTTAAAATTATATTTAGGAAAAATAGACTTCCCTTTGTCATTATCATAAGGTGAGCCCTCTAACTTCGTAGCAACACACCTTGCTATGGCCATAGCTGCTTTTTCGAATTTAGAGAGTATCTCAGTGGCCACTTTTGGTGTAAAATGAAAGTACTGATAAATTAGTTGTCTTCACAGGAGTGTTGTATCATCATTATTATATAAGTAATATATATATATATGAATTATCTATAATATATAGTATATATTATATATTAATTTAAACTGTACAATCTTAGCTACATGAACAAGAATGTGAGCCAGAGATGAGGAAATTGTTGACACCAGTGTCTGTCTTTTAGAAACCTAACTGATGTATTTTTTTAATGTTTAATTTTAATTAAAAAGCTATAGAGAGGGGTGCCTTGCTGGTTCAGAGGTAGATCATGTGACTCTTGACTTTGGGGTCGGGAATTCAAGCCCCACGTTGCGTGTAGAGCTTACTTAAAAAAATAACGACAAAAAGCTCTAGAGAGTGATTAGAAATGATATGGGTACTTTTAATGACTGAACTAGAGGAGTTACTTTTTAAAAATGTTTTCTTTCAACCTATTTTTATTTTGCCCAGTGAACATGGTTTATTAAAAGCTTACATGACCCAGTGTTTTAAATGGCCTCTTAGACCCCTGTGAGTTACCCCATTTTCCTTCCTTGGAGAGGGTATACAGAGAACTGAAGCATTTCTTTAATTCTCAGGAGAGTCCCAAGGGGAAGTTTCTTGCCAACTGCAAGGGGAGTCAGGTCACTAGGGAGCAGCCTCCATGGAGAGGCTGCAGCAGGTAGCATCCTTCAGCCATCACTGCGCCCACCGCTCCCTGGTGGCCAGAACCTCTTTGTCTTTGGCTTCTTGGCTGTAGCTCCCAGTTAATAGAAAAACATGTTGCCATTTAAAAGCAGATGGGAATTCAGTTCAGGAGGAAATAATAAGTCTTTTTTGGTTATACCCATTGTTTTCTTTTGCTTTGATTTTTGTTTTTTAAGTTATTTGTAGCAGATTCCACTTCGTTTTTTCATTTGTCTTTTATCCAGTTATCTTAGATACTTTAGGAAAATTTTTATCTTACCCACCAACAGGAAATCAACAGTCACAAATATGTGCACATGAAAGGCATAACCCGGCCCATTACCCATGTGCCATGTGCTTAGGAACAGAGGTGACGAGTAAGATAAATAATTTCCTCTCTCTATAGGAATTTGCTGACATAGGCTCATACATAGTGTCTGTAAACTTGAAGTTGAATGTTTACTTGCATTTGGGTGTTATCCTCCTGTTAGTGCTTATCTCATTAAGTGAAATTGATAATATGTCTAAGAGCCAGTTACCTGTTATATATTTTATAAATAATATAGGCAATCAGAGCATTTATTTCATACATCAAGATTTGAGAATTCAACTTCCAAGACAAGCAATAAAAGGAAAACAAAGCAAAATTTTAGTGTTGCATTTGAATAGACTTTTAAAAGAGTTGTAGTCTTTTTCTTTCAGGGTGCTTTCAGCAAGTTATTGAACGTTGAACCTCCATTTTCTCATTTTTAAGTTATCTCAGTGACTGAAATCATTTTGAGGGTTAAAACAGGTAGCAAATACAAAAGTACGAAGAAACAATGCATGACACATAAAGAGTGCTTCATAAGTGTTAGGTCCCTTTATTCTTTCTCCCTCTTATCTGTTCAGTATTTATATTTACCACGGAAATATTAGATGATGTTGCTATAAGATGGTAATATTTTCCATTGCCTCAGTAACCAGATAATGTATCTGAAAGCTAAATTACAAATGAGTTGCTTCTTGTTCTTTTCTAAAGACTATTACATCTGCTTTATATGGTGATTTTTAGGGTAATCTAATGAACCTATTGCGAGAAAGTTCTCTTAAAGCAATTTATTAAGTACATTCCACACTAAGTTTTTGAAAAGCTTTAACTTCATTTTAATTTATTCTTTTTTTACTAAAATCATGTTTCTTGCCCTGGATTTGTTTTGTGGTCTCTGTTTTTCTGGGTCTAATAGCTCAAGGTCTTAATGCCGGCTTGACGTTAAAAAATTACGTTCCAGTGTGCCTCATTAATTCAACAAGGTTCTAGTCACCATGCTTAATGCTATTATAGCTAATAAAGAGAGAACCTTAAATTAATTTTCTATCTTACTGATTAATATTCCTTCTGACATTCTCTCTCTTTTCTCCAACACAATGAAAACAGGAAAAAAATCATAGCCATTTCAGATGTCTGTACTCTTCCTACATGAAATCTCTTGAGGCAATTTTCCCCAAACTAAAAATCAGAACCAGTATATTTGAATTTGGCATAGATTGACTCTATCTAACAACCCATCTGAGATAATACTAGAGAACAGCTGCTAGCTGGTTTCAGACCCTCTGGTTAGTGTCAGAGAGCACCCTGGCAGCCTTGTTCCATCCCCAAAGTGAAGCAGATTGCCACAGTACTTAGCAACACTGTCTGCCACCTACTTGCTCTGCCTAATCAGAAAGTGCCCTGTGAATACATACTGCTGGAGCCAACTGGTCTACTGTTCTTATTTGAGATCCATGTTACCACTCTACTCTTTTTTGTGCATTTTCCCTAAAATTCTATACCCCAGAATTTCAAAATCCTCTTTTCTTACACAACCTAGTGAAATCCTGTTTTTGTCATTAAAACATGACCACCACACCAGAAGTGACTTCTTTTTGAACGGTTTTACACTAATTTCTGTTTTACTTGTTTAGCTCTTTGTATTTTTTTTCCTTGTAGTTATTTTGATCTCCCAAACAAACTGTAAGATTCTCTGCAGCAGAAACCAGGTTTTTCTCGTTCTTGGAGTCCAGCAAAGCAACCCTTATCTCACAGTCAGTGGATGTTAATGTTGGATGAATCATAGATTTATGTGTTGAATCTGTCATTCTACCAACAAAAAATGTCAGTTTTAACATTCACCTAAAGTGGCATTTTCTAGTTTTAAATGTGTTTTTGTATGCATTATCTATTTGAGTATCTTAACCCTATGGGAACAGTGCTATATCAAGAGAACCAGAGCCAAGCAAAAACAATTTGTCTGAAGTCCTACAGCAAATAAGTGACAGACCCAGGACCAGAAACCAAATCTTTCAACTCCTCCTGAAAGACTTTTCATGATCTTTTCATGCCTTGGAGTCAACTGAGGAGTCTTTGAAAGTGTTTCATTATTCTCTTTGACATACCTGAAAGTTTAGTAAAGGTTTGCCTGCTCTTATGGACAGTGACTTAGCAAACTTAAGCAGCAGATATGAAACATCTTTACATTTTTATGTATATTTATCTTATATGTGACTTTAGTTACCCTGTTGTCAACTTCCCAAATAAATATAAGTACTTGAAGTTAGGAACTATGTTTTTCTTTATTTGTATACTGTATTTTCCAAATATTGAGAATAAGACCTGCAATTTTGAAGGAAAACATACAAATGACTAAGTTCCATATAACGTGTTCATATGGCATGATCTAATGGTGTACAGAATACTATGGGAGAAAGGAGAGGGTGTGACTCATACTAGCTGAATCTGAGCGAGGGGGTAGTTGATCTGAGTGTCAGTGGGTGAGTAGGAGTTCCCTAAGGCGAGTGGGGCTGGGGATAGAGCATTCGGGCTGATGGAAAGGCAGAGATACATAAAAGAGCATGGTGTGTCCTAGATTTGGTTAAATGGTGAAATATGACTAGAAGAAAGAGTCTGCATATAGAAGTAGTAGGTGATAAAACAAGAAAAGTAAGACAGATATGAAGGACCTTGAATATCATCTAAACTTTCTCTTCTCCTTTAAGCATTGGAGAGCCATTGAAAAAGTTAATAAAAAATGTTGTGATCAAACTTCTGTTATCAAAGATTGGTGGTGTTTTGTGTCAAAAGCCACCATTAGCCTACCCACTGCTATTACGTGAATTAGAAAAGGTGCTCCTTTGCCCCACTTAATGAGAGCTACCTGCCTGAGGGAAAGCTTTGTCAAGCAGAGCATGAGCTTTATAAACTCCCCATTTCAGTCCGTATTCTTCCCCCTCAGCTGGGCATTCATGTATGGACACAAACTTCACATCTCTAAAAGACTCTCATTTTTAGCTTATCTACTTTTAAATATCCTTCAGAGTGCCTTGCAGAGTAGCTCATATAAAGTTGATATGTATGCATTGAATAAAGAAATTTAGATTTTATATCCCAAGTAGATAAACTTCTTTCTGTTACTTTAAGATTTGCTGCATGAACCCTGGACAAACATGTTATGTGAATGGGATAAATTATGGAAACTCATTATTTATTATGAATTATGGGGGAAGATGGAAGTATTAAAGTATTAAAGATATCTTTTGTGTAATATCTTTTTGGATGTGAGGGCAATCTGACTGTGACATCTGTCACCCCACTGATCATTAAGGTTGATTCAGCTGATCTAGCTGGCTAGGCAGGTGTCTTCTTCCTCCTTCACTACTTGAAGTTAGTGCGTCCCTCCCAAAGCTGCTTGCTCAGTTGAAGAGGACCTTTCTTTGGTCAAGTGTATGCAAGTAGCTGTGCTCCACTGCTAGAACCTCCAGACAAGCTCTCGGGTAACATTTGTAGGAGAACGTAGGGTAGTTAAGCTTCAAGACTCGAGACACATACAAATGAGGCACTGCATTGCAGCAGTCTACCTTTCTTCAAAACAACAACAAAATGGTGTCTTTCGTGCAGTATTAAACCAGCCATGAGGTGCAGCACCTGGTATGAATGGCCAAAATGATGAAAGTCAGGTGCTTTATGCCCTCTGAGCCATCTTATCCCATATAAGATTGAACATAAGCTCTTACAGCCAACACCTTATCTCCACAACTCTTTTCAGTTGCTAGTATATAGCTACCTTGTTGCAAATGAATCATGATGGAATTCTCAGAGCAAAAATCAGCATATACCAAAAGCAGATATTTAGGCTGTAACTTTTAAGCCAGCCCCACCACCCCTTTCCTTCCCCTGTCCCCACAATTTTACAATCTTCATACTAAGTGAAGGAGTTTGGTAAAAGCCAAGACTTAAACTTTCATCCTATCTTGGCCATGTATTACAGTATTAGTTGGATCAAATCGGTTATCATCTCTAGAACTCAGTTTTCATATTTTAACAGGGGAGGTGGTAATATGGTCTCTGTGATCCTTCCTAGTGTTAAAAATCTATGTGTTATATACCTATCATACATTAAATTAATTTTATAAGGAATCTCTTAGGCATTGGACTTCCAGGGATATATAACATGGTTTTGTTTCCTTTACAGTGCTTCTAGAAACCTGGGATCTTAGGCTCTTAGGCAGTCTCTATATACGTGCTACTACTGTGGCCTAGAAATCCAAATCATAGCACCAGAGGAATAGGAACATGAAAAGACAGACTGCGCATGAATTCAGATTTTAATAAAATTCTGCTTAGCAAACTTTCACAATTTTCCACTGAATGGAAATGAAAGTTTTACCTGCTCAGAGACTCCCAGTAAAAATTTTTTTTTTCCCTGAGAAGTTTGATTTCTCTGCTTTTCAGCTTCCTAAAGAACAGTTAGTCAAGTTCAGTATCTGTGATTCTGGAGGCATTATAGTAAAAAGTGTTGTAAAATGGAAATAAGCCACCAGTCCACTTTTTCCCTAAACTCTTTGTCAGGGAAGTTACAAGGTTACAATGTTCATTTTAATGTAGTTTTTAAAACTTCCAACGTGTGGAGATATAAACATCTTCTGTATTTCCAAACTTCAGCATCTACTCAAACTGGCAGTACAAGAACCTTAATTCAACTTACCTGAAGGCTATTTCAGATAGGATGTTTACACCAAAGCAAATAAATTTCCAGAACGCCTTGTTCTGTGATACCTGTATTACTGACTCCTTGCCAGATGTTTAAAGCTGCCATCAGTTTATAAGAAACATTAGTCAGAGAGGAAATGGATGTTGAATGAGAGGCTGGCTAGCAACAAACTTAATAGAGCATTTTATAGCCAAATACTGAAACCCTTTATAAGGAAGCAGTGTTTCAAGGCAACAAGTTAGTCAAGACCTAATAATCTAGAACCCCAAACCTGGGTTCCAGGCTAAATATATATCTTTGAAGAATTACTCAAGCCAGTAGTAAAGCTGATTAAGCATTTTACATTCTGCCTTGTTTCTCCTCTTCCAGATTCTCAGTCTCTGTTGACACATGCTGGTTCCTCAGAATTTTTGCACATTTAATCTGTATTTCTTCATCTTCAAAAGAGTGATAAAATTTAGAGGTTCTACTAACGTGAGAGGAACACAATTTTAAAATGATGTGTAAAGCATGCTATTAATTCTTTATATATAGATTCTAGTAGACTTGGATATTTTTGTTTGGTTATTTGAGGTGATAGAAGGCTAATTTCTAATAATTCTAATTGATCAGTATATATATAAATATATGTAAAAACTGTTTATTCCTTCAAAAATATTTTTTACCAAGATGCCTGGGTGGCACAGTTGGTTAAGCATCCAACTCTTGATTTCAGCTCAGGTCATGATCTCAAGATTGTGGAATTGAGCCCTGCATCGGGCTCCTTAAACTGGGCATGGAGCTGCTTATAACTGTCTCTCCCTTTTCCCCTCCTCTCTCACTCTTTCCCTCTCTTTAACAAAAAAAAAAAAAGTATAAAAAATTTTTTTTACTGTGCAAATCTCTATTATAGTTAAGCAAATGGGTTATGGAATGAGAAAGATCCAGATCCAAATGCCTATCTAATATGCCCATTTCTTACCCTTCCTTATATGTAAATAAGGATACAAAAAGTCTCTACTTCGTGGATCTGTTGTCCAGATTAGATGAAATCATTCATATAAGGGACTTACCCTTGAAGAAAATAGCAAATGCTCAATAAGTCATTTTTGTTATTTTTTTTTTAAATTTTATTTATTTATTTGACAGAGAGAGAGCGATCACAAGTAGGCAGAGTGTCAGGCAGAGAGAGTGTGGGAAGCAGGCTCCCTGCTGAGCAGAGAGCCCAATGCGGGGCTCAATTCCAGGACCCTGAGATCATGACCTGAGCCGAAGGCAGGGGCTTAACCCACTGAGCCACCCAGGCAACCCTGTTATATTTTTTATAATGGGCAAATTCAATCTAATTGATCTTTAATATGAAAAAATCCACAGAATTGAATTTTTCATATTTCATTGCCTGGGTTTTATGAATACTCACAATGAGTATTTCATGTATGAATCATGTTTTTTAGTCTTAACAGTGTATTCTTTAAATTTAAACTGCATTTCATAGTTACATGCAGTATTTATTTCAGCTACTTTATAAACATTTGTAACCCCTATTTTTATTTTTTTCCTGTTAAACATGTATATACTATTTTTTACTTTCAAGTGTGTAAAGCTAATGTTTCCTTACATACTATTAACTTAATTTTCCTATATCAGCCTATTCGTCAAGGTAATACTAGTGACTAGTATACAACTTAATTCTAATTTGTTTTAACATAAATTTTGTTGATTAAGAGAAGTGAACCTAGCAACTTTAGAAAGTTGAGGGGTTTGGGGTTTTTTTAAAGATTTATTTAGAGAGAGAGGGAGAGAGCATGAGCAGGAGGGGCAGAGGGAGAGAGAGAATCCAAGGCAGACTCCAGACTGAGCACAGAGCCTGATGCAAGGCTTGATCCCATGACTATGAGATCATGACCCCAGCCAAAACCAAGAGTCGGGTGTTTAACTGTGCCACCCAAGCACCCCTAGAATAATCACTTAGGAAATAAGCATACCTAATTACTGTGCCCTTTCATTTAGGTTAGGGTTAAACCCAGGTATCTAGGTAAGGCTCAGAAATCTAACACTAATGACATAAAGTACTATGTGTCATATGATGTGTGATGGTGACAATGGGATATTCTCATTCTTCATCCCCAAATGACAGTAATTCTGAGTTCTCAAAGGCATCATTCTATTAAAATGTTACTAAAACTCTATCAAATGGTTGTTCAGAGTTGTAGTGCAGTCATTAAGTTCTTAAATATAACCTTCACTATGTTTTGGAAATTTAAAAACAAAATCTAACCATTCCTTAAGCTAGAAAGTAAAGTAGAAAGAATTATTAAGATATTCAGAACTCTCTTTTTTTGTTTTTTATGTTTTCAACCTCCAAATATTATTGCTTGTGTTCTTTGACAATATTTAACTCTTTTTGCTATTAAAATCTGGAAAGTGGATTTTGCTTTTGTATTTGTAGGAAGGTTTCCTTATTCAAGACACTAGGCGAAATGCACATGCCACATTTACCACTGTGGAAGTTTCAAATCATTAATTATGTTCTCTTTTTCTTTAGAATTAAAAAAAAATCCTTAAACTGATCTTGGCATTAGGACAAGACATTCTTTCAGTGGTAGCAAAAGTAGCCCTTTGGCATATTTTTTATTCACTTCAAAAGAATCCTGAAGGAGTGGTTTTATATTTAAAACCAAGGATTGTATTTAGTTTGCCTAACACTAACTTCTTGCCAAAATCCTTAAAAAAATAAAAGGTCACACAAATACTCTCAGATATAAAAATAGTAGTCCCCAGCATTTCTTATTTTGTTGTTGTGTGCCATGGCTTGTGTCAGAACTGGAGATTAGTGGGGAGATATGGCCAAAAGTTGTCAATTGAAAAATAACTTTCTTGTTATACAACCGAGTTGATCATAATTGGCATGAATTATGCACACATGCACAGGTTCACAAAAGCTGCTTTGGTCGTTTGTTTATGGCTTCCTTATAGTTTAATAAAAGACACTTAAGCTATGATTTCACCTCTCATTTGTTTATGAAATTAATATTGTGCATCTACACATCAAAAAATTCTTGCCATGTCTAGTTCACCTTAATTTTGAACCCTATAGGATATTTTCATGGGTATATTATGCCTTCATTGCCTTTAAATTAGGCTTTTTTCCCCCAAAAGTACTTATCTATAAAATTTTAGTACATTTATTATATAAAGCAATTTACGTTAATATTTTAATTCATTTTGTACTTGTATATAAAACTAGAAATCAGTAATTGAATTTTAGGGACATAAAATAACTCAAGGACAAGAGTTGATGTTATACATTATAAATTATGTAAAAATTAAAACACATTGAAGTTCACCTTTAACATGATCTAGCTTAGTATAGAATTTGGTTTCTGGGTTGATGTGGGTATGTCTTGGATCCTACCCCAAGTGGTTCTGTGATGGATAGTTTCCCATGCAAGTCCCTTGAAATGTATTACATCCCTAGTATAAGTAATCCCAAAAGAGTAAACACAAGTTTTAGCTCCTGGAAGCAGGAGAACACGCACTAGTAAAGCCAACCAACAGGAAAAAAGGGGATTTTGTTATCTTCTTTAGGCACAGAGCAAGTCCTATGCAAGGTTAGATTAGACAAAAATTGTCTTCACTTTTCACTGTTTATCTTTCAAGTTTGCTGCCCCACCCACAGTATCCTCTACACCTACTTTTCTGAGCGCTTTTTTTTTTTTTTTTACAGTCCTGATCAGTCGTCTCAGAAAACAATCTGATTGAATCAAATCACTATAAAGCCAAATAACCATTATTACTTCAGGGAGCATCTGTATTTTATTTTATTTTATTTTATTTTATTATTTATTTGTTTGTTTGTTTGACAGAGAGATCACAAGTAGGCAGAGAGGCAGACAGAGGGGAAGGGGGAAGCAGGCTTCCCGCCGAGCAGAGCACCCGATGTGGGACTTGATACCAGGACCCTGCGACCATGACCTGAGCTGAAAACAGAGGCTTAACCCAGTGAGACACCCAGGCGCCCCAAGCATCTGCATTTTAAAAAACTTTACTCTCCCAAATAAATTTATAACTAGTCAGTGTTCAGATTGTTTAAAAACAAGTGAGCTTTCTTGCTCTTAACTCCTTTACCTTCCCTCATCTACTAACTTTCAAGATACTTGAAGGGCTCAAATTTCCTTATAAAAAAGATTTATTCTACAACAACAATTTTTACATTAAAAAACATCCAGTGAACATAAATAAAAGTATTTACAATTTGTTGAAAGGGCTTCCAGTCTTTTCTATTCTATGCAATTACATTTTCATGTGGTTATAATCAAATTGCTTAATATGTTTTATTGACTCAGGTATTAGTCTAACCTCATCTTAAACACTGCTATCATATTTTACTGAGCCTTATTAGCATCGGGAACTTTGGGGTGGAAGCTAAAAGGTAGTTAATGGTAGTAGAAAATCCTGTAAGTGATTTTATAATTGGGAAATCCTTATATTTTAGAGGATAGTTTAAAATTTTATCTCTGAAAGTGTTAGGTTCTTTCGCATTGTCTTAGGGCTAGATCCTAGAGCCCCTCACCTGGACTTCAGTTGGGGGAGCTCAATTCTAATCTGTAAGATTTTGTTTGATAACAAGAATTTGTTCCTAAAAGAGTTTTGGTTTGGGGCACCTGGCTGGTTTAGTTAGTGGAGCATGCCACTCTTAATCTCAGGGTCATGTTCAAGCCCCACACTGAGGGTAGAGATTACTTTTACAAAGGAAAGAAAGAGGGAGAGAAGGAAGGGAGGGAGGGAGGGTGGAAGGGAGGGAAGAAAGAAGGAAACAAGGGAGGAAGGAATTTTGGTTTGAAGACCCCAATGTAAGAGGAACTTTATAGTTAAAAATACAGAAAATTGAGTTTTCTACACAGACACCCCCCCCCAAAAAAAAACTGAGATAGAGAGTAAAATCAATAACTAATTTTTGCCCTTTGTAAGAAGCTTTCTTTCTTAGACATTTTTAGATAAAATTTTTAGAAATGTATTTGGTATAGAATTCATCAACTTAGGAACTTCCAAAGAGAAACATTTCATCACCAACTTTCAGCATGACCCCTAAAACTAGGATATACATACTTAACATATTTCTCTACTATTTATATATAAAATTTGGAAAGTAATATTTTCTATAATCAAAGGGTGATTTTTTTTTTCTTTTTCAGTGATGCATTTTTATGACTGATAAGTAATGAATGGGAATTTCATCTCCAAACATTTATCTCACTGGAAAATGTAGAGGTGTTTCTCCTACCTTAGTATAAGATACGCTTTTGGTAGCTAGAATTATCTCTTAAATGTCATTTTTAATAATGTATATATTTCTTATTAATAGATTTTAGGTGTTTTTTTTTTTAAGATTTTCTTTATTTATTTTGAGAGAAAGAGCAAACATGAGCAGGGAGGCAGACGCAGTGGAAGAGGGAGAAGCAGACTCTCCACTGAGCAGGGAGCCACATGCAGGGCTCCATCCCAGGACCCTGAGATTGTGACCTGAGCCGAAGGCAGCCACTTAACCAACTGAGCCACCCAGGCACCTCAACAGATTTAGTTTTGAGCAATTTTTGGCTTACAGAAAAATAAGTGGAAGATACAGAGTTCCCATTTACCCTCTTGTTTCCTCCAGTTTCCCCCATCATTAATATCTTGCATTATTGTGATATGTTTGTTAAAAATTATTGAGCCAGTATTGATAAATTATTATTAACTGAAGTCCATGGTTTAATATTAGGGTTCACTCTTGATGGTGTATTTTCTATGAATTTGACAAATGTGTAATGACATTTGTATCCACCATTACTGTATCATGTAGAATAATTTCACTGCCCTAAAAATCTTGTGTGCTTTACCTATTCATCCCTACCTCCCTCATCCTAAGCCCTTGATCTTTTAATGTCTCCATTGTTTATAACCTTTTCCAGAATGTTATATTGTTGGAATCTTCTTTCACATAGTAATATGCATTTACATTTCCTCCATATCATTTTGTGACTTGATAGCTCATTTTTTTTTACTATCGAACAATATTTCATTGTCTGCATGTACCATAGTTTGTTTATCCATTCACCTACTGAAGAACATCTTGGTTGCTTAACAAGTTTGGGTGATTAAAGCTGCTATAACCATTATGTGGAAGTTTTTTTTATGGACTTAGGATTTTAACTCTTTGGGGTAAATACTTAGGAGTGTGATTGCTGGATCATTTGGTAAGAATATGTTTACTTTTATAAGAAGCTGACAAATGTCTTCCAATATGGCTGTGCCATTTTGCATTTCCATCAACAGTGAATGATAGTTCTTATTGCTGCATATCCTCAACAGCATTTGTTGATGTCAGTGTCTTAGATCAGATCCATTCTAATATGCATGTAGTGGTATCTCATTGTTAATTTGCAATTCCCTAATGATATATGTTTAGCATATCTTCATATGCTTATTTGCTATCTGTGTATCTTCTTTGGTAAGCTATCTATTCACATCTTTTGCCCATTTTTTTAATTGGGTCATTTGTTTTCTTATTTGAACTTAGGAGTTCCTTTGTATATTTTAGATGCCACTTCTTTATTACATTTGTGTTTCCTAAAAATCTTCTCCCAGTCTGTGGCTTATTTTTTCACTCTAGTGTCTTTCATAGAGCAGAAATTTTTAATTTCAATGAATTACCAATTTTTACTTTCAAAATATATTTAGTAAGGTATTAAATGTATTATTTCTAGAAAAAGAGATCTATTTGGAATTGATTTATGCCTTGTAACTGTTTACAGATAAAAATCACCATATTTGCTCAGTGGTTTATTTTTGTCCTCATTTTATAATTATGGTGATTTATAACTTTTAATGGCAAGGGAGAATTATTCCCTCAAAGAACTGTTAACCATGAAGAAAGCCATTCTCTTTTCTTTGAACATTATGCTACTGTATTTGAATCAGATTTTCTGCCTGCATGAATAGAAAAACATTCCCCTCAGAAACTGGGACTCCCTACTCAACAGGAGCAGTTTCAACTTGGGCACATGCGGTATTTTATATGGAGATGACACACTACACAATGGCAGTACTATACAGCCGAGTTTTAAAACACAGGAGAACTGTACAAGGATGTGACAGATGAGGGGATGGACATTTTAAATGAAGAAGTACATTAGAGAAAGCAGTTTTTACATTTTTAAAGTTTTCTCTGATTGAAAAACCTTGTCACATCACATATTGGGAATGATGTAATGGAGTCTCATCTCTAGGTTCTGCTGCTGAGTCACTTTATGACCTCCGACAGGTCTTAATTTCTTTGTATTTCTATTTCTTATACTGAAAGAAATAATTTCTCAGAGCCTATCTTCGCATATATTTGTGACTCTTAGTTTGTACCACTAGCTATTATTGTTTAAAACAGTATTAGAACTAATGTTAGAGGAAACTGTCTGTAGAAAACACAAATATGCCCACATTATAAAATAGTAAGACAGAAATTTAAAGCAACTAGGTTTTTTAACTTACAGTATTTTCTGTTTTTAAAATCTTCTTCAATGGACTTCTGGTTAAGTGGCTACCTTCAGCTCCAGTCAGGGTCTTGGGATCCAGTCCCGCATGGGACCCCTTTCTCAGCAGGGATCCTGCTTTTCCTTCTGCCTTTACCTGCTGCTTCCCCCAGGTGTGCTTTCTCTCTCTCTCTTTCAAATAAATAAATAAAATTTTTTAAATCTTCAAAAGGTATCTGAGGATTTTTATTTTTAATTATGTGTTTTTTGTGGGGTTTTTGTTTTGTTTGTTTGTTTGTTTTTTAAATAGGTTCCATGCCCACTGTGGAGCTCAGTGCAGGGGTTGAAATCACAACCCTGAGATTGGAAACCTGAGCTGAGATCAAGGGCAGCTGACTGAGCCACCTAGGACTCCCAGGATTTTTAAATGATAATTTGCTGACCTGTCTCTTGGACATATATCTATTTGGAATATATCCCAGTAGGTACAGGACCGCAATACACAATCATTCTTTAGTAATTCTATACAAATTAGAAAAAATCAAAGTATAACATTTATAGACCAAGATTATTTCTTGCTTGACTCTATGAAGAAAACAGAGGGAAGGCAGATTTAAAAACTGAGGAACCATTACTAAATGGCATCCAGGTTACATAAAAATACTGCCCTAAAATACAGATTCTTTTGGCCTAATGTTTTCATGCCCCACCTTGGTCTTTTTTTGATTCTAGCTAGGACTACATTATTAATATTTTTGTGATTAGAACACAAGTTCACTTAGCAGTTATATGCAATGGGTCATTTACTGATTCATCCATCCATGAAGAACAAAATAACGGTCACCTCTTACGGAATCCTGAGTTTACTGTCTCAGTAAACAAAGGGCCGATTTGTATCAACAATACCCTTCTCCTCTCCCTAGCAATCTGTTATTTTCTAGTGTCTTAATAAGACTTTGCATTGCTCCTCTTTAAACAATATGTGTTTTTAATTCTGAATCTTTCAAGTAAGTGAAGTCACAAAAAAATTCTAGAAGAGATTCATAAATCATCAGTGATGAAAACTTAGAAAGTTTGCCATAAAACTTTACAGTTTGTAAAGAAAGTTTGGAACTTCATATATGTTCCATCTTTATTTTTTTGTTATTTATTTTAAAATTTTTTTAATTAAATTCAAGTAATTAACATACAGTATATTCTTAGTTTTAAAGGTAAAGGTCAGTGATTCATCAGTCTTATATAATACCCAGTGCTCATCACATCACATGCCCTCCTTAATGTCCATCACCCAGTTACCCCATCCTTCTACCCATCTCCCCTCCAGCAACCCTCAGTTTGTTTCCTGTGATTAACAGTCTCCTATGGTTTGTTTCCCTCTCTGATTTTGTCTTGTTTTATTTTCTTCTCTCTTCCCCATGATCCTCTATTTTGCTTTTTAAATTCCACATATGAGTGAGAGCATATGATAACTGTCTTTCTCTGATCGACTTATTTCACTTAGCATAATATCCTCCAGTTCGATCCACATCGTTGCAAATGGCAAGATTTAATTTTTTGTTGACTGAGTAGTATTCCATTGTGTGTGTGTGTGTGTGTGTGTGTGTGTGTGTCTTCTTTATCGATTTGTATGTCGATGGACCTCTGGATTCTTTCCATAGTTTGGCTATTGTGGACATTGCTGCTATAAACATTGGGGTGCAAGTGCCCCTTTGGATCACTATACTTGTATCATTGGGGTAAATACCCAGTAGTGCAATTACTGGGTCTTAGGTGACTCTATTTTCAACTTTTTGAGGAACCTCCATATTATTTTCCAGAGTGGCTGTACCAGCTCGTATTCCCACCCACAGTGTAGGAGGGTTCCCCTCTCTGCATCCTCACCAACATCTGTTGTTATCTGACTTAATTCTGACTGGTGTGAGGTGGTATGTCATTGTGATTTTGATTTGTATTTCCCCGATGCCGAGTGATGTTGAGCATTTTTTCGTGTGTCTGTCGGCCATTTGGATGTCTTCTTTGAAGAAATGTCTTGTTCATGTCTTCTGTCCATTTCTCGATTGGATTATTCAGTTTGTTTATTGTGTTTGATATGTTCTTTATAGATTTTGGATACCAGCCTTTTATCTGATATGTCATTTACAAAAATCTTCTCCCATTCTGTAGGTTGCCTTTTGGTTTTGTTGACTGTTCCCTTTGCTGTGCAAAAGCTTTTTATCTTGATGAAATACCAATAGTTCATTTTTGCCTTTGTTTTCCTTGTATTTGGAGACCTGTCTAGCAGGAAGTTGCTAGGGTTGAGGTCACAGAGGTTGCTACATCTGTTCTCAAGGATTTTGATGGATTCCTGCATCACATTTTGAGTCTTCCATCCATTTTGAGTCCATTTTTGTGTATGGTGTAAGGGAATGGTCCAGTTTTATTCTTCTGCATGTAGCTGTCCAGTTTTCCCAACACCATTTGTTGAAGAGACTGTCTTTTTTCCATTGGACATTCTTTCTTGCTTTGTCAAAGATTAGTTGACCATAGAGTTGAGGGTCCATTTCTGGGCTCTCTATTCTGTTCCATTGATGTATGTGTCTGTTTTTATGCCAGTACCACACTGTCTTGATGTTTGCAGCTTTGTAATAGAGCTTGAAGTCTGGAATTGTGATGTCACCAGCTTTGGTTTTCTTTTTCAACATTCCTTTGATTATCTGGGGTTATTGCTGGTTTCACACAAATTTAAGGATTATTTTTTTCCAGCTCCGTGAAAAAGTTGATGGCATTTTGAAAGGGATTGCATTTTAATGAATACATTGCACTAGGTAGCCTAGACATTTTAACAATATTTGTTCTTCCAATCCATGAGCCTGGAATGGGTTTTTCCATTTCTTTGTGTCTCCCTCAATTTCTTTCATAAGTGTTCTATAGTTTCCTGAGTACAGATCCTTTGCCTCTTTGGTGAGGTGTATTCCTAGGTATCTTGTGGTTTTTGGTGCAGTTGCAAATGGGATCAATTCCTTGATTTGTCTTTCTTCTATTTCATTGTTAGTGTATAGAAATGCAGCTGATTTGTGTGCATCAATTTTATATCCTACCACCTTACTGAATTCCTGTATGAGTTCTAGCAATTTTTAAGTAGAGTTTTTTGGGTTTTCCACACTGAGTATCATGTCATGTGCGAAGAGTGAGAGTTTGACTTCTTTGCTGATTCGGATGCCTTTTATTTGTTTTTGTTGTCTGATTGCTGAGACTAGGACTTCTGGTACTATGTTGAACAGCAGTGGTGATAGTGGACATCCCTGCTGTGTTCCTGACCTTAGGGGAAAAGCTCTCAGTTTCTCCCCATTGAGAATGATATTTGCGCTGGGCTTTTCCTATATGGCTTTTATGATATTGAGGTATGTTCCCTCTATCCCTACACTGTGAAGAGTTTTAAACAAGAAAGGATGCTGTACTTTGTCAAATACTTTTTCTGCAACTATTGAGAGAATCATATGGTTCTTGTCCTTTCTTTTATTTATGTAGTATCACATTGATTGATTTGTGGATTTTGGATGACGCTTACAGCCCAGAAATAAATCCCACTTGGTTGTAGTGAATAATCCTCTTAATGTACTGTTGGATCCTATTAATGGGTATCTTAGTGAGAATTTTTGCAACCATGTTCATCAGGTATATTGGTCTGTAATTCTCCTTTTTGATGGGGCCTATGTCTGGTTTTGGGATCAAGGTAATTTTGGCCTCATAGAAAGAGTTTGGTGCTTTTCCTTCCATATCTATTTTTTTAAATAACTTCAAAAGAATAGGTATTAATTCTTCTTTAAACCTTTGGTAGAATTCCTCTGGGAAGCCATCAGCCCTGGACTCTTCTTGTTTGCTGGGAGATTTTTTGATTATTGCTTTAATTTTCTTGGTTGGCTGTGGGTCTGTTCAGGTTTTCTGTTTCTTCCTGGTTCAGTTTTGGTAGTTTATATGTCTTTAGGAATGCATCCATTTCTTCCAGATTGCCTAATTTGTTGGCATATAGTTGCTCATAATATGTTCTTAAAATTGTTTTTATTTCTTCACTGTTGGTTGTGATCTCTCCTCTTACATTTATGATTTTATTTATTTGGATCCATTCTCTTTTCTTTTTGGTAAGTCTGGCCAGGGGTTTATCAATCTTATTAATTCTTTCAAAGGACCACCTCCCAGTTTCATTGATCTGTTTTACTGTCTTTGGTTTCTATTTTCATTGATTTCTGCTCTTTGAATGGCATCCTAGCTGAATAAAGTATTCTTGCCTGCACTTTATTAATTCCCTTCTCCTACTGGGTTTAGGTTTAATTTGCTTTTCTTTCTCCAGCTCCTTTAGGTGTAAGGTTAGTTTGTATATTTCAGACCTTTCTTGTTTCTTGAGAAAGGCTTGTATTGCTATATACTTCCCTCTTAGGACCACCTTTGCTGCATCCCAAAGATTTCAAACAGTTGTGTTTTCATTTTCATTTGTTTCCATGATTTTTTTTCTTTAATTTCCTGGTTGACTCATTCATTCTTTTAGTAGGATGCTCTTTAGCCACCATGTATTTGAGTTCTTTTCCAATTTCTTCTTGTCATTGAGTTCCAGTTTCAAAGCATTGTAGTGGGAAAATATGCAGGAAATGATCCCAGTCTTTTGCTACCAGTTGAAACCTGATCTGTGACCCAGTATGTGATCTATTCTGGAGAATGTTCCATGTGCACTTGAGAAGAACATGTGTTCTGTTGCTTTAGGATGCAATGCTCTGAGTATATCTGTGAAGCCCATCTGGTCCAGAATGTCATTCAAAGTCCTTGTTTCTTTATTGATCTTGTGCTTAGATGATCTGTCCATTGCAGTGAGTGGAGTGTTAAAGCCTCCTTACTATTATTGTATTATTTTCAATGTGTTTCTTTAATTTTGTTATTAATTGGTTTATGTAATTGGCTGGCTTCCATGTTAGGGGCATAAATTTTTACAATCGTTAGATCTTCTTGTTGGATGGACCCTTTAATTATATATAATATAGTATCCTTCCTCATATCTTATTACACTCCTTGGTTTAAAATCTAACTTGTCTGATATAAGAATTGCCACCCTAGCCTTCTTTTGATGTCCATTAGCATGATAAATTATTTCCCACCTCCTCATCCAATCTGGAGGTGTTTTGGGGTCTAAACTGAGTCTTTTACAGACAGCATATCAATGGCTCTTGTTTTTTTATCCAGTCTGATACCTTTGTCTTTGGATCAGGGCATTTAGCTCATTTACATTCAGAGTAACAGTTGAAAGATGGGAATTACTTGCCATTGTATTAGTTGTAAAGTCACTGTTTCTGTGTATCGTCTCTGTTCCTTTCTGGTTTGTGTTACTTTGGGGTTCTCTCTTCACGTAAAGGATTCCTTTTAATATTTCTTATAGGGCTGGTTTAGTGATCACAAATTCTTTTAGTTTCTGTTTTTCTTGGAAGGTTTTTTATTTCTCCTACTTTGAATGGCATCCTAGCTGAATAAAGTATTCTTCCCTGCATATTTTTCTCATTTAGCACCCTGAATATATCATGCCAGTCCTCTCTGGCCTGCCAGGTCTCTGTGGGTAGGTTTCCTCCCAGTCTAATGTTTCTACCCTTGTAAGTTACAGACCTCTTGTTCCAAGCTGCTTTCAGGATTTTCTCTTGGTCTTTGAGATTTGCAAGTTTCACTATTATACATCTGGGTGTTGACCTATTTTCATTGATTTTGTGGGGGAATTCTCTTTGCTTCCTGGACTAAATACCTGTTTCCTTCCCCAGATTGGGAAAGTTATCCACTATAATTTGCTCCAATAAACATCTGCCCCTCTTTTGCCCTTCAACGTCTTTCCTCTTCTTATGGATTCCCAATTACTGTAATACTGTTTTACTTTATGGTATAACTTAACTCTTAAATTCTCCCCTCACAATCCAGTAGTTGTTGATCTCTCTTTCTCTCAGCTTCCTTATTCTCCATCATTTTGTCTTCTATATCACTAATTCTCCCCTCTGCCTCATTTATCCTAGCCATTAGAGCCTGCATTTCTTATTGTATCTCATTAATATCCTTTTTTATTTTGATGTGATTAGATTTTGACGTGATTAGATCTAGAAAGGGATTCTCTAGTATCTTTATAATCATTATTCTGAACTGTAGTTCCAACATCTTACTTATATCCATACTGATTGGGTCACGGGCAATCAATACTGCCTCTTTTTCTGTTTTTTTGAGGTGAGTTCTTCCATCTTGCCATTCCGTCCAGAGAGGAATAGATAGGTGATTAAGAGAACAAAGTACTAAAATGGCAACAATAACCCCAGAAAAAAATACACTAAACCAATCAGAAGAGACACAAAAGTGGAAAAATAAGTAAATAAATAAATAAATAAATTTTAAAAAGAGAAAGAGAATATAATCATACAGGTGAATAGAATAGAGCAATATAATGGATCCTGTGTATTTTGATCTGTTTTTTAGAAAACTAGATCCCAGAATTATAAAGAAAAAAAAACTTTTTTATATGTACAAAAATAAAATTAAATACAATTAAAGGATAGAGTGTAACTGTAAAAATGAAAATTTTTTAAAAGAGAGCAAAAAAAGAAAGGAGTATTAACAGACAAGTGAACAGTACAGAGCAATACCCTATATCCTGAGTATATTTTGGTTGGTTTGTTAGAAGAAACTACATTTCAAAATTGTTAAGAAAGAAAAACTTACATATATACAAAAGTAAAATTAAATACATTGAAAGGATAGAATGTAACTGTAAAGATGAAAATTTAAAAAGCCTTTAATAAAATAAATAAAAAAAAAGAAGGGGGAAAAATGAATATATTCATAAAGTGATGAGAACAGAGCCATATAACAGTAGTTAAGACCTTATTTTTAAGAAAGAAAGGACTTATAAATACAGAGATTTGAAAGTCATTTTATTTTAAAAAAATGAATTAGTATGAAAGTGAAAATTACTTTAATTATCTCAGGTAAAGTCAGATATTACAGTTAATATGAAGATTTCTGTTTCCAAATGAGTATCAGTGTATCCCTTTATTTATTCAGCCTCTTTTTGGGGACACAATAAAAAAAAATCTTGTAAGAAAACATTATATAAAATAATACAGAGCAATCTAAGGTAATTTTTCTTATTACATGGACTTAGTTTTACCTATATTTTGTGAAGTGTTTTACCATAGCACATATATGTTTATGTTCACCTGTTTATCCAGGTCATAAACAAATCATAGATATTAGAACTTCAAACTTAGCGGAAACCAAATTATTTTTCATACCATGCAAGTTTCCCGGAATTAACAAAGCTACCTTTTGGGAGTCACAGAGTAAACTAGTGCCTTTTATTACACTGCTAAAATGCCCATAGAATAGGTCATGCCCTGCATGTTACAACAACTCCGGAGAATGAAATCCTGGCAGGAACTCTAAATACACAGTTGCATTTGAGTGGCAATAGCAGACAAGCTGTCATTTTGGAGTTTAGTATAGACAATAAACATTCTCCTTTGTGCTTTCTATTCTCCCTCTCCTGCCTTCCTTTTTTTTGCCCCTAGATCTACTGAGGTATAATTGACAAAATTATAAGATACTTAAAGTACACAATATGATGGTTTGATCTATATTGTGAAAGGAAACCCCCTTCCAAGTAAATTATCACATCCAACTCCTCACATATTTACTTTTTTTGTGTATATGTGAGAAAATTTAGCTTCATTCTCTTAGCAAATTTCAGTTATACAATAGTTTTATCAACTCTAGTCATCATGATATGCATTAGATCCTAAGACCTTTTATTAATCTTATTACTGAAAGTTTGTAGAGCCTTTTACTAACTTCTTTCTCTTTCCCCATCCCCAGCAACCACTTTTTTATTCTGTTTCAGAGTTCAATTTACTTTTTATTTATGTTTTTTAGACTCCACATGTAAGTGTCTCATATATTTCACTTAACATAGAGTCCTTCATGTTCATTCATGTTGTTGCAAATGGTGGGATTTCCTTTTATGAGGCTGCATAATACTTCATTGTATGTCTATGTATGTGTATGTACACACACGCACACATACCACATTATATTTATCCATTCATCTGGCAGTGGATACTTAGGTTGTTTTTATACCTTGACCATCATAATTAATGCTCCAAAGAACATGGGAGTACAGATACCTCTTCAAGATAATGCTTTCATTTTCTTTGGATATATACCCAGACGTGGGATTCCTGAATCATAGGGCAATTCTACTTTTACATTTTTGAGGAACCCCATACTGTTTTCCATAATGGTTGTACCAATTGACATTCCTACCAGCAATGAACAAGGGTTCCCTTTTCTCCACATCTCCACCTGAATTTGCTTCTTAACTTTTTGATGATAGCTGTTCCAACAGGTATGACATGATTTCTCATTATGGTTTGGTTTGCATTTCCCTGATTAATGATGTTGAGTACCTGTTTATTTGCCTGTTGGCTATTTGTATGTATTTTTTGTGGGGAAAAAAAAATGTCTATTCAAGTCCTTCTCCCATTATTAAAATGGGATTATTTGGTTTTTTTGCTTTCGAGTTATGGGAGTATATATGTATATTTCGGATATTAACCCCTTTTTGGAAATACATTCTGCAAATATTTTCCCCTATTCCATAGGTTGCTGTTTCATTGTTTGATGGTTTTCTTTGCTGTGCAGTAGTTTTCTAGTTTGATGGAGTCCCAGTTATTTTTACTTCTGTTTGTCTTTGCTTTTGGTGCCAAATTTAAAATATCATCACTGAGAAAGACCAATGTCAAGGAGCTTACCCCCTATTTGTCTTCTAGGGATTTTATGTATAGTTTCAGGTCTTATGTTCAAGTGTTTAATCCATTTGAAGTTGATTTTTGTGTATGGTGTAAAATAAGAGTTAGGGTTCATTCTTTTACATGAGAATACCCAGTTTTCCCAGCACCATTTATTGAAGACACTATTTTTCCCATAGTTTCCCCGTTTCTGTTTCCTTTAGTAAAAATTAATTGACCACATATGCACAGGTATATATCTAGGCTATTATGTTCTATTGATCTATGTGTCTGTTTTTATGCCAATATTATTGCTGTTTTGATTACTATAGCTCTGTAATATAATTTGAAATCAGGAACTGTGATATGACAGAGGGAGAGGCAGACTCCCTGCTCAACATGGGGCTGGATCTCATGACCCTGGGACCATGACGTGAGCGGAAAGCAGATGTTTAACCAACAGCCACCCAGGTGCCCTTTTGTTCTTCTTTTTTAAGATTACTTTGACTATTCAGGGTCTTTTGTGGTTCCATACACATCAAAGGATTATTTGTTCTATTCTTTGAAAAATGCCATTAGAATTTTGATTGGGATTGCATTGTATCTGTAGATCACTTTGTGTAGTATGGACATTTCAAGAATATTAATTCTTTCAGTCCACAACGTGGAATATGTTTCCATTTACTTATGTCCTCAGTTTCTTTCATCACTGTCTTACAGTTTTCAGTGTACAGATGTTTTTTATCTCCTTGGATAAATTTATTCCTAAATATTTTATTCTTTTTGAAGATATTATAAATGAGATTGTTTTTTAACTTCTCTTTCTGATCGTTCAGAACTGGGTCACCAGCTGTGTACTAGGTTCATCCAGGGAATTACTGGCTACTTAGTTTTATTGTTTGAGCAAGCCAGAAAGAGAAGGCTGGGTAATGTCTGCTGGCTTCCCCCAGGAATTACAGCCTACCCTAAATTCATGCTGTAATTAGATGCCAAACCCTTGGGCAGCAGCTTGTAAAGTATGCATTAAGACCCCTCTCCGAGAAAGGCTAGAAGATGTGCATTTTTGTCTGTTCCCTCTAGCTTTCAGAGCTAGATTTTTGGGGACCCAGTCTTCAGGTGGGGCCCTAGATATGTGGTCCAAACCTCTCACTCCTCAGGGAGAAGTTGAGTTGGGGGTTTTCTCCAGATTGTATGATTCTGTGCCAGAAGTAGAGAATTTTTAGCAAGAGTACCTGTCAGCCCTTCCTACCCATTTAGGTCTATTTTCTCATTTACCCAATGTATAGGAGGCTGTCATAGAGGATTGCTCCACGTGTGTACATTTGGTCTATCTGCAGGAAGAGAGAAGTTCAGGAACCTCCTATGTTGCCATGTTGGTTGACTTCCTTGCTTTCTTTTTTATAGTATAAAATAAAATTTCTTTTAGTGATATCAGGCAATGTGAGGGATAAGTAAAAATCGGACCAGAAATGGATGTGTTTCTTTGCCAGTTGCCTACATTAAGAAACTAACAGATGCTAAAGGGAAGTTAGTACAAAAGCAGAATGTAACTTACAATCTAGATTTATCTTTTTGCATTTTTAATGAGTAATTTAAAAGCTTTGTTTGAGGACTAATGCTCTTAAGCAAAACTCTAAGAAATATTATTTCTTTAATCTGGGAGACAACTGGGCTTTCCCTTATTTCTCTGAAGAAACCCTTGGACTTCATTTGTGGACCTTATTACAACATTCATTTACATTAGCATACTAAAGATTGAAGATTAACCTGCTATCAGTTTCATTCCCTGTGTAATACCTTGTCATTAAAGTATTATGCTTTGCTTTCCCCCCGCTTGCCTATCTTTTCAAGGCTGTTGCCTCCCTCATTTTAAAGGATACATTCTCTCCACCTCTGAAATGGGGATAAATTTATCTTACTGGTTAAGGAATGCAAGGATATTTAGAACATTTTCTTCTATAGCTGCAACTTCATACAACTTTTCAACTGAATCTTCTGCTGCCACTCAACCTAGATCCAGAAAGTCATTTCTGACCACCTCCAGCCCAGATTAGATACCCATACTCTGTATCCCATAATACATTTCGCTTTCTAACCTAGATTTTGTTTTTTTAAACCTTTGTTAAGACAGAATCCGTAATACTAGCTATAACTAGTTTTGAGAATCTTGACTAATGAGTTAGCATCCATCCAGGCCAGTTCATTTTAGTGACTTTAAGCTAAAATGGGTTCCTCAGCTTAACACTTGATTATGATGGGAAAAGTTATTGAAAATACCTCAACATATGCAGTGTAATAAAACTTCAGCAGATTTTACTGACATATCTGTCTTGTAATAGTTTCTGATAGTTTCCCATTCCTGCAATATCACTATGGGAAATATTCTGGTTCACTTTTGCATCTCAACCACATGTCTTGGTGCCATTATCTCACACTGTGTCCACAAGTCCTTTTCTTATTTCAGGGCTGTTATCACAAAGTCCTAGAAGGGTTGCTTCCTCAATGTAGCCTTTAAGAATAGAGCCCTTAAAAATTAGTTTCAAAAAAAGGCTTTATTTCTCCAGTTTGTGCATCACAGTGTTGGTCAAGCCTATATGGTGCTATATACCACTCTGTCTCTTCTGACTGAAACTTCGTGTCTGTATCTGTGCTTTCTTTGGTGGCCATGTCCTGCCTTCAGACCAGCATTGAGCTGGATGCCATGGCAAAAAGAAAGATGTTTACATGCCTTTGGACAAAGAATTCCTTCTTCCCTGAGCACTAAACTGAAGTCAAATCCCCTTGTTTTATAGAAATATGATACTTTCAGTATCATACTATTAAATATGTGCCCAGAATCAGTATAACCAAATTAGCCATTAAGAACACATTGACTTCTGTTGCATGGGCCACTCAGCACCCTACATCATAGTCACCAGCAGCTGCTGAATTGGAAGCTTCCCTAAGAGAGGGTCTGTGTCACCTCTTTGTACCTGCAGAACTTAAGCACTTAAGAGATGCTTTATAACTTTTTTAAGAAAAGAATAAATGACCAAATGAAAAATTGAGTGCCCCATGGGTCCAGATGCTGTGAACTTCATACTGACTCTCATCTCACTTTTTTCAGAAAACAGCAACTATTTATACATATACATATTTTTTTAAAAATAATAAACCAGCAACTTATTGGGCACCTGGGTGGCTCAGTGGGTTAAGCCTCTGCCTTCGGCTCAGGTCATGATCCCAGGGTCCTGGGATTGAGCCCCACATTGGGCTCTCTGCTCAGCGGGGAGCCTGCTTCCCCCTCTCTCTCTCTCTCTCTGCCTGCCTCTCTGCCTACTTGTGATCTCTGTCTGTCAAATAAATAAATAAATAAAATCTTTTTAAAAAAAGAAAACAATGTATTAAAAAAAAAACAAAACCAGCAACTTATTATGTGCCGTCTGGTGATTTTATATACTTCACGAATGTTAACATACTAACCTGTCTTAACAGAATAGTAGTTTAGTGGGAAAGTATTTCATCATGCAGAAGCTTGCTGGAAAAAGGAATTAGAGCAACTAAACTATAAGCACATAATATCTCTCTGCCACTGTTCTTAAGATTTTGTAAGCATTATTTTATTTGTGTCTTCCAACAACCCTTTCAGATAGGTACTACCTTGTATCCTTGATTCTAAGATGCTATCAGTTGTAAGAGACATCATCAAATTCGTAATAATTTGCAGTGACTGTGTATGTTGGAGGCATAGAGACTTCCCCTACCATATGCATATCTATTTCATGACAAACACTAATTTTATTTTTTTTAAAGATTTTATTTATTTATTTGACAGAGAGAGAGATCACAAGTAGGCAGAGAGGCAGGCAGAGAGAGAAGGGGAAGCAGGCTCCCTGCCGAGCAGAGAGCCTGATGCAGGGCTCGATCCCAGGACCCTGAGATCATGACCTGAGCTGAAAGCAGAGGCTTAACCCACTGAGCCACCCAGGTGCCCCGACAAATACTAATTTTAAATGTTAAACATTCAGAAAAGTGTATCTTCAGAATGTCATTAAATACTTCAGAAATATATGTCTTGGCCACAAGATACAGAATGCTGGCATGCTTCTGCATGCAGGTGGCTATGCATGTTACATGCTGACTTCTGAGACACAGGTATGTTCAGTGTATGGGGTGACCTGTAGAAACTGTCTGAACATCATTAAACAAATTCATGAAACTTCTCATTAAACATGGTAACCTAAGGGGCTCCTGGGTGGCTCAGTGGGTTAGGCCACTGCCTTTGGCTCAGGTCATGATCTCAGGGTCCTGGGATCGAGCCCCGCATTGGGCTCTCTGCTCAGAGGGGAGCCTGCTTCCCTTCCTCTCTCTCTGCCTGCCTCTCTGCCTACTTGTGATCTCTCTCTGTCAAATAAATAAATAAAATCTTAAAAAAAAAAAAATGGTAACCTGAACACACTCATTTACATCTGTTCCCTTCTGAAACTGTACTAAAATGAAAGTAAAAAATAGGAAATGCATAAACCAATAATGACAAAGAGAATGAAGAAGATGACAGTGGATGAAAATATAGATTAAATTTTTGAAGCTGGACAATAAAGGAGCAGATTAGAGAATGCTAAAACCTACAGGCAAGAGAAACCAATAAGAAGCAACTGATTGCCACAACAGAAGTAGTCAAGAAAGACTCAAGAAATTAGAATATAGGGCACCTTTGAGGAAAAGAAGAAAAGTTTAAAAACAGGATTTATTGGGAATCTTTACATAATGGAGGTACACTCCTCAATTCTTTCTCCTTCTCCTCACAGATAGGAGACAATCCCCCACAGAAAACTGGAGCTTTATTTTTTTTAGAAAAGTTGAACTACAGAGGTTTTAGACATGAAGGCAACCAGTTCCATATAAGAGTGAGGGGAAAGGTACCATGTCAAATCAAAAACAAAGTATTAAATGATAAGCGATATACTTCATGCTAAGACTTCCAGACCCCCTCTCTTGCTCTGACCCTGTCATGCTGTCAGACAGGCAGATGATTGGAAGATTGTTCTCTCTGGAGTCTGAAAGAACAGCTCTGCAGACACTTATATTTGGGAGAATTACAAAGTACAGACCACCAACTGGCAAGCCTCATCATGCACACAGTTTCCAATTCAAATTTCAGTGCTTCATTCCTCAGTATGAATGGAAAACTACGGATCACCAATATTTGAAGAAAGCTTCCAATATGAAAGATACTCTAAAAGAAACACAGGGGAAATAGATGATAAAAAGTACAACCATGAAACAAGCACCATGGGCTCTACAAAAGAATATTCTATCGTTCTTTAATTCAGATTTTTAAATGTTCAGGTAAAATTTTTTTAAATGCAGTAGAAGAATTGGGAGAAAAAATTGAGTAAGTCTCCCAGAAAATTAAACAAAAAAATAGAGATGAGAATTGGAGAAATGGATACAAATGACTAATAGTAGTCTCAGAGCAAACAGAAAATCAGAGAAGAAAAAACTGTCAGAATTTCTTTCTAAGAATTGAAGAATATGAGTTTCTATATTAAAAGACTCTACCAAGTGCCCAGGCCCAGCCCATCACATACAAAAGACCAAGAATTTAGATTGCCAGAGCATTCTCTATAGAAGCAGTAGAGGCCCTAAGACAGGAGAGCTACCCTTCTAAATTCTGATGGGAAATTATTTCCAACCTAGAGTTCTATATCTAGCTGAACTATGAAGTCAAATGTGAAGATGAAATAAATACATTGCAGACATGCAAGATCTAAAACAAATGTATCTCCGTGTACCCCTTTTTAGGAAGCTACTGGTGGATGAGTTCTACCAAAAACAAGGAAAAGACATGGGATCCAGGAAATAAGCAGTTCAACACAGGAGAGTGGTGAAGGGAATTCCCAGGGTGATGTTGAAGAGAGAAGGTCCAAAACACACACACACACACACACACACACACACACACACACACACACTTTTAAGCTTCTTTATATAATCTGGCAAGGAAAAGACATTCTTATCAGGTTGTCACTATTTGGCTGACTTTGCTTTCCAATTGAGAATAAGTAATTAAAAAGACTAGTACATGAAGATGATATTAGCTACACTTGGAAACTATAAAAGCAAAATATTATTTCAAGAAATGATCATATGTTCTTTCCACCTCCTCATTCCAATACAGGACTATATTTCTCCATGAAAGCTTCATTTTAAATTCAGTGTTAGTTTTTTCTATCATTTGTGAAACTAAAGATGAGTAGGTTCCAAAAGATTATAGTAGCAGAACCTTTTCCCTCCTCCTTCAAATAAAATGTGTGGAAAGACTATTATATAGAAAAGATAAGAATGAACCTGTTTTGATTGGGCCTGTCCCACCTACATACCTTTCCCTTCTCCTCCTGCCATTACTTCTAGGGCACTTTGGAGATTCTGTAGAGCAGTTTAAAACTATTACTCTCGCTGAAACTACTGAACACAAGACTTATTTCACTATTATTTCTCAGAATTATAACCTGAGCACCCATGAGTTTTATGAACTCAAGAAGCAGAACATCAATGTAGCTTTGCTTACAGAGTGAGGTTGTGTGTATATGTGAAATGCCACTAAAATTCCATCTTGACATGTGTGTGCTGGTCAGCCTTTTTTTTTTATTTTTAAGATTTTATTTATTTATTTGACAGAGAGAGATCACAAGTAGACAGAGAGGCAGGCAGACAGAGAGAGGAAAGCAGGCTACCTGCTGAGCAGAGAGCCCGATGCGAGGCTCGATCCCAGGACCCTGAGATTATGACCTGAGCCGAAGGCAGCAGCTTAACCCACTGAGCCACCCAGGCACTTAGGTCAGCCTTGTTTTTAACAAAATGTCTTTGCCTCAGTTTCAAATAAAAGTTGGAACCTCCAATTTTTACCTTCCTGGCATTTTTTAATTTGAAATTAGTCATTCATATTTCTTTTCCCTTGCAAGCACAAGCTAAGGCAAACATAGAGCATCCAAATAACACTGTATTTGGGGTGGGAAGTCCTGTATTTCAAGTGTTCCTTGTAGTACATCCTTTGTCCCTCTTAATGCTATCCTTTCTTTTTCCCATGTCACTCCTGTAAAAGCAACTGTTGACAGATTTATAGTTTTAAATAGCTTTCCAGATACAATCTCCTCTGGTAAATAAAACTAAAAGATGAGATTAAGAATAAAAACATAACTTAATGCTATGAGAATTTGATTTTTTGTATAGTGTGGTCATTATGGGATGCCCATGACATCAGGTTTGAATCTGCCTGCATACCATGAAAATATAAAACCCTCAACAGTAGAGTGTAGCATAGCTTTTCCATCTGAAAGATTAATCATTTTTAGTTTTATCACTGGCAAGTGTTAAAAATACCAACTTCATGGCCTTTATTACCTGCATACATTCTGTGAGGAAGGGTAGTCCCTAACCAAACATTTTGAGAACTGGTTGATGTTTAATATTTATTTGTAAATATAGAAATATAATGAAGATATAACAGTAAGTGTTTTATGTTATGTGCATCAAAGAATTTAAGTTCATGTTGCTTTCCCATTCATCTATTCCTTTTAGAGTCTTCAACTAAATAATGCAGAAAACATAGTTTATGAAATTAAAAGAGAAGCTTAACATTTTAAAAACTCCACCTGTAATTTTGAAGAATTAAATCCTTGAGCAAGTGCATATCTTGGCAAACAAATCATTTTAACATGAAACTTGATCAGGTTAGAATTAGAAGTACAATTAGGAGAATGCCCTGAATCATAGAGATATTACTATCTTCTTATGCTCAACCTAAAAAGCAGAAACACAGGTTATCATTTCAACTCAGAGAGTGGGATTTTATCTTGAAGACTATAAAAATAAGTTACATGTGAAAATCAGAGCAGTCCATCCTTTTTATCCCTTGGTCCTTCTTTGAGGACTTTTTGTGACACATGTGAAAAAGCAGAGCCATGGAGTTATGCCACAGCAGTAATAGGATATACCCAAATTTAGCATAATTGATGATATCATTATAGTCTACTGCAGCATAATGCTGGAGAATGACGATAGCTCTGGGGGGTTGGGGGGGCCATTTAGGGCTATTTCAAGGCCAAAACATTATATACACCTTTAAGGAAAATTGTACCTTCCCAACTTGGCAAGAAAATAGTTGGGATGGCTTGAAGATCAGTATCTTCAGGTCTTTTTTACCATCTCCTGGCTTTCCACCTGTAGAAACAGTTTAAAATATCCATCTTTTTTTTTTTAATTTAAAAAGATTTTAATTTAAAAAATTAAGTGAGGATCCTTTTGTTATCAAAAGTTGATGGCATTAATGAATTCCTGCCAGTGGAACCCAGCAATACATAGCACCTAGGGGGTCTGTGTGAATAATTTCACCCTTGACCTAGGCAGTGCTCAGTCACTGTGGCCTTATTTGGTGGCCTTGCCTATGAGCCTCATTTTATCTTTGTATCTTTTCATGCAAGGTTCATGACTTGAAGCATGTCCTGATCCCTCTGAGTTAAGCTTTCCTCTTACTCTCCTTTGGTTTCTAGCTGGCTTACTCATTCCTCAGCACAAAGTTGCCTGGTTACTTGAGACTCATTGTGTATTTGAGGAATTATGATGTATATATAATAAATATAAGCTTTCTGTTTGCCATGTGTAACTTACACTAGAAAGTTATCTGGGTCCTTTAGTTAAAATTCTACCCTGCACCTTATTCTTAGTATGTCGCTGTTTTTGTTTTTGTTTTTCTTCTTGCTCCAAAATGATACTGATAATTTTGGTTTTCTTACTGGAATATGAGTAAGACTTACCTATATTAGTTTTGAAAGGATTAGATAATCAGTATTTCAAATGCTTAGCATCATGATGACATTAATAAGAATACGTTATAGTACGTAGTGAAATTCTTTGTGATGCTGGCACAGATGTTCTTTCCTGTCGACTTATAAATGCTTCCACCAGTCAGCGAAGACAGTGCTAAGTTTCATCACTTAATCTTGATGCTCAGGTAATACAAGTAGTCACGGTGACAGTGTTGAGCTTCTGTCTGCTACAAAATGTTTTGCTTTCTATTTTCAAAGATGACTATTGAGAGGGAACCCATTCTCCATGTATATGAAATGTAATGAAAATACCATTGTGAGTTTAGTATACCTTTCCTGACTACATACACACAAAGTCTATCTCTAGGATTTTCCTATGCAAAATTTGGCAATGCACAACTATGTCTTGCACCTATGAAACTTCCACATTTCTTGTGATTTGACAGTATCATTCTCCTTCAGTCTTCACTGGATGTTAAATGGCTGGATGCTAAACATTAGTTTACCATTGATTTGTGGATAGTCTTCTCACATTAGACCCTCACTTACCAGCTTCACTTATTTTCTGGAAAATGCTCCAGAAGAGCTGGAACTTAAGGAATTAGAGACAAGTTACAACCAGAAGGGGAGCATATCCGCCTGTGGAAGTTTATAAGGAACCATGAAATATAAGCCTCCTAGGCCACTCACAGTGACTTCCACTTGAATTAGGTTATAAGTCATTTTTGTTGGGGAAAATATGGTAGATAAATACACAGCCACTGGATTATTTATTGGCCTTCACTATGTGTTCAATAATAAGGTAATATATCAATAATATTAGGAATGTTTTCCACAATTTTGTTGAGTACTTACTATGTGCTAGACATAATAATAAGTACTTTACATAAGTTATCTAATTTAATACAACCCTCTAAGGTATGAAATTAGTATATTCATTTTTATAGAAGAGAAGACTATAGCTTAAAGTAACCTTTTCAAGGTCTCACAACTAACATCTAGTGAAATTAATATTTAAACCCAAGTGTGACTCCAAAGCCTATGTCCTTAAATTCTAATTTCCTTGGATATCCATTGTTCCTTTGGAATGGTTTTGAATGTTTAGTAAATGGGAGTGGAGTGTGGGAGGGGATGGTTGGGAGAAGACAGAGGTACTGACAATGGATGATTTCCTTCTAAACCTTGAGGAAAATTATTTTTAACTTAGCATTATATGCCAAACCAAACTTTAGAAACATGAGGATTGAATAAAGGCATTTTATAATATTTTGGAAGAGACTCAACATGTACTTGTTTTTTACAAATGTACTTAAGGTTGTATGCCAGCTAAACAAAGGAATAAATCAAGAAATGGGAAGACATAGAAAGAGTAATAATGGAAAGTCTCAGGATATACACTGTGCTGGAAGGCTAGAGAACAGGCAGTCCATATGGAACAGGAGGAAAACTTCAGCTTGGCTCTAGAGGCTTCCAGATGAAATCTAACCCTCACTGATGAAAAAGATCACAAAGTTTCAACATAAAGGGTGAGGAGACTTATGAGAGCCACGCAGGAAGTCCAGAAAGGGAAATAAATGCAATGAAACTCTAACAGAAGTAGAGAACACATAGCGTGGGGAGGTGGGGGGGCAGGGTTTGATCAGAAAAGCCTTCATGGAAGAAGTAACATTTTAATGAGCCTTTAAAAGATAAGCCTAGTTTTAGGGCACATGGGTGGCTCAGTGAGTTAAAGCCTCTGCCTTCGACTCAGGTCATGGCGCTGGGGTCCTGGGGTCCTGGAATCAAGCCCCACATCAGGCTCTTTGCTCAGCGGGGAGCCTGCTTCCTCCTCTCAATCTCTGCCTGCCTCTCTGCCTACTTGAGATCTCTGTCTGTCAAATAAATAAGTAAAATCTTTTTAAAAAAGAGTGTTAAAAAAAAAAGATAAGCCTAGTTTTATGAGGCTATAGGAGAGAATCCATTTTATGCAGAGGCAGAAACAAAGAAGGATATGTGATTCAATAGAGCCTAGACATAGTAAGAAATGGGTGTAGTGTTTTGGAGTTAAGGCTCTAATGATTGGTAAGGAGTATTTTGTAGGGTGTCTAAAATATGCACATTCTGGAAGGTTATCATTTACCAGATAAGCACTAAAGAACTTCTGAAGATTTTTTAAGTGATGTCAGAGCTATAATTTTGGAAAATTAATCTAGAAACAAGATGGCTAGTCAGGAAGCTACTAGAAGTTAAGAGTGGTATAAAGTAGAAAGAAGACAGTGTAAATGAAAGAAAAGAAGTCAATGTCAACAATTATAAAAGTTAGTAATTGATGAATAACAAGAACTAAAAGTCAAGCATCAAAACTGACAACATTTTCAGCCTGAAGACTGAACAAATGGTATTTTTGTATTAGCAAGTATAAGAATGTAGTAGTTAAGGGGCGTCTGGGTGGCTCATTCAGTTAAGCCTTGGACTCTCGATTTTGCCTCAGGTCATGATGTCAGGGTCATGAAATTGAGCTCCACTTTTGACTCCGCTGAGCATGGACCCTGCTTAAGATTCTCTCCCTCTCTCTCTAAAATAAATAAATAAATGCAATCTTTTAAAAATTATATATGTATATATACATATATAATATAAATATACATCATATACATATACATTATATACATATATGTATATTATATACATATATAACCATATATATATATGTATGTATATGTGGTTAAGTTTCTATTTGTTGTAAGTAAAAGATACCAGCGGGAACTGACTTGAGCCTAAACAAAACAAAGAATATTTATCAAAATAAACTATGATATCTCAGGATTTAAGGAATAGGACTTTGGACTATCAGGGACTAGAAGGACTCCACAATCCTTAACAACAGAAATTGTAACTGCTCTGCAGCTGTGAATGTGAATCATCTACCCTCAACTTTTCTTTGTTTCTCTTAGTTCCAAAGCCTCTGGAGAAAGAACCTGATTGGCTCTTCAGAGTCGTGTGCCTCTTAACTAATTAATTCTGATAGGGGAACAAGGTCATACGTTTGAAGACTAATTTCAGGGGTATTTCCCAGAGAAGAGGAAAATGTTGTGAGATAGGCCATATATAAGTGGTAAGTGTATTTATTCTATTCTTGAATACATAGATTAGGCACACTTACCTTCCCATACTTCCATATGTGAAATGTAATATCTTGTTATTCTGTAAACAACTGTAAATGTACTCTGCCCTCCCTAACTAAAGGTAGTATTCAGAAGTGATACTATGTGACCATTATTCTCCCAAGTCTATAACCTCTTAGTCACTCCCCATTCTTTCTGTGGCTCCATCATGTGTCCGTCTTGCTTGTAACCTTGCAAGATGCTATAACTTAGGTCTTTTGGCTTTTGACTTGGAGGCCTAGGTACAACTCTGTTTGGTCATCTGGAATCTGACACCAGTCCCCTCCACCATGCGTACCAAGTTTGACCCCAACAAGATCAAAGTCATATACCTGAGGTGCACCAGTGCGGAAGCTGTTGCCACATCTGCCCTGACCCCCAAATTGGCCCCCTGGGTCTGTCTTCAGAAAAGGTTGGTAATCACATCTCCAAGGCAACCAATGATTGGAGAGATTATACTGAAATTGATTATTCAGAACAGACAGGCCCTGATTAAAGTGGTACCTTCTGCCTCTGCCCTGATTATCAAAGCCCTCAAGGAAGCATCAAGGACAGAAAGAAGCAGAAAAACATAAACACAGTGGAAATATCACTTTTGATGAGATTGTCAACATTGCCTGATAAACGCAGCACCAATCTTTAGCCAGAGAACTCTCGGGAACCATTAAAGAGATCCTGGAGATCGTCCAGCCTGTGGGCTGCAATGTTGATGACCGCCACCCTCATGACATCAAGAGTAGTACAGTAGAATGCCCAGCTAGTTAAGAACTGCAAAGGAAAATATATCAATAGAGGATCATTTCACAACAACAACAAAAATGCTGTAATTTAGGGACTAAATTATAAATTTAACTATCACTAGTATCCTCTATATACAATGGCTAGAGAAAGGAAGAGGATAGAAGAAAAGCTAATGATAAAGTATCATTTAAAAAGAGGAAAATAAAGGAATGGAGTAAGATTTTTCTTTGGATAGCATAGCTAATAGCTGTAAGCAAGGACAAAGTATTAAAGGCTACACTTGTAATTTTGGCACTTGGCAATGGGGCCATACTATTTATGACTTACTTTCTCCACTGACGCTTCATGTTCCTCTTTGCCTTTGATTAGTATTTCATCAAGTCAAAGTAGAGTTTTTATGCTATTGGCATGAGACAAACCTACATTCCTAAAGAGTCTGAGCTCTGGGTGGAATTTTTTGTTTAATGTTGTGATAATCATCAATTAATCCTAACCAGTGGTCATGGTAGTACAAGATGTTCTGCCTCAGAGGTTACCAAGGTTCAATACTAACCCACTATTAGCTCTGTCCTTTTTGGCTACAATATCTTGTACTGTCCCCATCCATCCTGAGATTGGGTCTGTGAATAGCCTCAAAACAATATTTGGCTTAGTTGCTCTACTGGAAGGTTTAACAAATATCCCTAGTTATGATATGAAAAGTAGAGTTAAGATAGCCTAGGTAATAGCCCACATGAAGGAATATTAGGGCCTAAACTTGTATTAGTTAAAATATAGTGAAATTAGGGAAATGCATAAAGCATTTAGGAAGCAAGATTTATGGGATTAATTAGTTAGAGAAAAGAATCAAAGGTGACTCACAGGTAGGTACCTTGGATTGTGATAGTACCATCAAGTGAGAGAAGAAAATATAGGCCAGTTTGGGGATAAAAGTAGTATATCCAGTTTGGGATATGTTCAATAGCAAGGACTTTTGAATCATCCAAGAAAAGATGTCAGCAAATGGTAGTTGAACATATAAATTAGGAGATGAGACCAAAAGAATATAGGAGATTACACTGTAAGATATATAAAATGAGAAGAGTAAAGGGTCCGAGAAAGAAATATGGAACACCAAAACCTAAAGGGTAGACCTAAGAAACAGAACAGAAATGACTGAAGAGAGATGGGTTCTGGAAACCAATGGGATGAAGATCATTACCAAAAGCAACTGAAATGTTCAGGTCTATTGAGTTTAGCAATATGAAAGTCATTAGTGACTTCCTTGAGAGCAGTATCAGAGGAGTAGTGAGGGCAAAATCTAGATTGTGGAAAACTAAAATGAAAATGGAAAGTGAGGTATTACTGTAGGTATCTCTTTCAAGAAATTTAAGCAAAAAAGGATAGAGATTAGATTGGTATCTGAAAAATTTTGATGGGGTAGGGACTAGGATGGGAGAGACAAGCATGTTTATGGGCTGAGGAGGAAGAGTCAGAGGGAGAATGAAAATATACAGGCAAGAAAATGGGGAAGGGAATAACTAATGAAGGAAGGTCACAGAGGACTGAGATTGTGAGCACAAAGTAAGGTTTGGCCTTCAGCTGAAGGAAGGGAGCCCTGTTCTCTTGCATTGTTGAGAAAGTAGTAAGGATCATAGTAGATATAGATGATTTTATAGGTAGGGGGCCTGGAAAGTTGAAGAAGGGGATTGGATTCAGTGATCTGCAAGCCTCAACTTGAGTCTATTTCATGAGTCTTTTATCTGACCCAAAGAATTATTGAATCCATATGTATAATGAACTGTCACAAGATTGAGTTTTACCCTTTACCATGTGTGGTATAATATATGGACTTTACTGTCCAGTCCCTCTTTCTGAAAAAAATATACAGAAATTCAAATTTTAAAAATGTAAACATACTGAGTTTAAGGTGTCTATGGATCCTCTTAATGAAGTTGATCATCTAGACTAGTTTTCATTTTGTTGGAATTTCTCCTCAAGTGAAAATATCCATTATGTAACATTTTAATTAATATAGCTCTATTGCATAAAGAGAAAAGAGAAGCTCTCTATATGTGGATGATCATATACTTATAGAAGGATTTTTTTACTATAGATTAATACTGTTTTCTAGATAAGAAAGACTGAATATACTAATTGTACAAATGATCCTTTAGTCTCTTAGTTTTACATACTTCTATTTAGTTGAGGACCTGTTAGTGACTTTGTCTATGTAACCTATTTGCTCAAATGAAACTTCTACTATAGATTTTCTTACATTCTGACCTACTTGATAATCTAGTATCATATTCACTATCACAAAGAATTATTCTATATAGTATGTTAGCTGTAACTTGATGTAGTTCTTAAAGGGTTTTCTCAATTATGTTAATACTTGACCTTCTGCAGTGATCTGAAAAGCATTTCCACTTTCCAGAAAGAATACCTTTGTAATAGTGTTAAAGCTTCAGGATCTTAGAATGAATTATTGATCAGAGAAGACTTAACAGTGCCTGGCTCACAGTTTGTACTCAATAAATATCTGATGAGTGAAAGACTGAATGCATGCAATTTCATTTTTGTGAAAATTTACTACACTAAAAACTCTGTCTCTGGAAAGAAGTAGCACATGTTCTTTTTAGAGTATCTGAAACCATTGAATTATAACTCTATTAACAAACACTTTGAGTCCTAGGCACAAGACACTCACTGAAGTAAAGAGAACTTGTTTATGTCCTTTTACATTGGGTATGAGTTTTAATTTTTGATGATAACAAGTTTGGATCAGTGCTGGTTTGGGTAAGGTTCAGATTAATTATATAAAAGAGTACATTTAAAAAAATATATATCATAATCCTGTTACCTAGTTCTCTAGCAGAAGTGCTTTAGGCACTGATTTAATTTGGAAATGATCATTGGATTCGCCATTAGAATAGTTCGTGTATTGAGAGGCCACCTGGTAATGACAGGATGTCATTCTTACATGAAAGAACTTGAGGCAATAATTTGGAATGAAGAACCATCAGTGGGTCTCATCAGAGTTATCTGAAATATTTTGGTCAAAGTCAAGTTTACTGAGGGTCATAATTTTACTAAGAAGGAGATTGCCAGAGTACCTTCCAGGGTTGGAATAAAAACAAGTCATACACTGCTGTTTTAATTGAATTATATCCACCTTAGTTTTCTCCATAGTATGTTTTCTTCAGACAGAGCCTTGGATGATTGTCTTTTTTGTGTTGTGTTTTGGTTTGTTTTGTTCTGTTTTTTTGTTTTTGTTTTTACCTCATGGTGTTCCAGTTACATGTAAACAACCGCAAACGGTGACACTTTGTAAAATATCCCATTTCTATCCTTGAGTCTATGCATTCTCTGGCAAATGACTTAAGGAGCTTACAGAAACAAAATGATGAGACCCCTAGAAGTAGTACAGATGAGTTTGCTAGTAGTGTTTGCATAAAGTTTTAGTAGCCTCTTCTATTGGCCTTGGCTTATTCTTTTAAAAAGCTCTTACCTACAATTGTGTCTTCATTAGTTTAGCCTCTCTTGCAGCCAGGAAGATGACCTGGAGGAAATCTGACCTGTGGCAATCTGACTTACCTTCTTAGCTAACTGACTTAATTGGCTTATGTCTTAATTTTTGTTTATGAAACCAAAATATAAAGTATGTGATAAATGCATAAATACAGTATGATGCTTTTTCTTGGGTATGTACATTCCAAAAAGTGGCTATATTTCCAAATTAGGGTGGCTTGTGTACTAAAGCTTTAAGGGGAAATTTTAAATCTTAATCTCTTTGTTTCTTACATAAATGGCATCTTGCATCTTGTGGATGCTGAAATAGACCTCAGGATTTAGGACCATGATAAAGAATCTGAAATTTTCATTATTTCCTTACTCTGAATTCATATTGCCTCTGATTAAAAGGACAGTTTCTTTTAAAGCTTCAACTAAAAAAAAAAAAAAAGCTTCAACTAGAAGAAATGTGCATAAAATATATATACAAGTAGGTAGTATTGCAGAGATAGAGAGCTCAGTCTCAGGAATTAGGGTGACCTGGATTTGAATCCCATCTCTGACTAGTCCTATGACTCTCATATGTGGAGTGGTTACAGTAATACTACCTATTTCCTAGAGTCATTGTGAAGACTAAATTATTACCTGAGTATTTTATCTCTAATATGAACTAATACATGGCTGATAAATTTTCTAAAGGTGTATGAGTCCTATTACTTAAAATACTGGATGTATCAAAACAAACTATTTTTAAAATTGACATTTGGGATGCTAAGCCTGGCGTGAACATCCAATACAGAGACAGCAGATCTTAGCCTGCAGGCTGTGAGTGGGCCCTGACAAATGCAGCAGGAAGGGAAAACCTCCACGGGCTAGTCACTTAACTCCTGGGCCTCCGTTTCCTCATACCTGTTTTGAGGATTATGTAGATTGCTAATTAAGTCTCTTGTCTACTTCTGATACTTTGACGTTTTCTTGGGTATGATTAATCATGCGTACCTTTTTTTTTTAATTTGAGTATAGTTGACACACAATGTTACCTTCGTTTCAGATGTACAACATAGTGATTTGACAAGTCTTTGCCTTGTGCTGTGCTCACCATCTGTCACCATACAACACTGTTACAATATGATTAACTATATTCTTTACGCTGTACCTTTTAGTCCCATGATTTATTTCATAACTAGAAACCTATGATACTTTGACTTTAAAGCAAAAGAAAGAAATGAAAATAAAAGAACAAAGACCACAAAAAGTATGGAAGTAACCAAGAAGTCTTTCAGTAGGTGAATGGATAAATAAACTAGTACATTTAGACAATGGAATATTACTCCAAACTAAAAAAGAAATGAACTCTCAAGCCATAAAAAGACATGGAGAAACCTTGAATGCATATTACTAAATGAAAGAAGTAAATTCTGAAAAGGCTACATACTGCATGATTCCAACTCTATGACATTCTGGAAAAGGCAAAACTATGGATACAGTAAAGAGACCACTGGTTGCCCAGGGTTATAAGGGAGGGAGGGATGAATAGGCAGGGGCTTCTTAAGGCCGTGAAACTCTTCTGTATGACGGTAGAATGATGGATGTATATTATTATACATTTGCCGAAACTCATAGAATGTACACCACCAAGAAGAGTGAATCCTAACGTAAACTCTGACTCTTGGGTGCTAATGATCCAATGATCTGTTAGTGTGGATTCATGGATTTTAACAAATGTATCACTCTGGTGGAAGATGTTGATAATGGGGGATGCTGTGTGTATGTAGTTACAGGAGCTCTCTGTACCTCCTCCCCCCCCCCCCCCCCCGCAATTTTACTGTGAATCTAAAACTACTCTTTAAAAAAAGAGTCTATTAATTTAAAAAAAAAGAAGCGGCAGCAGCAGGATGGGAGGAAATAAAAGGCTGCTCACTGAGCCTGCCCTCATTGCCACTGCCTGTTGTATATACTCAGCCTTTGCACTCTCTGTGGTCCTCTCTTTCCTCCAGCCTCAGTCACATCCATGTGGATGGTTAAAGCAGTTTCTTTCCCTACAGTCAATTCCTAGAAACTGGGCCATAAAGGAGACCATCACGAAACAGATCGTTGTTGAAAGAATTACATTTCCTTATACAAACAATATTATAATGGAGAATTGCATTCCTGCCCAAAACTTGCCTTCAAATAAAAAAGTATGCTCCAAGTTCTCTTTAATGAGTGTGGGTATACACTAACAACATCGATCAGGATCCTGTATACCATGGGTGATTGGTCCATAAAAATACAGCTCTGGAAATAATCATGTTTTATAACCATTTTTGGATAATGTGTTCCTTTTAAACCTTGCTCAGATCCTTGTTACCCTTAGGATGCAGCCTGTCTGCCCCAGCTGTCTCATGCAGCTGCCCTTGTGGCCTGAGGGACAGGGCACTATGACTGGCTTACCAAAGGGTTGCAATAGTTGCGGAGCAGTTCCGTAAAGAAGGGGGCTTCATTTGTTCAGAGAACTAAGGAGAAGTACTGGGATTATCCAACCCCTCCCCCGCAAAAAAAATAAGTAAAGGAAGAAGAAAGAGACAGGAAAGGGAAAAGAAAGAATGCTGTATTTCCCAGTTCAAGGTTGTGAGACAGCTACCAGGATGTTTTACAAGACTTTCTCTTTTAATACAGAAAGGGAAAGTTAATTGTTCCATAACTGAACATTTAATATATAAAAATAATTTTGCTTTCCAAAAACTGTGAACATAGATGGCTTGCACTTTTATATTCCTTTGTTTCTGATAGTCTAGATCAAATGCTCCATAAAGTTTTTATCACCATGAGATCTGTAAAGCATATGTTCCACCAGAAAATCCTTCTAGTCACCAGCTCTCTGGTTTCCATAGAGGTGATGATGGAAACTTACTTATAATTCCAGACTAGCATTATGCTGCCAAGGATGTTTATAAGACGTTAAATTCTGATAAGGGGGATAATGTTTTATCATTCTTGATCCCTGAATAATACTGCATATTAATGGTTATGTAGCATTTGGCTTCAAAATTTCTTACTATATAAACTTTTATTTCATACTAGTATAAGTATTCTGCTACAAAAAAGGTAGAGATACTTGTCTTTTTTATAGGCTTAGAGAAGATCTGCTGTATCTCTCAAATGCTTCCTACCATTATTAGCATCTTTTTGTTCATCTACTGGGAAAAAAAAGAAAAGAAACAAGCCAAAAAAATCCATCAGCTTCTCTTATTCAGAATGCAAAATTTGAGTCAAACCCATTTTCATAGGAATGTTCTGTGTAATGGGGAGTTAACTATCTAAATCAGGGGTCAGCCAACTATGGTGTGCAGGTCAAATCTGTCCCACAATCTGTTTTTGTGAGACCTGTAGGCTAAGAATAGTTTTACATTTTTAAGTTTTTGAAGAAAAATCAAAAGTAGTAATAAAATACATGAAATTCTAATTTTAGCATCCGTAAAGTTTTATTAGCACACAGCTACACACATTCATTTTCATATTGCCTGTGGCTGCTTTCACACTAGAGGGACTCGAGTAGGGACAGGAGGGACTGTCTTCTAAAAAAAAAAGTCTGAAACATTTGCTGTCTGGCCCTTTCGAGAATAAATTCACTGGCCCCCGATCCAAATCATTTCATCTACCACTCTACCCACATGCTTATACACACTTTCCCTCCCCCCCCGCCCTCCCATCCCCCCTCTTTTCCCCTTCACACACAGACATCGTTTTGAATTTGGTAATTACAATTACAAAGACATCAAATCCTGAGCCTATAGTAATTCATAAGCGGAAACACGTTTTAATTTCCCTTTGACTTGTAGCTCTCTCCTCCCTGTCTGCTTTCCGTTTCCTTTGCAGCCTTTATAGAGAGTTTCTAAGGCCACGCCATTTTCCCAACATGTTTTGTTTTTAAGGTGGGGGTTAGATCTTGATACATTTTTTAACTTCCATGGAAAGTTCCCTGTTAGTATGTGGTCCCATTTTTAACCTATTTGCAGACACCCCCGATTATCTAAAATCACTTTCACATGGGGCTGAGGTTAAGCTTTATTTCTCTTGGCATGTCTCTGCCACAGCAGACACTTCCTCTTTGCCTTGAAAGGACAAAACGATGTTCAGCTGTCTGGGCTTAGGCCCAGTATTTGATTTATACATTATTTAATTTCCTCCTGAAAATTGGAAGCAGGGCTTTCAGGAATGGAAGTCAGTATTTTTCATTTGTTTAAGAACACTTTTAGGTCTAATATAATCATCAGTAGTAGATGTCAGCATGATTGGGGGTGACTTAAGGTAAAACAAATAAAACATGAATACAAAGGAAAATTATTTGACAGTAGAGAAGATCTGAAGTTTTTGAATAATCATTATTGTACGTGTTACTAAGGTTTTTTTGTGCTAATGTTTATTCAACAAACTTTTTTGAGCTACATTTTGGCGCACCTGTCCTTTACCCATTGAAGGAAAGACCTTTCAGCATTATGTTACAGTTGAAATTTCGGGGTGATTAGAAGTTCGAGGGGAACTTAATGTAACCATTCTAGTGATCTTACAGAGGATTTTTTATTTCTGTCTGAGCTGCTACTGCATTTTATCTCCACAATTAAGTTCATGCACGTGCCAGGATATATATGCCAGAGTAGTTTGAAATTCTTACAGCAGTGAACTCAGGAAATTAAAAATTAACTCTGGAAATAGCATTTCTTGTTCTACATCCCCTTTTGGGTAGTGTGTTCCTTTTTAAATTTTACTTAGGTTGTTGTCACAACCTGTCTCCTTTTTACTACCGAAGTTCTCAAAGAGTTTGGCACACCTAATGCCTCCACTTCCTCGCTTCTAAGTCATGTCTCAAACCCTGGCCATGGTCTCTACCTCCCTCTGCCACTGCTGAGCTGATTGCGCTGTTTCCTCATCTCCAATCCAGTAACCAGCTCTGAGTCCTTGGCCTCCTAGCCTTTCTGCCCATCTCCCAGAATTCATATCCCCTTCCCAAGACCTTCTTCTGATTTTCCTGGAGACTGTTTCAGTTTCCTCTAACTCTTCTTCTCTTGTACACATCCTCTCCTAGCATCAAGCTAAGCTAAAGTATTCCCAGAGTTCTTGTTTCTTGGACCTCTTCTCTCCCTAACTCTTCTCTCCCTAGCCATTTCCTTCTTATCCTTCCTTGGTGCCTGAAGTACTCAAAGAGAACTTAGAGATGGTCTGAACTTCTGTGAAAGAGGCCTGCTGAAGCTGGTGGATGTGACTGACAGACCCTACAGGCTTTGAGAGGCATTAGGAAAACAGCATAAATCCACTCAGTGTACTTTTAAAGAGTACCAGCACCCCATAGTCACTGAGATCTTCCCTGGTCAGGCATTCATCAGTCAGAAAGCCATTTGGGAGCCGCAGCTTTGCAGAGCTTAGTATTTGTGGTGTCCTCAGAGCTAGGAACAAGCCGTGCTTGCCCAGGAGTCAAGGATCCCTCTGCCGCGAGCCCCAGGATACTGTGCTCAGGGTAGTGATGGGGTCAACAAAGGGAAGGCCAAGGACAGACTGAATTCACACTTCGAATATTTTCAGGAATTATTTGCAACCACTCAGGAATATAAAATAGTATTCCAGCTGAGAGCTTTGTTTAACATTCCATTTAGCACTAATCTCTACTTAATCTCTACTATTTTGATTTGGTTACTAGGTATTTAGTGCAGCTCCATGTTGCAGAAGGCTGGCCAAGAGCACACTAGAAATCAATAGTAGTCATAGCTAGCTTTACTGAGTCTAGACGAGAACATGAGCACACAAGTTTAGTGGTTCTGAAGTTTGTAGGATAGTTGTTTTTTTAGCTCTTGGTAAGCCTTAATATTCTACCAAAGTTAAGTACGGCATCTACTCTAAGGCATAAAGGCCATATTTAGTCAAAGAATAAATTGTTAGGACTGAAGTCCTAACTTTAGTTAACATTGTCAAATATCAGACCTTATTTTTTTCATTTGTTCTCCTTCTTTTATCCTCATTCATTCATTCAACACAATTTATTGAGTATTATGTGCCTGGTACAGTTCTAGGCACTAGCATATGTTAGTGAACAAAATAAACAAAAGTCTGTACTCTTTGTGTGCTTCATTTTTGTGAGGGGAACAAACCAACAAAATAAGTTAAAATGCAATACATGGTTGTTTCAGTCAGAGGAACACACACCTTTTGATTGCAGGGTCATGATTGCAAGCCCTATGTTGGGTATAGAGGTTATTTAAATAACTAAAACTTTAAAAAATCATAAAAGAATTAATTTAAAAAGAAAATGCAGGGGCGCCTGGGTGGCTCAGTGGGTTGGGGCTTCTGCCTTCGGCTCAGGTCATGGTCCCGGGGTCCTGGGATCAAGCCCCGCATCGGGCTCTCTCCTCAGCGGGGAGCCTGCTCCCCCCCCCCCGCCTGCCTTTCTGCCTACTTGTGATCTCTCTCTCTCTCTGTCAAATAAATAAATAAAATCTTTAAAAAAATAAAGAAAGAAAGAAAATGCAGTATATGTGATGGCAGTAGCAAGATAGGGAGCAAAATAAAGCAAGAAAGGAAGAGAAGATTTACAAGGGAGGAGGCAGTAGTTGTCAATAAGGTGGCCAGGAAAAACCTCCCTGAAAAGGTGACAAGACCCAAGGCAAGTTAGTTATCCAAGGAAAGGTCATTTCAGAAGAAGAAACAGGTGCCAGTGGTTTGAATAAGACTGAGCTTTTTATACTTAAGAACAGTGAAGAAGCCAGTGTCATTGGAATGAAGAATGTGGGGGTGTTCCAGTGTTCAAATGAAAAGAAAGTGGGAGGGTGTGATTGGTATCAAATGCTGCTGATGGATCAAGTATATTGAGAATTGAGGACTGATCACTAGATTATGATCTTAACAGAGCAATTCACCAGAGGACCACAAGTCTTGTTTCAGTTTTGAGTGAGAACTGGGATGAGAGGAACTAGAGAACAGCAAATAAAGACAGCTCTTCCAGGGACTTTTGCTGGTGGTGGATTGAAACAGGTATGGAGACAAGGGAGGGATTATGCTTTTAAGATGAGTAATTGCAACATATTTTTATGCTGGTGGGAAAAGTTGATTGTATGTGGAGAAAACAATTACAGCAGCAATCTTGACTTAGGAAAAAGAGAATGAAGTCCAGTACTGATCTTAACAACCAAAATAGTTCATCCATTGAAACAAGAAGGAAAGGTAAGTGCGCAAGTACAAATAAATGGAATAGGGCAGATTGAGTGGCAGTAGCATATTGAATGTTCTTGTCTGCCATGTAAACAAAGTTTATTTCCAGTGTTTGAGTAAAATCTACAGTATGCCTGTCATGTGTTCATTTACTCACTATCTCTAGATCTATCTCCATATTTCGCCAGCTTGTAAATGATTCATACATGTTTTCTTTTATTGAGCAAAAACCTGTCTCCTACAGCTTTGGTCCTATTTCTGCTTCCTGGAGCCTCATGAGAGTGACAGTGCCAGTCCTTCTCCATGAGTCTTTCAAGTACTGGAGGGTTGACCTGATTTCTCACTGCTGACCTCATTTGTTCTGGCCACCACACCTACCCCTCAGCATTTCTGTTGGCATATGCTGTGAGCCCCCTCACACATCTGATCACAAGCTCTCCCGACAGGGGCCAGGCTTATCTCGTTGGTTTTCATTTGTTAATCAGGACTCATTTGTCCTGGCCTTTGGGGCCTTTTTTCTCCTATGTTTGTTTTTTCCCCACATATCCAGTGTTACTAACAAATATTTATACCTAACCAGCATGCTGGCAAGGTTTTTATCTAATGCATTTATCCTACAGACAAAGCATAGCTATTAAAGAATCACCTCCAATCCAACTTTTATCCACCAGTTAGTCCCTTGTGATAGGATTGTCAATTCTCAGTTTTCACATGACTCCAGGTAAATCAATATCTAATCCAGAAGATTTAGGCAGATCAAGTGGTATGGGGCAAAGAATAAAGGATATATTAGCAATGGGTTTAAGCCTCGGTGGCTGGGAGAATGGTATATCCCTGAAAATAAGTTCATGGGGCAGGCAGTTTGCAGATCAAGATGACACATTTGATGTTAAATATTTCGGGTTGTAGGTGCCTGGACAGAGGCATGACTTGAAGATGAATATTTCAAAGACATTTGCATAGGAGTGATGTTTGAAGAGAGGAGAGTAGATTCATTTTTCAAGAGGTGATAGGTAAAAGACTAGAAACCAGAGGCCAAGTATAACGGATCTGTATTAGAAATGTCTACGGCACATAAACATGTGATCTTCTGAGAATTAGGAGCTACTCCTAGCATATTACCACGTATGTGAAAAATAGATATAGGAGAATCACACTGGTTTGAATCAGGATAAAGAAGGGTCCTGATTTTCCTGTTTTCACTTCCCTAAGCCCAAGCATGCTGCTGTGTCTGAGTTCACCTTAATTCCACTACTGTACTCATTACCACTAGGACAACCATTATAACAGAGTGCTTGTGGCAGTAGTGATCACCAGGACGCAGTGACAGAGTGTGAGCTTCAATAGCCAGATTTCAGAGAAAAGCCAGATGAGTTCTGTAATGTAAAGCCTCTTGCCTATGTGGAGAGGTTGATTGGTGACTGGAGCTGGTAGAGGCTGGAGGCCTTCACAGGCTGTTTGGAGCTGAGAGAAGTGGAAAATTGGAAGAACAAAGGCAAAAAGAAGGGGGGGGGGACAGAAAATGTGATTTTTAAGACTCACCTTTTCTAAAATTTTGAATGAGCAGTGGTTAAACAAGATTCTATAATCATATCCATGCTACAGTGAATAGGAGCATCTTACCGGTTCTTTGCTTTTTATTTTTGTACTAGCTGAGCATTTTAGACTTTGACCAACATATAAATGAATCTTAAAAGGGAACAAAAGACTGGAAACAACTCAAATGTACAGTATTTGGGACCTGATTGAATAAACTGTGCAGTTGTAAACAAAATAAGAAATAGCTCTCTATGTAGCTTTAAAGTGATTTCTAGGATAAAGTTGTTAAGTAAAGAAAGGCAAGGCAGAGAGAAGTGTGAATAGTATGCTAAAAGAATTGTAAGAGGGGGAAGGAAAGCTTCCCTTTGTAAATATATCCCAACCAATAAATGGAGAAGGAATAACAAATAGCACCATTTTGCTGTATTTAATAAAGAACTTAGACATTCATAAGTGACTATTAAACCATAAAAGATTACTAGACGCTATGTATTCCAACATCATATATGAAGTATTTGTTCCCAAAATATCCAACCACTCAAGCCTCTAGATCTTATTGTGAGCTTACAGAAAATACAGGAGACAGAGGAATGTGTTAAATCACACACAGAGATGCTGTCAAGAAAATAAAGAATGTGAGAAACTGTATAGGACATATAATCTAGTTTATTCAACATAAATTGTAAGGAAGAGAGGGAGAGAATTTTTTAGACATGAGATACAGTAACTAATACAAAGTGTAGGTCTTATTTTGATCCCAATCTAAACAAAATAGCATGGAATACATTTATGAGTAATTGGCAAAATTTTAATACTGACTAAATATTGATAATATGAAAGAATTGCTATTTTTAATGTGAAATAATGATGTGGTTATGCTTTTAAAAAATTTTCTTAAAAAAAAAAAAATTCCTTTTTCCCAGGGGCACCTGGGCGGCTCAGTTAAACGTCTGCCTTCAGATCAGGTCATGATCCCAGGATCCTGGGATTGAGCCCCACGTCAGGCTTTCTGCTCAGTGGGGAGCCTGCTTCTCCTTCTCCCTCTCCCTCTGCGGCTTGCCTGTTTGTGCTCTCTCTCTGTCAAATAAATAAATAAAATCTTTTTAAAAATTCCTTTAGGTATATGCTGAAATATTTATGGATTGAATGTTATGATTCTGGGATTTGCTTCAAAAAGCTAGTGCTGTGTTGGGGTGAAGATTAGAGTGAAGATGAAAGAAGATCAGGCATGGGTTGCTCATTGCTAAAGCTAAGTATCAGGCAAATGAGAGTTCACTGTACATTATTCTCTCTGCTGTGGTGTATGTTTGAATTTTCTGTAGTTTAAAAAGAAAATAAAGTGGGGAATTATTGTCTCCCTAAATGGTTGCTAAGGATTTTAGTCTCCTCTATCTCCCCTTTCTCCTCTATTCTCAGGGGCAAGAATTGGGCAAGTTTACAAAGCAGGGTGGCGCTGTAGTGAAAGACACTTGCAAGCATCTTTCGGCCTCTTAGCTGGTAGAATGAAGTCAGTCCTCCAAGCTTCGAATGCTGTCTGTTTCATTCCCCTTGCTCCGTTGGCCTTGTCAGCACGCATTTCCAGTTACATGCTTTTCCAGTTACAATTGAATTTAGGGACTGTCTCCAAATGAAATTTCCATAAACTTCCAAACTAAACAGCTCCAGACTTGAGGCTTGTATCTATTAGCTATTTATGACCCCTCCCCCACAAAAAAGTTGAGTTTTTGTTTGTTTTCTTTTCTGATTTTCACTGTGACTTCTCAGTTGCTAAGAAAGAGAATGGATTTAACATATAGATAGCATTGACCATAACCCATGTTGAAATCATCATTCAAAAGAACAGCTTTAATTTTTCCTATAGATTCCATGATCATTTCCAAAGAAATTAACTGGTGGCCCCTAAGGCTTTTCAACTTTATCATATTTTGGATAATATCTGTGGCCTGGAAATCAGTTGTATAGCTCAGAATGTTATCTGGACCCCTGATGAGCAGCGTGGTCTAAGAAAATGGCAGCTGGGAGCAAGGGAGACAGTTGCACCACTGGGCATGAGTTCCAGAGTGGCACCTTCTCAACAGAACGGTTAGAGATAATACAATCTACAAGTTGCCAAGACAGCATTTGAGAGGAAGCGATATATAAGCCACATAAACTGACTTACATGTAGAGGAATATAAAAGCCACTTTTTGCATTCTCTCTCTCATTCCCTCCACCCACCAACATAAGCCTGCCTTATATTACCTGTACTTCCAGCCCCCAAGAATCTTCACTTCCTGCCCCCCAAAAACTACAGAGTTGCTCAGTCATCCCAGTGTGACCACACACACACACACACACACACACACACACACACACACAGTTGATCTGGGTACAGAGGAATGATCTCCCTCAATTTGACCCCATCTCCATACCCTCTTCCCCAGTCACAGTGATTGGACCAGGCTACTCAGGCTTCTTTCCACAGTTTTCATAACCGGCACTAAGAAAATGAGGACTTTGTGGTAGCTGAAGCTATAAGATATAAAACATTTTTGCCATGTTTTCTTCCATGTGGGAAAAACCACTCTGTACTTAAGGAGGACTAAAACTCAACCCAACCAAGTACAGAGAGAAGCCAAGATCAAAATTAGGGAGAGAGAGTCCTGATAACATCCCAGTCTCTGGTTCCAGTTGGTCGGCTGAGCCCAGCCTCACTCTTGTCCTTAGGTTCTGTTAGATTCAATAATATCCTTATAATAAATACCTCCTTTTGATTCAAATTATGTTTCTGTCCCTAGCAGTTTAGTCCTAATATACAGCAGATGTCACAGCTGATTACACATATTTGCAGACATAAGAGAAGCTGAGGCAGAATTCAGTCCACCTTGCTCAGAGGCATTCACAAATGTAGTGTGAAAACTACTCATGAGTCTCCTTTGATTAAAGTTAGCCTGGTTGCATTTGTTATGGCAATTAAAGAATACATGGCTTGAAAGTCTTTCAAGACTCGGGTTTCTTCTTAAAGAAAATAAATGAAAAGTGTTCATTAAAAGATTGATATAAAAATTTAATAATTCTGAGGTTAACCTAAAACTTAGCCTAATCTTCCATGGGAACATTTGTGTATGCGTGTGTGGGTTTTAAATTCCACAAATATTACTGAAATGAGCAGTCGGCAGAAAGATGTTTTAAAATATTTTGTTTCAGCATGTAAAATCTCGTTTTATTACAGAAATCTTTTGTTAAAGGCACAGCTATGCTGGGTTGCTGCCAGAGTGATGGGATTTTAAAAGCTCAGTTTATTTTTAAAAGATTTACAAATGCTGGGCTTCAGAACTACTGATGGTAAAATGTACATCACACTTTTTAAAGACTATCTACTTATTTGTTTATTTATTTATTTTAAAGAGACAGCACAAGAGGGGGAGCGGGAATAGGGACAAGCAGACTGAGCACAGAACCCCATGCAGGGTCCGATCCCACAACCCTGAGATCACAACTAAGCTAAAATCAGGAGTCCGCTGCTCAACCCACAGAGCCACCTATGTGCCCCTTTAGTTCTTAAACTTACATCACATCTTGTGAACTTACATTGCATCTGCAAATGAGTGTGCGCATGCATGCATGCTTGTGTGTGTATGTGCACATACACAGTTGTCTGCATTCCTATGTATATGTGTATATGTTGATGTAGAGAACAGAGTAGGATGGGGGAGAGAATAGGACAGACCTGTAAAATAATCCAGCATTTCCCTTGGCTTGCATACTCTGGTGTAAATATGGAATGAGTACAATAGACATCTTGAACACACTTAGGAAAGATAGTATGGGTTTATTTCCAGTTAGATACCACTGTGCCAAAATGGAAGTGCTCCATTACCAGGTGTACCCTATCTAAAGTCTAGCGATCAGATCTGCAAATGAAAAAGTACACCCGTAAGAGGAAAGTCTTGATACTTGCTTCAATTTTCTCTACTTTACAACATTATAGAGTGCTTTTATGTCCATATTTATCATTTATAATAGACGATACATTAAGATTGCAAAATCATTTCCATTGTATTATAATTCCCTTGTGTTCAGTTGATTCATCTCTATGGAAAAAAAAATTCCATCATTAGAAATGTCTACTAGTTTTTTCCCAATGATACATTTTTTGATGATTAGAAATCTGAGGAAAGCTCACCTAATATAAAATGAGGTAGAAGTGTAGATACAGTCTTGAAATACTCATACTCAGATTCACTCAATTTTATGTCTTTAGGTTTTAAAAACTAGATGAATAACCTGTGCTTTAAAAAAACCTCATTAGCTCTAAACATGTACCAACTGCTGCATTTCTCATAACCAAACCAGTCCCACTAAGGTATAATTTAAGGCACCATTTTAATTAATTTTTTTTTTTGAAACATGATTTCTTAACTATCAATAAGTAGTTTCATCTACACCTTTTCCCACAACCGTTTCCATGTCTGTTGATTGCTCTGAGGGCTTTCTCATAGTTTTTAGTTTGGTCTTTACAAGTAGATATTTTTCAGTCTTTCTTTAGGAGGCTTTCTGGCTTTTTCATTGCTGAACTTGACAGAAGCCTTATTCTGTCATAAGCATTTTTGCAAAGGAGTTTGGTTAACAGTAGTTAAGAAGGAATGCTTAGGTTTCATAATCCATTACGTAATGGACTTAATGGTCAGAAGAGAGAAACATATGAGTGTTTTGGTTAAAGCCTTCATAAACCAGATTATCTTTATTTCCCACCTTGACTTGGATTATGAGTAACTAATGAAAGTGATTGTGCTATGTGGCTTTTACAAGTATTTGTAACTTCTTCTAAGTTATATCACATATATATATATATATATTTTTTTAAGAGCTGTATCTTACTACTGGCTTTCAAATCAGTAAAATCATTTTTTTTTCTTTTTACTGGACATGCCGTAAATAGAGTTCAAAGTGTGTCTCACTCCTTACAAGACAATAGGCCATATAATTTTGCAGATAAAAAAACAAATCCATCAGTTTCTAAATACCCAATGTATAATGTTATTACCAAATATCAAAACCTACATTAGGTATTGAAATCTGAAAATTCATTTATGGGTTAACTAAAATTACACATAGTTAATATTTGTCACTTATAAATTCTAATCTTATCTTGGGTACTTGGCTTTTCATTCCTTAACTAGCATTCTTAAGTTTGCAGTCTTAGTGTATTACCTTAGCTTTTTTTAAATAAGCAAAATAAGATATTGGTCTTTAGGTTTTTTTAAATAAGCAAAATAAGATATTGGTCTTCATGGCACTAAAGACCTAAGAAAGTTATACCTAGGGACAGCTGTTGAATGTTTATACGGTACAAGAGGAAGATCTAAAAAAGCAAAAACTACTTTCCCTTTACAGTGATTAACTCAATATTGCAACTCCTGTACTCCTCAACTGTGATAATTCTAGCCAAATACATTCTAGAAAGAGGAAGATAGATATTACTATGAAGCATTCATAGGATTTAGGAAGGTATGAAATATAGAACAGTGGTTCTTAAGACTTTTGGGGTAATGGTTTCTTTTTAGAATATGATGAACACTTTGAACCATCTCTCTAGAAAAAAAATTTGTGTATAAGTTTTCATAGTTTCAGTATATCCTTAGACCCATTTGGGTATCTAAGGACTCTAGGTTAAAAATCTTTGTTATATGGCCAATAAATGCACAAAAGTGATATTTTGTATAAAATGTGATATCCATAAAATAAGTACAAGATAAGTAATTGTATTGTCTTTTCACTCCCTGTCATGTGCTGGTGGTATACTTAGTGTTTGCTCACCAGGACCTATCTTCAGATGCCCCTCAGTTAGCTACAAATTGTCAAGTCTTTTTTTTTTTTTTTTTTTCTGTTTAACACAGATAGCCATTAACACGATACCATACTTTTTAAAATGACTTTAGAGATGCCATGAAGACTGCTGATCAGTCGGACCAGCATGCAGCTGCTCAGAAATGGAAAAAAAGAAAGGAGTTTATTAGAGATTAACTCTGTATAGCATGACTAAATGGGCGAAGGTGGTCAAAAGTTACAAACTTCCAGTTAAGAAATAAGTATTTCCTGGAGAGGTAATGTATAGTATAGTGACCATAGTTCATAATAGTGTATTATGTATTTGAAAGTAACTAAGAGGGTACATCTTAAAAGTCCTCATCACACACAAAAAAGTGCAGTGATGATAGGTGTTATACTGTAGTGATCATTCACAATAATACATGTACTGAATCATGTTATATACCTGAAACTAATATAATGTCATATGTCAATTATAGTTCAAAAATAAAAAATAAAAAGGACTGGCTATAAATGGGGAAAAGGTTCTAACTCCCAAATACTCCACTTTGTGAAAGTTCAAAGATCACAAATTAGAATGCAAAGAAGGCTACCCAGGGCATCTCTGAGGCTACAGAGTTTCCAAGGAGACATTTTATGTTTGTGTTGGGGGTGGGTGGGAGCAAGATGTGAGGAAACACAGGGTGTGGTTTAACACACTACCTAAACCCTCCACCCACTCACCTTGACCCCAGCCACTATCTCCCTATCTCCCACAACACTGGCATGAAGAATCAAACCCTCCAGACTTAAAGGGGAGTCCTACAGCAGGCTGACCTTTGCTGGGTCTCATCTCCCAAGAACATGCCCTGCCCTGCTTTTTCTCTCCTCTTTGCCTGGGGCCAACCTCAAGCTCCCCCCCCATCCTGGATGCTTTTACCCAAAGTCTTGTGCCTCTTCTAGCTTTCTGGCCATAGCCTGGTTATCAGCCTTAAGATTCACAAATATACACCTCAACTAGGATGACCCATTGTTCTCAAGACATTTTTACTTTTTTAGTCCATAGTAGATAATTATCTTGGCTGCAGTTGTCAACAGCAGGATGTGTGTGTGTGTGTGTGTGTGTGTGTGTGTGTGTGTGTGTGTTTTAAGGCAAAAATTAATTTATATCACTGTTCAGAGATGACCTCAGTGGGAGACCTTTTTTGCAGATTCCCAAAGGTCAAGAGACATGTTAACTTGGTATGTTTGAGGAGTAGAGCGTAGCAAAGACTAAAGAGCCTCCATGGGAATTCCAGTCTAGTGAGGGAGATAGACATTTACCACAAATAACTTTATATCCCTGGTGACAATTGTAACATGATAGAATAGTTCAAGTTGCTACCAGACCATAAAACAAGTGATCCTAAAGCAATCAGGCCTTGGGAGTTAAGTGAAATTGCCTCCAGGAATGCCTCCCAATGGAAACATTTACACTGAACCTTGAAGAGTAAATAGATTAGCCAGTAGTCTGTACATCTTGTTCCATGAAAGCATTTTGTTTTCTTCACCACTATATTCCCCTGGGTACCTTGTTTCTGGGACCTTGTAGGTGGTCAATAAAGACTTCTTGGATAAAAGAATGAATAGAGGTTCAACCATCTATTTGCCCTCTCACCCCTCTCCTTCCCTGCCATGTGGTTCCTGCTTTCTCCATTCCTATAACACTTGGTATGTTTTCTTCAAAACTAAAAATACCCTTTTTGATCTTGTATGGTTCAATTAATGTTAGAAACATTTAAAATTCCCCTAAGTGCAGATGGTTGTAGAAACAATAAGAATGAAAACTCCACATCTTTCCTGCCCCAAGGCTCTGTGGAATGATGGATTCCTTTGTAAATTTTTAAAAAGTAAGAACTAGTGTGGCCTCCATGCAGAAGAAGGTTGCTCACTTGCTGTACATATACTTCAGCTATATGTGTTAGAGACCTCAGAATAACTTGAAATCAGTAAAATTCAGCAACCAAGGGCTTTTCCCACCTTCTTTGATGTCATTGTGCTTTCATGTGTTTTTACAGAAATTCTTACTTTCTTTTGACTCAGTGGCATTCTGTGTGGCATTCTAAATAGTATGACCCTAACATAATCCCAGATGGATGGATTATGCTAGGGTTTATTCTGCAGACAATTCAAGGGACTTTAACCCAAGGGCAACAGTTAGGTAGTTTCCTTAAATCTGGAATTTGCCCCCCTAAGACCCTCACTTCCACCTCAGCACGTTGTGGTTAGGTGTCATTCTAAAGTACCCCAAAGAAGCGCCACTGGCTTCCCCTCTGAATTCCCGCCCTGTTTTGCGCTCCGGAGCTGCTTTCTTGGCAGTTTGGGGCGGCCCTGGCCGTGCGTGCCCGCCGGTGACAGTCTGACTTCCATCTGCTGCTCCGCGGCCAGGAGCCTGCTGCGCTCCCTTCAGTCCCATCTTTCATGCCCGGGCCATTCAGCCACCTTTCAGCACGTCTCAATGGGCCGGGGAGAATGGGCCCTCGGCGTCCACGGGAGCACATAATCTCCCAGGTAGCCTCCTCCTTGAAGCACCTCCAGTGCACGCTGTTCGCAAACAGCAGGACACCACTCTCTACTGGGCTCCTAATCCCTCAGACACACAGGGGAAGGAGGTCGCGGGGCTGTGAAAGAGAAAAGAAAGGCGAGGGGGCGGGCGGGCGGGAGCGCACACAATGTCCGCCCGCGGCCGCCGGCGGCTGCGCCACAATCAGCGCCAGCTGCAGCCCAATTAAGCTCAACAGGTCACAGGTGTTCCAGACAGAAGATGCTTTTCACAAAAACCACTTTCTTGAAAATACCTAAGACTTTTTAAAGCACTGCAGCCCATTTCTTTTGGTAGATTCTTTAAAGCTATTTAGTACACTTGAAATACAAAGAAGCTGAAAAGCACATTTAGGCCTCACTGGAAGGCGCGCTTTCTTCTTGCCCAACAGCAGGAGCGGCCGCGGCCCGCCCGCCGCGGGGCCGGGGAAGCTCGGCTCTGCCTCCGCGTGGATTCCGTGCAGCTGCCGGGGCCGGCTGCGGCTTCTCTCCTCCCCGGCCCCCTCTCTAACGACGCTCTCTGCCCGCGCGGAGGATTGCCGCTGGGCCCTGTCCTTGTCCTCGACATGACAGATCCCGGGGCGGCAGTGGCGGTTGCGCCAAGAGCGTTGAAGCAGCTCTGCCAGGACCCCGGGGAACTAGGTGTTCGCATTCAGCCACCCAGAGCCACGTTTCTCGTCCAGGGAGGTCACCCCGTGCAGACGCCTTCTCCTCTAGCACATTTAAAATCGCCCACTTCTTTTTCTCCTCAGATCTGAGCGCCTTCTTTGCCTGCAGAGTGGGGTGACGGGAACCCAGCAGAACTTCAGCTGTGGGCTAAGCTGCCTTCGGGACTTTGTGACCCTCCCGCCTTCCTTTGGAGGACACAGATAACCTCTGCGAGGCACTTGGGAACTTCGTGACGGCAGTTCTGTTAGAATGTCAGCCTGCCTGTGGGAAGTGAGCAGTTTTTAGCTCCCTGATTAGGCCTCCTTGGGGCAGCGTGCTTTTTTCCCAGCCTTATAGCTGCTCGTGGATTTGTGTTGCTGATGTCCTTCCCATAATCTGCTTACAGTCAACGGAAAAGGAGGGCGCATACTACCTACCCAGGCCTTATCTGGAAATGGAAGCAACTGTACTTAAATCAATAGTGGGGTTCCTAGTCTTTCAGCGCCCCAGGAAAGAAGATGGTGCTACTGCCAAACTGGAAAGAGCAAGGGCAGGGTTATAGCACGGGTCCATGAATACCGGAAGTAGCATCCAACTCTTCAGGTTTTCCTCCCTACCGATTAGGTTTTGGTAAAGTCTTTGCCTTGACTGTTTATCACATCAATTTTTTTTTTTTTTTAATTACTACTGCCTGCTTAGAAACCATGTGGGTTTTAATTTTCGCAATACACCCGTTTCTCTTTTGCTAAGCTGAGCCACCTGTTCAAACTCTTCTTGTCTCGTGGTGGATTGGGGGAAAGAACCGTAGGCTATGTATAAGACGTTTCATTTTTTTTTTTTTTTCCCCACAGTGAAGTAAGACATTGTTCTTATTCTTCATGGCATTCAGAATTCTGCACAATTGCCTCTTTTGCCCTTTTGCATTTAAAAGTGAGGTAATTAGATTTCCCAAGGTTCAATGGTCAAGAGCCTTCTCATCCTGGGAAGTTGCTTCCCCACACCCCTCCCAAGTGGAGTTGTCTCACGTAATCCAGTTATTGCTGTATTGTTGTTCTAAAGGCACTGCTTTTTTCAGAGGGCAAGCATAGCATGAAAATTCATACTTATATGTCCTCTTTCCTCTCTGAGGTACTTTTTGCCTGTATTTGAAAACGATGACTATTTTCCCCAGTGACTTTGTTTTGAAGATTTCTGAACATTTTCATGAAAAATCTTTTCCTTTCCTACCTCTTAGGAACTCAGTTCAAATATGCCTAAATCTTTCATATAGAGAGTTCCTGCTTATTTTATGTTGTTTTTCAGATATCTGATAGCTCTATTATTATTACAGAATCCCTGGGAAGGGAATTTGTGACATGCTGGCACCAAGTAAATGGGTGTCGTGGCCACCGCAACAACAATGTGTCTTAGTTTAGCTTTGACAGTGAAATCTTGGGCCCACTCTGCTTGTTTTTTGTCTCATTTTCTCATTTTCCCAGCTGGCACTTTTGCAGCAAGGCATATATAGATCTTAAAAGGCTGGGTATTTGTTTTTTAATCAAAACTGAAAAAGAACACAGACAACAGACACCCAGTTTTACAGAGCCAGCCAAAACAGTTACAGCCTAATGGCGAAAGCAACTTTGCTGGTAGTTGGCTAATAATTCATTTAAATGATCTAGTCTGCAGCCGATGGAGGAAGAAGAGGACATGGTGAAGGGATTAGGGGAAAGCTTCCAAAATCCTTTTTGCCAAAAATGTTAAGGTGTTCTAGTGCCAAGAGTTTTCTTTCTAAACGGGTTGGTTTAACACTCCAGACAGTCTGTGATTCAAATTCATCTATTCTACACATCTTCTCGTGAGATTCTTCTATAGCCTCATGGGAGAAATTCACCAGAATTCCCCCATCACTGACCAGTCCCAGACCACGTGTGGTTTTGAATGTGATGCCAGCAGAATGATGAATTGTGTGGGCCCTGAACACACTGTAGTGAGATATATGCAGACATGCATGCACTTACCTCACTATGTTGTCTCGCAAACTTTAGAGATAGAGAAACATCCTACTTTAAATTGAAAGCCCTTCTTAGTTTCTATAGCCATCAGTCCAAAACAGAGAGAGAGAGAGGTAATTTATCTAAAATGCCATCACCCTTACAAAGCTTAATACAGAAAAGAAAACCCCTCAGCAGTTCATTGATGCCACATTATTTTCATCAAATGGGACAACAGACCACCATTTGTACAATTTTTTTGTCCCAAAGCTTCCATTTCAGTCCTCTAACCCTATATGTATTACTGCATTCTTAGTAAATGTTCAAGGTTATTTCTCAATGACAATGTACCTTTCCCCTTGACAACCCAACAGATGAGTTCCTGTCCCCATGTAACAAATTTTGATACCCAAGAAAGCATCCCTCAAAATAACCCAGGCATACTTGTATTCTTGGCAAAAGTTCTAATTTATATTACTTCTAAAGCCAGAACTCGATTCAAAGTAGTATGCCAAACTGAAACATTGCTTCGGATAACATATAACGGTGTTAAACAATTTTTGTTTCTGATGTTACCATTCCAGAGACTTCAGTATAACTGACAAAGTATAGGCTATGTGAAATGTAAGTAAAAATATTATAGGATATGTGCCAAATATGAAAAAGATGCATATAATGTGTACTTTGTAGAAACTTGTTTATAGTTAAGGAAATGTTCGGTTTGATTCAACAAATACGCATTGACCATTTGCGTCTCCAGAGCAAAAGCGTGTGCTGTGGCTGCCGCCCTTTGATCCCGTTAAACAGACTGGTCCTTCTCCAGGCTCTTTTTTCCTCTTTTCTCTATTCTGCAATAGGAGAGAGCAAAAGATTAAAAAAAAAAAAAAAAAAAAAAAGGATATGTGAGAGGCAAAAGCCATTCTGTGTCCTGGTTGAATTGTTCGGTGTGGGTTAACATCTCCCAGAGTGTGTGCTGAAGATCATCAATAACTTGAAAGATAGCCACAAACAGGTTGTTCTGCCAAAACCAGGGCAAAGGGAGACTTCTGTGGGAAACCGTGGGTTAAAGAAAATTAAGCAGATTACTACTGCCAGCCTTCACAAAAATCTTTCAAATTCTACTGTGCAGTGTGGGAAACAGAGTCTATGCATTGTTACCTAAAACTTATTTGATCATGAAATACTTCTTCCTCTGAAAAGACACTCATCTGTCAAGGGGAATGCTGGCATGGGCCCTGAGAGCAGGTAGCAAAGCGACACTTCTCCTGAGAAGTATGAGTGACACCAGAGCAAATAGAAACCAGCCTTCATGAAATGAGCCTCTTAAGAGTACTTCCATTTTCAGGCATACCTTTTTATTTGGGTTAGGAGAGAAGAACCAGTAATCCATTTAATGATTTTCCCTTTGGAATTTCTAAGAAGCCCTTTCATGGGGAGAAAATAAAAACAAAGGAAGCTTTAGGAATTATTCTCTGTCAGCTGCTTATGCATCAGCTGCTTGTGAATTGGGTGTAGAGCTTTAGAGAGGACTGTCATTGACTAGCCTTCACTGTTATTATGGCCCACATGACTTCTGAAAACTGTCATTTTATTTTTAGTGACATTTTGATGACAGAACTACTCTTCTCTCTTTCTTTTTTTAATTCTCCATTTGGCTACACAATCTCTGGTCTCTTTCGCCACCACCGTGCTGTTTCTTTGCCCACTTTATTCCTCCTGCTCAGAATGCCCTTTTCTGTTCTATATGCGTATCTAAATTCTGTCCTTCCCACTTCGGTTTATGGAGCAGTAATTTCTCTCTTCTTTCCATACCAAAGCATTTTTCCTATAGCCTTGCTTAACAGTACCTCTAATACCATGCCAGATGGGGCAGTTAATTGACCTTGGTCCCCTGCTGGTGGGGGAGCACCAGAAGACAGCTAGCCATGTCATAGACATCTCTGGATCCTCTGCCTGGCCTCATCTAGTGGTTGTACAGAGTTAGCTATCCAGTGGGTGTTGATTGATGAGCGACGAGGTAATTATTTGTAGTGTCCTACTTCCTCTTGGTTACTGGTTGTATATTGCTAAAGGAAATATGATAGGAAAATAGAAGTGGCAGAAAGTTCTTCAGGGCATCCCTTATAAATGTTATGAAACAGGAAAACCTTTTTTGAAGCAAGTGTTCAATTCAGACTGTCCTCCAGTTGCTCTGGAAGGGCGGATGACTGTGGCCCTTCTGTACAGAGGAAGACACCTTCCTATGAGGTGCTTGAAAGTACCAGTATCCAGCTGCTCTGTTTCCTTGGCCATTGTCTCTCGAAGGCTCCCAGAGTCATCTCTATTGAATTCAAACATTTCTCAGTGTTCTTGTCAAAACTCTGTCCAAGTTTTCTATACCTCACAATTTTGTAGTTCTCCAAATTGGATGGAATTGTTAATTAAGGGTCAGGCCAGTAAATACTAAATATAGTAGGACAATTACTCTTGAATGTTAACATATGTTGAGGCTGTAAATTACAAACATCCTGCTTTCAGGTGGCTGTTACTGCTCTGACCACATCTCACCACCAGTGTCCCTTCAGTCACAGTTCTGAAAGCGACCAAAGAAAGGCAAAAAGCAAGTTAGAAATTGGGAAAATCTATACACAGAGATACAACGGAAAGAAAGTTGATCTTCAGAGAGGATTTGCTCAGGGTTGCTGACCCCAAGGACAGCCTTCAGGGCATCAGTGACCCGTCACTTCCCACTACCTACATTTCCCTACCCTGCCTTGTTAGGCCACCTGAGATTCTAGTGATTAGAGGAGTATAACCATTCCTTTTTTTGTCCCAAAGCTTCCATTTCAGTCCTCTAACCCTATATGTATTACTGCATTCTTAGTAAATGTTCAAGGTTATTTTGATACCCAAGGAAGTATCATTTGATACCCAAGGAACTATGATTACTGTGTACTGAAAAAGGAAGCCTGCTAGACCAGCAGTTCACTTTCTCAGCTGTACCAGCAGCAGGAGCTACTCACTATGTGGCCATGTAACCAGATTCTGGGAACTTGGAGAGGGTCGAGGCAGCCTTGCAGTCACCTCTCTTTTCCTCAGCCCAGACTCCCCACAGCCCACCCCACCACCTTACACATGCTTATCTGGCCACTCCATTGCCATCCTTCCATCAGATGGTGCACACTATTAGGGACATCACTGCCTTGTATAAAACCTGGTGGGGGGGGGGGCAGTGTTCACATAGCAATAGATTAATACAGTCCTTAGTAATTGTCTAGCACATGTGGTAGGGACATGTGGTAGGGACTCAGTAAAATTCTGGAGCCATCGTGTGCTGGGTCCGGTATTCTCTGAGATAAGTCTCAGTTATGAAGTGTGCAAGACATGCATTGGCCCAGAGCTGGTGACTTCTCTACTCCACTTAGCCAGAGAAGGAGCCACATAATGGAACATTCCTTGTACTGTCTCAGAGGAAGAGCTTAAAGTCCACCAACCAGCAGGAAGCTCAGGCCTTTTTGCCTCTTCCAGTGATTCTTCTTCAAACTTCAGCCTTGCAACCATTGCTTCAAATTCTTGCAGATAACAGGGGCACTCGAGGGACTCAGTCAGTTAAGTGTCTGCCTTTGGCTCGGGTCACCATCTCTAGGTCCTGGGATCGGGTCCTGGGATGGAGCCCCGCATTGGTCTCCCTGCTCAATGGGGAATCTGTTTCTCCCTCTGCCCCTCCCCACCCCCACTCATGTGTGCGCACGCGCCTTTGCTCTCACTCTCTCACTCTCTCTCAAATAAATAACTAAAATCTTTTTTTTTTTTAATTCTTGAAGATAGCAGAAGTGTTGCTCAGATGGAGGGAAGGAGAGAGTTGAGGCTTTCCCTGCTTGGTTGTTTTACCTCCCTTCATGGAGGTCTTCAGGGTCACTTTCTACAGAGTGGAACCATCAGATAACCAGTTTACCATGCTGGGCATTTCATGTGCTTTTATTGTGCTTATTAATTATTACATCTTGTTTTCAAAATAACTCTTTTTGCACCAAAACGTGTGATGAAGTTGTTTTTACAAATCCCTGGAAGTTTTGCCCTTTCCTTTAACAGTTGGTAACCACTCTTTTTGGAAAAGCATTAACGTGCATAACCACTGTAGTCAACTTCAGGGCTCATTAATGAAGCCCAGAACTAATAGTTACATTGTCGTAATTTGACAAAGCCATCTAAATCTATGCATGTTTTTTGAAAGCTCCCTAAACATGCTGCTAAATCCCCTAAAAAGCTACTAAACTGCTTTGGCAGCCATTAGCCCAGCATAAGCAGAGGATCTCTTTTCAGTAAGTGAACAAACAGAGAAAATATGCTGAATGGCTGGACAAATGTGTTTCAGCTGGCCCTTTCATTTACCGATATAAAGGTGCAGTCAGTATCAATCACTGTTTTCCCTGTTGCCCTGAAAATCACAATATCTCTTTTCATCCCACAAGCTCTTTTCACCACAGTAATGTGTCTTTAGAATGACACTGGCATCAGCCTGCTTCCGCTGTCTGAAGTCCAGAGAGCTTAAAAACACATTTCAGGATTCAAGACTTGAACCTTCCTCCCCTTCCGCTTTCCTACCGCCCACTCTGTCCTCCCTCACTCTGCATACACTCCACCCCCTCCCCAGATTCTTTTTAATTCTTCCAGCTTTCCTCACTGAGTAAACAAAATTCACTTCTCTGTTCTAATGCAGCTCTCCAAAGTAAACGCAGACAACTTCTCTCCGATATTCCCAAGATCTAAGAACTCCGTTCAAGGGATGCACATAAAGAAATGCTTTTACATGTGGGCAAAACCTCAGAGGTCAAAAGGAATGTAGAAATTCTATGCCCTGACAAGTGTGCTGATGAGCAGGACCTTGCTGCATATCAGGGTATCTCCTTCCTCTGCCCTCACCCCCTTATCTCTTGGTTCCCACCTGCCCCCGGCACATACACACTCACCTTTTGTCACCTTGTAGCAGAAATATGTGCCTGCACGTGTGTTCCACCTTTACCACTGCGAGCTTCTTGAGAACAAATGCCGTGTCTTAAATCTCTGCTAGCCCCTCCTGATTCTGAATACTTAATACGTTGTTTTGGAATGAAGGCGATTACTTTTTATCCTTCTGAAAAACGAAGCGGAATAAGCGTGAAGATCCATGTTAGCGATGTGCTTCTGGTTGTAGCAGTTACCACAGAGGAATATTTGAAATACTACGTTTCTAAAAAAAACAGTACTGATTGTTTTTTCTCTCTCTTTTTTTCTTTTTTCTTTTTTTGTATGTTTGTTTTTATTTCTTTGTTTTGCTTCAGGTTATAGCTGTCTGTAGGGAGGCAGCCCTTCTAGCTCTGGAAGAAGACATTCAAGCTAACTGCATTACGAGAAGACATTTTACTCAAGCCTTGAGCACTGTGACACCGAGAATTCCTAAATCACTGAGACGTTTCTATGAGGAGTATCAAGAGAAGAGTGGGCTACATTCACTCTGACGAAGGATACATATTCAGTGTGCTAAAAATGCTTTCTAGACAAAACTTGTTTCTCTTTTAAAAATTTGTCTTGGGCACCTGGGTCACTCAGTCTGTTAAGCATCTGCCTTCGGCTCAGTTCCTGAATCCTGGGTCCTGGGATCAGAGTCCAACACTGGGCTTTCTCTCTCTCTCTTTCTCTTTCTCTGTCTCTCTCATGAGTAAATAAATAAAATTTTGTAAAAAAATTTGTCTTGAGAGTGTCCAAAAAAATCCTTCATAAGCAAAGTGTCTGAAATATGTTGACTGGAATTGAGAGGCTTCAGTGTTTAAAGACATTTTAAATGAAATGGATACAGTAAAACTATCCATAAAAATCTCTGGACACAAGTTTTATCTGGAAATTGTGCTGATATTTAAAAAGCAAACTTTAGCTTTTTCGTTTTTGACCTAGTTTATTCCTCCCATGAAATGCTTTCCTAACTCCAGAATCTGTTTCAGTCTATTCCTGAATGGCCAGCCTGTGAACATCAGTTTTATACAAGAAATACAAGATACTTGTTGATTAGTCCATAGTGAGAAAGATTTACAGATCTTTATTTTTAAAGGCCAGCCAGTGAAATAGCCAAATGCACCAGCCAGGTTTATATGGTCTTGTTTCCAGGTATGTTTTTGTTCTTATTATAATTTACACCTACATTTTTGCTTTGGCCTTCTTAATCTGTACTAATGGCAATTAAAAAAAATTAAGAGTTATTTCATGTAATGCTCTTTGCAAATTTAAAAAAATAGGAATTATAAGCCCAGTCCAGGCCTAGAGCAATAGACCTGTTTTGTTTCATACAACACTATAGATAAATTGTATGTTCATGTGTTAATTTGCACCCATTTTCAGGTTACCAATAAATTTTTTCAGTTCAAAGATAAACGAAATTGTACTCTTAACCATATTGTCTTATGCTGCATTTGAAATATGTATATTTGTGCTGCTAATTACTTATCTTCAGAATTTCTTGACACTTTAATATTCCATAAATATCTTTGAAAAACTGTCAGAAATTGACTCCCTGACTTCCAGTTGAGAAAGTGGCAGTGGAAAGAATGTGCACTGAGACATGATCACTGTAGATCTTTGAAAATTTCCAGAAAGACAAGCCAGGCGAGAAATACCTGATTATCACAATAATGGGACTATACAGTTTTGTATTCTGAAGTCACCTCTCAAATATCTTATCCTTTGACTATCAAAAATAGACTTGCAAGGCATTTTTTCCCCAAACTACATTGCTTTATTAGTATATACATAAAACCACCCACGGGACAAAGAATATGACTACTACTTAGAGCTCTACTGTCTAATATAATAGCTACTAGCCATATACAGCTATTTAAGTTTAAATTTTAATGAATTAAAATTAAATAATATTAAAAATTGAGTTCACTGGACACATTAGCTGCATTTCAAGTGTCCAGTAGCCACCTGTGACAAGTGTCTGCCATGTGGATATAATAGATTGTAGAATACATCTATCACTAGAACATTCTGTTGGTTTCTGCTGATTTAGAATATAAGGCTTACATGATGAAGTAGGACCTCAAAATTACTATTATGCTTCCCATTTTCCCTTTGGTTATTAGAGGACCATCCTTCTCTATAAGTTCTGAGGGCACAGAAAATAAAGAGAAAAACCTTATCCCCAAAGGCCTAAACAGAAAAAAAAAAATTAAATTCGCACTGCCAATAAAATAAAAACCAGAACAGTAAGCCTGAACTGGCATAGGTTCTCAGGCTGGAGACTGGGCAGTGGGGAGGAAGGGGGGCAATCTCAATCAATGAGGAGCTCAGCTATTAGTGACTGCTCAGACACCTCAGCCCATGTGACATAGAAGTCATAACCGGGCCTCATATATAATGTCCAGATCATTAAAGACCAACACCTGCAGCGTAAGGGCAAATTAGAAAAGACTTCCTCCTGCTGACTGGAGAGATCATGAGGAGCCTCTCCAGACTTGGTCTGTGCTTTGGATTTGAAAAGAAAAGAAGCAGCTCCTCAGAATTCTGACTCTGAGCTTACCTGACCACGGCTTCTGGGTTCAAATTCACACCACCTTTGAGATTTAGACGCTTGAAACCTTTCAACATGAAAATATGGATCCACACTAGAAATATCCTTGGGATGACCAGCACTTCCAGTTGTTGGAGGAATACAGCCTCACCCAGGCCATGGAGGATTCCAACAACTAAAACACTGCTTACAGAGTTTATAATCCCGAAGGGTGTGCGCAGTCTGCTGGTGGGGCGTAAATTGGGACAGCTACTTCAGAGAGCAACTAACATATCTAGGAATGCTGAAGACCCTATAATCTCAGAGTTCTCTTCAGTGTATGTCTCAGAGCAAATTGTTTTCAATGAGTAATGATTAAGAAAATCAGAGCCCTAGTATTTGTAAATAGTAAGAAACTGGAAACAATGTATCCGTCAGAGAATGGATTTCTATGGGATACCCATACAATGCAATATTTACAGCAGTAAAATTGTAATTGGAGCTACATGGAAAAGAGGAATTAAAAAAAAAAAACATTTCAGAAGAATACTTTTATTCATTTAAATTTTAAGACATGCAAGATAATATATGTTGTTTATGAGAACGCGGTTAGTAGAGAACTACATGAAGGGAAATGAAAAGCATTAAATACCAAGAGAATTTCCTCTGGGGAGAAAAGCTGAAATGTCCTATCTTAAATGGGAAATGTGAATACAGGTGTTGATTGTAATCCAATCTTTACTTTTTATGCCTAAGTATGTCATAATAATGTTTAAAAGATCAGCCTTAAATTGACACGTTATGGGGCAAAGGGCAAAATGCATCCCCAGCCCTGTTCTGCGTTCCTAACCAGCATCACAATCCTGTCCTTCCACCCAGTCCATGGACCTCCAGTGCAAACCACAATGCCTACCACCCCGTGTTTCTAGGAAATCAGAAGTACTGGGATGATGGAATAAAACGCAAGAAGGAAAAAAAAAAAAAATTGGGCTTTTAGGATCCAGGAAACAAGAAATGTGTCGGTGAGAATTAGTGGTTAGGTGATCCTTGTTTGATGACCGAGGGTGGGAGAAATTAAATCTAGAGTGAGACTTCTGTTTCCATGGTACTGTGGTTGTGCAAGGAGCAGGAAGTCAAGAATTTAAAAAGATTTTAGAGCATTACATCTTTAATCTATTACAAACCAATTATTTTTTATATCTTTAGGTAGCTAATTATTACCATTGAAAAGGCAATGATTGTTCTTTATTTGAAGTTTGTGCCCTTTTTATAACAGTACCAGTAAAAATCTGAGTCATAGAAAAGAACAGGTTGGTCACTAATAACAGTTTACCCCAGCTTCATCTGCGTGAGGGCTTTACTTCTGATGCCCAAATCTCCTATGTGTGGATTTAAAATCGTGTATGATCCTATTATTTGAGTTTGTTTGTGATTGAATTACACAGTATAGTTCATGGAAAATTTAAGTGCAGCAAGAAAAGAAAATGTTCAGCTTCCTGTCTTCAGAAAACAATTTGCTTTTTGGCATCTGGTCAAGTGTTTGTCGTTGGTCCAGATTCTCTTCAGGGTTTCAGGATACTCACAGTGACACTTACTTTTTCCCCCAGTGTTCCAAAAGGTTTTCATTTCAATAGTGAAATTAGTGTTTCTTTCTAACAACAAAATTTAGAGGAATGGCTTCTAACTTTTTACTCCTTTATGACTAAGAAAGTGTATTTATAAGCTTGATTCTGACTGCCCTAACATTGCTTGAGAAGTATTTAGTTCTGTGTTATTTCTAATGTATAAAACAGGTTTTTAAAATAATGTATGGGTTTTCTACTTTGGAAAAATAATTATTGAATTTATAGAAAAACCAAATTTAAGTGTATGTTTAATTTATCTTAATTAGGAGAAGGCTACAGAAAAGTTGCTAGAATAGAATGAAGTTATTTCCCTGGCCTGTTGTTACTGAAATTTCTGAATGAGGTTGTTAAGAGTTTTAGTTCGTTTTGTCATGTTTCTCTGAGTCCTAACGTTAAAGATGAGCATACACCAAAGCACACTTTGAAATTATATATGGGTTGAATTAGCAGTATTTTTTCAAATATGGTCCACATAGAAATTCTAATGCTCCAAATTGATTTACTTTCCTTCCTTCAGTTTTCATTTTAACAGTTGTATGCACAGAAAAGCTTTTTACCTAATGTTTATGTCAAATATACCCCAGTAGCCTGTATCTTTTAGGACTCACTTTTGGGGAAAAGAATTCATTCTAGCAAATTAAGGCAGAAAGAGATGTTACAAGGTTTTAAGTTGGTTACAAAATTATTGAGAAATTTGTAGACTCCTCTTTCAGGACCTAGTGATAAACATTTCTGGAAAGATGGTTAAAATGACACACTTAACATACCACATGCAACAAAACCCAAAGAAATGAAAAGAAAGAAAAATAGAGTTCATCTATGCTGAAATCAGGGAACAGATTAAACCCCAGGTAAAGTATTTCAAAGGCTATCTGTCAAATACAACATATTTAGAACCAACTTAGAAAGTTGGTTAATTCCATGAATTCCAGGAATTTCAACATCTACTCTGCTTCAGAACACATATGATGTGATCAATTATCAGACTATAAAAACACCTTTTTTGGAAAAAAATAAATTACTGTGATTTTAATATTAATATTGTGATAACATCCAGGTAAGCATCCAACTTTTGGTTTCAGCTCATGTCATGACCTCAGGGTCCTGGGATCGAGTGTAGTAACAGACTCCCCACTCAGAGGGAGTCTGCTTAAGGATTCTCTCTCTCCCTATCACCCTCTCCCTCTCCCCCTATCCCAAATAAATCTTTCTAAATATCCCAAAAATATTCATATTAAAATCAGTCAAATGCAGTTAAGTGAAATGGGAACTGACATGTAATAATATGTTCATATGTTTGTCATAAACCCACAGCAATTAAATTACTGTTTACACCAACATAATCATAAACAATAATAAAAATGTCAACAGGTGAAAAGGAGAGTCAAGGACATGGAGAACAGATTATTTGGGGCCAGGAATAATCACAGATTGAGATATCCCAAGGGAAATAACAACAGGGGAACTATGCCAAAAATCTGGGGAGAAAGTTTGGCACTGGGGGGGAAACAAAGTGCTGAAAGATAAAGCTAGAGTACATTAAAAGAGACATTTTCTGAGGAAAGAGGAAAAAAGTTTAGAATACAACAGCTTTGAAATCTCAAAAATGTTAAAATATAGGCAATGTGATAGGGGATATCATAAAACATTTGAATAAGTTTCAAAATGATCAGAGCTAATGGAATTTATTTATAATTTATTCCACAAATATGCTCCCAAAGGTAAAGAATAGCATATTATTTACCATCTAATGGTGAAGTATTTATTATAGACTTATTTGTTATAATAGCAAAATACTAGAACAAGCATCTATCAGTAGTTTCTATTTAAATAAATTACAGTACATCCATACAATGGAACATTGTAGTGCTATTAAAAAAAATAAATAAGCTCTTTATAAACTGATCTAGTAATTATCTCCAAGATACAGAGAATCTAAGTAACTTATAACGGATAAATATTAAACTTTGCAAATAGAGAATGCACAATATTTTATTCTCTCATATAATCTATATAAATTATATAATAATGTATATACACAAACACATACACAAAATATTTGCAAATGCAGGAATGTTGCAGAATGTGCCCTATAATCACCATGTTATAAAACTAAAATTAAGAAGGGGTGCCTGGGGGTGCCTGGGTGGCTCAGTGAGTTAAAGCCTCTGCTTTCGGCTCAGGTCATGATCCCAGAGTCCTGGGATCTAGCCCCAAATCAGGATCCCTGCTCAGGGGGTAATTTGCTTCTCCATCTCTCTCTGCTGCTTCCCCATCCCACTCCACCACTCCACCCCCCCGTTGCTCCTGCACATTTTCCCTCTCTCTCTCTCTCTCAAATAAATAAAATCTTTAAAAAAAGACACCTAAAACTGAGAAATGTAGAAATAACAAAACCCCAAGTATTTAGAAGTTCAAAATTCAACTGGAAATGATTCTTTGATCAAAGAGGAAATCAAAACAATATCTGAAAAATAATAATGAAAATACTATATATCAAAATCTATGGAATTCAATTAACACTCTACACAGAAGATAATTTATAAATCTAAACACTTTCGTTAATAGAATAAAATTAACCAAATTATGAAATCTCCTCAAAAAGTTATCATAAATAACTCCAAAAATAACTTCAGGAAAATATAAAGGTAAAAGCTTTAATTAACAAGAAAACAACAGAAATGATTGATCCAATAGCCCATTCTTTGGAGAAGAAAATCCAAAACAAATTAATCTTTTTGTGGTGGACAAAACGATGCACCGCCACCCCCCCCACACACAAAGACATCCACATTCTAGTCCCCAGAAACAATGAAAATCATATGTTACCTTAAATGCCGAAAGGGACTTTACAGATGTGATCGAATTAAGGATCTTGAGATGAGAGTACCCTAGATTTTCTGCATAGGCCCAACGTAATCATAAAGACCCTTATAAGGAAGAAAAGAAGGAAGCAGGAGAATCAGATTCAGAGGAAAAGAGGTCAGAAAGAGAAGTCTGAAGATGTTCTCTGCTGGCTTTGAAGATGGAGGAAAGGACGACAAGCCAGGGGATATGCAGACTGTGGAGTCTGGAAAAGACAAGGATTCCCCCCATAGTGCCTCCAGGATAGCCCTGCCAACACCTTGACTTTAGTCCCATTTCCAACTTCATGCAGACTGTCACAGAACTGTTACAGATTAAGTTTGTGTGTATGTGTGTTTTAAGATTTTATTTATTTATTTGACAGAAAGAGAGAAAGAGGGCACAAGTAGGGGGAGCGGCAGGTAGAGGCAGAGGGAGAAGCAGACTCCCCAGTGAGCAGGGACCCCAATGCAGGACTCGATCCCAGGACACCGAGATCATGACCTGAGTGGAAGGCAAACCCCTAACTGACTAAGCCACCAGTCGCCCAGTTTGTGTTGTTTTAAGCCACTGTTCGTGATAATGTATTAAAGCAGCAATAGTAAACTAATATGCCTTCTGGCTTGCTTTTTAAAAGATAACAAAGCCACAACATAAAGTTGAGGGGGAAAGAAACCACATTTATGAATGAAATAAAAAGTTAAGAATTTTATATTATCATGCGAATACAAGTTGGCAAAAACCCTGTTTAAATTGTTAATTTTCATATAGCTACCTCTCAAAAATTCTTGAGCATGGATGGTTTTATTGGCTAAAACGAATTCAGGTCTTCAATCCAATCATCATTATGCCATTGAAACTGTTTCAGAGCATAAAGGAAAAGAAAGTTTTCCCAATTCCTGCTGTGACTGACATAGTGCCAACCCTCTTTCACTAGCTACATTCTTTTAGAAGAAGCACCTTTAAAAAAATTACTACTCAGAATCAAATAATTGAGCATATTAATAGATCAAAATAGAAAACGGTGCATTCAGTATGGAATTCAACATTCATTTCTCAGTTTTTCAAAAGGTAAAGGTAACATTAACCTGCTAAAAATAGTAATACTAAACCAATGGCCCATACCCTAATTAAATATCAGAAACTAGGGCAAGTGTTTATCATTGTTCTTTGAGTGCTAGTGCATGAAGTCATACAAGGGAATAAAGTAAAAACCCCAAGATAATTAACTGAAGGGTTATTATGTAACTAATATAGTCTCAGACTTCACTGGCTCTTAACAACAAAATAAGGGCACATTTCCTTTCACACCCAGTTCACGTCCTGAAGTTTTCATCCCCTATAACCAAAAGTCCATTCTACTGGTTTTACTCCTTCAAATGTTCGCTGGGATTCCCCTGATGAATACTTCAGTGTTTGTCAAGTACAACTGGCAGTAGCTTAACACCCTCTGCACTGCCACCCCCCATCCCCCAGGCTCCCCCACGTAAGCTACTCCTCATCCATGGGTCCTCGATCAGCTCTTAACAAGTTCACCAGGTCACCAGCAATTCCCTACCATTTTGTTCCCGAGTGTGGGCAAAGACCTTGCCTCAGCGACCTCAGGGCTAAGGCCAGACTATGGATTTTTACAAAACTACTACTAATAAGGAATAATTACAGGGGTGCCTGGGTGGCTCAGTCGTTAAGCATTTGCCTTCGGCTCAGGTCATGATCTCAGGGTCCTGGGATCGAACCCACATTGGGCTCTCTGCTCAGTGGGGAGCCTGCTTCGCCCTCTCTCTCTCTACCTGCCTCTCTGCCTACTTGTGATCTTTGTCTGTCAAATAAATAAATAAAATCTTAAAAAAAAAAAAGAGGAAAAATTACAATGATGAAAAGAAAACACTTTAGTTTCCTGTTGGCTGTCAGTGCTGCTAGTGTCTGTGCGCATGTTCCTCTGTGGGCATATGCTCTATCTTGCTCACTCTTTCTACCACCCTGTTCAAAAGCCAGCCTATCACATACTGAGTGTCCATGGAGGACGGGACAGGGTTGAGGGGCTGGAAGTTGGATCCATGCCAATGGCCAATGATTTCATCAGTTGCGCCATGTAGCAGGGAGTTAGACAACACATGGAGATTTGGGGAGAGTGGCTCAGAGAGCATGGAAGCTCCGTGCCCTTCCCCCATACCTTGCCCTATGCATCTTTTCCTTCTGGCTGTTCCTGCATTTTATCTTTTATAATGAGCCAGTAATCTAGTGAGTAGAATGTTTCTCTGAGTTCTGTGAGCAGCTCTAGCAAATTAATCAACCCAAAGGAGTGATTCATGGGAACCTCTGATTTATAGATGGTCATAAGCACAGGTGATAACCTGGACTGTTGATTGGCATCTGAAGGTAGGGGGTGCTGTGGAGGCTGTGGTATGGGGAAGCAGTCCTAAAGGATTAAGCTCTTGGGGCACCTGGGTGGCTCAGTCATTAAGTGTCTGCCTTCAGCTCAGATCATGATCCTGGGGTCCTGGGATGGAGCCTCTCATTGGGCTCTCTGCTCCGTGGGGAGTCGGCTTCTCCCTCTCCTGCTGCCCCTGCTTGTGTTTGCTCTCTAGCTGCGTTTCTCTCTGTCAAATAAATAAATAAAATCTTAAATAAATAAATAAACAAACAGACTAAGCTCTTAATCTGTGGGAGTTGACTTTATCACCAGGTAGTGTTGGAATTGAATTGAATTAATAGCTCAATGGTTGGAAGAAAAATCCCCACATCAGAATTGGTGTCAGAATCATATTTGTTTTTTTCTGGACTTCTGAAAAGGGAGTGCCCCAAAAATTTATGCTACATTAACTGTATGGTTGTGATAATAACTATGGTGCCAATCTTCATATAATCATGATATATATGTTCTTTCAGTATAGGAAGTACTTTGTTTCCTGAATTTCATTATTTGTTCAAAAATTGTCTTTAAAATGCACAAAAGTATCTCTTTCCTCTTTCTCACTCTTTCTTTTTCTCTCTCCCTGTCCGATACCCATCAACACTTTGGTATTTGCATGAAATATCGTAAGTACTGTGGAGTTTACTTGGTTGGTTGTCTGAAATGATCTCAGTGGTGGCCTACATTTTGTAAGCTTTAAGATGCCAGACCTTTTCTGATGTAATAAAGATGAAAGAATTTAGCCCTAGATCTGATTAAGTGGCAGAGCCAGGTAAGAGGACAGGCCCCAGGCACTAGGGCAGGCTTGGCCTGGAACCCACAAACCTGTTCTATAACTACAGAGAGAAAGGCAGGGTAGATAGTACTGGGCAATAAGTGGAGATATTTGATGAAAACTTGGGACTATTTTTCTTAATGAAATAGGAAGCTCTGTTCTCAGCTGAGTATAGGGTTAGAGGAGGAAGTTTTGGAGGTTTGGAAAGAAAAAGTAAATGGCCTATAATTGTGTAGTAAGATGGTGGGGCAGCACTAAGTTCCCACAGAGGTCAGTGGTCTGGAAATTAGAGCACAAAGAATTTCCTGTCTTTGGTCAAATTCTTATATTTTACCTTAAATTCATACATTTTTATAGTTCTCCACATTTTTTTTTTCTTATTTTAACATGTAGCAATCTAAAACCAGTCCATATTTAATCCCCCATTTCCATTGGTAAGTGAAGGAAAATCACTTGGCTTCTGGGCCAAATAAAAATTTTTTAAAATCCTTTTTTATTTGCATATTTCCACAAAAAATTTTTGTGGGCTTCTATGCTTTGCCCCCTCCAAATAACTTCTCAGTAGGAATTCCTCAGAAAGCTTGATAAGGGTGATTGAATGAGTGCAGAAGTGCCTATTGGCTGAGCGTTAAAGGATAATGGTCAGCCGTTTCAAGGGCTCCTGCTCAGCTCTCTTGCATTCAGTCAAAAAGGAAATCTGGTCCTTTGTCTCCTGGGTTCACCTTCAACAAGTGGCCACTTTATTTCTCCACATAGCTCCCATTTTAGTAATGAAGTGTGTAGGAAAGGCTAGGATTGGAATCATCTGAGTAGATACAGAAATACTAACACACATTTTCAAACATTTTGTAAATCGTAAAGACCCACACTTTCGTAAAATGTTGCAACTTTTGTCAAGTTTTTTTTACAAAAAGCTGGTGAAAAAAACATATTACAGTGAAGTTTTAGCACAGAGCAGATTGTACTAAACCTAAAGAATGGTGAGGATTTTTCCAGTGGTTTCTGGGGTAATGAGTCCTTTTCACCTCTTAAGGTAAGTTAAAGTTCATCACCACAGAGGCCACCAGCCCTGGAAATGGTCTAATAGCTCAGAATCACAGGAATTTGCCCACCGTTCCTGGCGGAAGTTGTCTGTCATCCCCGCCACCCCCACCCCCACCCCAGCTCTCATCAGGTTTCTCCTTTGGTCTCAGGGAAGAGAAGGTCCTCATGCACTTATCTCCTCTGCCCTTCCCCGGGGTATCAGGGGAGGTGGAGGATAAGGAGGGTCTTTCTACTCTCTGCCACATGCTGATTCACCAAGCTTTCTGTAGACCACTCTTCACATCTTTCTCTGATGCTTCCTTTTGCTGTGGTTCATTCCTTTACCAGGCACTTAGCTGATCAGCTCCGGACGACTAAAGGTGAATTCCATTAGGAAACACACTGGGGAAGAAAGGAAAAGAATTTTGGCAAAATCACAAAAAGTGGATAATAATATATCAATTGGAATGGAATACTCACCCATTTCACGGGGATGCTGTGAGAACTAATTAATGTTTGTAAAGGTCTTTGAGTTCCTTGGAGGGAAGGTGCCACCAGAGTGCTAAGCATTATTGTGAAGGGATTATGTGCACAAATACAATACCAGGAGCCAGGATATTACTAAAAATAAAGCAGAACTTTCTGTGAGGAAGGTAAGGAAGGAAATGCCTCACTGAAAAAAGCTTAACTGTCTTTTAATACAAATGCTTAGGCTACCGGGTAATGGAACAGCAAATCTGAGATTCTATTCTAAGTAAAGGATTATGTTTTCTCGGCATTGTCAAGGTGCAGTGGAACAAAACAAAATGACTGCTTTACCCAAAAGAGGGTTATAGTCTTTGAAAAAGAGATTAAGAGGATGTTTGGCTCTTGCACTGGGCAGTCCATCCAGGAGGAAAAAGGCAACAGTAAAGCAAACGTTTGTTTGCACTTGAGGGGAGGGGAGTTTTAAAAACTAAAGAAAGGAGACTGTTCCAAGTTGAAATGACTATTGGTGATTGGTCCCAATAAATCTGGTGATAAAGATTAAAGCTTGTTCAAACCCTGAGTTTGAAATTACAGGAGAAAGATCCTCTGGCTTGTGTGTATACAGGGGATGAGCACACCAGATGTATAAAAACAAAACAGAACAAACAAACAAAGAAAAAACCCTCTACATTGTCCATATCGCCAGTAATACACGCTGTGATCACGGGCGGCCAGATTCTGCAGTGCTTTAGATGGCCTCTTTAGACGTTGGGTTAGCAAAACTGCGAGGGGAAACGGGAATGACAACGGTCTCCTTTTCAGTAACTTCTTCTTTCTGACCATTTCCTTCTCCTCCACCTGCTTATTTGTAACAAGGCCTCTGAGGTCTGAAGCAGATTAGCAAACAAATAAATCCTTTAATGTCATGGAGTACTTTCCCCAGCATAAATGGGATTAATCTGCCAGCCCAGCAAATTCTACATTTCAAACACCTCAGCTGCATAATAAGCCATTTCTGCCAATCCCCTAATTGAAGACACAAAGGTCATTTTATTTTCACGTTTGCACTGCTTAGACTTTCTTTCTCCATTCTTCTTTCCCATTCCATCTCCAGCTCTGTTTTCTACCTTTGAAAATGTCCTGTACACAATGTTTAGAAAAGGATCAAAGAGCACACACAATAACCTGTGGTTCTCAGAGAAGGCAGAAGGGTGAAAGAATGTGGAACATGAACCACCTTCCACCGGCCCACAGGATCCATCTCCAGAAATTCCCCAGGCAGCTTCCTTCTGGCTCTGGCTGTGGAACTCTGGTTGGCAGGACTGAACATCATGGCTAAACCTGAGGACTAGATAGCCATCAGTCCTTGTCGCTCAAAATTTTTGCTCTAATAAGGAGGAAACCCTGGGATGGTTCCTACTTTGACATTTTAAGAACTAGAAATGGGATGGGACACCCAGGTGGCTCAGTCAGTTAACGTCTGCCTTTGGCTCAGGTCATAATCCCAGGGACCTGAGATTGAGTCCTGGATCGGGCTCCCTGCTCAGTGGGGAGCCTGCTTCTCTCTCTCCCCCTGTTTGTACTCTCCTTCTCTCTGAAAAAATAAATAATTCTTTAAAAAAAAAAAAAAGAAAAACTAGAAATGGGTTGAGTTTTCTACAAATGGAGAAGGCAAGCAGAATGGCCTCTGATCTTAGAACTCAAGGGTATTTCTAACAACCATTTAACTCAGTGACTTGCCCAAGATCACAAAGTAAGAGGTAGGGACAGTCTGATGGATTACAGCCACAACTCCTGCCTGCCAGAACCATCCACCATACTCTCACCACACACACTGCTCACACACACTGCTCTCACCACACCATACTGCTTCCCTAAGGAAAGTATCACCATGCTGCTCTCATTCAGGAATCCAAGGGAAAAAAGACTATTTTGGGGGTATTTACTCAAAACCATTGGGTAAATTCTGACTCATATTAACATTTCCCTTTACTCACCTTTTGAAATCTGAGCGACGTGAGTCACTGAACTATTCTATCCTCTCGGTTAATGACCAAAGGGAAATGCTTCACTTTAAGAAGTAAGTCCTCATAGTTGTTACGGATACATTTCTAAGAGTCACAATGAACAAAGATATGACGAATAATGAAGCAGGAAGATCCCTGCAGCTGTGGGCCCCAAAAGTCCTCATGGCACGTGGGCCAGAGAGACTTCTCTTTCCTGAAATACAAGGTCTCCATCAGCCCTTTAAGTTAAAACAGTAGGAACAAGGGGGTGAGGAAGAATCAGAATGTAAGCATGATTCTAAAGAACAGTCATGGCATCAGGACATTTTATTTCAAAACACTAAAATAGAATAACAAATGAAGGGCAGCAACATGCAACAAGATGGGTGAATCTTAGCAATGGGATATTAAATAAACAAGAAAGTCCCAAAGGATTATATCTGACATGATACCCTATATAATAGTTTAAAGCAACTAAAATTTTTAAAAATAGTGAAGTTTAGGATTGCAATAAAACTTTGTAGGAAGAAAAGCAAGGAAATGGGTTCAGAATTTGGGCTGATGGGTGGGGAGGTCAGAGATCACGTTTGTGGGAGAATGTATGATTAGGAGTGAGTCATTTTCTGGTCCTATTTTTGTTTTGAAAGATGGGTTCATAGATGTTTATTACATTATTGAAAATAATGAAATAAATTTAGGCCAAATAATCACAGCCCAATGATAGCAATGTGTCACGAAGCAAGGATCTTGATTCATCTAGTTGACCCATACCAAATTAAAAAATTTTTATTATATCATTTTTATGACAGTTACATTAGTTTCTTAAGGCTGCCCTATCCCACTGTGTGGTTTAACAACAGAAACTCGGTGTCCCACATTCCTGGGGGATCTGGAAGTCCAAAATGAAGGGTTGATTCCTTCCCAGGGCTCTGAGGAAGGATGTGTTCCAAGCCTCTCCATGATTTGTAGATGCTGTCTTCTCCCTGTGTCTTCATGTCATCTTCTCTCTGTGCTGTCTCTGTGTCCAACTTTCCACTCTTTTTTTTTTTAAAGATTTTATTTATTCATTTGACAGAGAGAGAGATCACAAACAGGCAGGGAGGCAGGCAGAGAGAGGGGAGGAAGCAGGCCCTCCGCGGAGCAGAGAGCCCGATGCGGGGCTCGATCCCAGGACCCTGGGCTCATGACCTGAGCCGAAGGCAGAGGCTTTAACCCACTGAGCCACCCAGGCGCCCCACAACTTTCCACTTTTTTTAAGACACTAGTCACATTGGATTAAGAATCCCTCTGCTGCCTTAATTTGAACACGATTACCTCTCTCAAGATCCCTTGTCCAAATGAGTCACATTCTGAGGTGACTGGGGTTAGGATTCAATATATCACTTTTGGGAGGACACAATTCAACCTATAACAACAATGTACAATACTTGTTACGATTCATGGCATTGGGAAAGAAAGAAGATAGTAATTTTAAATGTGCATCAACAAGGCAGTTTTCAAAGTGGTTTGTTTTGTTTTCATTTTGGCACTGCTGGCTTAAGCACTGTTAATGGAAGAAAGCATAGAAAGGTCACCATAATACTCCAAGAGTTTGCAAGAGAGAGAGAAGAGACAGACTGAGAAAGGGAGAGAGAGGGCACGAGAGAGAAGGAATCTCATTCTTTGAAAGTCTTCTGAATCGATCACAGATTCACACATACCTCAAAGATATTGCAGCTTTGGGTCCAGACTACCCCAATAAAACAAACATTGCAAAAAACTGTACTCCATAATACAGAGAATCGAATGAATGTCTGGGTTTCCCAGAGCAAAAAAAGTTATGTTTATACTATACTGTAGCTTATTACATGAGCAGTAGTGTTCTGTTTAAAAAAAGAATGTACTATCTTAATTTAAAAATACTTTACTGGTAAAAAAAAAAAATTACTTTATTGCTAACCATCATCCAAGCTTTCGGTGAGTCATAATGACTGATCACAGATCCTATAAATACAATAATCATGAAAATTTTTGAAATATTGTGAGAATTACTAAAATGGGACACGGAGACATGAAGTGAGTGCTTGCTGTTGAAAAAATGGGGCCAGCAGATTTGACACAGGGTTGCCACAACCTTCAGTTAGTGAAACACACGCTGTGAAGCACAGGAAAGGGAAGCATGAGAACATGACGTAGGCCTGTGGTGATTACAAATCTTTATGCCAACTTTGATTCATTCTCCTTAAACAGCTGCTGGATCCAAGTGTCCTTTCTGATATGCAACCTCTATCAACATTTAAAATGTGCCAACTTCTCTTTTTCAGAAATCCGTCGATAACACGGGTTTTTAAAAGTTAGATATATAAGGCTGTTTATGGCAACACTGTTTGTACTAACCACAACAACAACAAAAGAAATACAAATACTGTCCTAAAAAGTGTACCAGTAAGGGAATGAACAATATAGAATTAATAAGAATAGCCAAGTAATGATTGAGCATTTGCTATGTGCAAGGTCTATGCTTAGCGAACATATATAGATCGTCTAATTTATTCCCAACAAGGTGGCTTATTTGCCCCATGTACCATTGAGGAAAGTGGGAACTAAGAGACTTGAGAGGCCAAGTAACTTGCTGGAACTCACACCTCTAGTAACCTAGCAGAACAGGACTCAAACCAAAGAAGTACATAAGTGAAGGAAAAAAACACTTTGGAAAATGTGCACCACGGTATAAACAGCATTTATCACTCTAAAGCAGTAGGGGTTATGGCGAAATTTTGTTTTCTTTTTAAAAAATCCAAATGTGGATCTCTCAGACCCATTCCTTCCTTCCTTTCTGTTTCCACTGTTCCCAGTTTGATCCAGGCTTCATCATCCCATGCTTAGTGTACACACCATTCTCCTGCTCCCCTCTTTCCTCTAAACATCCTGCATGAGCTTGGCACCTGGCAGTCACCTCCTGTCTTGCAAGGAAGCCTAACTCCCCAGGCTGGAAGTGCCTAGCCTTTTCCTTGTAATGTTTTCCTGCTGGGTTCGGCGTCAGAGCTGCCACGAGAAGTCTTGTCTTTCTCCTACTCTTCCTCATCCACATTTCCACGACCTCGGGGTCCTTACACAGTTTGTACCCTCAGCCACCATGCCCTTTTCTTCCTTCTCTGCTGAGCTGAAGCCTTCAGCTCACAGCCCAAGACCTCCCACTCCATGAAACTGTCCCCCACTCTACAGCCTTCAGGGTCCTCTCCTTTCCGTGAGCACAGTGTCATCTGCACGAATCATTTTGGCTCTTAATAAATGCTCTTGCATTATCATTTTACAATTTCACTTGTGCTTTCTTCCTTGTTAGACAGTAGCTCAGGAAGGCAGATGGGACTTATTTTCCTTTTTTGAAACTCTGTACCACTCCTCACCATGCTTTATCTCTACCCGGTGTCCAAGAAACATACATTTAATAATACCAATGAATTAAGGTTGCTATGTTTTAAATAACAACTTTATGAGTACTGTCCACAATCAAAATAATAAATAGTGTACATAAGGTAAGCTAGGAAGCATAAATTTTGCCCCAGAGTAAATCGACCTGGCATGGGTTCATGATGTAATGGTCTGTTATGCTCCTAGTCCTGTAATCCTCTAAACCTCATGCCTCATCTAACTGAGGTTTCCACTCCTGGCTTTGAGTAGAGGGAACAGATAGGACTATGGGTTAGTAGCTCTAATCAGTTTAACATGTTGACTTTGATATCCTAGATCTTTCCTATGACTGGGTTTCTTCCTACCTCTTTTCCAATGGACATACTTCCCTCTTGTTATCCTAGTCCTTCAGTGACTGGCTTTCCCACCCCTGTATTGATCCCTCTCCATGTTATCCTAGTCCTTCAGTGACTGGCTTTCCCACCCCTGTATTGATCCCTCTCCATGCAGGAGGACTCCCACCGCCTGCACATTTCCTATGTCGCCATCTGCCTGGTTGGACATCTGCAGAGTTTGTACCTAGACCTTTCCTTGGATTTGGACTAGATTTAAACCTTTAGTTAATGGCATTTAAATTCCATGTACCTGGGGCACCTGGGTGGCTCAGTGGGTTAAAGCCTCTGCCTTCAGCTCAGGTCATGATCCCGGGGTCCTGGGATCAAGCCCCGCATCAGGCTCTCTGCTCAGTAGGGAGCCTGCTTCCTCCTCTCTCTCTGCCTGCCTCTCTGCCTCCTTGTGATCTCTGTCTGTCAAATAAATAAATAAATATTTAAAAATAAATAAATAAATACATAAATACATAAATTCCATGTACCCTTTCCTGATACACATTTATCTCCTGAATTAATACCTAATATGGGATTCATAGCGGAGAATTATTAGAATCTTCAATTTTCAAAATGTTGCTCTGTACAGGCTCAGGATTTTATAAAGCCCTTTCTTGATGAAGGGAGGCTGGTTAGCTTGATCACTGGGAGAAGTTAATCCCAGTTAGGTCAAGGGACAGACTGGAGGGAACAGCACTGTTGACAAGGGAGCAGATGCCAGGCCATGCCTCCGAGCTTGCACCACGAGGATGGGGGGCATTCCTCCCGAGCAGCCTTGCTTTGGTGACCTTGACTCTTGGCTGCCTCCACTGTCCAACCCACCCTTGAAAGTTGAGAGAATGTGAAGAAAACACTCATTCAAGGAGGAAGAACCAAAATATCCATGTGGCACCAAGAGCACTCCTGGTCCCCTACCCTACATTCAGGATCAAGGTCATTCTGCTGAGGACAATGCAGGCGGAGCTATAGTAAAGAGCTTCACCTTCACATTCAGACAGTTCTAGAATTTAATCCCAGCTCTACTGTTCACCTCCTGTGTGATCCCTGGTAAATCTCCCAACCTCACCATTCTGTCCTTGCAAGACCTGTTTTTACCCACAGAACATTTCTGACATCAGATGTGCAGGCTTTCCAGACTGAGCAATTTTCTATGGGTGCCAACAGTGTCCTACAAGTCAGTTAGATCCAGACACTAACTACCTGAACTTAGCACAAATCCTACAAGCTAAAGGCTCATCCCATAAGTCTGCCCCCCATTTCAGATGCCAATTGCAAGTCCAGGTCATTTGTATTTCTTACTGACTGCCTATTAATCAGAGATTCCCATACCCCTCTTCAGGTTCCACAATTTGCTAGAACAGTACACAGATCTCAGGAAGGCATCTATTGACTACCACCAGTTTACGATTAAAGGATATAGCTCAGAGGTATCCAAATGCAAGAGCTGCATAGGGCAAGTTATGGAGGAAGAAAAACCGAGCTTCCATGCCCTCCACAGGTCCACCACACCAACACCTTTACACATTCACCAACCTGGAAGTTCTCTGAACCCCGTTGTTTGAAAAAGGGAGGTTTACGGAGGTGCCATTATGTAAGGATGGTTGATTAAACCGTTAAACCATTGGCCATTGTTGATTAACTCAATCTCCAGGCTCTCTCCACTCCCCAGAGATTGGGGATGGGACTGAAACTTCTGTCTAATCACACGGTTGGCTCCTCAGGCAACCACCCCCATCTGAAGCAATTTAGGGGCTCACCTAGAGTCACCTCGTTAGCATAAATTTAGGTGTTTGATGGGGCTTATTATGAATAACAAAAGGTGCTCCTCTTACCCCAATCACTTAGGAAATTACAAGGTTTTTAGGAGATCTGTGCCAGGAAACGGGATCAAAGACCAAATACATATTTCTTCTTATATCCCAGTATTACACTCTGAAACACAAAACTCATAGCATCCACCTTTTAAGGTTGTGAAGAATGAAAGAAAATAACATATATAAAGTGTGACCCAGGCTCTCCTCTAGTGAGAACCCATTGGCCTACCGTTCCCACCTCTCTCCCAGCCAGGGCTCAGAGCACAGGGCCCGGCCTCCCTGAGTAGACATCCTTCTGCCCTTTATACACATCCTGTGGACATACGAACAATTCAGAGAAGTTTTTCTACGGCAGCAATCACCTGTTCCTTTTTGGAGGAATTATTTACGAGCGATCGACCTGACGTGGGTTTGCTATTTGTGGTTGCTGCTGTTTCTGCAGAATCCCCCCTTCTCAGGAATGGTATTTCTGGTCAATGGGAGTATATCCATCATTTTTCTGAACTTTCTAAAGCCTGTTTTCCAAAATCCAGGACTCGCGTCAGCTCAGCCTGATGGTCCTTTTCCTCTCTTTGACCCAGAATGACGCAGTCATTTTTTCCCTAGGATCCTGGAAGTTACACAATAGCCATCAAGTTCTTTGCCGTCAGAATTAAGTCAAGAATAGCAGTTCCTTTGTTGTTTCCTCTGACTTTCTGGTGATGAGAGTATTATGAAGACTGGCCAGGGCTTATTACACCATTTACTTTTAGCAGAACAAGACTTCTAGTAAACTCTGAACCTTTGAAACTGGTCCCCATCATCATCCAGTTTGTCCGCTTTTTATCTAGTATTGATAAAGGGTTTTCCCATACCACTTTCACAATAATCTGCAATAGCTTACATCTAGTGTGCGTTTACAATGTGTGTATCAGGCACTTCCTAAGCACTTTAAATACATCATAATTTTTAAGCTTAAAAACAACCCAGTAAGCATATATACAGAGTGGGATATTGTACAGTTTTAAAAAAGAAGGGAATCCTAGGGGAGCCTGGCTAGCTCCACTGGCAGAGCATGTGACTCTTGATCTTGGGGTTGTGGATTTGAGCCCCACGCTGGGAGTTGAGATTATTTGAAAATAAAATCTAAGAGGTAACTGGATGGCTCAGTCAGTTAACATCTGTCTTTGGCTCCGGTCATGATCCCAGATCCTGGGATCAAGTCCCACATTGGGTTCTTGGCTCATGGGGGGAGCCTTCTCCGTCTGCCTGCTGCTCCCCACCCTGCTTGTGCTCTCTCTCTTTCTCTCTCTGTCAAATAAATAAATAAATAAATAAAATATTTTAAAAAATAAATTAAAGATAAAATAAAATCTTAAAAAAAAAAAAAAAAGAAGGGAGACTTGCCATTTGCAACAACATGGATGGAACTTGAGGTCATTATGCAAAGGAAAATAAACCAAAGAAAGACAAATACTGAACAGTATCATTTACATATGAAATCTTAAAAAAACTCAAATTCACAGAAACAGAGTAGAAAAGGGGTTGTCAGAGCCTGTGGGTAGGAGAAATAGGGAGAGGTTGGTAAAAGGGTACAAACTTTCAGTTATAAGATGAATAAATTCTAAGGATCTAATGTATAACATGGTGACTGTTGTCAATAACACTGTATTGTGTAATTGAAATTTGCTAAGAAAGTAGAACTTAAATGCTCTTCTCCAAAAGAGGGGGCAAATACGTGGGATGGTGAATGTGTTAATACACTCAGTGGCTGGGTCCTTCGGAATGCACATGTGTATCAGATCATCACATCACACACTTTCAATACCTTATGGTTTTGTCAATTCTATCTCAAAGATGGGGAGAAAAACAACGCTCTACGCACCATTACTAGATCCTATTTCACAGATAGGGAAACTGAAGCACAAAGAGATTCTGTAATTTGCCCGTAGCTACACTTACAAGTAGGGCAGCCAGGACTCTAGACCCAGGGCCCATGCTAGAACCATCAGTTCTCTGCTGCTTCTCACACTTGGGTCCTAATGCCACTGGCCCCCTCACTCACCAGCTTTATCACTTTGGAAAAGTTGCCTAATACCTGTCTCTCAGTTTCCTTATTTGTAAAGATGAGATTAACAATATCAACATCGGAGGCGGGGAGATGAAGCAAATGAAATGAGATCACGTTTGGGGCAGCTTCTTCTCTAGTGAGCAGGTTCAAGCCTGCACCAGCTGCCAGGCGTCCAAGTATCGCCCCCTACTCTTGTCGTCACCGCATATCCCTTGCTCTCAAGCGTCTCCTTTTCTTCGTATGTTCTTATTTCTTTATTTTATTTTATTTTATTTTTATTTTAGAGAGAGAGAAAGTGAGCATAAATGGTGGGGGGGGGTGAGAAGAGGGAGAGAGAGAATCCCAAGCAGACTCTACCCTGAGCAGGGAGCCTGACACGGGTCCAATCCCACGACCCTGAGATCATGACCTGAGTGGAAATCAAGAGTCAGCGCTTAACTGAATGGGCCATCCAGGTGCCCCTCACTGTTCATATTTCCGAAGCCAGATTCTATCTTATAACCAATGCATGCATGTGATGAGATTTAGCTTTTTCCCTAAAAAGTTACTACCTGAAGGTATGTCTTTCTATAAATGGCATCTCTGAATCAAGGAAATAAAGTATTTCCATGTGTATTTGTTTTCTTTGTCTAGCTAGTTTATTGATGACTTAAGGGCAAGAGGCATTTCTTAAAATTTTCTGGGTTCTTTCAACACCCAATACCAAGTCTCACACACTCTAAACGCTCAATAAATAGCTATAGGACGCAGTAGTGTTTGTCAAAAGTAAATTCAGCTGTCTGTGTTGTGCTGACTAAAACATCCCCCCAAGCCGTACCCCCTCCACCCCGCCAGTGCAGGGCCTAAAATCAGGGTGAGGCCGACAGGGTGTATTTTCCTGCAGAGTCCTTGCGCCTTCCAGCAGACTGGGCCCCAGTGCTTTTCAGAGGGATTTGAGAAAAGAGGAGCCAGAAGAGTCCCTGTTTCTACAGAGCCTTTCCTAGTCCCGGGCTTTACCAGGAAATGTAGAACATTAAAGCAGAGAAGCCAGAGAAGCCAGAGGGCAAAAGGAAAATTATCTGGGCCACAGTGCTGCGCGCTCCAGCTCCCCAAGTGCCCCACGAGAGGCAAGAGGCAGAGCTGGCTTCTGCTCTACTAGGTCTGTGGGCACGTGTGTGTGCTTGTGCTTCCACACCCTGCTCGTGATTAGGACGTGCTGATGAGAATGTCTTAAAGGGACTTTGGAAGACAGTTTCTGCATTCAGGAAGCGGGCCCTGCTGAGCGCGCAGCTGTCGGGCCCAGGTTCAAGGGGAGGGAAGGCGTTGCTTGTTGGACACAAGTGCGTGGGGCCGGTGTCCTCAGGCTGTGCCCGCAGCTGTCATGTCCAGCCTTGTCAAGACTTTCAAAACTACAACTAGGGAGCCAACGAAGAAATAAAAATGAACTCATCCGAAAGTCAGTCTGCTAACTCTCAAACCGCAGATAATCTTTTCCTCTGGAATTGAGAAAGCTTCTAAATTCGTGATCTGTGATTGAATAAAAGTGGAGTCTTGGCTAGGAGAACATTGTTAAAGTTTTCAAAATGAGAAAGAGCAGATTGCTGCATTGTACCTTCCTCCAGGATTACCTCCTCATTTTTATTAGAAAGTGTGTTGTGGGGAACAAACTTCCGCAGCCTATCTCCTGCTTTTTTAAAACTTCTACAAAATTTTACTAATCGGATTTTGGGAAAGATCAAGCATCGTCCAACCTCCGTTGTACACATTGAAACTTCTCTTGGGGTTTACAGGGGTTTTCTTTGTGTTTTCTTCTCCAGTTTCTCTTTTGATTGACAGGGCCAAATGCCGTGCTGCTTTTGTGTGTGTGTGTTTATAGAAAATGAGACATACTCCTTGATGAGCTCTACTCTCCCAATAAAACGGAGATAGATCTATTTTTTGCTTCTTGAGTCACGTAGCTCAGGTCAGGTGCAGAAATAGCCCAAACAGTTCTCACAATGGGCGTGACCCGTGGGGATGGGGTGCAGCACACCCCCACCCCCATCCACAAGGGACTATTTGCTTTGATAATTAATGGAAGAGTCTTTCTCTGAACTTTTTTTGTTGTTGTTAAAAATTTACATTTTCACCTCTTCTCAAATGTTTATCTTGGCCCTCTTTTTGTCCATTCTGCAGGATGACTGCATTGCCAAGTCCAGGGCCAGCATTCCCTCTGGGTTCCACATGCTGGTTGTCTTTGGGCTGTCTCACCCCTGCAGTGAACTCACTGGTTCATAGCAGCAGCTGCCTTTCTCCCCCACCATGCCGGTTCTCTTCCTCCTGGTGCCCTCCCGGTTGTGTCCTGCTCCAGGAAGTTCTTTCCTCCCTGCTCTTTGGCTTTCCCCTCTACCACAGCTTTCCGTGAGGAAAGCCCCTCTCCTGGGAAGACACTCAAACCTCATGACAGACTTCAGAAAAAAATTAAAGAGTCATGTTTTCCCGAGTGTCTACTTTGGGACATTAGTCCTGAGAAGTGCTTCTGGATAGAAGGGCTTTCTGATCATTTTGGGGAAAGCCTCATAACCAAACTCATTTTTGGATAGTCAACCTTGTTATTCAAGCTTCAAATAAGTGTGGGAGAAGTCCTTTGCTTAAAAAAGGATGAATCAACCAACAACAACAAAAATAAATGGGGTTCAACCTTGTTTACCACAGAATTTTCCAGGTGATTTGTACTTGCATATTTCATTATACCAGTGGCTTTTAGAACAGGCTTCAGGCATTGCAGTCCTAGAGCATTCCAGCCACCTTCTCAGCCCAAGGAAGTCATAGCAATTTAGTGGAACTATTTAATCAGGTTCCAGGGAGCTGCATGTGATCTCGATTATGTTTAATCTTTTTCATCATTGTCCTAAAATAGATGGCACTTAGAAATCAAGTTGGATCATTAATCTTCCAGGCCCCTTATGCAGAGAGACCATCCTGCCCGTACACATGAGAAAAGGCAGTTGTTACACTGGACCAGATCTAAGCAGTGAGATTAGAAATAGACAAACTCGAAATATTGTAGACTAAGGCCCGCTGAACGACACCCAAACGTGGTCCTCAGTTACGTTCAAGTAAAGAAACGATTTTGCCAGTGTACTCAGAAGCGATTAGTTTCAGAACAACTGACTGCCATTAAGAAAGCACACACACAACACCAAAAGGGTTATGAGGATGTGGAGCAACAGGGACTCTCATTTATTACTGATGGGAAGGCAAAAGAGTACAGCCACCCTGGAAGACAGTTTGGCAGTTTTGTAGAAAATTAAACATCCTCTTACATGTGATCCAGGAATCATGCTCCTAGATACTGACCCAAAGGAGTGGAAAACCTATATATCCACATAAAACCCTGCATGCAGATGTTTGTAACAGCTTTAATCATAATTGCCAAAACTTGGAAACAACTCAGATGTCCTTTAGTAAGTACATGGATACATCGTGGTAGGTCCAGACAATGGAATATAGAGGGCTAGAAAGAAATGAGCTATGGAGCTATAAAAAGACATGGAAGAAAGTTAAATGCATATTACTGAGTAAAAGAAGCCAGTTTGAATAGTCTGCATATGGTACGATTCCAACTCTATGACATTCTGGAAAAAGCAAAAGTATGGAGACAGTAAAAAGTTGTGGTTGCCAGAGTTCAGGGTAGAAAGATGAACAGGCAGAGCACAGATAATTTTAGGGCAGTGAAACTGTTCTGTATGATACTGTAATGATGGGTACGGGTCATTATATGTTTGCCTAAATCCATAGAATTTACAACATCGAGAGTGAACCCTAAGGTAAACTTTGGCCTTGGGGTTATGATGATGTGTCAAAGTAGTTTCCTCATCATAAAAGTTCGGGGGTTGTGGATAATGGGGAAACCTATGCTTGAGTGGGGGCAGGGGATAGATGGGAAATTTCTGTTATCTTCCTCTCAATTTTACTATGAACTTAAAACTGCTCTAAAAAATTGTCTTAATGATGGCACACCTGGGTGGCTCAGTTGGTTAAGGGGCTGCCTTCGGCTCAGGTCATGATCCCAGGATCCTGGGATGCAGCCCCACATCAGGCTCCCAGCTCAGTGGAGAGCCTGCTTCTCCCTCTCCCTCTGCCTGCCATTCTGCCTACTTGTGCTCTCTCTCTATATCTCTGTCAAATAAAAAAATAAAATCTTTTTTAAAATTGTCTTAATGAGAAAGAATGCAACTCAGGAAAAAAAAATTCACACAAGATTCACTTATCAACCAGAATGCTAATGATTTCTGCTTAGTAAGAACAGAAATATGAAGGCTTGGCCCATGGTCACATTGGCGGGTCAGTACACTCTTTTTCTATGGGAAAGATGCACAGAAGCCAGAAATTATAATCACAGCATAGCTTTGTGAGCAAGAAATCTGAGGAAGGGAATTTCATTGGATAGAAATGTTCCATAGAAAGGTAGACTTGATAAGTAGAAAGATAATTACATTGGCAGATCCAGACATACCTCTCCCCTGGAGATGCACTGAAACGTTCTTCTTAGGAGAGGCCCCCTTTTACTGCATTGGAGACCACATCTATCAGGAGAAGAGAAAGAAAGTTTCCAAATTAGACTCCAGGCCTGAATTCCAATACCCACACTATAGTTGTCTGAGTTGTGCTTGATTCTTCTCTAGAACATCTGTACTTGACGTTTCCAGGTAGTCTCCAAATGATTATCTTCTGCGGATGGCTGGTCCCCAAAACTAATCTCACTCTCAGAGATTATTTTTCTATCTGGGCTACCTTATTTCATCCCATGTGTCCTGACTACTCTGTGGTCTGCTCTGGTAGAGCCATCAGGAGAGACAGAAGAATGTATGGATAATGCTCCTTATAGATTTGTTATTCAGGAACTTCTCAGAACAAATAATTTTCCCCACAGTTTGTTATGCTTCTTGGGTTAATTCAGGGCAACTCACGTCAACAACTGTAACAAAAATTTGCTTACCATGCCTTGTGGACTGAATGTTTATATCCCCAGAAAATTCATATGTTGAAACCCTAACTCCAGTGGGATGTTGTTAAGAGGTGGGTCTTTTGGAAAATAATTAGATTATAAGGGCAGAGCGCCCATAGTGGGGTTAGTGTCCTCATAATAAGAAGAGAGCTAGGGATGCCTGGGTGGCTCGGTGGATTAAGCCTCTGCTTTGGCTCAGATCATGAACTCAGGGTCCTGGGATCGAGCCCCACATCGGGCTCTCTGCTCAGTGGGGAGCCTGCTTCCCCCTCTCTCTTCTTGCCTCTTTGCCTACTTGTGATCTCTCTCTGTCAAATAAATGAATAAAATCTTTTTTTAAGATTTTTTTTTAAATTTTTTAAAAAGATTTTATTACCTCCAGAACGGTATAAAATAATTTTTTATTGTTTAAGCCACCCAGTCAATGCTATTCTGTTATAGCAGCCCAAACTAAGATCCCAAGCTTCTAATATGTCCAAATAGTACTGTGGAGCAACTGGAAAGAGAAAGTCGGGAATTCTGACCCATGTTCCAGGATTCTGCTCACACACTGACCTTAGCAAATAGTCGTCAAAACACCTCTGAGTGTGCACAAATTCTACTGGTAGTGAGCAATTGAAAATACTTCCTCCCATCTGTATTGTTCTATTTCTCTGTCACCTTTACTATTTCAGTCTTGTTTTGTTTCTCTTTCATTACCAGACCTGGATGCTTCAAACTTTTATCATTAAGTTCTATAACCACTTTGCTAAAGTGGTGGTCCATCACTCCCTAGCCCTATTTTGCTTTTTGAAGCACTCATTAGCAAAAATTATCTCACCTATTTGTTAGTTGGTAGTCTCTGTCTTTCCCACGTAGAAAAAGTAAGCTCCATGAAGGTAAAGACACTCATTGTCTCTTATTTATGGTGTTACTCTTGGGTCCCAAGAGCTTTAGGACACAGTAGGCGCTCAATCAATAAACACTACAGGAAAGAGTCAGTGAGTCAGTGAGACTTGTAACCACCGCACCTAAGAGCTTCAGTCAGAACCTGATGAACTACCAAAACAGGGAGTGCACATTCAGTGACTCCCACAAGACAACATTTCAAGCAGGTGGTAGTAGTGGTTGCTATCTGCTCTGTCAAACAAGACACACTCAAAGTCCCTGTTCTTTGGGCTGGGGGAGCCAAATCAGCCATGGAACTGCGGGACTAGCAGAAACAGGTGGGCCCTGATTTACATGGAGCTGAGTGAGAGGACAAATGGGAACTTGCCTTTGTGTTGCTCCAGGGCAGAAAGGTTTTAATAGGAAAGAGAGGAGAGAGAATGAATTAAAGATAAGAAATATGGGGTGCCTGGGTGGCTCAGTGGGTTAAAACCTCTGCCTTGGGCTCAGGTCATAATCCCAGGGTCCTTGGATCGAGCCCTGAGTTGGGCTCTCTGCTCAGCAGGGAGCCCGCTTCCTCCTCTCTCCCTGCCTGCCTCTCTGCCTACTTGTGATCTTTGTCTGTCAAATAAATAAATACAATCTTAAAAAAAAAAAAAATGTGGAATACTATAGAAAGAGTACTGTCAGGGATGGAATAAAGAATTATGAAATTATCATTGAAGGGAGCCTTCAAGGACAGCACAGTCAACTCTCCACCTTTGCTTTCCTCTACCACCACCCTGATCCACCACCCTGGCCATCTTTTCTTAGTACAATTTTTGCCCCAGGATGGGAAGTTTAATAATCAGTGTTACTAAGAGCAGCTGTTATTTATTGAGCACCTGCTCTGGCCCTACTGGGCTCACAGGAATTCTGTGCAGAGAGTGCACTGCATTTTGCAGGAACCATGACGTGAATAGTGGCTCCTGAACATGCGCAACACAATGCCTCTGATGGCGGATCACTGGTGTCCCCCACAGGGGTAGGCACAAGGTAACCAGTGGCAAAGATGGGAGTTAAACCCCAAAGTTCCTCGTTAAACTGATCTGATCCCCTGACTGACTTCTTCTCGTAACTTTCACCTAATGGCCCTGACTTAGCCCGCTGAGGTCCTCCAGAATACCATTAACCCTTCCATTTCCCATGCCCAGCTCCTACCTCCACACACATACCCCACTCATTGATTCTTGAGTTCCTCCAAACATAAATTGGTCAAACCACTTCCCACTTAAAATTATTTAGTGGCTCACCACTGGTCTTGAACCCAAGGCCAGCTTCCTCCCGTGGTTGTTCCAAGGCCTGTGTGACTTCCCCTGCCTATCTCTCCATTCCCAGCCTGAGCCACTCTCTTTGTCACTGGCTATCCTGAAACCACACTGTCCTCTTCCATGATCCCAAATACACCAAGCTCCTTGCCACTCAGAGTCTTCACTCTTGGGCCCTTCCTTAGCATTCTCTTTCCCTCTCTCCTTACATGCTCATTCCTTCTCTGTTTTTAGGTCTCCCATTAATATCACATCCTCAAAAGATTCTTTTCTAACCATAATAGCTAAATATTCCAAAAACATTTTCTATCTCCTGTGGCTTTTTGTATCTCATTTTCATGCTTATTTCCTTCCCAGGATTTTAAAGTTCACATTAAAATAATAATAATAAATCTGCTTTTTTAAAATCATTTTATCATTCTGCTCTACCTGAATGTAAACTCAAGAAGACAGAGACTATATTCTTGTACACCACTGAATCCCCACTTCACTCACAAAAAACATTCCATGAATATTTGTTGAATGAGTGAATGAATGAATGAATGAATGCTAATAAGTTGACTCTTAATGGGCCCCTAGAAAGCTTTGGGATGGGGCTGGTTGCCAGAAAACCACCCGTATGATTAGAGGATTAGGACCTTTGGCCCCATTCCTGACCTCTGGGAGTGAAGTTAGAGATTAAGTTATACTCAGTGTGTCCATTCTTCTACCAGATGAAATGGGCTCAGTTCTTTCAAGTATTCTCCCTATGCCATGGTACTTCCAGGGCGGAGTAATTTTTCTACGTTGTCCTTAAAGCACAACTCTCCAGGTGTGATTGAACTTGAACAGAATACAGTAGGGTTGTCTTCTTCCCTCTCTATCTATGCTGGGGCCTAAGAATTAGCTTTTGTTAGGGGAGATAGTTGAATGAGTGAAAAAACTGCCCTGTCTATACAGTAACCTCAGTTTTGTCTAGACTCCTGCTCAGTGGTACACTAGTTAATAGTTATTTACTTCTCACTAGCTAATATTTAATAACCAGCTGTCTTCATTCCCCATCAGCTAAATCCATAAACTATAGTGCTTACCATTTCAGTGGTGTGGATACTCCCACCATGGCTGATTTCAGGCTACAGAACGATGTCTCTGGACATGGATTTGGGGAGATCTGCTAACTGTCCTAGAGCTGGCTCCTGTATACACCACTGCCCCTCCCCTTATGCCTCCACTTCCGCACAGACCCACGAGCTCCCATGTTACTCAGAAACATCACCTAAGAGAACCCACACGTCGGTCTAGCATAAACACTCTTGAGTTTCTTCATAAAAACAGAGTTCTATAAAAATCAAGCTTAAAGGGAATCAGAAGGGAAAGAAGGAACGTATTAAATCTCTTTCAGGTCTACTGCTTGTGTCTCATTAGGCCTTTGGTCACATGGACACATGCCTATTTTCGTGGCTTCCCTAAAACATGTCAACTTATTAAAAATTCTTTGTTTTCTTTTTCTGACCTAAACCAGTGGGCAAGAGAGAAGTGGTTCTTTTGTTGTTTTGATTTCTTTTATTCACTACATTCATTTCTTTTTTTACCCCCAAAGTCTCCCAACAGGTGGTATGACTTAAAAAGACATAATTTAGCATCAAGCTCTTCAGTGAGTATGCCATGTCCCAACACATGGGCTGTGATGTCATTTGAATGCCAAGTTGTACATTTCTTTTCTTCTTCTTCTTCTTCTTCTTCTTCTTTCTTTCTTTCTTTCTTTCTTTCTTTTTTTTTTTGAAAGCGTGCTTCAGAACTATAATTTATTTATCATATTTTTTATTTGGGTCGGTGGGAAAAGACTGGCAATTAGTTATTTTGGCAAAGTTTCAGTTATGCCTAAAAAAGGAACACAGACTTAACATGTTATATAATCACTCTTAAACCACCTCTGGGAAGTTCTCCAAGCCCTGTGTGTCAGTCTCCATTGTGCATGTCTGGACATAACCTCTACAAGAATTTCTATTTTGTGAAGCAGGGTGGGGAAATGCTGTGAGACAGAACTGAGTTTAATTGTGAGTTTGACTTGTTATGGGAGAAGTAAAGGAAGAAGAGTTTTTCTTAACCTGAAGCCCACCACATGAATCCTTAGGCCATGCTGGGCCACAGACTATCTTCTAGACCGCTGGACTCCATGTTGTAAAATAATTTTCCTTCAGAATCTCATTGTGTCTATGGGTGATTTTTCCTTTTTGTGTGGTAAACTTTTCATTTAAGTGTAACGTGCTTATGGAAAGGTGCACAAATCATGGACATAGAGCTCAATAAATTTTCACACAGTGAATAGACTCATCTAACCTCTTCCCAGGGCAAAAAAGAAAAAAAAGAACATTACTAGAAGTTCTCATGCACTCCCCCAGGCACTATCTCCCCACTCTCCCCCAAATGTGACCACTCACACTTCTGTGGAAAAGTCTTCCTTTTACTTCTCTGATTCTAAATCAAAGTTCTAATTCTTTCCCCATAAATGTCTTAAAGAACTCTAAGTTTTTCATGTTTTTAAACTAGAGATTGAGAAGTTGGGGAGCATGTTTGGGGGCATCACCGGTGCAGATATTGACATCTAGTAGAGGTCAGGGCACCCCTAGGGCATGTCAGAGACTGAATATAGATTTTTTGCAAGGCCCCTATCTATACACACAATTTAACTAAGAAGTATACTACAAGATTCATAGAGCCATGTGAGAGATAGTGATTTCTCATCAAGATTTATAATAAGGGTTACAGGACAAGTCCTTAAGTGTTTGTTTATTGTCCAATTGATGCAGTTAGAGAGTTAATACTGTCCCGGCGCTATTTATTCCTCCTTGGGTCCAAGGAATCTCTCTTCTTGTCCTTTATTGTCAAATGCCTTGTTTCTGGCTAATTTTACGTCTCCTACCACAAGAAAAGATAATAATGCTGACATTACTTGCAAACTGTCGAGACTCTTCTGGACCATGAAACAATACAACTCTTCTTGCCTGTTCCTAATTCTGTTTATTTAATTCTGGCTACGTTATTCCTTGTGATGCTGCGTGGTTTACCATGCCGTCCTTAAATACTGGCTTCCAATGACATTCTCCATGTTATTGTACTTTGTTAAGATGCCTAAGAATGCAAATTTTACCCAAAGCGTGCAGGAATTTGTGAATAAGGATTCATTTTTTGGTCATGCTGAATTTGCCATTAGGAATTTTACAATATTCACATAGAACAATACATCTTCCAATCATGCTTTCTTGAACTATGTAAGGCTGCATTGATCACATCTGTAGAAAGTGACATCTATCATGGTGACCGAACTTCTGCTTTCTATACATGTCCCTGAGCAGGGCGGATGGGTGAAGTGACCTTGAGCAGAGAAAGAATAATGGTTCCATTCTCAGGGTCATGTCTGTGCCTCACCTTGTACAGTTTAAGATGGACCCGAAGGGTAATAATGTCACCACATCAATAGGAGGCAAGAGAAGACATTGATCAGAACGATCTGTTGGCTTTGCTCTGCAAGGATCTTAAAAGTCCTTTGAGATAAATGTTGTCACTTCTGGAGGAGTGTCCAACCTGCAGGGTGTGGTGTATAGATTGTCCTAGGTACCAGCAGTACACAAAGTTAAAGGATACTTGCCACTACCCGCACTGACTTCAGGTGCCGTAGATCAGAGGCACTACCACAGTTGGAACATGGGCAAGAACCAATGCACAGGCTCAAACATGCAGTTCAATCCCAAGAACTCATTGCCGCCCCCCAAGAGCCTGAGGTCCTAAACTTTTCTTGTGTCTGACATGAGTGAGAATCATCTAAAATCAGTGTGTCATACCACTCTTCTGAACCAATCGTGCATGATTCCATGACTCAATACCAGATTAGCTGCAGAGCCCTATAATGGTGCCATAGATGTGACCCCAGAGTTCCTTGGGGTCCCTGGTCAATTCCAAGAGTAAGGTAGAGGATCAAAGAATGCCTAAAGAGAAGCATGGGGTACATGAGGGTCTAGGCCTGAGTGTGGGTCTTTCTGAAGGGATCTGCAGGCCCTGGGTGGTTCCAGGCACCACGGCAAGACTAAGAAATTTTCAAAGAATGCACTTCAAAGTGTGGGGGCTCCTGAGGCTTGTGGTCTGGGAGAGGGGCCTGGATTTCACAGGTATAAGGAAAGTACTGATATTGATAAAATTACTAAGATAAGCCTTTCTGTGTCAGCTTTCTTGATCCCAAGGTTTTTCCCTATTCCCCCTATTTCCTGAAAGATCTGTTCTCGTAGCAAGAAAGAGAGAGAAAAAAAGGTGTGCTTATGTTTTGTTTTGTTTTGTCTTGTTTTTTTCAGTGAGGAAGTATGACACCACAGAAATTGTTTGTGTCTTAAGGTCAGTCTTGGCTACTCACTAGATGCGTATCTTTAAGTATGTTATTAACCACCATTTGACTTGGTTTATCTCGAAAATGGGCATAAAATAATACACAATAAAACTCACAAGGTGTTGCCAGAATTAATATGAGATAATGTGAGTAAAAAATATTTTGTAAGCTATAAAGGGCTATCCAAATATATAAGGTGGTGTTTTTTAAAATGTTTATATGTACTAACTGTCCAGTCAAGATCTTTCAATTCATTCTCTTCTGAATCATAATTTAGAATTTATGCTGATTATATGATTTGAAATCTATGTCCTGAGTCTGGTAAAGGATACCGTGGTCCCTTTTTTTGTTCCCTTCTCTCTTCTTGATAGTTCCTTGGCTTTGAGTCCTTGATTCTGGCCTGCTCCAAGCACTAACCTATATGTTATGCTTGCACTAAAGTAGAATAAACATAATATCCTACCTATTTTTCTAACCAAAATGTATTATCAAACCTATCAGTCTTGATAATAAGGGATACGTACTTGCTTGACCCAGGTAGCTAAAAAGAAGTGAATGAGTGAAGGTACAATGGGCATAGCCTTGACTGGCCCTGAGCCTCTGGCACCAAGTGAGAAGAAGGAGCCTGGGGAGCAGGGTTTTCAAGTAAGGTATGGGAGGCAGCCTTTAAAATGACCTCCAAGAATCCTCACTGCCCTCGTCTACCTCCTTTCCCCTGAAGGTACGCTGGCCTACTGCCTTGCTCCTAATGAAGAGTACATAAACAGAAACAGCTTGCCACTTCCAGGATTAGACTCTAGAAGATCATAACTTTCATCTTCCAATGGATTCTCTTCCTTTTTGGTTCTAATGAAGCAAGCAGTCATGGTGGAGAGGCCCATGTTGCAAGGAGTTGAGGACAACCTGTAAGAAACTGAATCCTACTGACAACCATGTACTACCGGAAGGGGATTTTTCCCTAGCTAAATCTGATGTGATCCTACTCCTGGCGGATATTCTGACTATAGCCATGTGGGGAACCCTCAAGGAAGAGATCCTTCTACGTGAGTCTGTAAGAATCTGAGAGAGAGTAAATGTGTGCTATTTCAAGGTGCTAATTTTGTAGCAATTTGTTATGTTGCAATACTAACTAATACATTAAAAAAATTCTAAGCATTACTAAATATAATGAGTAAATGTAACTCTAATGAAGACAATCCCCTACTGGAGAAGATCAAATATTTATTAGCTTTCAAACAGTCTAGTTTAATTCTGTTACAATGAATACTGCTACAAACACACTTACAAAATTATCCAAGTTTCATTTTTAAAATATTTCTAAGTGCCTGGAATAATATTTCTTTGTCAAATGAATCAGCACATCTGACATGAACTTACTGTGTCTACCTTCAGAACTAATTCCCCTGTTCGCTCAGCTCTACTGTTTCCGTCAGAGAAAATATTCTTTTGTCTTCACCTGGAGTCTATTCATCTGTTCATTTTACAGTTGAAATGAACTGGGATTCCCCAGATGGAGTGACACACCTGAAGCCACAGGCTCATGAAGGCAGGGGCAGTGCACAATGAATTCCAGCTTTTGCTGTGACTGCCTCTTCTTCAGGAAACACTGGTGATTCCTCTGTGACCATGCCTGGTACCTCTGCATCTTTCCCGTCGTGCTGTGCCACTTCACACCTCCGTACTGCTGGAGCCTTCCAGCCAGTCCTCTGCATTCCTTCCAGTTCATTCTGCATACTGTGTGAAGATGAATCTTCCTACAACTTCACTTTCATCCCGCCCCTCCCTTGGCCAAGAATCACTAAACGACAACTATAGTTTTCTAAATCAAATTCAAACTCCTCTGCCTCATTCTCAAATCCTCCAGAAACCGGCCCCAGCTTACACACACGCACCTATCTCTATTCCCTGCTCTGCCCAGCACACCGGCCTTGGCACCATCGCCCATGCCTGCCTTGTGCCCTGCTGTGACATATTTTTCCCCACTTGCCTTTTTTAACGTTAGGTTAGTCTCTCCTCTCCCCTACTGCCTTTCCTTCTTCCTGTTATCAGTCTTTAAAGAACAGGTTTAAAGAACATCTCTAGCTCCATTTTTTCCCTCAGCGCTTACCATTACCTAACATACAATATACTTCCCCTGTTTATCCTGTTTATTGTCTTTCCTCCCCCTGTGGAATATAAGCTCCATGAAGACAGGGACATTTTTGCTATTTTATTCACTGCTATCATCCTGGGGTCTAGAATAATGTCTGGCACAGAGGAACCACTCAATATGTATTTGAACTAACAAATGAAATTGTACTTGTTCTATGAAGTTCTCCCTCACACTTCTTTTAATCTGCATACACCTAAACATTCTGTTTCTTTAGCACCCAGTCAGGCTTTAATTGTCTTATTAGTTCTGTTTTGTTTCTCTGAATTGTAGACTTATTTGTGTATGTTTATTTGTATATGCCCAACGTCCTTTTCTCCCCTCTTGTTCTAGCAATATGCTCGCCACCCCATTTCACCTAATTCCACAGTGGTGGATCCTAGGTTGGGTCATTCCTCTGGCCACACACAATGGTCAAGGGATGGGTATAAGACCTAGGTAAGACTTCATTATTGAGGTTCCTATAGCTTTTCCTTCAATTTTACAGTCTACCCTTCTAATAAATCCCCCTTTGTGCTTAAGTTGGTTTGAGTTAGGTTTCTGTCATGTGCAACTTGTAGTCTGTGTCTTGTATTTTCCTTATATTTTTTGACTTGAAAGCCAATACATGTATTTGGTTGTATATAAACTTCTATATTTTAAATGACAGCTAGTTCAGGACAATGTATTCCCCCCACTTGTTACACAAGTGATGAGTTACTTCAGTGAAAAAGTGTATCAAATACCTGATTATATGATCCAGCTTGATCTATATACCAAACAGAAGAGAACAGCAATGGCAATAATGATGGGGGGGCGGGATAAATGCTCAAGGCAACATTTAAGTGTACTGTATACTATACTTCTTATGGTTCCATTTTCCTGATGGAAGAACCTGAACTCAAAGAAAGCAAATATAAGGTCTGGTTTTATAGGTGCTTGTTGCAGCCTTCTGTGCTTGTTTGTTTCTTTCTTCCTTCCTTCCTGAGTATGCATGAGCAGGGGAGGAGCAGAGGGAGGGGGAGACGGGGAATCTCAAGCAGACTCCCAGCTGCACATGGAGCCCTATGTTGGGCATCATCCCAAGACCCTGAGATCGTGACTCGAGCCAAAAGCAAGAGTGGGCTGCCCAACCCACTGAGCCACCCAGGTGCCCTGTAGCTTTCTGATTTCTTTAGTGGTGATGGACCTGGGTGAATTCTCATTCAGTTTTTAATAGCTTGGATAAGTTATTTGCCACCAATATTCTCATTTTTATCATTAGTATAAATGAAGATGACAGCCACTTACTTCTTGGGACTCTTTGAGGGTTTTGTTTTGTTTTGTTTTTTGAGGTAATATACGTAACTGATATAGCATAGTTTCCTGAGGAAACAGAACTTGAGGCAAAAGCTTACATGCTAACACTTTTATGGGGAATGCGATCTCGGGGAAACATGTATGAAGGTTAAAGGACAGAGAGGCAAGGAAGGAAGGAAATAAACCCGCCAGATTTTGCTAATGCTCATGGTTCTGCTTCCAAATATTCTGCAACTCCTGTTATGGTCTATCTGGAAGGAGAGAAAAGAAATCACATGCTGGTTCCTACTCCCACTGGTCAAAGTTGGGTAACAGAGTGTCTGTTCCTTGCACTTCCAGGGTGTATGACCTACCCTGTCTGACAACTGACACAGGAGATCTCAAAGTGTGAGCCACAGAAAGTTCTCGGGATTCCTACTTGTCCGTCCTCACTCTGCAGACTGATGGGGCGACCAAGTGAGCTATTGAAAAGGCATGGGCACCAAGAAGGCTCACAGAATCTCCCATCTCAGTGGCAACAAGAAGTCTCAGAATAGGAAATAGAGAGACTCATACAGCATGAGCAGGTGGAACCATGACAACACAATCCCACCAAAAAGGCAACAACAAGCCCCCCTCCTACCAACATCAAAATGTCTCCTCCAATCCATAAGAATGTGGCTGGTGCCAGGTCCTCTGGGTTTTGAACAGAACGCCGTGGTAGACACCTCTGGGGAGCCTCCCAGGCTGATCCCAGAATAGTGACTATGCCCGTGTGGCGGCTGGTGCTGGAAGACGTTCCATAATGTTGGTATTCTTCCTTGCTTGGGAAACTCAAAGCTCAGGCACATGCTGGAATGTCCATAGCTCTGACGTTCTTCAAATGCAATTCTATTAAGAACAAATAAGACAAGTGGCTTAGGCCGACTACAGTGGGCATTAGCTTTAATACCATGAAGATCAGTGAAACTGTGTTAGTGAGGTACTCTTTTTTTTTTTTTAAAGATTTTATTTATTTGAAACAGAGAGAGAGATCACAAATATGCAGAGAGGCAGGCATAGAGAGAGAGAGGAGAAAGCAGGCTCCCCGCTGAGCAGAGAGCCTGATGCAGGACTCGATCCCAGGACCCTGAGATCATGACCTGAGCCGAAGGCCAAGGCTTAACCCACTGAGCCACCCAGGCGCCCTAGTGAGGTACTCTTGAACTCAGAAGATAAAAAGACCTCAGCATAAGAATACGAGTGTTGTTATTTCTCTCCTTATTTTACCGAGTCAGCGGTAGGTGAGCCGTCCATTAGGTCATGTGTGTATTGTTGACGACACATGTGACGAAATTCCCCCTTTCTAAACACCACCAATGTTGTCTAAGATTTTATGCCTATCTGGGTAAAAGAATGTCTTAATTTCTTAGACATTTGGTTCTCTGGGGTGAGTCCCTGAGGCATCGATGGCTTTCTAATTTCTATAATGGCCTAGGGGCATTTTGACTTCTTTTTTCCTATTGAAATCTCTGCCAGAGTTGGCCACTTTTCAAGAATGAGCTCCAGAAAAGTGTGAAAGTAGGCAGCTAGTTAGACTCTGACTGTTAAAACACCTAGAGTTGAAAGACCACCTCATGGACCCGATGAAGGGACATGGCAGCAACAACACCTACAAGCCAGGTAACCCCACAAGATGTCTTTAACATGCAGTTGGCAATTTCTCATGGAGACATTTAATCTTCCAAAATTCCACACATGATTTCCCAAACCTGGCCAAGTAATGTGAGTTACCAGCTTTTTCCTTAACTTGGAATCATTTGTAGTAGTTCTAAAAACTGCCTCAATGTGTGAGTTTCCTTGGACTAAAAGAAAAAAAAAAGAAAAATAAGACTTATAGGTTCCAACTGCCTGAACATTTTCTACTTAAAAAAAAAAAAAAGAATTATACAGGAAAATAATGGTACATGACTCATGGTAAACAAACACCAAACACATGTTATCTTAATTATCTTGTATTAAAGTCAGGAAATTGTGTGAAACTAAAAAGGAATTGTCCAGAAAGGAAGAATGAGGGATATCCAGAAAACAAATTCAAAGGTTTTATTTTTTCAAATTGTTAATTTGTGTAACTTCAAAGAACCACATCAATGAAAGTCAGTCAGAATATAGATAAAAGAACACTTAGATCCCTACTTCAACAGACTAGGTTTCAAATAATGAAGGCTCTATTAATGAAAGTCTCCACTAACTTTATGCAATCTTATCTTATTTTAAATGATCAGAATTATAACTCATTACTCCTATAATAAGCAACATCCCTTAAATCTATTGGCTGCTAATTACATTTCATGCATTCTGTTAGGTGATCTAACATACAAAAATGTTTAAGTTATCCTTATCTTAGTGGAATTCTCAGTGCAGTTTTAAATAAGTGGACATTTGTGAAAATTCCATATTTCATAAAGCATAAGAAGCTAGCTTGGAACAGGGGTGGAATTCCTCTCTACAAGGTAATCTCATGTATCTCCTCCTAGAGGTCAGTCAAGGTGGCCAGTGAGGGATGGTGGCAGAAGGTTACACAAAGCTATAGAAAACTCTCATATAAGATTGTTATTTTTATTAATATGTATATAGACATACTTACACCCAGAACAATATAAGTAGCTTAAAATGTTGCATAAAATACCTAAAGCCATATATTTAGAGTGAAAGAAGAAAAGTAAGAGGCCCCAAATTAGAACCAGGAATAAATGAAAAGAAGCACATGCATTTAATGAGGCTAGAGAGGGGTGACAAATTTGAACTTAAGCTTTCTATCAGTTATTATGCAAAGGGAAATCCAGGCAGTTATGCAATTCACAATGTGCATGAGTTGAAAATCTACCAAGTGCTTAAAAGAAGTGAAAAAAATTTTTAAAGATTTTATTTATTTACTTGAGAGAGAGAGAAAAAGAGAGCATGAGAAGGGAAAGGGTCAGTGAGGGAAGCTGATCCCCTGCTGAGCAGGGAGCCCGATGCAGAACTCGATTCCAGGACTCCAGGACCATGACCCGAGCCGAAGGCAGTCGCTCAACCAACTGAGCCACCCAGGTGCCCAAGAAATGAAATTGTTCTTGAGAGAAAGAGCAAAGAGGAATTTCTTCTATGGTTGTAGATACAGAAGACAGCAGGTGAAGTAATGAGCAATGCCTTTTAGAAGACATTATTAGAGTAGACACAAAAGTGAGTTTTATAGGCTGGTTCTCTTATATTGCCCACTCTTAATATATTCCAAGGGTATTTCACAAAATGATCAGGAAGCAGTTGGCTCTACAGGTGTGTAGGTGTATAAATAAAATAAATAAAAATAAAAATTATCTATTTATCTATTTATTTACTTGAGAGAGAGAGAGAACACAATCAGGGAAGAGGGGTAGAGGGCAAGGGAGAAGCAGACTCCCCACTGAACAGAGAGCCCAATGTGGGGTTCAATCCCAGGACCCTGGGATCATGACCTGAGCTGAAGGCAGATGTTTAACCGACTGAACCACCCAGGCGCCCCTGGGCTGATTTTTAAATACATGTTCCAGAGCCCTGTTAGTCACTGTGGTCCTCAAACGAGCAGCATCAGCACTACATGGAAGCCTGTTGAAAATATATCTTGGGCTCCACCTCAGAACTATGGAATTAGAATCTGCATTTTAGCAAGGTTCCCAAGTAATTTGTATGCACAATAATGCTTAAAAAATTATTGCTCAGAGAATGGAAGGTATATGTTCTCAGAATATTGTTTTTCTTACCTAGGCTTTTGATAAATAAAATTTTGACCCAGTCACAATTGTTCCCTGTGTCTAGGTCACTACCTGGTGTATATTAGGTTCTCCCTAAATGTATGTTGACTCACTTATTGACCGATACAGTTGTATTTTGGAAAATTTTTAAGGCAAATATAATTAAATATACTTTGTCTTGGACATTAAATATAAATTAGAGTCAACATCGTCCCCAGGACTATTGCAAAGATGCCTTCTTTGCCTTCCACCGCATGATGTCCTCTTTCTATCATCTGCATGTTCTTTCACATAAAAGAGGACAATTCCTCTTTTGTCCCAGATGTCCCAGGTGCTATCGGTGTATTAGGACACAGCTGACAAAAATCCAGGGGAAGGAAGCACCCCAAACTCTACTTGAGCACAACCCCCCCAATTCCATGGAATTCCTCAACCCTTGACCTAAATATTATGTAACAAACTTAAGTGTCTGTTTTGCCCAAAGCTGATACAAGCTCTTTTCTCCAAATCTGTTGAATTCCAGAACTTTGGAGGGAAGAAGAAGCAAAACCTCCAAAGCTCTCTCCCTCCCACTGTGTCTGAGGCTCCAGCGGTTCTGCCAGCGGATTCCTCACATAGACCCAGAAGCACCAGCTTCCTTGTCCATGATCCCTGCGTGGCTGTGAGTAGGATCAATACTAAGTGGCCCATAAGTGTGTCTTCACCTTACTCTTTAAAACTCACCCGATACATTTTAAACTTCTATAAAGTTAGTTAGAATTGGTCAGCCTGATTTTATTTGAAATTATACATTTTTATTTAACATACATGTTTCAATTACAGCCGAAGCGTACTATAAAATTTTGAAACAAGGGGCGCCTGGGTGGCTCAGTGGGTTAGGCCTCTGCCTTCAGCTCGGGTCGTGATCCTGGGGTCCTGGAATCGAGCCCCGCATTGGGCTCTGTGCTCAGCAGGGTGCCTGCTTCTCTTCCTCTCTCTCTGCCTACTTGTGATCTCTCTCTGTCAAATAAATAAATAAATAAATCTTTAAAAAAATTTTTTTAAAACAAACTTTCCAACTATCATAAAAGTCTTTGTCATAATCTTAAAAGCAAGACATGTGTCTTATTCATCTTTGTATTCCTAACACCTAGTACAGTGTTTAGAACATACTAAACACACAATAAATATTTAAATATTGAGTGGATAAATGAACTAGAACACAGGCAGTCTCCTTACAGACACTGAGCTCAACAACCTTTAGGTCCCCAAACACTGTAAGTGAAATCAACAGAGAATCAAGAAATGGTATTATACACCATTTTTAATGTAACTTGTATGAGACTCATCAACCATTTGATAATTAGAAATGATCAAAAAGTAAAAGAAGCTTCAGCAAAACCCAGTGACTTACGCATTTACATTCATGATTATAAAAGATTCTGAAATAGATTTTATATGGCTTCAGAGTATACACTTTATAACCACAATTAGCCGGAGTATGTGTGACATAGGAATTCTGACCTCTCTCTGCACTCGGAAGATCTGGACTCAGGCCTCAAGGACACACATACCTAACGGGATATTTAGAATACAGCCTCCACGGGGTTGAGAGTCACAGAGTCTGATAACTTGGTGTTACAAACTACCTTTGTAGTGCGGCATGACATTAACTTGGGGGAGAACTACATACAGTACTCTGACCATTTCTGGAAAATTAAGGGGCATCTTTTGCAAATAAGTCACTGAAGCCATAGTGGAAGGACACCAGGACTCAGATGGATTTTATGCATTTTGAGTGTGGAGTTAGTAACAGAGGCAGACCCTGCCGAGAGAACAGCTTCTTTGCACAGAAACCCTAAAGGGTGTGATTCCCCAGGGTAGTGGAAACCAGAAGACACAAACTGGAAAGCTGCAAAAAGCTGAGAGGATAGACTTAAAGGAGGCCTTGTTTTATCAGCATCATGTAAAGAAAACAGTCTTTGAGAAATGTTAGGGAAAGAGATGGGAGGAGACTTTGCAGACAGGTGTAATCCCTCTTCAGCTGCACAGCTCAGGAAGAACTACCGAAACTTCCTATAAAACACCAAACTAAGGAAGGGATGTGGAAGCAGCAAGAGTGGGCCAAAAGGTCATGAGAGCTGAGTGTGAAACTTGGAGCCACAGAGAAACCCAGCAGAAGACTGGGACAGAACTTGTCTCATCTCTGCACGATAGTCCTGTACCTTTTGATGGATCGGCTCCTCCAATTCAGGGCTGAATGTTCCCACAGGAGTTTGAACCAAGCATTTCCCCCAGCCTGAGAGCAGGGGTCCGACCACAGAGCAATTTTGACTGCTGTTATTTGTCTGACGCTCAAAATCGAAAGTGGTACTTTTTCTTCTCTTTTAATAAATCCACCCTTTGACCCACTGTAGACATTATGTTTGCAAGTGGGGAATTAGTGCAGTTACTTACAGGAGTCTGTCCTTATCCATGGTTTCTGTTAGCTTTGGGCAACCATGCTCTGGAAGCAGACGATCCTCCTTCTGACATGTCATCAGAAGGTCAGTAGTGGCCTCCCACTAAGTCACAATGCCTACATCATTCACCCCACTTCATCTCCTCACGTAGGCATTTTATCATCTGACATCATCTCAAGAAGAAGCAGGAGTACAGTGCAATAAGACATTTTGAGAGAGAGAGACCAGTTACATAATTTTTATTACAGGAAATTGTTATAATTGTTCTATTGTATTATTTGTTATTGTTGTTAAGGTTTTGCTCTGCCTAATTTATAAATTAAACTATCATAGATATATACATCCAGGAAGAAAACATAGTATATGTAGTGTGCCATCTGGTCTCAGGTATCCACAGGTGGTCTCAGAATGCATCCCCTGCAGTGAAATGGGGACTCCTGTGTGTGATCTTCTGGGAGACAGTCGCACAGTTTGTCCACCAAGACCCAGAGCCAGCAAAGTGCCCCATCCTTGTAAAGGGGCCTGGATCCACAGACGCATTTTTAGACAATACTCCTAGTAACAGGATAAAGTCTCTGAAATTGCTAGCATGATATAAACCCTGTCTGTTTCTTTATGTATCTAGGTCACACACAGGTGGTCCAGGGGTTAAACTGTGATTTGGCATGCAGAGTAGTTTGAAAAATGAAATGAGCATTTAAAAACCAGGGGACTTCAAGTTAAGAACCTTGATTATACTTTTTCTGCAAAATTTGGAAAAGTTGCCCTCACTGGGCCCATATTCCCACAGGGTGGCATTGGGGTGGAGTTGACTAGCAAGTACCTCCTTTAGAAGGGGCCCATCACAGGCCCTGTCACTCTGGATTCGGTAACTGACCATGAGGCAGTGAGGGTAGACGGAGAAGGTCCTGTTCTTACATCAGGCCTCCCTCAGCCACACACATCTCTGCCTGGGTCCCGTAGCCTGAGATGTTCTTGTGTTCCCCTTCAGAATTTTTACTATTAGTGCCAGCCATCTCCAGTTTTTTGTTCTTCACACTTGCCTCCCCTACCAGGGAAGAATGCCTCATTGTCATTGCTTATCAACTCACACATTCTGTGGTTCCTACATATCAGAAGAGTGGAACAGATTCTTTTCTCCAGTTGGTAAATCTGAAATCAGAGAGTAGGAACTATATTGGAATTATCCAATTTTGACACCTTCAGCTTAGCTCAGAGGAAAGTGATTTGGCAAACCTGAAGGGTCCCCATAGTGTGGTTTGGGAGCAGGAAAGAGGGACCGATGTCCCAAATCATCTTGTTTGCCACATCTGGGGCAACTCACATTCATGATTTGCTAGTCATAGTATTCCATGTGTTCATGTCCTGGGGATCTTTTTTATTGAGCTTATAGTTGCAAATCGATTAAAACCAAGGAAGAAATCTTGATCCTTCTATGGCTTTCCTGGGCTCTGAAGTTAATCTTTGACGGTGAGCTAGAGATAAAAATATGACACTTTCCTTTCCAGTCAACATTTTTTTTAAGTTTTTTCTTTGAATACCTGTCTATTTATGGTTGTAGTAGGAGAAAGGTAGCCTCTGGGGAAATTAGGCACAAGATACATATTCACTAATTAAATGAATGAGTGAACATCAGAGGGAATATCTAGAAGGTTGATTTGTAGCCTGGAGCATACTGGCAGCAAAGAGTGAGTGGTGGAGAATAGCATTATGAAAGCATGCAGGGGTTATGATGACCCAGGTGGCATCAGTTACCAACCAAAGCTGGAAGGACAGAAAAAAAAATGAGAGAAAGGCAGGACAAATGACTGACTTTGTGCTGGTGATCACTTTTCCCGGATATTTTGCAGAATTGCTGTAGAGCAATCATAGAACAATGGTGGTAGTGTTCTATCGCAAATATCCCAACTGTACAAAGAAGGAAAAAAAAATTAGGGAAAGTAATGATCAGTCCTATTCACTTAAAAAGAAAAGGCCCAGCATGATTCTCCAAACGTAAAACTAGAAAAATTTTCAAGGATTTAATCCCCCTAGTCAAGTTACAGTTTGTGGGCTTCTCATGTTCCACTCTAGTCTGCCATGACACAGTAAGGCAGCTCAAGAAGGTGTGGAGACTTCTGTGTGAATGTAGCTGAGTACATCAGCATTTCCCCCTTTGCCTCCTGGAAATCATCCAAAAGCAACAAGGAGAATGAAAAAAAAATGCATACCCCATTTTTGGTGAGATTAGGAGACAGGTATATTCTTCAGACTCCAAAATATGTAAAAGAACACCAAACGCCATGGAGTTAGTAGGAGAAAGGGAAAAATGCAGAGAAAGGCCTTACAGGGTAAGAGAACCCAGGATGGAAGATCTAGGTGAGAATCAGCAGAAATATACTATTAAAAGTGAGAGGCTGGTCCTGAGAGGTTAAAATTTTCCCCATGTGTGACAGATTGTGTTAATTGTTCAAAATATTAACTGACCCTTCCTATCAGTCTCTCCTACTACCCTGAACTTTCTAGCCACTTCCTAAACAAGGCTATCCTTGCTAAAGATTGATAAATTCCACTCCACTGGCGTCAGTGTTGGCCATGAAATGTGCTTTAGCTAATGAAATGTGAGTGGAGTGACGGGTACCACTTTGGAGCAGAAGCTTTAAAGAGACACCATATAGTTCTGCCACCTCTCTTTCCCCTCAGCTCTAGACCAGCAACGTCCCTGATAGGGACACTTGGATTAAAGAGGATGTTTCAGAATCACAGTCAACCCATGGGTCAACTGCTATAAAATGAGTGAGAAGCAAATCTTTGTTGAAGCCGGGAGGACTTGGTGGCGATTTGTTACAACACGACTTAGCCTAAGCCAACTGATATGAATGTTTTCAACAAGAGGCCAGCGGTTGTAATGAGCTAGGTTTAGAGCAGAGACTTCCCTGGATGTGGGTTGGTTTGGAGCAGAAGGGAGAACTTTACTCTAAGAATCACACAAAAGGCCATACGTACAAGAAAAAGTCTGTCTCTACAACAGAAGAAAAAAAGCAGTTAGCATGGGATACTTTGGGGAAATATACTGATGTTATCATTCTCAGAGTAGGACACTAGCAAAGATTGTCTAGAAATATAGAAGACTAAGGTTAGTAAAGGTTTGTAAATACAGTTATAATTACAGAAAGCAAAATAGAACAAAAGTAAAAAGGCTTCCTAAATATTAGAAGAACAGACCTCCTCCCCCCACCAAAAGAAAGTCCACATAATGGAAGACTTCTTTAAACAGTATGAAAACAAAAACCAACACGTTCTATAGTTCTGTAGAATGAAACCCAGATATACCCACGGATGGGCTTGACTCACAAATTAAAGAGAAAGACTTTCAGATTTGATTATTGTGTTGGCACACTCTAAGGTGGACCCTTAGATGTCTACTTCCTAGGGTTCATGCCTTTGTGTAGTACCATCACTTGAGTATGGGAAGGAATGGGGAGTTGTGACTTGCTTTTAATCAATGTAATATGGCAAAGGTGATGAATGTAACTGCCATAATTATGTTAGGTTATATAAGGTTCCATCTTGATAGCCTACTCCCTCTAAAGATTTTCTTTACTGGTTTGATGAATTAAACAACCATACTGGAAAGTCCATGTAGCAAGGAACCAGAGGTGGCCCCCAAGTACTGTGGAAAGCCTCTAGGAACTGTGGTTGGCCTCTAGCAGCTGAGGATGGCCCTCAGACTCCAGCCAACAGGAAGCTGGAACCCTCAGTCCTACAACCATAAGAATATAAATTCTGCCAACAACTAAGTGAGCTTGTAAGACTATGCTTCCCCAACGAAGATTTCAGCTCTGCCAACACCCTGGCTGAAGCTTTGTTAGACTCTAAGCGCAGGACCCAGCTAAGGGATGCCTGAAATTTTGACCCACATAAATTGTAAAACAATAAATTTATACTGTTTAAAGCTATAATTTGTATGCAACAAGAAAAAATTTTAGTATAATCACAAAGCCAAGTTTAATGCTTTATTGTATACAAGAGAAACATCTAAAAGAGAATTATTTAAAAATGTTGAAAATAAAGGATGAGGAAAGGTGTGTTGGGCACATGCACACAAAAGGCAAACACAAATTCTACTTGTCTGATGACAGACAAGTAGAATTTGAAACAAAAACATTAAATAAAACTGTGAAGAGTACATTTCAAAGTAAAGCCATAATAGCAATGACTATTATATATGAAATTATATCGTGGCAACATTCATAAAGCAGAAATAGAAAAGTCAAGAAGAAATTGCTATAAAAATATTAGTAGTAGATTTGTTTTCTCTCAGTTCAGAAGAGATCAAGGGTTCAAAAAATGTGAAAAGGTATAGAAGACCTAAATAATGTCATTAATAAGTAAATAGTTTGATAATATATATCAAGCTTTCTTTCTTAATAATAGGGAACATATCCTCATCTTAAGTATCCCAGAACTAATACTTTATATTAGCCTACAAAGGAAACCTCAACAAACCCCCAAAAGTTAAGTAATATATTCAAAATTCTCTGATTGTTATGAAACCACCCAGAAATTAATAATGATAAAAGTCTCTGCTACCTAAAAATGAAAATACAAAACAAACAAAAGCATAAAATCTTCAACTGTTGGCTCAAAGAAGGGATACAAAAAAGCATATGGAGAAAATATAGAGAAAGTACAAGGATTAGAAAACATACATATCAAAACATAAAGGATAGAGCTAATGCAATTTTGAGAGGGAACTTAATAGTGTCATGTGCTTGTATCAATAAACAAGAGTGAAAACAAGCATCTTAACAGGATAATATACTGAGAAATGCAAAAGGAAGGCATACAAAAAGAAAGTAGAAATTAATAAATTAGAAAATGGAAAAAAAGTAGCAAATGTAAATATATTCAAAATCAGTCTTTGGAATATACAGCAAAATAGACATACAGATAGCTGAATAATTAGTTGACAGGAAATATTCACAGCCGTTAATATACACTGAAATGATGTTCAACCCTGCTTTTACTATAAGAGAAATATAAAATGAAAGCACACCTAGGTACCATTTTTTACCAATCTGATTGGCAAACATTCAAACACTTGATTACATATTGTGTTAGAGAGGCCTTGAGGAAATAAACTCTCTTTAACAGTTCTAATGGGTGTGAAAAATTGTACCATCTCTGGAGATGGGAATTTGGATATATCTAGCAAGATAACAACTCCATAAACCTCAACAATCCACTTTTAGGATTTTATCCTGCAGATATGTTCATGCAAGGATGAACACGTTTATTCACTGAAGCATTGCTTGTCAAAACAAAATATGAGCAAAAATCCAATGCTCATGATTTAATAAACTATAATCATCTATGTAAAAATATACTGTGCACCTGCAAACAAGAAGGAGAAGTTTGTTTATACACTGATATGAAAAGATCTCCAAAATAGAATGTGAAATGAAAGGGGAAAGGTAAAGACCAGTGTGTAGAATATTCTGCCATTTATCTAAAAAGAAAAAAATACATATCTTCAAAATTCCCTGTGTGAGCATTAAAAAGTTCTAAAAAGGATACCTAAGAGTGTAATAGATGTGGTTACTTGTTCAGGGGGGTTAGGAAGTATGTAGGTGGGGAATGTAAAGAGTTTTATACTTTTTGGTCAAACATATGAAAAGATAACTTTTTAAAAACTGTAAAGTTTTAGAATCTGATATGTGCTGCTAAATTAAAGTACAAATTAACAATATTTTTATGGCAAAAGAAATCTCTATAGTGCATCATTTTGCAATTTATTTCTTCCATGATAAAAGTCTGTATGACTCAGAGATACTATTTCTTAGTAATAATTTAAATAACTAGAATTTTAACTATCACTATGGACCTGTTGATGGGAATGTGAAGATTAAAACTTGTCTTAAAATAAATTGATTTTGAATCAATGAATATTATGTGAAATCCATTATGCATCTACATATTAATCAGTTGTTGATTAAATTGTTAACTACCCCATGGTATATGTAAATATATAAATATAAATATATAAAGAAAATAGATGTATAAAACAATTGGTCAGCATCAGGGTCTGCAGTAGATCAATTAAATCAAAAGGATGAGCCTCAAATTAAATGTAAGTAGGGTTTGGGCACTATTAAGTGAGTTGTGTTTTTAGCCTTTGTGTGGCTAGAAACTGGGGAGTGGGAAGCTTCCAATACGAGAAAGATGCCCAGTTGCCTATACCCAGCCCCACAACATAAGAAGATGGGAAAGGACCAGCTCTAAGATAGTCTTGTCTCTCTGTCTCAGGAAGTAGACTGTAGGCTACCTGCACCCAAGTTCTAGAAGATGCTTGTAGAACGTAGAGTTTTGTGCTTCACCCCATCATCATACTCTCTGGGAGTGGGATCTGTGAATCTGATCACCTCTGCCCTATGGAAGCTAGAGAAAATGAATTTAAAACTAATCTTTTTAGGAATAGTACTAATGGCTCCCAGTGAAAACTTAGTTTATGAGAGCTCAGTTTATGCCAGGCATTGTGATAAGTACATGGAATTTTCCTGAAAGAGCTTTAGATAAGTAACTACATTTCTTTAGTACTGAAACTTACATTCAAAAGGAGGTAATGGCAGGGGTGCCTGGGTGACTCAGTTGGTCAAGGGACTGATTCTTAGTTTCAGCTCATGTCATGTTCCATTCCATGGTTGAGGGATTGAGCCCCACATCAGTCTCTGCGCTTAGCAGAGTCTGCTTGGGATTCTCTCTCTCCCTCTGCCTCTGCCCCTGCCCTTCCAAGTGTGCACACACATTCTTTCTCTCTCTCTGTCTCTCTCTCTCTCTCTGTCTCTCTCTCACACACACACACATACACACACAAATAAAATCTTAACAAAAGAAAGAGGAGGCAATGGCCAGCTAAATTTAAGTATTTCCATGTTACTGAGCAATGGAATAAAAAATGTACATGCAGCTTTACATAATCTAGTTTAAGCTTAGTTATGTATATGTTTTAAATGTCTTAACTGGCAAAATGCTTTTGGCAAAAGTGAGGTGCAACGTCAGAAATAATGATGTTTGTAAATATGACATTATTTTAAAAACTACATTAAACTCACTGCAGAATGAAGATCCGTGAAAGATAGTTAATTAAAGCTAGAAAATGGAATATGAAAGTATCTTTTGTCCTTGAATCAAATGACCAAAGAAACTAGAAGCTATTAACAAATCTTTTTTTGCTCCTGTTGGGTTGAATGAACTATTCCATTCCAACAGGCAAAGGTTGATTTCATCTGTTACTTTATTGGTCACAGAAAACTCCTGTTCTATATTTAAGAAGTAGAAGGGAAGCTTTCTGTTTAAATTTAAGGAGAAGACATAGTATTAGGTCAACAATTTTGTCTTCTAATTTCTATATGTAATACCTGAAATTATTAATGTAGCTAGTGAGTATTCACCAAGTAATTATGTCTCATGAATTAGCAAGGCAGTATGCATTAATGTTTTTTATATATTATGATTTCTGTTGTAACTTTTTATTTTTCTGCCTCAAATTTAAGAATTCTGGTTTGGAAGACTGGAAAGAGTACTGCACCAAGAGTCACAACTTGGAATCTCATTATAGCTTTCGTACCGAAAGCTGAATGTGTTTGGGAAAGGTTTTGCTTGTTTCTGCTGAGGAGGGAGGGGAATTGATTGAACATCTCTAATATTTCAGAGAATTCACACATATATCTCATTTAATTATTATTCTTTCCATTTTGTAAAAAGCCACCCAAGCTAAGAGAGATTTGTCACTTGTCCAGTTTCAAATCCTGCTTTGATCTGCCTGATTCTAAGAAGTATCCCACGCAGACTCTCAGGTATTATGTGTACTTCTCTGTAAAAAATCAAAGGATTGATGAACTTGAATTTCCCTTCAACCCTGATCCTGAACACAAACCCTCCTCCGCTATCTCTCAGTATAATTCCCTTCTAAGGTCATTGAAGGTATCGATAGTTTGTTCCTTTTTATTGCCAAGTACTTGTCCACACTAAGTATGTACTGCAGTTTGTCTAACCCTTCACCTAGTGAAGGGCACCTGGATTGCTTCCTCTTTTGGATTACTATAAATACAGCTTCTCTGAATACTTTTGTGCAGTCTCTTTGTGTGTGAACATGTCTTCATTTCTATGGGATAAATGCCCAGGAGGATAAATCCTAGGTAGTGTGGTAGTTGCATATTTCATTTGATGAGAGACAGCAAATGGTTTTAAGATTTTATTTATTTGAGTTTTGTTTGGATATTTGTTTAGAGAGTGAATTGTGGGGAAGGATAGAGGGAGAAAGAGAATCTCAAGCAGACTCTGCTGAGCACAAAGCCCAACACAGGGCTTGATCTCACGACCCTGATATTATGACCTAAACTAAAATCAAAAGTGGGCTGCCTAACCAACTGAGTCACCCAGGTGCCCCTGCAAATGGTTTTTTAGGAATGGCTGTATCATTTCATATTCTCATCAGCAAGGTATGAATGATCCAATTTCCTTATATCCTTACCAGCATGTGTTATTGTTATTTTTTATTTCAGCCATTCTGATAAGTGTGTAGTGATCACCTTCTTGTGGTTTTCTTTCTTCTTCTTCTTCTTCTTTTTTTTTTTTAAGATTGTACTTAGTTATTTGAGAGAGAGTGAGCAAGTGAGTGTGAGAGAGAAGGAGCACAAGCAGGGGGTGTGTGGAGGGAGAGGAAGAAGCAGACTCTCCACTGAACAGGGAGCCTGACTCAGGACTCAATCCCAGGACTGCAGGATCATGACCAAAGCCTAAGGCAGGTGCTTAACTAACTGAACTACACAGGCACCACTTTCTTGTGGTTTTAATTTGCATACCTCTGGGGCACCTGGGTGGCTCAGTTGGTTGGGTGTCTGACTTTAGTTTGGATCATCGTTCCAGGGTCCTGGGATTGAGCCCCACATCAGGCTCCCTACAAAGTGGGGAGCCTGCTTCTCCCTCTCCTGCTCCCCCTGGTTGTGCTCTCTGTCAAATAAATAAAATCTTAAATTTTAAAAAAATTGCATATTCCTGATAGCGACACTGAACATTTTTTTCATGTGCTTATCTGCCATCTCTGTATCTTTTTTAGAGAAATGACTGTTCATGTCTTTTGCCCATTTTCTATTTGTATTGTTTGGCTTTTTGCTAATGGTATTCTAGAGTTCTTTATATATCCTAGACACTAGTCCTTTGTCAGATATATGTTTTGCAAATATTTTCTCTCTCATTTTCTTATCAGAAACTATCACAAAGTAAAAGTTTTCAATTTTGATGAGTGTTAAATTTAAGAACTCTTTACCTAGCCGTATATCCCAAAGATTTTTTTCCTTTGTCCTTGTCTGAAAGTTTTATAGTTTTATGTATTGTGTTTAAGCCCTTTGTCCATGTTGGGCTAATTTTTACATCAGGCATGAGGTTTAGGTTTTTAGGTTGTTTTGTTTTGTTTTGTTTTTTAAGTGGGCTCCACACCCAGCGTGGAGTCTAATGTGGGGCTTGAATTCATGATCATGAGGTCAAGACCTGAGCTGAGATTAGGAGTCTGATACTTTGACTGAGTCATCCTGAGGTTTATTGTTTTAACCTATGAATATCCAGTTGCTTCAACACCATTTGTTTAAAAGATTATTCTTTCCCCCATTGAATTGTTTTTGCACTCTTGTCAAGTTGGGCATATATGTAGGAGTCTATTTCTGGAACTTTGTTCTTTTCCATTGATCTATATCTCTATCATTTCACCAATATCACATTGTCATTGTTTACTGTTGCTATATAGTAAATCTTAATATCAGCTAGGGAGATTCCTCCTACTTCATTATTCTTCTTCAAGATTATTTAATCTATTTTAGGACCTGTGCCTTTCCATATGTTTTTTATTTTATTTATTTATTTTTAAAATTTTTATTTATTTATTTGTCAGAGAGAGAGAGCACAAGCAGGGGGAGCAGCAGGCAGAGGCAGAGGGAGAAGCAGGCTCCCTACTGAACAAGGAGCCTGATGTGGGGCTTGATCCCAACACCCTGAGATTATGACCTGAGCTGAAAGCAGACACTTAACCAACTGAGCCACCCGGGGTGCCCTCCATATGCACTTTGGAATACGTTTGTTTACATCTAGAAAACAACCTGTTGAGAATTTGATAGGAATTGTATTAAACCTACAGATCAATTTGGGGGCACTTTTCAATTTTACTATGCTGAGTCTTTTAATCTGTGGACATGGTATGCGTCTTCATTTATGTAGATGTTATTTTATATCTTTCATCATCATTTTATAATTTAAACTTGTCAATTCTATACATACTTTAAATTTATACCTAAATCTTTCATTTTCTTTGGAGTAATCATAAATGTTATTGTCTTTTTAATTTTGCTTTGCACTTGTATTGTTAATATATAAAAGTACAATCGATTTTGTGTTTTGACCTTGTATCCTGTTCTGCAACCCTGATGAACTCATGTCCTCATTCCAGGAGTTTATTTGTAGATCTCTTGGAGTTTTCTATGTAGACAATTATGTCATCTCAAATAGGGAGTTTTATTTATTCCTTTCCAAGTTGTATTGCTTTTATTTCTTTATCTTGCTTTTTTGCAGTGGCTAGAAATTTCAGCATTAGTTGCATAAGAGCAATGAGAGTGAATATCCTTGCTTCATTACTAACCTTAGAGGAAAAGCATTGTTTTTTAAAAATTTAATTTAATTTTTCAGTGTTCCAAGATTCATTGTTTATGCACCACACCCAGTGTTCCATGCAATACGTGCACTCATTAATATCCACCACCTGGTTCACCCAGTCCCCCAAACCCCCTCCCCTCCAAAACCCTCAGTTTGTTTCTCAGAGTCCACAGTCTCTCATGGTTTGTCTCCCCTTCCGATTTCCCCCAAATTACTTCTCCTCTCCATCTCCCAGTGTCCTCTGTGTTATTCGTTATGCTCCACATTCAGTTTTGACCACTACATCTGATGTTAAATGTAGGTTTCTTGTAGATGCTCTTTACCAAGTTGGGTTAGATTTTCTCATTTTTAACTTACTGAGAGGTTTTTTGCTTGTTTGTTTTGTTTTGTTGTAATCATAAATGAGTGTTGGATTTTGTCAAATGCTTTCTTTGCATCAGTTTATATGATAATGTGATTTTTCTGCTTTAACTTGGATTATATTGATTGATTTTCAAATGTTAAACCAGTCTTGCAAACCTAGAATAAATCCCATTTGGTCATGGTGTATTATTTGCTAATCCTTTTAAAGAATTTCTGCATCTGAGTTTATGAGAGATATTGCTCTGTAGTTCTCATTTTTGTATTTTTTTTTATTGGGTGAGAGTAATATTAGCCTCCTAAAATGAATGAGAAATTGTTCTTCCCTTTTCTATATTCTAGAAGAGATGGCATAAAACTGATATTAATTCTTCTTTAAAGATATTATAGAAATTGCCAGTGGGGATATCTGAGCATAGAGATTTATTTTTCTGGAGCTTTTTAATTATAATATAAAAATTCTTTTGATGGTATAAAATAATTTAGATTATGTATTCATCTTGGCTGAATTTCACTAGTTTCACTTTTTGAGTAATAGATTTATTTCTTCCAAGTTGTCCGATTAATAAACATAAAGTTGTTTATTGTAATCCCTTATTTTTATTTTAATGGCTGAAGATCTATAGTGATATCTTCTGTTTAATTTCTAATATTATGATTTACATCTTTTCTTTTTTCTTCAGTTTTTGAATACCTCTTTTAAATTTAATTTGCATTGTCTATAAAACAAGATGATTATATTACTTTCTACTTGCTATGGTAACAAATTAACATAAATTTAGTGGCTTAAAATAACACAAATTTATTAAATTACAGTTCTGGAGGTCAGTAGTCCAATATCGATCTAACTGCATTAAAATCAAGATGTCAGTAGGACTGTGTTCATTTCTGGAGGCTCCAGGGGAGAATCTGTTTTCTTACATTTTTCAGCTTCTAGAGATTTCCCACATTCACTGGCTCATGGCTCTTTCCATCTCCAAAGCCAGAAATGGTTGGTTGAGTCTTTCCCACATTGGATCACTCTGACCTCTTCTGTTGCTTGCTTTTCTGTTCCACATTTAAAGACACCTTGATTACATTAGGTTCACCCCAAAATCCAGGATAATCTTCCTGTGGTAAGGTCAACTGATTATGTCTTAATTCTGTCTGCAACTCTGATTCCTTCTTGTCATGTAACATAACATATTCACAGGTTCCAGGGATTAAGGCTTGGACATTATTGGGGGACATTAATCTGTCTACCAAAATAATGTATGTAAGAGTGTTTTGCAAATTTTAATGCATTCATTTAATATTTATTGAGCATCAACTATATGCCATGTACTACATAGCTAAGCTTTCTCTGCTGCAAATAAGCATTTGGCTCACTCCCAGCTTTTTCATTCTCGACAGTAAATCACATACTTCCTTTCACCAGTACTGGATATTAGAGTTTTCCAAATCTATCAGGTTTTTCCAAACTTGCATGACTTTGGAACATGTTTGTTTTTCATAAAATGTCACTTCCTGGCCCTCTTCTGCTTAATCAGAGGAACTCGACTCTTCCCCCACCTTCCTCCTCCAACCCCCTGATCTCATGATTCTGCTCCATATGCCGCATCACCCTTAATACCCTCAAACACTGATAACTTAACACTTCCACTCTTTGCTGTAATTCTTGTTTTATTGTCCAACATCTCCACTAGACCTCTAAGGTATGTGAAAGTAGGGACTGAGTTCTTATTTTTCCTATTTTTCCGGTGCCTGGCAAAGTGCCTATAGTAGGGACTATAATAATATTTTTTTTGCTAAATATATGAACAACCCGTAAATCCTAAAATTGCTAGGTTTTTTTCTTGTTCTTTTCTTTGTCTTCTCCTTTAGGGATTCTCTCCGTATATTCACTAACTGCTCTGTGCCTGAAATTCAAATATCTAAGTTCACGTAGATATTTGCGCTCCCAAGTTTTTGGTGTGTGCTAGATGAAACTCCACCTTTGAAGAATCCGTCATGTAATTTCAAGCTCACCATGTTCAAAATATTGTTTATATTTTCCTGCCAAAAAAGCCGTATTTAAAATTTAGTTGACTGCCATTTCTACCTCTTGTTAGTTCAAAACTTTCATGCTGCCTTTCTCTCAAATCCCATGTCCAATATGTTGCCAAGTGTCATGAATTGCCCCTTTTCCAAATACCCTCTGTTTTATTTCTTCTGGAGGTTTTGGCTCTAGCACCTCATACATGGTTATTCCAAAAGCCACCTAACAAATCTCTGGTTGTTCACCCTTGTAATCCAGCCTACACTCCGGGACAACTTCAAAAGTCATACCAACAATCAAGCCATTACTTGCTGATAAACTTTGGACACCCATTGTCTTCTGCCATGTATACCTAGGTTCTCTGTAAAATAGAACCCTCAGCTACCTTCTTGCTCTATTTATGTGTCCCTGCCCTGCACTTAGACAGGATTACTGTGTAGGCAAAATCATGATTCCATCCCCTCAAAATGTCCATGAGCTAATCCTTGGAACCCATGAGTAGGCTAACTTACATGGCAAAAGGAACTTTGCAGATATGATTAAGTTAAGGAATTGAGATGGGGAGAATATTGTGGATATTCCAAGTCCAGTGTAATACCAGGGTCATTTTAAGAGGGAAGCAAAAGAATCTGAGTCAGAAAAAGATGTTATGATGAAAGCAGAAGTCGGGGTGATATGGGGACATGAATCAAGGAATGCAGACACCTTCTAGAAACTGGAAAAGGCAAGAAATGTGGAGTGGTCTGAAGGTCACCCTGCTGACCCATTTCAGACTTCTGACCTCTAAAATGGTAAGAGAATAAGTTTATACTGTTTTAAGCCACTGAATTTGTGGAATTGTTACAGCAGCAACAGAAAACTGATACAACTATTTATCTGCTCATCTCATTCTGTGATACTGTTCATGCTTCTTTCTCATTTTTAAATTTGTTGAGTCTACCACCCAAATGCTGCTGCTTCTTCCCTGAAACCTTCCTAGAACCTGATCTGGAGCCATATCATTCAAGGACACCTTTCTGTTTACCATACCAACTACAATAACCTCCAATTAGTTACCCCCACCCCAGCCTTCACACTACTGTCTAAGATGCAGATATAAGTTCCCACTCCTACTCAGAGTCAGCCAAACTTGAGGTTCAGGGCACACTCTTCCAGACTGCCAGGTCTGCTGAAGACTTCTTATACCAAGGGCGCCTGGGTGGCTCAGTGGGTTAAGCCTCTGCCTTCAGCTCAGGTCATGATCCCAGGGTCCTGGGATTGAGCCCCACGTCGGGCTCTCTGCTCGGCAGGGAGCCTGCTTCTCCCTCTTTCTCTCTGCCTGCCTCTCTGCCTACTTGTGATCTCTCTCTGTCAAATGGATAAATAAAATCTTTAAAAAAAAAAAAAAAAAAGACTTCTTATACCAGCCAAAAGTGCAGGGGCCCAGCGCCACCCTCACCTCAGGCAGGCTGACTATAAATTCAAGGGTCTCCATAGTCCCCCTCAGGTTCAGTGATTCTCTAGAATGACTCACATAACTCATGAAAGTGTTATTGTTAACAATTACACTTTTATTATAGAAAACAAACAAACAAAAAAACCCACGAATCAGAACTAGTCAAAGAACGACATGCATACGGTGGAATCTGGTGGGACTGGGAGGATTCCAAATGTGAAACTTTTGTGTCCTCAGGGACACATTACCCTCCTGGCATCCATGTGTGGCGATACATTCATCGAGAACTACTGTCAACCCAGAAAGCTCACCCCAGTTTTTATTGAGGCTTCATTAAGTAGGTGGGATTGATTGAATCATTGCCCCTGTGGTTGAGCTCAATTTCCAGTCTTCCTCCTCTCTTTGGAGGTTAGGCTAATGGCACAGGACTCAAAGCTCCAACCTTCTCATCACATGATTGGTCTTTCAGTCATGGTCCACCCTCTACCCTAAGGCTATGGGTGTGGCTTGCCCTACACTGAATCATCTAGCTAGCACAAACTCACATGTGCCCACTCTGAGGCACATTAGAATAAACTATCAGATGTGGTCAGTGGGGCCCACCATGAATAACAAAGAAACCCCTGCCATTCAGGAAATCCAAGGATTTAGAGTTTACCTCCCCAAACTGGCAGTCAAGATCAGACAAATTCTTTATTACACACCCCCTGACTGGAATCTTTCATTGGCTTCCTTGCTTTGAAAATGCCAGCTAGTTAATAGGATATTCCAAGGCCTTCATCAGGAGAAGCAGCGAGAGAAAAGGGACAGAAAAAAACCTCTTTGTAAAGAATGGAGGAGCTAATGGGCGGATGCTTAACCAATGGAGCCACCCAGGTGCCACAAGGAATGAAGAACTTTATAAGAAAAAGAAGGAAAAATAATAAAACGAGGGTCTCTTTTCCATTGCTCTTGGAAACTGAATGGTTTAATTAGTAGTTTTTCATTCTGGCTTTTGGATTCAGCTTAGAGTCCAGAGATTTTGTTTCCCCATTTCTAGACCAACTATAAGTCAGTCTTTCTCTTTTTCTTTTTATCTTTGTATGATGTTACTATAGCTAAATAGTGTGAAGCAACATCTGTGTAAACTATTAAAATAGAAGTTAATTCTTGGAGTAGACATTATCCAGTGTGTACAATAGAGACAGGAATTGGAAATGTGTATTCCTGAATACACAGCTAATTTGATATTCTAGATCTCCTACCAAGATAAAAGAGTAATGTACGTAATGTATAATGAGACTTTCAGATGATGTTACAGGAATTTGTAACATCCACTTGGTCATGCCGCTTTGAAGAATGAAGAGGTAGATCAGATGAAGAGTGGTGGGCAGCAAAGCAAAGTTTATTGAGCAAGAGTATAAAGCTCCCAGAGAGGGAGGAGGGTCTGAGTGGGTTGCCCCCAGAGTTTCAAAGTTTAGGGTTTTTTATGAACTCTTCTGCGGAATTATCTTAGGCAATCAAGGTGTGCTGAGCCATGCCAATCAGGACTTTGGTCAGTATCAGTCTGCCTATTAGGTTAATGTTTCTGTGCTGATGGTCCTTTTTTTTTTTTTTTTTTTTCCGGCTGACATCTGGGGGCTTATATCTTAACTGCCCCTGGCCCGTGATAGTGACAAAAGCTTTGTGGTTAATTGTCTTATTTTAAGACGTTTTGCAGAAGTCATTTCTGCAAGGGCTGTGAAACACAATGTCTTGTCTAAGTGTGGGATTTTGTCTAAGCTGCAAAACAGGATGTTAGTACTGTTTTCTTTGAGCTGTCCTGACTCCATATTTTCTTGTTGGGGACCCTGGGCCTGACTACCTAACTGTCCAACTGACTCCTAACAATGATAGTGTCTTTGCAACAAAAATTAATTGATGCAATTCCCATTTCTTCTTCCTATTACTTCAAACACAAGCAGGAAGATGTCTGTTTATTAGTTTTATTACAATCATAGTTACATTGTTTTATTCTATACCTTTGTGTCGAATAAAGAGATATAACTATGGAATACATGAGTAGGAAAATAGGATCTATAGGTCCTAACATGACTTTAGATTTAGAGAAAATGAAATCAGGAAAAGCAGCCTCAGATTTTTCTTCATCTCAAAACACCCTAAAATACTTAACCCAAGATAAAATTATATGCCATGGTTGTTATAACATGAAGAATACAGCTATTATTTCTCCTGTCTTAGAGTTAAAAGATGTTTGTTTTTAAAGTAAATATTTCCTTCTGTACAATTAATAGTTTAAAGAAAAATGATTTTCATATTTTAACAAAGACTTTAAGAAATTCCTTTATAACTCAGACCCGGCTAGGGTTAGTACCAATACACCCTGCATGGATTTGATAAAACTACCTCTTCTTATCTTAATATTGGAAGAAGAGGCAAGAGAGGGAAGCAGCCTTGATGGTAAATGGAAATGAAGGAGATGGGACAAACTGCTATGTATTATTCTGGTTTCTCCCCATCAGAGCCCCACACAACTCCTTCCAAAACATGTAAACCTGATGTCAAAATAACATAATATGAACTGATTTGTGCAAATGATTGCAACTACTTTATAATTAAACATCTAGGGAACTATATATATGAAATAGATATCTCTACACATACCAGGGATTTAATTACATCCTGGATTAAAAGAAATTTCGACCCAAGATTGAAAACAGATGGTCAATCATCTCATGTCCCAATGGTTGCTTTGTAAGCAAGTGACACTGGATTCTGGGCCTCAAGAACATTTTCCCCCACCTCATTGTTTTTACCAAATACTCATTAAATAAGAAACACAAAGCACTCCACTGTTAGATTTCTCCCGGGTTTCTTGAATGGTAGAAATCAACAAGATTAGTAATGTTTGATTGGAAAATTGTCTTAAGCATTTACCCTTGTGATTTGTCTCTAATCTGAAAGGAAGTAGCAGATTTATTAAATCAACTTGCTACATTCTGTTTTTCCTACTTGGGAAAACCCCATATCTGGAATTGAGATTGTAGTTTGTCTCATTTTCTACCTTCATGTTTTTAATGTTGTGCAAATAAGCAAATAATGTGAGAAGAGGATATAGTGGATATACTCCCTATTTTGTTGATAGGCCAATGAGTCCCACCCTCCACAAAAGATGCAAAATATATTTGAATGGTGAAATAGACAAACAATTCTTGCTAATAGTTTGTTGATTTCATTATTACAGAAAAATAGAAATAATTGGAATTTTCCCCCTTAGTCAATGAATTAGATTTTTCCTGTGAGAGAGAGAGTCTTTGTTAAATTGCATAAATATACGTTTCAAGCCTTGGGCACTCTATGGGTGCCAGCGATATAATGGTGAACACAATAAGCACATCCTGCAGCCTCACAGTCTAGAAAGAGACATATTTTATTTTATTTTATTTTAAAGATTTTATTTATTTATTTTACAGACAGAGATCACAAGTAGGCAGAGAGGCAGGAAGAGAGAGGGAGGGAAGGAGGCTCCCTGCTGAACAGAGAGCCCGATGTGGGGCTCGATCCCAGGACCCTGAGATCATGACCTGAGCCGAAGGCAGAGGCTTAACCCACTGAGCCACCTAGGCGCCCCTAGAAAGAGACAGATTTTAAACAAATTATTCAAAATTTAAAAATACAATTGTGCAAAATTATGCGAAGAAGTACAGTGCATTGCAGCATCATATAACTGAAGGAAAAACAATGTGCAAAGCTTCTGAGGTTAGAAAAACCTTGGCACATTCAAGGAACTTAAAGAATTCCAGTGTGGCTGCAGCATAGTGGAGCAGGGTGCGAGGGAAGGGGGGTGGACAGTGCACAGAGTGACCTGAGGCCAAGTTACAAGTTGAGACTGGATGCTGCGGACAATAAGAAGCGATTGAAACATTTTTACGTAAAGACAAAATAATCAGATTTGTGTTTTATTGATGTCCTTTTTGAATGTAGGTGAGGTTTGGTGTGGTCCGGACCATGGCCAAGAAAGATTTCTTTAGATGACTTTGGTACTAAATGATGGTTTTATTAAAGCACGGGGATAGGACCGGTGGGCAGAAACAGCTGCTGCTCTGGGATTGTGAGGGGCAACTGATTATATACTTTGGGGTTGGGGGAAGTAAAGATAAGGGAAGTTCCGTTGGTGACAACGTTGGTGACAAGGGCGTCGCTGGAGGGAGGTGGAGGGCTCATGGCGGGCATAGGAAACAGAGCTGCCAGAATTTGGGGATGAACTGGATGTGAGTGGCCAGTAAAGGCTTTCGCTTTGATTTGGTGGATAGAGCTGCCTTTTACAGAGACAGGAAATGGTAGAAAAGGAGTGAATTTGAGTGCAAATGTGAGGAGATGATATTGTATGTTCTCTTTTGAAGTTAATGAGTTACAAGTGCTTGTAAGACATCCCAGTGGAATAAACCTTTATCTTCACCGGTCTAATGCTCAAAAATGAAGTCCAGGCTGGAGATATTTGGCCTCCATCATTTGGATAAATATGATAAGGAAGCCACTGGACTCGTTGAGGTGGGGAAATCATGTGGAGTGAGAAAAAGAAGACCAGCCCAGGAATAGGATGACCGTCAGTCCCAGTTTGCTGGGATGGTCTAGGTTCACGCTCATTGCTCCAAGATAATTATTAACTGCAGCCCCTTCATTCTCAAAAGTTGACCCCGTTTGGACAATAAATATATAGCCTCTCTATTTAAGGCAGAACCAGAGGAATGTCAGCATTTAGAGCTTGAGTGAAGCAAAGCCAGAATAAGGAAAGAAGGAAAGAAGCCAAAAGGAAGTAAATGAGGACAAAATGATGCTGATGAAGCCAAGGGAAGACAATTTCTCTAAAAGTTTTGCATATGGAATTGCACAGGGTGTTCTCTTGGATTTCATGATGATAGAATCATATGATAGCCAAGAGCTCCGATATAATAATAAGGCAGAACAAATGCTGGTTCTGGAATTCAGGCAGAGTTGGGGGCAGTGGTGATCATTGCTAGAGCAAGATAAGTACCACTGGTACTGAAAGAAAAATGTGTAGAGCTTAGATGCTAAAAATACAAAATAATGTTCTCATCTTGGCAAATACGTTGGGGAGGCTGTTCAGAATGTTGACATCAGTTGAGTGGAATAGTACTTAACTGCTTCTAGTTCCTCACTCGAGCCCTGCCATTTCTTATCTACATGACTTTGTTGTGATTTTAATCCAGGCTCAAAATCCTTTTCTGTCCATCTTCTGTACTTTCTAGATAAGGTTCTAGCCTCCAGGCATGCTCCTTACCTAGACATTCAGCGGGGACTGGTTCCCTCCTCTGCCTGGCTCTTGCCCCACAACTCTGTTAAGGTCCCTGCTGTTTTACAGTGAAATTTGTCTCCTTTACCAGATTGTAAATTCTCATTCTTAGACTTTAAATTCCTTAAAGTCAGGGACAACGTCCTGTTAATTTTTGTATCCTTGGCCACTACATAGGGTTTTTATGTAGTAGAAACTCAATAGTTGTTGAATTAAAGAAAAACATAGGAGAGAAGTCAGAATCATTTTCTTTTTACTGAGGTAAGGTTTACATACAATGAAATGCATGGATTGTAAATGTGCAATTACTGAATTTCCAAAAATGTAATTTAATGTAACTGCCATCCTAATAAATAGACCATTCCTATCATCTTAGATTTCCTTGTGCCACTTTCCAATCAATCCCTGTTTGTCATAGGCTATCACTGTTCTGATTTCTGTTTTGTAGATTAGTTTTTGCCTGTTTTGGAACTTCATAAAAATGGAATCCTGTGGTCCACATACTTTTGTGTCTGGCTTATTTCATTTAGCATTATGTTTATAAAATTGATCCTTTATGATGTGTGTATCAGCAGTCCATTCCATTTTAATGTGGAGTAGTATTTCACTGAATGAATACACCCCAATTTGTTTATCATTCTCTTATTGATGGACAGCTGGGTGGCTTCCAGTTTGGGGCTATTATGAATAAAGTTGTTATAAATAGTCATAATATATTGTTATGGGTAATCATGTAGAAATCTTTTTGTGCACATATGTTTCATTCTTTTTAAGAAAATACCTAAGAGAAGATTCGTTGACTTGTAGGGTCATAGGATGTGTGTTTACGTGTGTGTATGTGTGTCTGTATGTGCGTGACTGTATAAACAACTGGCAAGCTTTTCCCAAAGTGTTTGGACCATCTTTATGTTTCTGCCAGCAATGCATGAGCATTCCATTTGCTCCACCTCATTATCACCATTTGCTATCGTCAGTCTTTTATAACCTTAGCCATTCTAGCAAGTAAGAAGTGACATTGCTTTGTGGTTTTATCTTCATTTTCTTGACAAGTAAATGATGTGGAGCAGCTTTTTGTGTTTTTTTGGCCATTCATATATATTCTTTTATGATGTATTTGAGTCTTTTGACTATTTGGAAGTGTTGCCACTTGTCTTTTTGTTATGAATTTAGAGTTCTTTATATATCTATATTATATTCTGAGTACAATTCAGATATATGCATTTCAAATACTTTCTCCTAGTCTGCATCTTGCCATTTTATTTTCTTAATAGTGTCCTTTGATAAGAAGATTTTTTTTAATTTTGATGAAGTCCGATCTACCTTTTTAAATGTATAGTGCTTTTTGTGTCCTCTCTATGAAGTATTGCTTTTCTTAAAATCATGAAGATAGTCTATGCTTTCTTCTAGAGGCATTATAGTGTTAGCTTTCATATTTAGGTCTATGACCCATTTGATAAAATTGAAAATGGAGACATTTTTAATAATTTAAAAAGTGCAATGGAGGACACCTGGGTGGTTCAGTCAATTAAGCATCTGCTTTTGGCTTAGGTCATTGTCTCCAGGACCTGGGATAGAGCCCCACATTGGGCTCTCTGCTTAGCAGGAAGTCTGCTTCTTCCTCTCCCTCTGTGATATCCCTTGCTTTTGCTCTCTCTCAAATAAATAAAAATAAAATCTTTTTTTTTTAAGTACAATGGAGTCACACTCCATTATTTGGTTGACCTTATGAAAAAAGAAATGCCATTCTCTTATAAAGAGACTCGGGTCATCATTTTGAATATTGTGTGGGCTTTATAGTGATGAAGTATAATTTATCTACTTTGAAAAAATATCAATAGGCCTAGGAGATAAGCAACAGACCAGAAGCTCCATCACTGTGTTTTTTCCTAAACTTCTGTATTAGTTAATACTGAGTAGTTATACTCACTAAGTTAATACTCACTAAGTTCACCTTGATTTTTATATCTGAGTTTTTAAGTAAAATGTGATGTTATAATCAGCTTCCTTCATCGCACGGCATGAGCATATAAAATGGTCATAAAGCTCTCTTTAAATATCATATTATGTTATAAATCTGCATCAGGTAGTGATGATAAGTTGTGAACTGTATAGAAGTTCCTTAGTTACAGACTGTTCATAAATGTCCACAGAAACCCGTTTTGTGCTTGGGTATCTCTTAGACTCCAACATAGATGAAACTAACATCTTTGAAACCAACATAACTGCATAAACTTTCTATGGCACTGCTACATAACGAACAGTTTCAACCCAGAGTCTCCTCTAACGAATAAGGATTGCTACAGTGATGTATGCTCATGATCTTTACTGTCACAATGAACTGAGAGGTAGCCCTATTGGTGATGTTTGCACAGGGCCTTATAAAAATACACCCATCAAATGGCACATTGTCATGGAGTGCAGGGCCGCTCATTAATAACACTCTTACTCCAGGATTGAATTCCCTGTGTAGTACAAAAAAACTCTCATTAATCTCATTAATTCAGAACCCACTTTGTAATAATTCAGACCTGGTATATGTGATTCTTATTCAGTAGAAAGGTCACAGTTAAAAATAGAAGGTGAAACTCAGAATGAATGTATTAAATAATTATTGGACAAGAAACTACTGTGAGTTACTCTTTTGGATCTTTAGTTTTTAATATGGAATGTACAAGACATAAGCATAAATTTACTCTTAATTATAATTTACTGTTTAGCCTTTTTACTAGTTAAGATACCCCCTCCCTCTTGTTGCATTTTTTCCCTCCTTTTTTCCCTCCCTCACTTACTTCATCTGCTCAAAGCCCCAGAATGCATATGACCACACAGACTTACATGTATCAGAAGGGAAGAAAATTAATGTGGCAAGGAGGCTAGTTCACACTGTATTAGTGAGGTTTCCTATATAAAATTAAAGGTAAAATTGAGTAAGATGTAAATGCTTTATTTTAAAAAGTAAAACCACACACTCATTTAAAAAACATTTCCTGACATTTGCTTTTTTTCATTTTTAATAAATGTTTTACTTGGTACAGTCTTTTTATTCAACATAAATCCATTAGAGGTAGGAAATACTTCTTGCTTTTGACAAATCATATAAAACATTTCAAGGCCAATGCCATGGTTTTGAATGTTTAATGATTTTGCTTTGGTAAGAATGTAAGCAATGAGAAAGATGGGAGAGGAATGATCTATATTACAAGAGATGCTGAATATTCCATTTCTTTGATCACATCTTCATGAAGACACCAATAGTGGCATGACACAAGAAAAAGGGCTTATACAGTACACTTTGAGTCAGAAAAAAAATGCAGCTATCTTATATATTTTACTGCCATGTGTAAAAGATTTTAAAGCAGTTCATAATTATCATGTTTATATATACATATATAATGCTTTGTTGGTTATATCTGTTAAATGGTAAGAGGGCTAGCAAATTAATTATCTGAGGGAAGAAGTCACTCTATGAATTGTATCCCATACTCAGGTATTTTTCACTTGTTTCTGATTTTGGTCTCATATCAACTACCCAGGAACGATATATCCTGATTATCATTGCTGTCCTGTTTCTTACACTTAACCTGTGTGTGTGTGTGTGTGTGTGTGTGTGTGTGTTAGGGGTGTAGGTTAATAAGGGGAAGAACCCCTTTCTTTTTACTTCTCCGTGTCTGTTGATTGAAACCTGATTGTTTTTCCTGTATTAGGTCTCACAAAATTAGTATTGAATTCAATGGTCAACTTGGGATATTAAGATAATATTTTAGCCACTAACATGGTACTCAATGGGCCCTAAAGAGGAATAAGATCTCTTCAGAAGTGTGGGCTGTGCTTGTGATCTGCCTCACAGGCACAATTCCCTATGATAGACAAGGCAAAAGAAATAGGTACCTAGGAAAAACCCAAGGAGCCAAAGCCTCAGGTAGGTACTCTTTGATGTGAGAAATATGCTATTACCAATGACATCATTGTTTCCACTCCTATGACTTAACAAGCAGTTGTGGGCATAGCATCAGGTAAGAGAGTGAAAATCAGGCTCATGAAATCTTGGTATCAGAGTTGAGATGCCACACCATAGAAATTTGTACTTTTTCTTCTTCAAATTTGAAACTGGAGTATTTCAGTAAATTGTCATATATTACAGTATATCCGTGGAATATCAGTAGTCAGTGTTTTTGGAAAGTTTTTAAATAATAGAATAAAGAGCTGGTGTTCTACAGTCAGACAAATCTATTTTCAAATCTTAGTTTTGTCACTTACAAGGTAGGCACTTGTTTGGGGAACGTTATTTAATCTCAGAGCATCAGCGTCTTCCTCTATAAATTACAGTACTTAACTAATATGATCTTTGTATGGGTTAAAAGAGATGGTGCATATCAAATTCTTAGCAAAAGGACTGTCACACAGGAAATATATATGTAATCTATACTAATTATGGATTATTGTAATTTTATAGCAATGCAGCAGGAAACAATCTTTTTCACCCATTTTCATCTTATTACATAAACACATTAAGAAACATTCACAAAAAAAAGAAAAAGGTATCTACTGTCATTTTGTGTTCCCCTACTTCCACTTTGTGTAGAGATAATGGTCCTTTGTTTTCTGTCCTGGGGTATTTGTGGTCATCTAACGTCCTTGTATAAGAAATCCCTCTTCACCTAAACTTCTCTTGCAATCTAACCCTGCATAAAATACGGCATTCCTCACTTCTCAGTCTCTTCACCAAAGGTTGCAGTGGCTTCCTAGTGACTGAGAGCAATGATCTACTCTGCCCTTCCATCCTCTTTACTACTGACAGGATGATCTTTCTCGGGTCATGCATTTTTAGCTCTAGAAATGGATTTAAAGCTGTGTTATGTGGAGTTGCCCTCACAGAGTCCTCTTCCCCTACTCCATCCTTGTTTCTTCGGTGCAGTGCCACCTTTTCTCTTAGATATTTTGGAGCTTCATCTAGTATTTTTTTTTTTAAGATTTTATTTATTTATTTGACAGACAGAGATCACAAGTAGGCAGAGAGGCAGGCAAGAGAGAGAGAGAGGGAAGCAGGCTCACTGCTGAGCAGGGAACCTGATGCAGAGCTCGATCCCAGGACCCGGGGATCATGACCTGAGCCGAAGGCAGAGGCTTTAACCCACTGAGCCACCCAGGCGCCCCATCTAGTATTATTTTTGAAAAAATAGGTCACTGCTAAAACAGGTGTGAGAATCACTCTTTTATGGGGTAGCATGCAGTTCCTTTACATGACACAGTGGCAGATCTTGGATGAAATGCCCTCTTATTACAACAATTCGGCCATCCTTTTCTGTCTCCTTTTCTTTCTACCAACTCACTTCCTCACCCTCCATATTGGGTTCAAATCCTTGTTCCACTACTTGTCAACTATGTAACTGTGGTTAAAATACCAAACTTTTTGTGCATCATGTGTACAAAGGTTAGATAAGGAAAGCATAAGATCACGGTAAAGATAAAATGCTAGCCACCGCACTTCATCAATTCCAAGAGGCACATTTTCATCCTTCTGAAATTTGTTTGCATTTTATAATCACTGCCTACCAGACAGGAATCAAGTCATGAGGTAGTTATTGCCTACCCATGTGCAAACTTGGTTGTTATTCCTGGCTGCATGAGGGGACCACGGCAACCTCTCCACGTTTGTTTGGGAAACTATTTAAGGACATTTTGAGGCAAGGCTCTGAATTCTGGCTATTGTCTGAAAACTTTCTATTGGCACTTGTGATAAGATAAAAAAATACTACAGTACCAAAACTTGCAGTGTTAGTGGCTTAGGAGACATCCTAAAAATAATGGTGGAGTGCTCTTTTAAGGACTGTTGCATCTTTGAAGAACTTCTGCCAGTGTTCTTGGTGCCATAGAATTATGTTGTATACAAAAACATGAGCGTTGATGACTGAGTCAAAAGTGATTCAGAAGAATTAGACTATGAGGAAGTTTTAGGAACCCTAATCAACTTATTTTGCATGTATTTTCCATGTGTGCACAAGAATGATATATGATAAAAATCTATGTATAAGCCAGCATTGAAAGCCCTTCCAGGAGGGGCGCCTGGGTGGCTCAGATGATTAGACGTCTGCCTGTGGCTTAGGTCATGATCTCCAGGTCCTGGAATCGAGCCCCATATCAGGTTCCCAGCTCAGCGAGGAGTCTGCTTCTCCCTCTCCCTCTGTCTGGTGCTTCCCCTGCTTGTGTGTGCTCTCTCTCTCTCTGTCTCTGTTATCTTTCTCAAATGAATAAATAAAATCTTAAAAAATATATATATATTTTTTCAATAAATAAATATAAAATAAATAAATATATTCCAATAAATATAAAATAAATATCAAACTCTTAAGTGATAAGAAAGCTTTGCACTTTAGGTTAAACTGCAGCATTTTTTTCTTTCATAGCAGTCCATAAAATAAAAGCGTATCTTATGAGTGGTGACATCTTAGATTTTATTAGATGTTGTATGTTGGTTATTATTACCTAATAATATTCATTTGCTCATAAATTTTATTCACCCATGGTCCTTTCTTGCCTTTTTCTTCATAAATTTGTAGCTTTATTTTATAAAGTAACTGCCTTGTTCTCTCTGTAATTATCAGACTGGCCTAGCTCATTCTTTTTTCTTCTTTTTTTTTCCCAGCTGAGTTTCGATCCTGAGCCCACCCATAATCCAATCAACTGCACGGCGGCACAGAGTTATATGGTAGAGACTGGGACTGTTAGGGCTTCTCCAGGAATTTGTTATCTTTATATCACTAGCACTTAGCACAGCACCAAGCACGCTGCTAATACATACTTGCTGAATGAATGCATAAACTAAAATGGTCCTGCAGGAAAGGGAAGCCATGACTTATTTACTGCATACAGTTTGACAGTGAATTGTAAAGTACGAAATGATTTTTTTAAAAAATCACAATAGCATCTCTAATTAACTTGCTATTATAAGTATTTGATCTCGATTTTTTTTGTAAATATACTATTCAAGAACTTTCATGGATTGTTTTTCCAGTAGTTACACAATATCTTGACTTGGGGGACTTTTTCAGTAATCTTTTCTAATGCCCTAATTGATTAATTCTATAATGGAACATGCATATTGTTTCATTTCTCTGAGATAGCAGCATAATATAATCTACATTTTATTCTTTGGGTTGGTCAATCTTGTGTATCAGTACTGTGTATGATATAGTGTATATATTATAAATAATAACAGTACTGGAAAAATATTTCCCTAAAAACAAAAGAAAAAAAAAAGAAAAAGAAAAATATTTCCCTTTTGGAGATGGATTTGGATTTTGTTAACCCATAAATCAATAGGAGCCAGGATATTGAGTAAGATGAATGCTCAAGCTGAGTAGAAGTCTTAGAAGAAAAACAACACACCTAAATAAAAATAACAAAACTGTTAAAAAATCTTAGAGGATCACTTGCTCTGGTGTGGAGAATAAACAGTGAAAGGAATGTAACATAAAACATGTATTGCTATAAAATATAAGGCATTAATTCTTATGGGAAGAAGAACTTGAATCTCATTCTAGAATAAGTAGGATTCATAAGAGAGGAAAAGTAAAAGACAATCTCTCTTTAGGGCATGGCAAAAGGAAACACCAGAAGGAGAAAATAGGCAATGGGCCCATTATGATCACATTGTTTTACAAGACTGGCATGACTGGACGGAAGGCTTCTTTTGTAGAATCATAACTGTCAAAATTGGAAAAGTAAAGTAAGGACAAATTACAGAGGGATTTTAGTGCCACAGTGAGGATTTGGACTTGATTTCAAGGAAATCAAGAGCAAAGGAGCTACCTGACAAAAGAATCTCTTCCTAAAAGATTCATCTGACTATGTGGAATGCCCCGAGAAAAGGCTGGTGTCAGATAGCTGCCCTAGAGATGAGTCAGTAATCTAATAAGTGGTAACCAGAACTTGGATCAGGGTAGCAGTGGAAAAAGAGGAGGAAGGGCCAGATCTAACTTGATGAATGAAAATTCATTACATGGGGCGCCTGGGTGGCTCAGTGGGTTAAGCCTCTGCTTTCAGCTCAGGTCATGATCTCAGGGTCCGGGAATCGAGCCCCGCATCTCTGCCTATAGCTAGGTAGCTCTAAAGCTTACAAAGCCTGCCAGCTTCCCCCTGCCTCTCTGCCTACTTGTGATCTCTCTCTCTCTGTCAAATAAATAAATAAAATACTAAAAAAAAAAGAAAATTCATTACATGCCTAATCATTAAATGATGAGATAGCAATAGGCTGAAGATTTGCCCACAAGGCTTTCACGAAATCTTAAAGATTGGTAAAATACATCTAATTTGGTCAGTTAATACTAAGGACACTTACTTTGAAAATAAACCATTCATGGGGCACCTGGTTGGCTCGGTTGGTGGTATGACTCTTCTTCTTTTTTTTTTTAAGATTTTATTTATTTATTTGACAGACAGAGATCACAAGTAGTCAGAGAGGCAGGCAGAGAGAGAGAAGGAAGCAAGCTCCCTGCTGAGCAGAGATCCTGATGTGGGGCTCGATACCAGGATCCTGGGATCATGACCTGAGCCGAAGGCAGAGGCTTTAACCCACTGAGCCACCCAGGTGCCCCGGTGGTATGACTCTTGATCCCGAGGTCATGAGTTCAAGCCCCACACTGGGTGTAGAGCTTACATAAATAAATAAATAAATAAATAAATAATAAAATAATAAAATAAACCAGTTCTAAGGACACTTGAGCACATAAAGGTTATAGAATTTTCCCAATGTTATGAACCTTCAGAGTGGACGAATTCATAATTCATCAAAAAAGTTAGATATTATATACTCTTCCATTTTTTTTTTTCCTGTTCAATTTGAAAGAAACAGGAAGAGACTTTCAGGGAGAAATGTATTCATAAGAGATCACTAATATTTATAACTATAATTGACCAACCCAGATGGTATTTGTAATTAAGGATTTTGAAGAAAGATTTATCCAATTGTAGCATTATCAGAAGAAGCATATACCTTTTCTAAGTGACTGTTTTGAGTGCAAAAGCAACTTCTTGGGTATATATATTGTTTAAAAGTCAATATCATTACTTTATTATCTTCTCCATTGATATTGTAACTTCAGATAGGTGCAGTGCTTTTTTTGTTGTTTTTCTTGTTTGTCTTTTAGATTCTTCAAAAAGCATCCAATCTATTTAATACATTTGTTGCAGTTTTATTAAAAACTAACACCCTAAGTCATAACACAATATTATAACTTAAGGGAAAGAAAGACTACAAAACACTGATCAGTGTAAATTGGTGGGGGAGCCTGGGTGGTTCAGTCATTAAACATCTGCCTTTGGCTCAGGTTATGATCCCAGGGTGTCGGGATCGAGCCCTGTATCCGGCTCCCTGCTCTGTGGAGAGCCTGCTTCTCCCTCTCCCACTCCCTCTGCTTGTGTTCCCTCTCTCGCTGTGTCTCTCTCTCTCTGTCAAATAAATAAGTAAAATCTTTAAAAATATATATATACATAAATTGATGAATCCAATTTCTAGACTAACATGCAATTTTTAGTTTTGATTGAAATATGAAATGACTTATTTTCAACAATAGGTGGCGCTTTACAGGTTTTGGGGGGGGTTTTGTTTTGTGTTTTTTGTTTTGTTTTGTTTTGTTTTTGTTAGTTGAAATGCATTGGCTGTGTGTCAGACCTCTTTGCTAGCAATTTTAAAAATTAATACAAACGTCAGATTCATATAGTTCTTTGGTAATTGACAGAAACTTTCTGCTACCATATCTACCATAGGTATTATCAAAATGAACCTTCTAAGAGATTATTAAAAAGAAGCAAGAGTATGAAAATATGTAGAAGTTTATCTGTTTTTTACTTTCCCTTTTTTTTTTTTTTTTTTAAGATTTCATTTATTTATTTCACAGAGAGAGAGTAAGAGAGCACACGCCCAAGCAGGAGGAGGGGCAGGCGGAGGGAGAAGCAGGCTCCCGTCTAAGCAGGAAGCCTGATAAGGGACTCGATCTCAGGACTCTGGATTCATGACCTGAGTCAAAGGCAGTCACTTAATGCACTGAGCCACCCAGGCATCCCTGCTTTTTACTTTTGTATTTAATTTTCAATTTTTAAAATGTTATCCAATTACTTTTTAAAAATATATATTTGCTTTATTTAATCTGAATGATCACAAAGGGTTTAGAAATTTTATAGAAGAGATTTTATTATTTGCAATGAACTTTATCTTAACTGGAAGTAAAATGTAAATGATTAAAAATTCCAGATAAATGTTAAAGTGATCAGGGCTCATCCAGTTTCTTAATCTGAAATTACTAGCAAATAGCTGCTCCAAAACCCCAGTTAAAACACACACACACAACACACACACACACACACACACACACACACACAGAAATACAATTATTTAAACCTGAGCTCAGCCTTAGAAAAACAAAAGCAAAACTGAATTAACTTGAAACAATTATAGGATAAATAAATTCATTATTTAGGGATGAAGCACCTTAAAAGAGGGGACCTGAAACATTTCTTCATCACAGAGTGTGTTTGAGGCAATGCTAACTTGCAGAATTTATACAGAGCTATAAAGTTTACAAAACAGTGCATATACATTGAGTTGATAGTAGCACTACAATTCGGGAAGGTGAAGGACTGTTATAAACTTCAGATTATTTATGAGAAAGCAGGCCAAGAGAAATTGAGTGAAGGTCACCAAGCTAGAAGATGGCAAAGCTGGGACATGAACTTCGTATCATCTGACCCTACATCAATTACACTTTTCTCAATACCATGCAGTTTTCATACTTTTAATATTGGCCATAGAGACATTTTGGACAAATATGGCACATTAGCTAAAGTTATAGACCATGATATAGAAGAATGATATAGTAGAAATTCACATTTTCAATATATGTAGTCTATCAATTATTATTGCCACGTGAAATGTTATTTAAAATGCTCCAAGAGAATTGCAAATCAAAGAAAACTCTAAGTATAAGGTCTTCAGAAAAATCTTCTTGTAAGTTTTTTCTTTTATCAGTGTAGGAAATAAAGATTATAGTAAGTAAACCCCAGGAGATTTTTTTTTTTTGTTAAGATTTTGTTTATTTATTAGACAGAGATCACAAGCAGGCAGAGAGGCAGGCAGAGAGAGAGGAGGAAGCAGGCTCCCTGCTGAGCAGAGAGCCCGAAGAGGGACTTGATCCCAGGATGCTGAGATCATGACCTGAGCCGAAGGCAGAGGCTTTAACCCACTGAGCCACCCAGGCGCCCCCCAGGAGATGTTTTAAGTTGTTTTTCTTTTAATGAAAACATGATTTTGTTTCTTGCTGTTCTATCTTTGGGGGCCATTACAGGTTTAAATTAATCTACATTCTTATGCATTTGTCTCTGAAGATGAAGACAGCAGTAAATAGTTACAGAAATGAGAGGTTAATAACTTTTGCCAAATCAAAGATGATACCAGGTGATCATTTTAATGAGGGCATTCAGACGTCAAATCAGAAGAAGAGATTGCTAATTTTGTTTTCTTGTGAAAACAAGTCAAGGCTCAGAAGGAACATTATATATGGAAGAGGAAAAAAGAGAGGACATACTCTTCAATTGGCTGGGTAAGAAATGAAGACTGTTTTTGCCAGGACAAAGATGTCTCCTTATACAACCTTACCATGTGGATTTAGTTAGTAAAATCTTTGAGATAGAGTAGTGATGCAGTTTGTCTGAATTCTTGTCTTTTGATTCTCTGTAAAGGAATATGACACTTAAGGAATAGAGGGCAATTCAGAGCCCTTCCATGTGCATCTTTCTTTCTTTCTTTCTTTCTTTCTTTCTTTCTTTCTTTCTTCTTTCTTTCTTCTTTCTTTCTTTCTTTCTTTTTCTTACAACTTGCAGAAAAATAGAATCACTTGTGACAAAGTACACAAATGATTAGTGTAGAATTATAGAGCGGACAGAAACTCTACAAATCATTCAGAGTAATTTACTCAATGTATTGTTTGATTTGCCCACTTCCAGAATTTGAAAGCAATACAGAACATTTGTGTTTCAAATAGGGCAGAAGGATGAGAATTAAGCTTATGAAAATAAAGAGAATGTTTATGGAAAATTTACAGAATGGGTTGGTCTATTTCTGTCAACTACAAAGACTGTTTACAAAAGGAAACTGAAAATAAAATGTCCTATCCTTGCCAGCTTTTCTTGGGAAGTATAGTAATATAGTGACTATTGCCCTAAAAGGAAAGTAGAGACTTAGTTTCCATTCCTGGTTCTTCATTAATTTATTAGGCACTTATAGGCTAACTTACCAACTTATGTGATTATTTTGTTTCTCAACAAGATAAAAGATTGTGCTTATTATCATTACTTCACAGAAACACTGGGAGAATTAATAGGGTATTATTTTTCAAGAGCTTGGACTACATTATGATTCTGCTACTTTGGCAAATAAAATAGATAAATGAGCAAGTTAAGCTTCTCAGTACTGCACCTTTTTTTTTTTTAAATCACTAGCGGTTGTGAGGAGTTTCCAGATTGCTTTTTCATTTTATTTTATTCTTTTTCCAAAAATCAAATCAGCAGAGGACATGACTGTTCCTGTTTTCACACAAAAGTGAACAACATGTCAGGGCTCACTCTCCATCCCACTTTATTCTTTTAGACATATCTTAATAGTGAACAGAAAATTACTTTAAGATTTTCCTATGCATATTTACGTTGTTTTTCCTTTCCAGGAAAGTTTCACGCTCCAGTTATCCATTTCTAGCTAAGGTATGCTGAAATTAAACTTAATAAAGAACAATGTCTATTTTAAGCTAAAAGTTTAGAATTTCTACAGACTCTTAGGAGTTGTAGGGAATCAAGAGGAGAAGCAGGTTTTATTAAGCATCTTCTAGATCAGGGTAGCAAGAGAATAGCTATATTTATTTGTAACCTAATATTGGAGAAAAACATGTTGATGTATTTTATTGCTAAATGATGTAAGGGGTCATTGGTCAACTTGTGCATTGTAATGTTTGATTTCTAAATAGAACATGACCCATAATGATGGTGTTATAGATAAAATTTCATGCACTTATTATTGTAATTCAGAAATACTTAATCGCATGCAGATTGTAATTTAATATATCTGTGGTTGAAATAGTTTGAAGCTTATTTGTAACAGAAATCTTTCAACAATATTTTTGTAGGATTTACGGAAGTGTAGAGTGTTCAGTGCTCCCTCTCCTGGTTTTATCATATTGGTGAACTGACCTCTCATCCTAAAATTATGGTTAAAGCTGAGAAGACAATTTTAAAGAACCAAGTAGGATGCTCTGAAGTGATATTCTAGTTCTGATTTGACTATTCCAAATCTATTCAAAATGGTCAAGAAACCTATCCATCATTGGTTAAAGGTCATTACATCCCAAAATATGAGATCTAAGAAAAGACAGAAAATATGTACAATAAAAATGATTTTACTTGTTTAAACAGCCTATTTTAATACAATTTATATTGAGTGGATATGTAGCTTTTTGGCTTTGTTCTTGTTCTATTTTATTTTCTAGTGATGCTTTCTTCTTGTTGCTGATCTTAGCAATACCTTGCTTCCAAAGAGGTTAATTCCAAATACAGCTTTAATTTTTTAAAGTGCTCAAACATTTGAAAGTCTGAGAAAAACCAGTTTCAACAGAATCCTTGTTATAGTAAAGAAGGAGCTTAAGAATTGAAAATTTCCATACCCAAATTTATACATGATTTAGATTCTGGAGTTTTGTTTTGTTTCCTTTAGTCTGTCAAAGACTTTAAACTAATTCTGATATCTAGTACCTGGGAAAAAAACAAAAACAAAAACAACAACAAAAAAAACTTCCTCTCCACTTAGTATATATTTTTGGTGTTTACGTATCTTTTAAAAGTCTCTGTGGAACCATAAATTTCATATATAGTTATCCTCACTGCAACATGAAGTACACAATTCTGAAAATAAATGTCTAAAATCCCATAGTTTGTGAGAAAATAAAAAGCGAGCTTCCCACTGATTAAAATACTCTTTTCCCCCCAGTAACACAACATAGATCATTAAGAAATAAAAAATTTCTTGTTAAGTTATTTCTATTTTAGTTGATTTCCATTTAGTTGATTTTTAAAAATAAATGTTTGTTGTGGTTTTTTTTCCCAAATTATACAAATTGCAAAATTGAAGAAAGTTGGGATTTTTAAATTTGATTTTTAGGAAATTATATCACAAGCACTTATTATAAAATCTACAGCAGGAAATTTCACCTTGATGAGGTAATGTTATATACGCTTGCAGTAAGGAGTGCCACCTTTTGAACTTTCAGATTTTACGTCTTCTGAATTTTCCTATAAAAAGGAACTGTAATGTCATATTATCATCTTTTTTTGTTTAAATATACACTTCCTCTCTAGCTGATCAGAAGTGATGGCTTGGTATACGACTTTTTTATCTTCTTTTATTCTTCAATATTATTTTCTAATTCGACCTTAAAGGTTGTGTCCACTAATCCTTTAACTGAGACTGATGATTAAATTTAAAGGATCCTTCTATGACAAACTACATTTGCAGGATTTTTAGAGGCAATCTCAAATTTTTAGAGGATGTTTATCACACTAGTGTACCAGTGCAACATTGTCAAGTAGGTACACATACAAGAAAGAGGAAACGACTGCTGGAAAAATCCTGTTCCAGGTTTTCGGGCAGCCCGTGTGATTGACATATGATATCACTGGAGGCGTGTCCTGGAGTGGAGGTGGAGGTGGAGGCGAGCTGCTGAAATTCTGCGGAGCTGGAGTGGGATTGCTCTGTAAAGCACGCAGTGGTTTGCAGAGTGATAGCAGCAGACAGAGCTCCTTACCCTGGATAAGGAACAGCTACAGTCGCTGTAAATGTGCCTGAAAAGCAATTTCCAATCTTTGCGTTAGGTAAGAACTGTTTCCTTCCTTTCATTCCGCAGATATTTAAGGAAAGATTAGGTGAGAAAATGCTGGCTGTTGCAAGAAACTGAACATTTCTTTGAACTCGCTTTAGATCTAAGATTACTGGTTGCATTGCAAATTACCGGTAGCATTCTCACTGCTAAAACTACTGCTCTTAAAATAAATGCTACTGCTAAGAGAAAAAAAGCAAGGTCCCTTTCGTTTTTTGTTTTTTGGGGTTCTTTTTTTTTTTTTTTTTAAATTTTACTTATCCGAATGGTAAGAAATTTAAAGTCTGAAACGTTCGGTTGTGTGGAAAACAGGGTCATTTTTGCCTAAGAGACGTTGGTACTCGGTGTGTGGACCAAATACACGTTTGTTTAGGCATTGTTGGTGACCGAGTCCGGGCGAAGCAATTGTTGAAAACCTGAATTTCCCGTCTCTGTGTATTGATTTCCAATGCGCAGAGGCGTTGCTTGAACGTTGTTTGAACTCCTAGGCATTCCAAGGGGCAAAAGCACTTCAGCAAAACGTGCAAGACTGCATGTTACTTTGGTTCGCTGCTGACACGCCGACTGTGCGCCGGCCTGTCAATCACGGAGCAGCAACAGCCAGCACATGGCAGCGGGCTGCGGGCGAGCTGGCGGAGAGCCCACCCTGCTCCACTCTCCCGAGTGCCTGGGCGGCTGAGCGCGCTACGCGTCCGAGTGCCTGGAAAGAAGGGGAAATTAATGTTTCGTTTGTTTTATTTTCCAATCGCTAATCCTCTGTGGCAGGCATTTCGGCCGTGGAACAGAAGGGTCGGACGACTGGGAGCGAGCACTGCCCGGGAGAGGCTGCCCTGCCAGGACCAGAGTTCCGGGGGACGCTGTGCCCCCACTTGCCCAGCGTGCAGGATCAGGAAAGTGCCTCGACCTGCGCGGGGGCCAAGAGACGACGCCCCGCCTCTTCCCTTGAGAAGAATCCCCCAACCTCGCTCCCTTCACCGCTACCCCTAAAAAATTGGGTTAAAAAAAAAATCCCACTCACCCCCACCCCTGGGGGAGCGGCAGCCTCTGCCTCGCAAGCTTGCGCCCCCAGGCCCCGCCGGGGCCCGTACGATTCCGTGACCCGCCCGCAGACACCGGTTCGAACCCCGTCCCGGGCGCCGCGGAATCTCGAACGTCCGTGACGTGGATTTTCACTCGTCAGGGGGGTGCCACTCCTTCCTTTCCCGCGAGGACCGTTCGGAACCCGAGGAGGACTTTCGCAGAGCACAGCGTGCCAGTCGGGGACCCGTCACGCACTCTTCTCTCTGCTGTTCCCGGCTCGCTTTTCTGAGAGACTCGAGCACCCTCCCGAAGGGATTTTTTTTTTTCTCCCCCTGGTTCGTGGAAGGGGGCTGCAGGAGAAAAGCCCCAGACGTGGATGTTACTGAGCTGCGCGGCGAACGCGAGTCGTGAGAGGTCTGCTGCACTGGGCCGCGCCGAGCCTCCGGAGAATTGTCTTCTGCAGCCGGAAGGGGGCCGCGGGGAGCGCTCCTGCCCAGTGGGGGCGGGGGAGGCCGCGGGCCGACACGCCGCAGCAGGGGCAATGCCTACTCGTCCTCCCTGCCGCGCTTGATGCGGCTTGTGCACGCTGCGGCTCGCACCGGGACCTGGGCCGGGTTGCACGGCTTGGCCCCGATCCACCGCTTCGGCCTAGGTGAGTGTCGGACGTTCGCTCTTGGCCGGCCCGTGGGGGTGGGGGAGGCGCGGACCTGCTGGCTCCGCGCGGCAGGTGCGGGCTCCCGGGTTCGGTGAGGGGGGAGGGGAAGTGGAGGGGCTACCCCCGCGCGCGGCGCCGCCTCTCTCCCCCGCCGCTCGGGGCTGGGTAACCTGGTGGGCGACCTTTCGCTGCTGTGTCGGGCGAAGAGGTAGGGTCTCCAATCCCCAGTTTCCCGGGGTGGTGGCGCAGTGGCCGGGGCTGCCCTCTTGAAGGAACCCTCCACGCGAAAGATGGACTCAAGGAGGCTTTTGGGAGTGTTCCTCGGAGTTCTCTGAGGAACTTATTGACTTGTGCCAACGGCAGGCTTTCTGTGGAGTTTTCCTCAGACGGGGGACCGGGAAAGGCCATGTGTGCGTGCGCGCGCGCTTGCGTGTTTGTGTGTGTGTGTGTGTGTGTGTGTGTGTGTGTGTGTCTGTGTGTCTGTGTGCGTGCGCGCGCGCGCGCGTGTCTAGGGAGGCAAACCTCGGAATTCGCGGGTAAGCCCCTCGACAGAATTAGTCCGTGCCAAAGCGAGCTTCAACTTTATTCTTGTTTGGAGAGCGGCGGAGCGGCGACGGGAGGGGAGAGGGCGCTGCCACTTTAAAAATGGGAAGTCCGCCCTCCTGAGGTAATGGTAACCTCAGCCTCCTCCCCTCCTCCTGCCTGAAGAGAGGGAGAGAGAGAAAACTTGTTTTCATTCATAACTTTTTCCTTTTCCTTCCTCTCCGTCAACTATTTATTCACGGCTTCTCTCAGCTCGGATTGCAGAGGGCGCAGCTCCACCGTCGTAACGTACAGTGTGGCGACGCTTCTCCGCTGCCCCTGATCCCGGCTCATTTCTGCCCGGCTCTTTAGGAACCCGGCTTTGCCTTTAAAGTAGAGAGAGATATTTATTGATAATTATCCATGCTGCGGGCTTGCTTTTGGCGCCTGCGTTAGCTCGGAAGGCTCTTCACGATCTAAGAGAAATCTTGGCGAGATACGCGAAAATGGGTTGGAAATCCACGGTGATCCTTAAGATGTGATGGGATTGTCCGAAAAGGTATTGGACTTGGGTTCCTGTTTCCGTGGGGGAAGACAGGTTGCCGAGAGCGCGCGAGGGTCTCTGGGGATGGATCGAGGACTGTCAGTGCTGGGAAGGGGTCTTTGCTTCAGATCGGAGGCGGCTGATTTTCTTTTTATCTGGTTCTCTAATTCCCCTGCCAGAGTGAGCTCTGTTACAACTATCGTTTAAAACGCAGATGAAAGGTGTGCCTGGTGTTAGTACTCCACTCGTCATATCCTCCACGGCTTTTCTGAACAGTGGGATCTGACTCCGTACTTTCGGAGCCTCTGCTTGTAAAGCCCTGGGTTAAAAGTTCTCCGCAAGGAGGAATGATAATTGTGTGTGCAGAGTAACGATGGAATATTTTAACAGTCCTTAAGGATCCAGCACATCATGAATGTGTTTCTCCTCCTGTACAGAGAAAGTAGAGTGAAGTAGAAACTTGGGAGATCTTAGTTGGGAGAATAAGGGAAGGGAATTCCAAGAAGTTAACATATAAGGCATAGTCTATAGACTATGGTTAAGTCTATAGACATCGGTTAAGAGATGAAATGGATTTCTGCCTTATTGCCTAAGCTGGTGTTTTTGGCTCAAGGGTGATGTTGAGAATGGACAATTTTTCCTTTTCATTCTTGAACTGGAATGGATCTATGTGGACTTTAGGAGGAATCTGTGTGAGAAATACTCTGCTTTACTATGATTGAAAATGGAAATGTTTTTTTGTTTGGTAGCTTGTGTGTGTATGAAGAGTGCATTATAAATTAGAAATAACTTACTCTTGGTATGGAAATACATAAAATGCTTATTTTAATCAGGATTTTACTGTACTTATTTTATTACAAGAAGCAGATTGATTCGGATTTGGCAGTGCTTTTGAAAATCAAGATCTGTCATGTAAATACAGATTTTTAAATTAGAGGAAATGTAGGTAATTAAAATGGCCAGGATTTCTCCATACTGCTTTAAAGGCCTAATACTTAACTTGTTCATGAAAGTTACCTTGTTATGTGAGTGAGCCCTTAATTTAAACTTTAAAAAAATCCTTTCATGATTTCAAATGTGAATGCTTTTTAACATCACAGCATTGTACATTGGTTTTGTGTGTTTGCTTTAGGGCTATAAAACACCAAGAACTGTTATATTCATCTATATTCACTTTTACATCTTGTAGATAAGTAATGAGCAAGCTTTCAAATCCTGGTTTCTGTGGAAAATGCCCTCTTATGTTGAGATTCCATTTTAGTTTGAAGTCTGTTGGATTTTTTTTTTTTTAATGCACAAAGGACACCTTGACTAAAATTTCCTCATTATTAATCTAATGCTTGTAACAGCAAACAAATAACAGAAAGGCAGGAGGACCAAAATCATTCTTAACTTTTTAAAAAGTGGGTATTTTCCTTTATCGAAAACACCAGTGAACTGAAACTGAGCTTTCTCTAGATGAGAGCTATTCCAGTGCTTATACTCAATATTCTCTACAAGGGCATACTCCATTTTAATTATTTGTTAGATTCACAAACAGGAAGGCACTACTTCTTGATTCTGCTTTTTGGAAGTTGAAAAAACTTTTAACTTTTATTATGTGGGGTCTCTTGCTTGCATTCTTCTTCTATGATGTGGTCCTTTGCCTCTTGGATTTGGACTTTGGCCAGGACCCCAGCATCATTGTAATCCGCTGATGAAGGAGATCATTACCAAGTGGTTTAGGCAATTTGTGACTTGACAGGGTCCCCCCCCCACCCCCCAGAAATGCTTCCTGTCATTTATTTTCTCTCTCTTTCTCTGTTTTTGTTTTTTTTTTTTTCATCTTTGATTTCCTTTTAGGATTTCAGATGCATGCGAGGTTTCCACTGATTGCCAGAATTCGAGATCACTACACATGGATCCCCAAAATCAACATGGCAGTGGCAGTTCATTAGTTGTGATCCAGCAGCCTACATTGGATAGCCGTCAGAGGTTAGACTATGAGAGAGAAATTCAACCTGCTGCTATTTTGTCTTTAGACCAGATCAAGGCCATCAGAGGTAGTAACGAATACACAGAAGGGCCATCTGTGGTGAAAAGACCTGCTCCACGAACAGCACCAAGACAAGAAAAACATGAAAGGACTCATGAAATCATACCAATTAATGTGAATAACAACTATGAGCATAGACCTACAAGCCACCTGGGACATGCAGGACTCTCAAATAATGCCAGAGGCCCCATTTTGAGCAGATCGACCAGCACTGGAAGTGCAGCCAGTTCTGGAAGCAACAGTAGTGCCTCTTCCGAGCAGGGACTATTAGGAAGGTCACCGCCAACCAGACCAGTCCCTGGGAATAGGTCTGAAAGGGTAATCCGGACCCAGCCCAAGCAACTGGTTGTGGATGACTTGAAGGGTTCTTTGAAAGAGGACCTGACACAGCACAAGTTTATTTGTGAACAGTGTGGGAAGTGCAAGTGTGGAGAATGCACAGCTCCCAGGACCCTGCCATCCTGTTTGGCCTGCAATCGTCAGTGCCTTTGCTCTGCTGAGAGCATGGTGGAATATGGAACCTGCATGTGCTTAGTCAAGGGCATCTTCTACCACTGCTCCAATGATGATGAAGGGGATTCTTACTCGGATAATCCTTGCTCCTGTTCACAGTCACACTGCTGCTCTAGGTACCTGTGTATGGGAACCATGTCTCTATTTTTACCTTGCTTACTCTGTTATCCTCCTGCTAAAGGATGCCTGAAGCTATGCAGGGGGTGTTATGACTGGATCCATCGCCCAGGATGCAGATGTAAGAACTCCAACACTGTCTATTGTAAGCTGGAGAGCTGTCCCTCCAGGAGTCAGGGTAAACCATCATGATTTTTGGAAGTGGGTTGGACCTCCTGAACTTCTAGCTTTCAAGCTGTGGCTGTTAAAAAGATTCTATTAGATACTGGTTTTATTTTCTTTACAATTTTCCTGCCTTTCTTCCCCTGTTCCCAAGGTTTGACTCATGGATCTTACTCTTCTCAAATGGATGATCTTCAGTAAGAGTGGACTGTGAAACTGCACCTGGTTCCCACTTACAACAAGAGCCACTGCCATCCACTGAAGAGGGTATTGAGAGCTAGTGGGCTTTTGTGTAGCCTTTTTGTTCTACAGGCAACTTGTCAAAGTTGTTGTATACATGAACATACCCACACACATACCCAGTCAATCTACAATGATTTAGAGCTGGTTTTGATTGGGTACTCTGGGAGCAGGGAAATTGGTTTTTAAAGAAGCAACATTTTATTGCTTAAATAAGCTATATATTAAGTCTATCTCCGGTTAGGGCTGTCTTCATAGCATTGGACCCTTAGAAGCATGGGGGATATATTTTTGTTATAACATAAAAATTTTCCTTTAACCACTGCCCTCAAAATTTTCTCCCCTCCGTTTTTTATTCTGGAGATGCCAGGTATTTTTCTTTTCCTATGTAATTTTAGATTTGCTTTACAATGTAAATCTTCACATTGGAGATATAGTGGTTGTATGTTGCTCATCTTTATTCTGGCTTTCATATCTGTGAAGGACTCACCTGCTTTCCTTCCACACCCATTTTTTACCAAATTTCTCATCATTGAGGGCACTTGGGTAACTAAAGTTGATATTTATAGCTGATTGACCTATAGGTGTCACAGAACTATGCTGCCTAAAGTGATCTTGGCCCCTTAATGGTCCTTTTGGCCCCTTGTTTAGTTAACAGCTGAGTAATTCTAATTTTTTCTGTGTTTTCATTGCCTTAACCACAGATTGTGGTGCTTTTTGTATATTTTATGTATAAATCACAAAGTTGAATTCTGACTATTTTTAAGACAAAAGTCTGTTAAACTTTTTTATTGTAAAGAATATTTATTACGCGAATCTCTATTATTTTATGATATTTATTGCAAAAGACTGTTGAAATGTACTCATGTCTGAATATAACAAAATATCAATACATAACGGAAAATAAGGTGACACGAAGAAAGTACATATGTTAACTATAATGCAGAAAATATATTAATTAATGAAACTGTCTCTTGATTTCTTCATTTATTAGCCTATACTGTTATGGTGATTTTTGTCATTTGCTTTGACTCTTTCTTCATATGCACCCATTTTATTGCTTTAACATACGGAATCTAGGCATAGGTGAGCTCAAATTTTGAACTAGATGTTTCCTGGAAAAGGCAATCAAAATTTTGTGATCCAAATTCTGTTTCAACAAATGCCCAAGTGAATCACTTTTATAAAGTGAACTTTTTTTGCAATTAATATTAACAGTCGCTCCATACTTTGGCTATTTTGTAAGCAAGATGTTTTGTGTATATCATAATTTCTCGGAATGGAACATGTCTGTAATTTAAAAAATGTTTATTTTAACTCTCTCGGGTTAATCAAAAATGAATCTTCATCAGTAAAACTTAAAGAACTTAGTTCTCTAGGCATGCTAGGAGTCTCTGGCACTGTCACTTTAATAAAACATTCTAGATGTTAGAGAGCACCAAGGGAATAATTCACATTATCAAAGAGATGTTTTAAAAACATTCCCGCCCCTAACTTTTCCTTTTTTTAAGTCTTTAATGTGGCCCGATCAAACTACATATTGTCACGTTCTGTGGAATAAGAAATCTGAGGGCCTGAAACTTTATATATAATATTTTTATTCTTTAGTCTGCTGAAACCACTCAGGTAGAATCTTTGGGTCTGATAGAATTTTGTTTATGTGAATCTTGAGACTCAGTTTTACCAACTCCCCATTCCTAAGTGGTATGTCAAACCTGAATAATTCTGTGCTTTTCGGAATAAGATGCTGACATAGTTTGGACCTTTGATTTAGACTACTAAAACTCTTACCCAGCTTTTTTGTTTTGGTCATTGTCTTCTGGATGATTTGGCTGCTAATTTTAGGAGTACGTGTTATTTTGTAAATAAGCCTCGATTTTGTTTTAATTGGACAAGGCATAAGTGATAGAGATTTGTTTTAATGCTTTCTCTCAAACCACTAAACCTACTAGTTGGCATTGTAACATTTGATGTAATCAAAAATTTTCTATGGTGCTTTGAAAGCCAGAAGCATTTTAGAAATGAATATTTGTATTGGAGCCTACTTCATAATCTATAGTATTTCAAAATGTGAAGTTATTTTCTCTCATACTCATTATGTAATGTTATCACTGGTCCCTTAAAATTGGGTTTCTGGTTGAGATTGGCCCCTTAACGAAGTATATAAACACAGACTCTCTCAAAATACCGTGTAATTTTTTTCTGTTTTTATTCAGACTCTCGGTATAATTAGGATCTGGTGTAAGAGCTGTCTGTAGCCTTAATAACCAGACTAAGAAGCTGTAGCTTTTATTGCAAGAAATTTATAACTTTTATGAGAATGAGGTACGTTGTGGAGTTTTAACTTCTGGCTAAATGCAGAATACATTAAAATTGCAATATTAAGATGGTGGTCTGCTGCTACTAGGGCTTTATATGCATTCTTGCTTAATGTTAGGCCCCTATTTGGAAGTAGCAATAAGTAGAAGTTCAGACTTCTGACAAGCTTGTCAGGTGGCAAAGCATAAACCAATCCTTTGATTCGAAATGTCCTCCTTTGTGATGGTTTAAACCTAGAAGGAAAAAGTATTAGGGTGTGTCCCCATAAGTGCTTATGAGTCCAAGACTTTTGTACCTAATATTGATCATCATTTTATAGTGCTAAGGCTTCGAAAGCAACCAGCGAAGCTGAAATTTACAGTGCCCACTAGCATTTATTTGATACGTATAAATGAAAAATAACATACCAAATAGATGGAATAGGCTTCTTTCCCTTATTCCATGATTTTGTCCCTATTCCTCAATTACTACCGCTTGACAGAATGACTATTTTTGTCAAGTAGTTCCTTTCCAGCATATTTTGACTGCCAATTTTTTTCATTTCAGAGAAGTTTTATTTAGATAATTTAATTATAAATAAAACCAATATGGGATTTCTATAATTGAGTAGTTTCCTGTCAACAGAGCTTATAAAATATAACCCAGCAGGAAAATGAAATGCAAAAAAGTAGATATGCTGCTTTTTGTGAAGGCCTAAGGTGAAACCTTATAGTCTAATAATTATTATATGGTTTCCAAAATCCAAACCATAGAACATTCCGGTTATTACTAACAAAAGTGAAAAGTAAGAAACATTTTCTTTAAAATGAAAGGAAGTGAATTAAAACTAGTCTTGTTTTTACCCTAAAATTGATACTGGAACCAAATTCAGAGGATTCATTTCCAGAAGATTGATTTAATTGTTGAAATTGTCTCCTTTTCCTGAATCCCCCCATGCTGTTTTTAAATAATGTATTTCATGACATGTTTTGTATACAGCTCTTTAGCTGAAAAAGTATAGTCTCTTTTTGAAGCACTGAAATATTGAAACAAAAAGAGGGTCAAGATAGTTTCTTAAAACCTATCCCACCTCCCACTGTATTTTATATATTTGTTTTAATTGCAAGAGAGAGTTTCATGTTTTTAAACATCTTGAAAACAAAACATTAAATCCTCCTTTGGCCAGTTGGCAGTTGGAGGACTTTTTTTTCCCCTATTATTTCACTGATTGCATATAATAAAAACAGCCATGTACTTAATTGACAAGTTACTGATTTTTCTAATGTTCTCTCAGACTATTACCAAGTCATTTTCCTATATTTATTGAACATCTGTGTGTATTATTCTATATGCAGAAGAATTCTAGAGCTAGAAATGGGTTTTGTATCTTGCATCATGCTTCTCAACCATGTATAAAAACAAATAGGTCACTAGTTAAAAATTCAGAAGTCTCTTATAGTTCAGACCTCTTATATCAGAAAAATCTTTAGGGGAGGAGCTTTGTATTCTGTATTTTTATCTTTAAAAAGCTTCTTGGGTTATTTTATCAGACGATTTGGGAACTGCTTTTTTAGCTCGAAGTCTTCATTTTGAGGATGTAGAAACGCAGGCCTAGTTTGGTAGATAAACTGTTCATGATAACTAGGATACAGCCAGGACTTCCTTCATCTGACACAGGATTTTCTTCATTTCTTAGCTGCAAGCTGGTACCTTAATGCTGCCCATTAGCTTTTACCGTTCCATACTGTACCAGGACATTTTTACTTCATAATTAATGCATTTGACTATAATTTAGGAAGTGGAGGTAGTTTTTTTTTGCAAATACTATTTGCCCTTAGCTATCAGGGTTAAGTAGCAAATGACTTCATTGCCATGGTTATTTTTTTATCTTAATATTACAGTTAACAACTTCACTGGAAAACTGAGCCTGTGTGCTTCCTCTGGCCAGGTTTATGTGGTAATAATATAACAAATTGATTTAATCAGTTTGTTAAAAAGTAATACTAAGTTGGCATCTAGATTTAAGAATTTAGGTGATGTTACTTCTTACCATTGTTTTCGTTGCATTAAGACTGTAGTGATTAAAAAGCAAATTTAAATGTTCTATTATGCACTGTTAAAAAGGTTGGTATTAGACGGTCGAATCCTACTAGATATGGTAATAACTCTAACTGCAAAAACTGTCAGAGAACCTAGAGCTGTTTTGAATTGGGCATATTTGGAAAAATGTACTAGAAGTTTCTATCATTCACTTGTAGGCCAAGAGTTTGTTTTGATAAACATAGAATCATAATTTTAGTGCTAGAAGGAAACTTAGAGATCATCTAATCCATCTTTGGAGATGAGAAGTCAGGTTCAGAGGTTAGTTACCTAAAGTCATGATCTAGTTGCCAAAAACAAAAACTTTCTTAAAACTACTTGCTATATGTGAACATGTGGTGGTAAATTATTGAAAGGAAAGGAAGGTTGATTGGAAGGGGGATTTGAACAAAAGTTCCAGGTTAATTTATAAATTATAAAATTGAGCAAATTTGTTAAAGCACAACGGATGGATGTCAGTCCAAAGCAGAGAAATAAATGCCATAAGAAGGGAGTCAGACAAAACTAGCTGAATAAATTTGATGTAAGGAAACAAAGTGTGTGTTTGAGAAAACTGACTTCAGTTTGGCTAGCTAACAGTGAGTGGTTCTCAACTTTAGTTATACTTTAAAGTCATCGGAGAGTAAAAACAACAAACAAAACCTGTGCTTAGATCCCATCTCAGCCATTTCAATCAGAATCTCTGGGGGGAGGGCTTTGGCTTTTGTTTTTCTTACAAGCACTGAGATGATTATAAGGCACAGCCACAGTGCAGCACCTCTGAATTCGATTATAGGTATGTGGGGAGTTGTGGGAGATTAAAATGGCACGTATTAAGATAAGGAGGCCAGCCTTGAAAAAGAAAGCCAAAAGTATTAAGAGTCAGAAGTGGCTTGAAGGTTAATAGGAATGGAAAGAAGGAGTCAATGGGAGTAAGTATTACAAATGTTAAATTCATAGGACTTTGCAGTTATTCATATGTGGGTTTGAGATAGAGGAAAGAAATGAAAATGATTCGGAAGGTTTGGAGCAAGGTGAATATGCAAATGGTAGTTCTGTTAAAAGAAATGGTGGAATTAGTTTAGGAGGTACTTGGGGTGGGAAAAGTTCTATTGGGATAAACTTAAAGTGTGAGTGAGTTGCCAGCAGGTCATTGAAAAAAACCATCTAAGGTTTAAGAGGTGGTGATGGCTGTCATCCACATGGGGGTGATAGGGAATCTGTAGCATAGATTCTCAGAGGAAAGAATGGCTAGGGACATACCTATATTTAGGGGACAGAGGGAGAATGCAGAGCCAACAGATAAGAGGGTTGGTCAAAGAAGTATAGGCCCCAAGAGACTGGTGTGTTTTAGAATCTAAACACTTTCAAGATGGAAATTATTAATTAGATGTCAAAAGCTGTGGAGACTCAACTAAATTTGGTGAGTGGTATTTGCATGAAATTGTAATCACTGGATTGCAAGGGATTAGGAAATGAATAGGTGGTAAGTACATGTAGGTAACAGCTCCAAGTCTATTCATTCTAGAAATTCTGAGATGATAAGAAAGTAACTGGAGGCAGGTAACAGCTGAGGAGGATTTTTGGAATAATAAACCTGAGCCTTTTCGTAGGAAGAGAGCAAGGGTATTTGAGAAAGAGTGATGGGCAGAGAAATAGCTGAAGGAATAGAATTCCGGAAGAGGGAGGAGGATCTAGAAGAGAAGGCACAAAGGAGTGCTTTAATCCTGGCAAGAATTGCTCTGCTCCCAGAGGAAAGAATAAAAGAAGAGAAGGAAGAAAAAGATAGAGTGGAATTTTAAGAGGGAGAACAAGGAAGTTGTAGAAACCTTAATTTTGATTACAAGAGGGTGGTTGGAGCGCCTGGGTGGCTCCATCAGTTAAGCAATCTGCCTTGGGCTCAAGTCATGATCCCAGGTTCCTCCGGATCTAGTCTCTCATCAGGCTCCTTGCTCAGCGGGGAGCCTGCTTCTTCATCTCTCTCTGCTACTTCCCCAACTAGTGCATGCCCTCTCTCTCTCAACTAAATAAATAAAATTTTTTAAAAAGGGGGAGGGGATGATCTTCTATTAATAGGTGAGACCCATCCAGCACTGGAATTGGTTCTCAAGGGCAGAGGTCTAGAGTGGCTAGATGGGGGGATGCTAGTGCATACTCAGCGAGAACTGATGAGATGAAGAGCAGTGCTCAGAGCTCAGCTCCAGTTGAACAGAGAATGTTTTGCAGACCTCTAAGCATTTTCAGATGTTATCTAGACATTGCTTATAGCTGGTTAAAGGGGCAGTTAAGGCAGAGAATAAGGAGCCAATAAGAAATGGTGAATTTGAAGGAGGTCAGGAATTTGAAGATAGTAGTCTCTATGCTGAAATGACTGACCAGAGTAATTGGATGAAGTTTCCCATGAGGATGAAACACAGGTTTACACAGAGTGCCTACATGAGAAAGGTAGACAGCTGAGGACAGAGGTGAATTTTTAAGCCAAGATCTTAGAAGGTGGGCTGTTTTTAAATGCTAAAGAAAACTGGGATTTCTCCATGCTGTTGAGTAACTGAGGTAGAGAGGAGATTTTTGGAGCCAAAGTGGAAGAGAAGAAAACAGCCAATGCATTAAAAGAGTTGCTAATTTAGGTATTAAGATGCCAGAGGTAGAGATGGAGAGGAAAATGTAGAGGCTGGTGTTTATGTTAGGAAAGGATGCTTTCAGACAGTTTAACTTGCTTTTAAAGTAATGGATTATAAATTAAGTAATTAGGATCTGATAAAAATATGAGATTTCTTAATAAGGAATGAACAAGTGGAGTAGAATTTATTTCAAATGGGATGTGCTCCATTTATAGCACAAATCGTCTGTAAAAATCAGTTATTGAATAAAGAAGAGATCTTCATGAAAATTGATCGACCAGTCAGTTCAGTCAAAATAATACACAGAGCCAAAAGACCTTTTCTTTCCACATTCCCTTCTTTAAGCTTTTGTGCACCTCAGAGGCACTTAAGAAGGCAGAGGGTTTGGGTCCAAGATCTGTGCCCCGTCTACTTCACAGAGTTTGCAGGTTGCAGATTTGCAGTAGAAACTGTGAGTAAATCTGATTCCTTAACAGAAGTACATTTTATTCTTCTGGGCCACCCAGAATCTGCCTTGTACTCCAAATGTAGAGAGGCCTTATCTTTATAAAGAAAACTGCCTGGTGTCAGAGTTATTTACAGAGTATGTGGAGTTCTTCTCACTGGTTAGTTAGTGGTTTATAGACCTGCTCTTGGAACTACCTATAATTTCTTCTTTATATCTGCCTTTGACCATTCTTGGCTTTTGTTCTTTGGTACCAGAAACACAATTCAATTAGGGAAAATAGGATAAAGATGAAACTAAAACATATCAGTTTAACCTCTTGCTATCTAATCCCTAGAACAGTGCTTATTGCAGGAGAGTAGAAGCTCAGTAAATATTTGTTGTTGGCTGCCTTGCTAGGTTTATTCTTAAAAGCTTCAAATTAAGGAAACATGCTAAGATTAATAACCAAATTGAATTCTTATTTTTGCAGAGTTTTTGTCAACAATATAGGCAGTTTTGAGAAAAAAGAAAAATTGCTTGGCTCTGTCAACCCTTTAATCATTTATTCAGCAACAATGTCTTAGGTGCTGAGGATCCCCATCTTTGGCTAGTAATTCATAAGTTTTTAGCCATGCGATTGGATCTGTTATGTTGGTTGGTAAGTGGGCCTATGGAATCAATCTAGGAGGAGACAGCCACATCTGTCTTTGCACGTCAGGGAAGGCTTCATAAAAGAGGTGTGAAAGATGAATAGTTATTCATGAGGGATACAGGGGAGAGGAAAGCATTTCAGTTAATGCAAAGACATGTACGTGGGAATGAAGATGGCATGATGGGAAAACTGCAAGTGACTTAATATATTTGAAATGTAAGGTGCCTGTGGGAAGGATAGGAGCCAGTCATGGAAAGTGTGAATGTCATGTTGAAGAGTTTGAGCTCTATCCTGTGGGTGAATAGAATCACGGACACTACAGATTATAAACAGGAGATTATAACATGGCCAGATTAGTTTCAGAATGATTCTTCAGGCAGCACTATGGAGGATAACCTAGAGTGGAAGAGGGAGACCAGCTAGAGTTAATATAATGGCTGACACCTCAACCAGAATGTGACAAGGACAATGGAAATTAAAAGGAAGGGGTGGGTTTGAGATAATGCGTGGAGGAAGATGAGGGAGGAGGAATCTGGGTGACTCAGCGCCAATCAAGTTATTTTTGGTAACATAGGGCAGAGAGAACATTTGTATAAATGAAATGTATAAGGAGACCAAAATTTTCCACACTGAACATTCTAGTTGTGCAGATTTAAGAATCTTTTCTTCCCCTAGACCACATCCCTCTTAGAACACTTAATGAGTAATGAAGTCGACTGAATGCAGGAAACAAGGCAGAAAAGAGAATCAAAGCCTTTGAAAAATCAAGCAGAAACTAAATTATTTTTTTCTACTCAAGCTCCCTAAACAGAGTTCATTGTCTATCACTCAGGAAAGTGAATTATGTATCTGAACTTTGTTGTCAGAAATACCAAATTCCAAAACTAAGAAATTCAATAAGCCAACCATTTTCTCCTGATTATCTGAAAACATTAACTCCCTATTCCCTCTACACCCTGTCTCCCTCTTACCTCAGGCTTTACATCTTGAATCATTGAAGTTTAAAAACAGTGTTTGCAACCTCAATGTCAATTTTTATTTCCTGTGTTTTTCTCTGCCTGTTTGTCAAAGTCAAAAGTGGTGGTGACAATGGTGGACAAAGGAAGGTGACTGGTTGGGGAATATGTGTATTAGGTGATTGAAAATTAAAATTACAGAATAATTTGGAGCCACTGAAAATCAAACTTGGAAGGGACCTTGAAAGCTACTTAGTTTTGTCGTCCCTCATTTCAAAGAAAGTTGACCTCGGAGAGATGAAATGACTTATCCAAGGATAAACATCTAATAGGAAAGTGAACCAGCAGAATGAGAAAAACACATGAAAACTACTTTTAAGAGGCCTATACTATAGACCTTGTGTATACTTGAGGACTGGGAATTTAATTTACAATTGCTAAATAGAGTGTACCATAACAACAGGTGAAAGCAGTAAAATCCAAATGCTTGCAGAAGCTATACAAAATGAAGGACAAAATAATTTTGGGATTGGAATTGGCTGGTTTTTTTTTTTTTTTTTTTAATAGTTTGAAAGGATTTTAAGTGATGGTATTGGAGTTAAAATTTTTCTACATTTTAAAGGTGGTATGTGGCACATGTAGAGACTTGGAAATGCTATAAAGCAGAATAACTTGAATTTGAGGGAAGCTGGCATTGCTTGATTTCAAGAGTTTAGTTTAAAAAAAAAGTCAAGTGTGAAAGTTCACATTTCCTTGCATCCTATGATGATAATGGGATTTTTTTTTCTCCTTGGCAATGAAATGGGTACCATGTAGTCCCTTAATTTCTTAAGTAAAAATTTTTAATTGGGTGGGGAGAGTCTCTTAATCCTTAGGGAAATATGTTTCATATGGATTGTAAAATCTGGCAAATTTTGGAAAGAAGAAAAGCAGGCAGTTCTTTCGGGGGAAAAAAAAAAAAAAGATCTGCTTGAACTTGCCTTTCTTGAAAACAAAACAAAACAAAACAACAAAACCCAACATTCTTTCATAAAGCACTTTTTTCAAAAGTATTTGCCCTTGAGCATTTTTTCCTACTTACCTATGCTTATCTTTCAAAACAAACATTTATTTCTTTCTACTATAGAGTGTGAGGAAGTCCCTTTGAGGTTATGCCCTACAAACATATCCAAGCAGTAACTGTCACCTCCTTCCTATGGCACAACAAATGACTAACTCAACCACAGGCAGCGCTGAACAGAGAGCAGTAATTTCACGATGGTGGCGGTTCAGATGTTACCTATGGGGCAGTTTCTCAAGGGGAAAAAACAGAACTGTATTTTTGTGTGCAAATAAAATGTTGGGTCCTTTTGACCCAATGGAAAATGTGTGTCTGTTGGTGGCTGCCTAGTTGGAATATGATGATTTACACTTGGAAACATTTGTGTCATTTATCATATGATGTTACTGGCCTACAGCATGACTGCATAACAAATAACCATATTAAAAATTAATCTTTTCCAGTTCATCAGACTGTATGTCTTTCTAAAACCCCAAGTTTACTCTTTCCTTCTTGCCCTATCTTTTCCTGCATTCACCCCCTGCATTAACTATAGGATTAAGTGAAAATTCGGGCCCTGGGTTTTCATAGCTCTGCTATCAGACCCCCAACCAGCCCTGCTTGGGGGTCTTCTCCTGCTTATCCTGCAACATAAATCTTCTACCAATGGAATTGGCCTCTATTCCTAAAACATACCTTCAAATCCTGACCTCAGGGACTGCCTTTACCTTTTAAATTCTAGTCTTTAGTAGCAAGGTCTAAATCCTACTTCTCTGACTGAATCATGATAAAATAATCTCTCCCAGAATATTTTTAGTAACAACATTGTGTAAACTGCTTATTAATTCTCATGTTTACTTTTTAATGCTGCAGAGGACACCAAAATTCACCACTGCCATCTGAAGGTTTCTGGCTGGGCCTGAGAATTAAACTGGCATGAGGCAGGTTAACAGGGAAAAAGCTATCAGATTTTTACATGTGCATGGAAGCCCCCTTAGAAAAATGAACACCCAAGGAAGTAGCTAGGCCTATGTACTCATATATTAGGTTGAACAAAGAGAAACAATTGTGGGAAAAGTAACTAAGACATATAGGGAGACTAAAGGAAGGAGAGTTATCTTAACTAGGTCCATTTGTACAGATTTCTCAGCCTCCACTCCCCAAATCTGGTGTTAAGAATATTCCTTTCCTTCTGGTCCTGGGAGGGCATCTTTCTCAGGGGAGTTTTATCTCTTGCTTTCAGGAATTAAAGGGGAGATCAGAGCACTTGCTGTTTTTTAGTGCCTTTAGCTAAAAATAATTCTTAAGCTAAAGTGGAATATTTAGGGTAGAATTTTTTGGCACGCTTCAAAAATTAGGTTTTATCTCTCCTTCTACATTGTAATTCTCTGAGATTGAAATTATGTTGTAGATTTACCTGCACCCCAAAGGTCTTTGCTCATACTAGGCATTCAATAAATAAGTATTAATGTTTTTTCCCGCATTTTACAAAACCTTTTTAAAAAACCTATATTTAGGGTGCCTGGGTGGCTCAGTGGATTAAGCCTCTGCCTTCAGCTCAGGTCATGATCTCAGGGTCCTGGGATCGAGCCCCACATCAGGCTCTCTGCTCAGCAGGGAGCCTGCTTCCCTCCCTCTCTCTGCCTGCCTCTCTGCCTACTTGTGATCTCTCTCTCTGTGTCAAATAAAGAAATAAAATCTTTTTTAAAAAAACCACAAAAAAACTATATTTGAGGGACACTTGAATGGTTCAGTGGGTTTAGCATCTGCCTTAGGCTCAGGTCATGATCCAGTCCCTGCATTGGTCTCCCTGCTTAGTGGGGAGTCTGCTTCTCCCTCTCCCCTTTCCCCTTCCCCCTATTCACATGCACTCTCTCAAATAAACAGTATCTTTAAAAAAAAAAAAATCTTATATTTGGATCTTGTTTTTCTAACCAAAGGGACATTTACTATGGTAATAAAATGCATATTCTGATATGATATGTAACCTACTTTAAACCATTTTAGTCTTGCATATTGCTAGTAAATAGAGTTCTAAAAATATTATGTAATTATTTGGCGTAGAAAATTCTGGTAATATCATTGATTATGTTCAAGTTTCCAGAAAAGAATAGTTTTAAGAATTGGGGCAGTAAAATTTTGGCACTGGAGGAGACTGACATCAGAGGTCATTGAAACAACTTACCTTTTACCCACTGTTCCTTTTACCCCACTGCATCTTTTCTATAACATCTCAAATAGGCCTGACATGAAAGTGCCTGGAATTACTCCTTCATTTTACTAATGTATTCTAAGTTTTTCATAATACAAACCACTTGGTCTTTTTCACTAAGAGTCAAAAGTATCCCTAAGGTAACAAATACTGAGTTGATTTGGGAGTCTTGGAGAATGCCGGAGCCCTTCTCAGCTTCTTAGGTACTAATGGTCCTTCTCCTAGATACTAAACCATTGTTTACTCCTCTTGCTGAACTTGGCATAGACACAAAACTCTTCAAAACCTCCCTTTTTTTCAAATGAACAATGGCTATAATTGCTTTTGAATGCTCTTTGGGTAGATCTATAATAATATTATGTAATTCAAGGTATTACTCAAATTAGAATATTATTCTTTTTTTAAAGATTTTATTTATTTAGTTGACAGAAAGAGAGAGAGAGAGAGCAAGCGAGCCAAGCAGGGGGAGTGGCAGGCAGAGGGAGAGGCAGAAGGAGAAGCAGGCTACCTGCTCAGCAAGGAGCCCAAAGTGGGATGTGGGACTCAGTCCCAGCACTCCAGGATCATGACCCAAGCCGAAGGGAGACACCTAACCGACTGAGCCACCCCGGCACTCCAGAACATTATTCTTAGTAAATACACTAATTTCTTAAATTGCATATTACATGTAATATTTTTATAAGCACTTGGGTTTATAAAACTTGGTATTTCAACAAACTTGTGAGTTAAGAAGGAACAAAATTATTAGCTTAGTTTTATAGATAAGTTTGACACAGGGAGGAAATAGGATCTTCCCATTTATTAATAAAGTTAGGACTAAAACCTAACTTTGCTGACTCTGTTAGTTAATTCTGCTGTCTCCCTGATGCCCACTCTGTAAGAACACATGAGTATGCCCACCATCTGGTGAGGATGCTGCAGTGTTCTGCCCGTGAATTTGCTGTGATGGAACATTTCATTGGAACAACTCTCCCTATATTCATACTTGGATTTTCAATTAGTAGTAATCACGCCTCGGATAAACCTCATTGGCTACGATACTGCCGTACTGGAATTTTATAGGGAGTTTCATTTTAAATTGTGCTGTTTCATATGAAAGACAATCTGGCCAGTTTCTTAATTGCATGCCATTCCTATGGTTTAGAAACAATGTTGTTGCATTGACAAGGAATGTATATAGCCCAAATACACAAAAGCAAATTTAAATTGTTTTGGATTTTGATTATTTTAGTATCCTAATTTATTATAACTCAGCTATCTATAGTGAACAGTTGGCCTCTTATTAGGTTGTCCCCTCCAACTCCATCCCTGCTCAAATTATTAAGTGGAAAGTCTTCTAATTATATAGTCTCATTTTGGGGAAAATTGGGAAGGTGGAAATCTAAATGATGCGTGTTACTCTCAGAGCTAGGAAACTAGAGCCAGGTCTCCTGGTACTCTAATTAAAACTTTTATTTCTGCAGATTTATTCTGTGGTCCTTACTGAACAGATCTGCCTTGGGTTTCTGCTGGTGAGTTTTTCAGCAGGAATGCGGGCTTTGTTTCTTTGAATAGTTGAGTGCAGATTAGTGGTATGCCAATTTCCTGTGGCCTTTCAGAGCTGCAATTTGAGCCCTGTTTGCTCCTGGCCCTTGCACAATTGAAAACAATGGATGACTTCTTTTAGGTTTCACTTCAGGGCTCTTAGAAACAGGGGAAGTGGCTAAAGCCCTACTTTACAGGTAATTAACAATAGATAATGTTTGCTCTGCATTTTTAGAGCCGATAAAAGGTAGACGAACATATTCAGCTCCTGATTTAGACACTGTGCCGTGGTTTTATGGATACAATAGCTGTCTTAGCATTAGTAAGGTGGCATTGAATATCTGGGTCACATATATGATTGCACACAAAACTTGTAAAAAGAAAAAGAAAAAAGGATATTATTGAAAAACAGATGGGTAACTTCAAGAAAACACACCTTAGACATGCTAAGAAAACTGTCACTTTAAGTGATGAGTTTTGGTTCAGGGTGCATTTATTATATCTGTTTTATGAGGTGAACAATTTTCATGACTTGATCCTTACTCAAAATAACTTTTTTGTTCTATCAATTCAACTCTAGAATCCACCTCTTTGTTAAAATGATACTAGGTGAAGAAGATTTATTCGCCATCACATTTAATTATTAGCCACGTGTATTCTTACGAACTGGTCTAACATGTTGTAGAAAACAGTGTATTTTGCCCTTTTATTGTATATTTGGTAGGGTTTTTGTTTTAATACCCTAAATAAATAATTTTTAGAGTACTCTTCTCCCTGGACATACTATGTCCACTTTATGACAAACTAGGTTGGTAGCTATGTTGGCAGATTAATTGATTTATTCAATCTTCAACAGTTATAATATACCTACTCTGCCTCACATATCGGCCAAGTATTAAGGCTGGAAATATGGGGGGGGGGGGTTGCGCTTTCTTTAAGGAGATTATAGCAATCTTTTCCCAGCACTGTTGCCAGAAGAAGTGGAGGCTTCTCCTTGGGAAAAAATAATCTCAATTTTAATACTTAAACTTTACATCTACAATTGTAAGGTGGAGGCAGCATTCTTGATAAAAATCTAAAGATTGGATCATGTCTGAGATCCTCAAGTAACTGAGTTTTAGAGTGAATCTTCATCCAAACCAAAATATAGTGGCTTTTTGTTCTGAGCAACTTGTAACTAGCAACATGAAAATGTCACCTTACTCATTTGCTCTTAAGAGATGATGAATATAGAGAAGTTACTTTAGTAGAGAATTTATAGATCATTTAAAACCAGAGCAGCTTTTTCTAAGTGTGTTTAGACGCCCTTGAGAACAGTGTTTTAAGTACAGAGGTGTACAAAAGTGAAGGAGCCCCACATCCATTAATTAGTCAGTCCAGACTTGCTGAACGCCCAGAACGTGTTCAGCACTGTGCCAGTAGTGTGGTTTTAAGGAAAAAGTATAAGCTCTTGATCTTCACTAAGTGCTGCATCAGGAGGCTGACCTGGCAACCGGAAATAGAAGAGCACTTAAATCCTCTTTTCTTCTGATAAGTAATATGTGTTTATTGTAATACTGTTTTTGAAAATTTAGAAAAGGCATGAGGAAGAAAACAAAATCACACATAATCCTGCTACCCATTTCTTAGTTACAGAGGGATTTTAACAATTATTTGGATACTCTTGACCTATCTTCTAGTTTCTTTAACATCTAAAATAAAAACTATGAGCAAAAACATTCCTAGTTTTATTCCCCCTTCATTATTTTCTATAACTCATTGACTCTTTTAGAATAGAGGTATTTATTCCAAAATATGGTATAGACCTGAATGATCTTTCAGAAAACAGTCAATCTGAAGAGAACCAGAATTGATATTTTATTTCATTTACTTCCTTCCTTTCTGTCTTAATAAAGTGGAGCTCTTTTCAGAGAGTTGTGAAGGGGGAAAACTGAGCTTGTATTTTTCAGCTTTCCAGTACTTAAACCCAGCTAAGCACATTTATTGGAGGAAAACTAAAGCACTTGATAAGAAAGAGTTAAGAAAACTGGGATCACCAGGGAAAACTTAAGGGCTCAGTGACAAGAATATATGATTTTCATTTAAAATAAACTATATATCAGATTGCTAATAGTTATAGCAAAATAATCTTGTAAAGAAAAGCCTTAAAAAAAAAAAAAAAGCCTTAAAAAAAATGTCAGCCACAGGTCTGCTGGGAGAGCTAGGTTTCCTTCTCTTCCCCTTCCCCCACTTTTTATGTTAACCACATTAATAGTGCTAATAATTTCTCTTAAGAAACTTTGTCTCTGAAGACTAATGCTCATCGTTTTCCCCACGGTGACTGGCTTGGAATTACGTAACCAACTTTATTATCACTGTCATTAAAATCAGTGTATATTTCATTCCGGTTGTACAGGAAGTGATTACTTAAAGTATCCATTTAAGAGATGACTTAATGTTTAGATAGTGAACTTGTATGTTCATCATGTCAAAGTCTCAGAGAACTATTTTGTTTTTCTTAAGTGCTCTAAATGTCTGCTTAGTGGCCTACAGTTGTGATTAGCTGTGTGTACATCTGCAAAGTTATCGGTATTAAAATAGTACCATTTTAACGATACTATTAGAATGGTCACATTCTATTATTCTCTTGTTTCACGATTTAAAGGAACTTTTTGACTTGTGAGCAAAGTAACTTCCTAAGGGGACATCATTCTTACAGGAGAACGCTGACATCTTTCATCTTTTCCGTTGAAGGAACTCGTTTGCTAAGACAACTTAGGATGCACTTAGGAAGAAGTGACGACCCTATTTTTATTTTATTTAATTAACCTTTTACAATGACTCCTAGATAGGTAAGTGTTCTACCAAAAATTAAGGTATTTGAAAACAGCAGTGAGCTCACTTAATTTCTCTATTTTAAACAGAGTGCTTTTGATGGTTTACTAGACACGACATCACAGTTTCCTGTTTCATATTTGAGTTAAGCAGGGTTGGAGAAAACCATTTGCCCTAGGTTTTGAAACTTTAGGGACAAAAAGCCCCTGGCCAGAAGCTTCAGGAGCACAGTAAACTTTTTTAAATTGTGATAGAGAATTAAAACCACAATACTGATGAACCAAACAAATACACAACCTCCCTCCCACTGTCCCCCCCAAAGAAGGGTAAAAAGCTAAAATAGGAGATTGGTTGATGGAAATGATTATTTAAACCTTTCACTTTTAAGGGCTCACAGGTTTTTATTATTTTCCTTCTTCCTAATAACAACTAGCCTAGCACTCTGTATGTTGGCAAAATTGTTTTGTGTTCTCAATTGAGAAAGGGAAATTGAAGGTAGAGTTAAGCTTTTAGGCTCAATAAATCACTTGCAGTTAGAATTTAGTGTTGATGGCGGTTTCAGGACTGAGGTATTTAATAGTGTGGTAAATAAAGAGAAAATACTGAATCTTTTCTGCAATCTGTATGGAATAAAAAACATATTTGGCCTTAGGTATTACTCTTGTGCATGCTTACTTATTATTTTATTACTTTTTAAAAAAGCAGCAAAACAAATTGCTCTACAGAAAACAAGACACTTCTGAAACCTGTGTAAACTCTTGGTTTCTTGAGATTCTTAGAGAAGAAGTTCGACTATGTGACAAAGTTATAAAGTATGATCATTTTTAAAGGTAGAATATAATAATTTTAGGTAATTGAGGAATTTAGCAGAAGTGTTTTTTCTAAGTTTTTATTTAAATTCCAGTTAGTTACCATACACAGAAGTATTAGTTTCAGGTGTACAATATAGTGATTCAACAATTCTGCTCAAAACCCTAACACTACACACCCATAATGAGGAATTAGAGTGCACTAAGTTCTCCTAGTGAAGAAAACTGAAATACTGAGACTTTGGAGAAACAAGTAATTATTTCCTGAGATAGGGCTGAGGGAGCAGACACTGGCTAGGGAGGCAGTGAGCCAGCTTCTGAGGTTGTGGTGGTGAACAAGGACAGACCTATTGCTTCTCATTTGATCTCTTCTCCTCTTAATTACAGAAGCAAAAAGATTTTGGGGTGAAACCTTTATAAATTCAGTACTAGTACCCTTCCAGTTCTGTATTCCAAATATCACTATGCTTAAGAGATGAAGCTCTCTTTCTTTTCTGAGATTTAGTCTTTCTATACAACTCAAAAAGACTAGCCATTTCCCCCTTTCTATACAGGAACCGTGGTCACAGAGCAGTAGAGTCATTGGCTGAGGTTTCCATCATTTCAGTTCTTATTACCAAATGACATTTGAATTCTGCTTACATTGTGATTGTCTCCTCTGCAACAGAAGGCTACTAACATTACCCCTGTAATCTCCATTTCCTGAAGTTTTAGTTTGTAAGGTATATATTTATTCTTATGCATGTTAATTTTCATTCCCATATAATTTATTTCATTTATGGTTTGCTCTTCTCACTGTATTGTAAGTTCCTCCAAAGGATAGATCTCTCTTTTTATATCCTTTCATTATTTTCATAGCTCAAATTTATTGACTGCTTACCATATGCTGGGGTAGCTGGGTACTGTTCTTTCATGAATTATTTATTTGATCTTCTCAACAACTGTATGAAGTAGGTATCATTATTATCTTCTTTTATAGATGAGGAAACCCAGGCGCAGAGCGGTGAAGTAACTAGCCCAGTTTCCTCACAGCTAAAACTGGGGGAATCAGGATTTGAACTCTGGTTATCTGACTCCAAAGACTGTGCATAATGCATATCTTTGTTTTAACCATAGATTTCTAGGAATGGTCATTGCTGCTTTTTCTTAGCAATAGAAACTGAGCTGAATGTGTTCCCCCCAAATTCATATGTTTAAATCTGTGATAGTATTTAGGGGTAGGGCTTTTGGGAAATGATTAGGTCATAACTCTTAAAAGAGAGCCCAGAGAGCTTCTTTGCCCTTTCTAACATGTGAGAACACAGCAAGAAGAAGGTCATCTACGAACTAGTAAGCAGAGTATCACCAGACACTGAAATCTCCTGGTGCCTTGCTTTTGAACTCCCCAGCCTCTGGACCTATAAGAAATAAATTTGTGTTGTTTATAAGCCACCTGGTCTACTGTCTTTTGTTGTACCAGTCCGAACAGACTGAAGCACAAAGAAATCAAGATCAATCTTTAAGACAAAAGAGGATAATTTTATCTGTTATTTAAGAATAGGTTAACTTTTGGGGCACCTGAGTGGCTCAGTCGGTTAAGCATCTAACTCCTGGTTTCTGCTCAGGTCGTGATCTCAGGGTCATGAGATGGAGCCCTGTGTCGGGTTCACCACTCATTGCGGTGTCTACTTGGGAGTCCCTCTCCCTCTTTCTCTTGCCCCTTCCCCAGCTCAGTTTAGATTCCCTGGTCCAATTCAGAATATTGTTTTGACCAAATAATGTTGCCTGAAAGTCAATACATAAGAGATTAATATGTAGGCATTCCACTTGAGAGAGGGGTTGTAGGGAGTTTTTCTTCCTCACCTACCCCCTCAGCTTTCCCTTCTTCTCCCAAAGCCTACTTAGAGTAACTTGAAAACCATGAACTTCATGACCAGCAGAACATTTCTCCCGGGAGAACCTTCAGGGACCTAGAAATTTCGAAATGGTATGCAAAATTGTGTGTGTGAGATTCTTTCTTGGAGAAGAGTCCAGGGTTTTTTCAGATTATCTGAGAATTTCTGTCCCCAAAAAGGGGTAAGAGCAACTGTCCCACCTACAGAAAAGACACTTTATTTTCTACGTATAACATCTTTTTAAGGCAATTAGTGAAATTTGCATAGTTTACAACAAATATCGGTATAAGGTTTTAAAATGCTATACCTTATCAGTTGGAAGCTGGAGGGGGACCATTAAATGATTTCACGTGGATTAGCATCACATACCAGTCAAATGGTCATTACCATCTTTTCTGTGAAAGAATTTGACCCAGAATTTTTTTTTAATTGAAATATAATTAACATACAATATCCTATTAGGTATATGTCATAGTGATTTGACATTTTTATACATTATAAAATGATCTCATGATAAATCTAACTACCATCTGTCTCCATACAAACTTATTACAATATTACTGACTATATTTTCTATGCTGTATGTTGCATCCTTATGACTTATTTATTTTATAACTGTGGAAGTATGTATCTGTTATTTCCTTTCCTCTATTTTGTACCACCCCCAACTCCTTTGGTAACCAACAGTTTGTATCCTATATCCATGAGACTGTTTCTGTTTTGTTTTGTTTATTTGTTTGGTTTTTTAGGTTCCATATATAAGTGAAATCATTTGGTTATTTGTTTTTCTCTGTCTGACTTAGGTCACTTAACATAATACCCTCTAGGTCCAACCATGTTGTTGCAAATGGTAAGATTTCATTCCTTTTTTATGGTTGAATGATTTGTGTTCTATATACACACCACATCTTCTTTACCCATTCATTCATCTATAGATGGACACTTAGGTTGCTTCCATCCCTCAGCTGTTGTAAATAATGCTGCAGTGAATATAGGGGTACGTATATCCCTTAGAATTAGTGTTTTCATTTTCTTTTCTTTTTTTTTTTTTTAAGATTTTATTTATTTATTTGACAGAGAGAGCACAAGTAGGCAGAGAGGCAGGCAAAGAGAGAGGAGGAAGCAGGCTCCCCGCTGAGCAGAAAGCCTGATGCAGGGCTCGATCCCAGGACACTGAGATCATGACCTGAGCTGAAGGCAGAGGCTTTAACCCACTGAGCCACCCAGGCGCCCCATGTTTTCATTTTCTTTGGATAAATACCCAGAAGTGGAATTGCTAGAATGTACGGTAGTCTTATTTTTAATTTTTGGAGGAACCTCTATAAGGTTTTCTATAGTGGCTATACCAATTTAGATTCCCACCCACAGTGTGCAAGTGTTCCCTTTTCTCCACATTCTCGCCAACACTTGTTATTTTTTGTCTTTTTGGAAATAGCCAATCTGACATTGTGAGTTGATATCTCTTTGTAGTTTTGATTTTGCATCTCCCTGATGGTTAGCGATGTTGCACATCTTTTCATGTGCCTGTTGGTCATCTGTATGCCTTCTTTGGAAAAAGAAGTGTATTCAAATCCTCTGCCCAGTTTTTAATTGGTTTTTAAAAATACTAAGTTGTCTAAGTTCTTGAGAATATCTTCTTCCATTCGGTAAGTTATCTTTTCACTTTGTTGATTGATGATTTCCTTCACCTTGCAAAGCTTTTTGATTTGATATAGTACTGTCTGTTTATTTGAGCTTTGCCCTCATCTGGGGAGACTGGTCCAAAAATATATTACTAAGGCTAAATTAAAGAACTTGTTGCCTGTTTTCCTCTAAGATTTTTTTTATTTCAGATCTTAAATTCAAGTCTTTAACCCATTTTGAATTTATTTTTGTGTATGGTGTAAGAAAGTGGTTCAATTTCATTCTTTTTCATATTGTTGTACAGTTTTCCCAGTACCATTTGTTGAAGAGACTGTCTTTTCCCCATTGTATATTATTGCCACATTTGTTATAGATTAATTGACCTATACGCATGGATTTATTTCTGGGCTCTCTCTATTCTATTCTATTGATCTATGTATTGGTTTTCCTGTCAGTACCACACTGTTTTGATTACTATAGCTTTGCAGTATAGTGTGAGTTCAGGGAGTGTGATACCTCCAGCTTTGTTCTTTCTCGAGATTATTTTGGTTATTTGGGGTCTTCTGTGGTTCCATACAAATTTTAGGATTCTTTGTTTTAGTCTGTGAAAAATGCCATTGGCAGTTTGATGGGGATTTCATTGAACCTGTAGATTGCTTTGAGTAGAATCGACATTTTTTTTTTTTAAGATTTTACTTATTTATTTGACAGACAGAGATCACTAGTAGGCAGAGAGACAGGCAGAGAGAGAGATGGGGGAAGCAGGCTCCTTGCTGAGCAGAGAGCCTGATGTGGGGCTCGATCCCAGGACCCTGGGATCATGGTCTGAGCCTAAGGCAGAGGCTTTAACCCACTGAGCCACCTAGGCTCCCCTAGAATGGACATTTTAATGATAGTAATTCTTCTAATTCATAAACATCATTTATCTTTCCATTTATTTGTGTCGTTTTCATTTTCTTATCTCAGTGTTCTATAGTCTTCAAGTCTTTCACTTCGTTGGTTAAATTTATTCCTAATTGTTTTATTCTTTTTAATGCAATTATAAATGGAATTGTTTACTTAATTTCTCCTCACAATGACTTGTTATTGGTGTATAGAAACACAACTGATTTCTCTATATTAATTTTGTATCCTGTAACTTTACTGAATTCATTTATTAGTTCTAGTAGTTTTCTGGTGGAGTCGTTAAAGTTTTTTTTTTATATATAGTAGGATGTCATCTGCAAATAGTGACAGTTTTACTTCTTACTTTCTTTTTTTAAGATTTATTTGTTTGACAGAGAGATAGAGAGGGCACAAGTAGGCAGAGTGGCAGACAGAGGGAGAGGGGGAAGCAGGCTCTCCACTGAGCAGGGAGCTGGATGCGGGGCTTGATCCTAGGACTCTGGGATCATGACCCAAGCCAAAGGCAGAAGCTTAACCAACTGAGCCGACCAGAGACCCCATACTTCTTTCTTTCTAATGTTATTGCCTAATTGCTGTGACTAGGTCTTCAATACTGTGCTGAATAAAAGTGGAGGGAGCAGGTATCCTTGTCTTTTTCCTGATCTTAAAGAAAAAGCTTTTAGCTTTTCACTGTTCAGTATGATGTTACCATGGTTTTAATCATATATAACCTTTGTTATGCTTTATTATGTGCATTCCTTCTATACTCATTTTGTTGAGTTTTTATCACAAATGGAAGTTGGATTTTGTCAGATGCTTCTTCTATATCTATTGAGATGATTATGTGATTTTTATCCTTTGCTTTGTTAATGTGATGTATCACTATTGATTGATCTGTGGATATTGAACTATCCTTGCATCCTTGGAATAAATCCCATTTGATTATGGTATATGATCTTTTTAATGTATTGTTGGGTTCAATTTGTTAATAATTTGTTGGGATTTCTAAATCTATGTTTGTCAGAGATATTGGCCTATAATTTTCTTTTCATGGGTCTTTGTTTAGTTTTGGTCTCAGGTAATGTTAGCCTCATAAGATGAGTTTAGAAGCATCACTTTATAAAAATTTTTTGGAATAATTTGAGACAAGTGGGTACTAACAATTCCTCCTTTCCCTCTTCCTCCTCCTCTTCTTCTTTTTACAACTGACACACACTTTATTTACTTGGCTGAAAGCCTTATGGTACATACGAGGTTTAATAGAGTTGACCTCAGTTTTGTTTACACTGACTCCAGTGAGTTGTATTTAGGTTTTCTATGCTCGAGACTGCTCAATTCCTGCTGTTGCCATTGGTTTGTTTTCTTTCAGGATCAAGATGGGTACTTTCCTACAATATCTTATTTTTAGTCACTTCTCTGGCAGTTCTTTCCTGGATTCTTGGTTCTGCATAATTATACCTACAATGGAACCAAACATCTCAAAGTCACCAAGATAAATCCTCCTACTCCAACATCACATGATCTTCTAATTCTACTATTTAACAAAATATGTCCAAGGCCAGCCACAACAAATCCTAATGAACCATACAATATTGAATCCTAAGCACAGGGAATGTTTTTGACATCTAAAATTCCTAGGAAATTAAAGCACTTTCCCTTAGCCAGCTCACCAGGCTCCTGTGTAGGGGCTATGGGCTCCAGCGGGTGCCTGGTATTAACTCTTCTCTAAGCACTTGATAGAATGTACTTGTGAAGCTGTCAAGTCTTGGAATTCCATTTTTTGGTAGTTTTAAAATTACTGATTCAATTTCATTATTTATAATCATTCTGTTAATATTTTCTATTTCTTTATGATTCAGTCCCCAAAGGTTGTATGGTTTCTAGGAATTTATCTATTTCTTCTAGGTTTTCTAATTTGTTGGCGTATAATTGTTCATAGTAAGCTCTTATGATCCTTTGTACTTCTGTGGTAACAGTTTTAACTTCTATTTCATTTCTGATATTATATGAGCCTGCTCTCTTTTTTTCTTAATGCGTCTTGCTGGAGTTTTATCAATTTTGTTTATCTTTTCAAAGAACCATTTTAGTCTCATTGATCTTTTTTGTTCTTTAAGATTATTTCATTTATTTCTGGTCTGATCTTTATTATTTCCTTCCTTCTACTCATATTGGGCTTTGCTTGTTCTTTTTTTCTTTTCTTTTTTTTCTGTTTCCTGTAGGTGTTAAGTTAGATGGTTTACTTGGGATTTTTTCTTGTTTGTTGAGGTAATCCTGTATCGCTATGAATTTTCCTCACAGAACTGCTTTTGCTGTATCTCATAGATTTTGGAAAGTTGTATTTCCATTTTCATTTGTCTTGTGTATTTTTTATATTTCATCTTTCTTTGTTGACCCATTGGTTATTTGGCCTATAATTTTGTTTCTGATCCACCTAAATCCCCAGTTTCCAGTAGTCCTTTACTACTTTAAAAGAAATACAGTTTCAAGACTTTTTTTTTTTTTTAAGATTTAATTTTTATTTATTTGACAGAGATCACAAGTAGGCAGAGAGGCAGGCAGAGAGAGAGAGAGGAAGGGAAGCAGGCTCCCTGCTGAGCAGAGAGCCCAACGCAGCGCTCGATTCCAGGACCCTGGGATCATGACCTGAGCCGAAGGCTCTAACCCACTGAGCCACCCAGGTGCCCAGTTTTTGTCCAGAGACTTCCTATCAGTCCCCTATCAGAATGTAAGTTGCTTTAGTTAATTTTTTTTTTCCATTTAGTTGGAACCATAATACAAGGGAGAGCTTTTATGGAGGTCTTTCATATTTGTGAAGAATTTCAGGAAGACCTTACACAGTTTTCTGTAGATCCAACAATATTTAATTTTCTGACATCCATACATGATTGATAGATTTTAAATATTATCAACACATGTTACTAATATTTTGTAAATACCTCCTCTGGACTTTTACACAACATGTGTAAAACATTTGCCCAGCATAGTGTAATGTGTTATTCCAATACACTATTTCTGTACCATAATAAAAGAGCTAAATATTTTAGTTTCTGATATCTTTGACCTTTCATTCCATAAACAGCTTTTCCAGAAACTACAGTTTCTTTCTAAAACTTAAAAAACTCAGCTTTTCCTTAGGCACTAATCTTATCAGTGAGAGGCCTTGAAATCACATCCTAGCACATGCAGAGACACAGAGAGGGCATCTGTCCTTTTCTTCAGGATGCTGCTGTTGTTTTTGTTTACTCTTTAAACTGCTCTGTCCAGTGGTATGCTACCTGATATAGAGGTCCAATGCAGAAAAAGTGGGCTCATATCAACAAAAGCAGAGTAGAGTTTATTTCCTAGTGACTATTGCTAGCTAAGATGATATACTACCAATCAGTATGAAAGTTAATTTGTATATAATGACTTAAAATTATCTATTTATTCTCTTAAAAAATTGTTTCCACTTTTAAATGGGTTTTGCTGCCTATGAAACTTTATTTTCATAATCATTTCTGGGTATTCATTTTCCTGGGTATGGTGAGTGAAAACTTAAGAATAAATCAGAATTTCCTTCTTTGGTGGCTGCTCTTTTTATTTTTATTTTTTTAATTTTGTAGGTTTTTTTTTTTTTTTTTTTTTCCACAGAAACCGGTATCTGCCATCTAAGTTCTAAAACTCGGCTTTAATTTTAAGAAGGATTACTTTGTAATTACTTTGTAATGCCAAGGATTTCTTTAAAGACTATTTTTTTTCATGAAATATGAGCCCACTAAAAAGGATATTCAGAGGATTTTTACTAAAAAAGTAGAAAAGAATCAGGATGAAAAGCAAAACATGTAAAAAGATGGTTGCAAATATAAGTAAATAAGTTTGCTATGTTTGAGCTTCCAATATGATCAATAATTCCTGCCAGACTAGAAGGAAAAATGAAAATATTATATTATGAGATTCTTGGCATTTTAAGGAATTTTAGGAAGTTCTCATGAAGACAGCTTTTGTCCCTTGCATTAAATTCTAAAAGACAAATCTTACACAGAGTTTATGTAGAAGGAACTGAATATTGGGAATAGAAAGTACCCTCAAAAAAGGCAGAAATAGTTCATGTGGCAAACTTCAATAGAAGCTAGAGATAGAAAACTAAAGCATATTTCGCTAGAGACTGACTTTTTTTCCCCTAAGGAAACTTACAGGGGCCTACATTTTGTGGCCTAAGTATCATAATTGTCTGGTAGTCTTCATCTTCCATCACTCTCTCAACTTAAGGTATGTATTATGGACCAAATTGTATTCCCCCAAATTCCTATGTTGAAGCCCTGACTCACAGTATGACTGTATGTGGAAATAGGGCCATAAAGAGGCAATAAAAGTTAAATGGAGTCATGAGGATGGAGCTAATAGGACTGGTGTGACATTCTGAGCTGAAGAGGAAGAGACATAAAAGATATCTCTCTTTCAGCCAGCACAGAGGACAGGCCATCTGAGGATAACGTGGGAAGGCAGTCTTCCACCAACCAGGAGGAGAAGACTCATCAGAAACCAATCTTGCCAGCACCTTGATCTTGGACTTCAAGCCTCTAAAATTGTGAGAACATAAATTTCTGTTGCTTAAGCTACCCAGTCTGTGGCACTTTGCTACGACAGCCCTAGCTGACTAATGCATTATGGCTTCTAGATAGAAGTAATCCTTCCAACATTATGATAAGGATTGCTTGGTCTGCAGGTGCTTTAGTGATTTACCTGTGTGTAGAGCTAGGCAATACCTTTATATTAAACCTCCGTTAGGTTGCTCCTCAACTTTCATGAGAAGTTGTCAGCCCCACCAATGCTCCTGACTTCCAAAGCAAATGGAGTGCCTTTAGTTGGCAACATAATGTTTACTATAGGTTAGTTCCAACTCTTTAACTACTGAATAAGCTCCTCAGGAGTGGGCCATATATAATTAATCTTTGCCATGCTAAGTACTCTTCTTCACTATTTATTAATAGCTTCACTATTTAGGAGAAGGATTGTTGAGCTGCATGTTTTTTGTATTACTGATGTACTAAGGCAGTGAATAATGTATATTTCCTCCCCTACTTTCATCAGTGTAAGTAGTTAGAGAGACCAAAGAGATGAAGGCAGGTAAAAGGGCATGGGCAAGAAGTTGTGACTTCAGTCTTCTTCTCCTCCTCCTTCTCCTTCCCCTCTTCCTCCCCCCCCCTTTCTCCTCCTTCTTCTTCCTCTTCTTTTAAGATTTATTTATTTTTTTAGAGAAAGAGAGAGTGTGGTGGGGAGGGGTAGAAGGAGCCAGAGAATCTTAAGCAGACTCTGCTGCTGACTGTGGAGCTTGATCTCTCATCCCTGAGATCATGACCTGAGCCAAAACCAAGAATCAGGTGTTTAACTGCCTAAGCCACCCAGGCACCATGACCTTAGTCTTCCTAATTCTTCTCTAATCTTTTGAATAACAGATTTAAGGAAATAAGAATGATAGTATACCATAAAACTTATACTGAGTTTTAAAAATTCTTATATACACTGCTGTGGCTTTTTCTATTTTACATTGTAAATATTGGCAGCGAGGGAAGTTTTCCCAGGTTTACTGAAAACAGAAGAATTTGAGTCCAAATTTACACAAACCTGAAACTGAAATTATCTTAAACCTGGCAAAATTTTGAGAAACTCAAAAATGCTAGGGTAAAAAAATTCATGAAATGTACATAACCTGACACTTTAGATGTCACTTAATTAACTTTGTGAATGTCAGATATGGCCCTTTCCAAATAGTAGCTATTTTAAATGTACAAGTTGTAAATATTTAGTCTGTTGGGTAAAGATGGGAGACTTAGGAGTAGAAGATTATACCCTAAATCTCCTTGTGGTAAAAGGCACATTGATCAGCTTCCTGTCTGTCTATCTTTCCATCTATCCCTATCTGAGTTTTTATCTGCAAAATTCTTCTTCCTCCACTGTGTAAGGTTTGGGTTTAAGTGATGTGTGGTAGTTTACAACTTAAACCTCTAGAATTGTGTGAACTGTATATAAAAAACATAATCCCCAAACCCATATACACAGAAAACATAATATATACTGAGCTGGTCAGTTTTTAGTGATTTCCACAATTTCTGTATTGTAGAATATATCCTTGTATCCGTGTACTCAAGAAAGGGCCCCTTTCCCCACCTGACACTAAAGCAAGAGCCCATAGATACAATTTATGGACAGATTGATTGTTATCTTTTCTTGTGTAGGGTCTTTTCTTGGTGTAGTGAGATCTGAGGATACCACAGAGATGGGTCAGTACATCACAGCTCCCATGGAGTTAATCCAGTCACAAATATGCATAAGATTCTATTCAGTGGGTCAGAATCAAAATGGTACTTTGATCCACTTGAGCCATTAAGTACTCCCTATTATATAGTATGCGCAGGCCTGCAGAATGAGGCGGACCCTTTTTATTATGAATAATAATGAGGACATATTTTTCTTTATATTGTTTTATTTCTTTGCATTGAGTGTGAGAAAGATAAAATGGCTTAGTAAAAGTAATGAAATCAGTACAATGATTAAAAAAAAAAAAACTCTCTATATTAAAAGCCAGTATCAGTGGGATAGATGGGGAGGAAAAGAAAAGTTGCTTAGATAAACCCCTAAAATAAGTGTATCAGGCCTTGATTGAGTGCTAATAAGTTTTACAATTTATAGCAAAAAATTTGGCTTCAATTTGGCTTAATTTGATTTTACAGTTTTGTCAATGCCTCACTAGGTGGATTCAAGCAGATAAAATGTAGACTAGAAGATGAGGATGTGCTTGCTTTGTCTTATGGAATGAGAATTACAGGACTGGCCATGCCAAAACCATGCCTCTTTTTCTAGACTCATTATAAATTGTGAAGTGGCATGATGCAATGTGAAGGTCTGGACAAGTATCCCTTTTGTTGTTTTCAAGGGGGTTATGTCCTGGATTCGTTCCTTTGCAAACTCTCTGCAGTTTACATAGCTGGAGAGACTTAACGCCTTGGCATAGCTTGGCAGGGGCACAGGTTTTATCTTCAGGTTTGCCCTCCTAGAACAGGAGGCAGTGAGTGTACATAGGAACTGCATTCTTTTTGTTTGTGGCTACTCTTGATGTTTGATCACTCATTTTTTCTTCTTCTTCTTTTTTTAAAGATTTTATTTATTTATTTGACAGACAGAGATCACAAGTAGCAGAGAGGCAAGCAGAGAGAGAGAGGGGTGGAGGAAGCAGGCTCCTGCTGAGCAGAGAGCCTAATGCAGGGCTCAGTCCCAGGATCCTGAGATCATGACCTGAGCTGAAGGCAGAGGCTTAACCCACTGAGCCACCCAGGTGCTCCTCTTCTTCTCATCACATGAGAAACCTTGTGTTTTTCTATACCTACTAGGCTTTCTGAAGGAGAAATCAAAGAAGAGAGTCTTTTGGAGTTTTCCTGTCCTCCCTAATCTTCCTTTCAACCCTCATTTCCTCTTTTATGAATGTGTAATTACAGAGTTGATTAAATTCTTTAAGTATTTGAGCATTTGCTACTGAAAATACTAGGTCATGCACTTTACGTTTTTGGGTGAGAGATGATAATAACAAGCCTTTCTGAAGACTGTGAAATAAGTAAAGAGAGCATACATGTTCTCCATGCTCCTTCTGGGTCCTTTTTCCCTTAAAAACATCTTTGTTGTCACAATCATCGATACTTTGGTCAAGAGCAAAGTCAAAGTCACCTTGAAGAGAAATTGTGGAAATCACTAAGTATCAGTCAGGATTACTGTACCGACTGTGAAAGTTCTCTGTGTCAGTAGCTACTTTGTCAGTCACTTTGATGATATTCCTTAGAGTCAAGATTGTCTTAATCTGGTTAATACTTCTTCAGAAAATCTGGTTGAGAAATATAATAAACAATGTATTTTGGGGCAAATAAATTTGTCTTGCAAATATTCTAACATATTTCTTCTGAATTTCTAGTATATATCTGAACCAAGCAATTTAAACTTGATGATATCCTCCTTATAGTTAATTTTCATAAGTGTTTTAATGACTAGGTTAGAAACTTTTAGTGTCTCAGCCATCTTTGATTCCACCGTAAGATTTAATATGCCTTGATTCAATATTTTGAAGTACTGGATTTTAGGCAAAGATTGGCTTCCAGCTTTCCAAAACACTTTTGGGAACTGGAAGAACAAATTCTTGAACACCTATAATAACTCTTTGGATCAAAGCCAATCACTTTTTCCCTGTAAAATACACCCTGAAAATCTTATTTTACTAACAGTCATTAATTGTCTGGATGTTCAATACTCAACAATTAGAAGCAGGATGAAAGATAAAAGGTTTTTTTTTTTTTTTTCTTTTAATTTGTTTTGTTTTGTTCTTTGTTTTTTTTGTGGCAGAAAAATGAAAATAGTAGCAAGAGAAGTAACACCTTTTGACCTAAAGATGCTCTGTGAGCCTTGGAGTGAAGGATTTGTGCAGTTCTGAGCATCAAAAATTTTCCTGAGAGTATTAGATATTGCAACACAGTGTATTTTATTTTCATGATAAATGTATTTGAATATGTAAGAAAATTATCTATATTTCATCACAAAAGAATATATTTCAAAGAGTATTAATAATGAGTGACTGAATTAATTAATTAGTTCAAAACAACATGATTACATATTTCTTAGATAAAATGATAATTTCTTTGTTCAGATATCTAGGATGGTTCCTGTTTATCTTGTATATAAAATCTAGTTTATTATTTCCTAAACTGGCTATAATAGTCAACCAATATGATGGCTACTTGGTTCACATCTGCTCTCCCAGTGGCAATCTCCATCCTCTGTCCTTATCCTCAGCTTTTAAGGGGAGAGTTCTCACTTTTCTAGCCCAGCTACAGTGACCGTGCTAGGGGTTCAGCATGTGACCAAGTCCAAGCAGAATCTTCCCCCAGAATTTTTTCAAACAGCAGCAAAGAAAGAGCTCTTTTTATCCAGTTGTGAAAGCATAGGAATATGGGCCTAAAATCTCATTAGTAATATTCTCTAGCAGTCAGAGAAACTACTATGCAGAAATGACAGGTCAGATTAAAAGAACTTAATATTATTGGATGGCAACTTAGTTCCAGTTGTTCCTAGTGCCGGCATCTGGCCTTGACCCTCTCATAGTTTGCTTCAATAAGCCAATAAATTCCCAAAGGCAGGTCATTTGTGATTCCATTTCTTGCAACCAAGAATTTTAGTTAATTCATACTCTCAGTGGTGTTAGGCACTTTACATTATTTCTTTTAGAAACTTACATTGTGAATGTCACTTACCTCTATTCCATAGGTGAGGAATTCAGACCTCAACCAGCAAGGACCTTGACCTTGGTCACATGGCTGTTCAGTGGCAGAGATGGTTGTTAAAGCTAGCCTCATTGACTTTGTGGCTCATCTTTTTTCTTTTTAAAATTGTATCTTAATGCATTATTTTTATTGTGATTAAATATACATAACATACAACTTACCATTTTAACTGTTTTTTAACTATACCATCCAGTGGCTGAGTATATTTACTTTATTGTGCCATTAAGCTCTCCATTTCCAGAATTTCTTCATCATTTCAAAGCAAAACCGTATACCCATTAACTCATAACTCCCATTACCCTCTTACCCAGCCCCTAGCTATTATTCTACTTTCTATCTCTATGAATTTGTCTACAGTATTCCCATATAATGGGAATTATACATTATATGTCTTTTTGTGTCTGGCTTATTTCACTTAGCATAATGTCTTCAAAGTCCACAGATCTTGTAGCATGTGTCAGAATTTCCTTCCCTTTTTAAGACTGAATGATATTCCACTGAATATATACACCACATTTTGTTTATCAGTTTTTCTTTTGATGGACATTTGAGTTTTTTCTACCTTTTGGCTATAGTGAATAATGCTGTTTCAGACACAGACATTCAGTGGTCTGTTTTGAGTGCCCACTTTCAGTACCTTTGGGTATATACCTGGAAGCTGGATCATAAGATCATTCTATGTTGAATTTTTTGAGGAACCACCATGTTTTTTTCTTTAGTGCCGCACTATTTTACATTCCCACCAACAGTGCACAAGAGTTTCAATTTCTCCACATCCTCACCAATACTAGTTGTTTTATTTTAAAAATAATACCCATTTTAATGAGTGCCTTGTGGTTTTAGTTTACATTTGAAGTACATGGCTTTTAAACTATAACCTTTTGTGTGTCCTCCTCTCCAGCAGGCCTTACCCTCTAAACTGTCTTTATCTATTATATCTCTTCAGGTCAGATCATCAAATCCAGTTGAGCAGGCTCAGATTTTCTCATCCCACTTTTAAACTTCCTTGGCTAGAAAGACCAATGTCTTTTATTCTGCCAAAGTGTGTGTCTACCCTTCTTTAAAATTCCGTTTGCAATTCATCTCACCATTAAAGTCTTTTCCCAAAGGAACTCTACCTCATTCAGAGCACATTGTATTCTTGTATCCCTTAAGCATTAAGGAACAATTGGTATGGGCTTATCTATATATTCATTTGCATGTTTTCCGAGTGGATTTATCCCACCACTTTGAGATGATAACTTCTTGAGGAAACAGATTCTGGATACTTTTCTGTGGCAATGCCATTATATCTACTATTCAATGATTGATGTGTAGTGGACATTTAATAAATGTTCACCACCACCACCACCATTATTATTACTTGTTTATGTATAATATAGCATTTAAATCCATCTATGATATTCTTCATGAGAGGAAATCTTAATATATCTTTGTATTATAATTTCTTATAATATTATCCAACATTTATTTTTCTCACGACTATGAGGATGTCACAAAGCAAGTTTCTATTTTGTCTACGTTTCTATTTCCTACTTACATGGAATTTCCTCTGTAGGATAGTTTCTCAGGGTGTTCTATTGGGACAAAGGTTTAGTTGACCTAGGAGAAGACATTTAAAGCTCTATTTCCTTTCTAGCAGTACTGCTGGAGTGGTTGGCAGACATTTATTCCAAATCCCAATTCTTGGACTCAGCCATTTTTAAAAGACATTTATATTTAGAAACATGAATATTATACTGTGGCCCACCCTGATCTGTTTCAGATTATCCGGTCTCTTAGCCATGCTGTACTCCTCTGGGGGAGGAAAAAGAAGAAGAAGGAGAAGGAGAAGAAGAAGAAGAAGAAGAAGAAGAAGAAGAAGAAGAAGAAGAAGGGGGGCGGGGAGGAGAAGAAGAAGAAAGTCTGAAAATGATTGAGCTTCCTGTCCTGTGGATTTCGAATTACTGTTATTAGTATCTCATGTTTGCATCCACACAGCCAGCAGTGGTCTCAGCCTGGGCACTTTCTATTTCAGTTGGTAATTATTCAGTGACTAAAATAAATAAATAAATAAATAATAATAATAAAATCACGGATGAGGAAATTGAGGACATAATTTACTTGGTACTGACTCTTTTGTTAGGGGTAGGGGGTAGGAAAAATAGAGAACACTGTCTCTAATTCTAGCTTTCCCCAAACCAAGGCATCTAGGCTGAATGTAATAGGGCCCTTGGCTTAGCTTTGTACCCATTCCAAGGTGCTTCAGTAAGAACAAGTGAAAAGAGTAATGAAGGAAGAGGATTGGAGAAGGTGGGAGAGGGGAGGGGTAAAGTAGAAGGAGGATAGAGGAAGAAGTTAGTATTACTGTTATCATTAAAAAAGGATTTTATATTCTTTTAAAAATTATGTGTTTCTATGTGTGTGTATTTTACCTTAAGATTAACTTTAAATAATACTTAAACGCTATTTGCTGGGTCATCTACTTAGTACTTATCAAGGGAGTTTATTTACTGAAAAGCAGTGCATTCTCCAGTCAGCATCTGTGAAGGCATCTCCTTTTTAGAAAAAGATTTCTTCTCTCTCTCTCTCTCTCTCTCTCATTTTTCCATGCCTGGGAAAGCTGGTTTTATATTATTAAAAAATTAGAATTGCACAGCCCAGAGTCACTGGCCCCTTTAAAGGGGCTTTCTCTCTTGTCTTAAGAACAGACCTCAGAAGGAGCCAGATGGTTCCCGTCTGCTGCCTTGAGTCAATGCACTTCCTCCCACAGATGAGAGCCCTTTTGCCCTCCTTCCTTCCCAGCTCCTCCCCCCTTTCTACCCCCCACCTCTGGGCCTCTCTGTTTTGTCCCTAGAAATAATCTTTTATTGCCCAGTTGTTCGGAAGTGACCTTTTGCCCTTGATTAGATAGCACCAGGCTCTATCACCGGATTGCTTTTGAGCCCGCAGTTGCTTTTTTGTGTTGGTTGATCTGGTGTCAGGGAGAACAATGCAAGGCTTTGCAAAATTTTAGTATAGCTCAGGCCTTGGGTGGAATAGGTGGGGGTGGGGGATTGAGGGTTCTATAAAGCAGCCCAGTGAATCCTGGTTGCAAAAATATCTTTTCTTTCATAAACTTAAAAACAAGTTGTATATTTCAAAGTTCATTTGTACATATTTAACCAACTCTTGTTTAATAGCCATGTATTGCAGAGGAGTAGGAGACTACCTCAGGATTTCAGTATATAATATTTAAGTATATTAATATACTGTTAAATTGACTTGAGTATAGAGTCTTACACTAAAATATTAATCAAATGGACTATTGAATTTCTAGGAGGGCAATTTTCCAGAAGGCCCCAATTATTCTAAGTAATAAGTATAATGAACCATATAATAGGTAATGTGCTTAATCGCTAAAAGCTAACTCATTTTTTTAATTTTAAAAATTAGAGAAAATACCCATGACTTTACTTGCTTCCTGGATTAAGTGAAAGAATTTGTGATTTTTATCCTTTATAATAATTCTCGAATTCTTTTGATTTCAAATTCCCAGGCATATCTGCTAGAATTATAGAGCGGGTTAGTTTGAAATTTTTGTTTTGAAACCTTCAGTTTCACTCTAGAGGTGAGTACTATGGTATACAGGTATAGAAAAATTTTGAGATTCTTCTTGAGGCTTATTAATACATTTACTAACTTCTAAAACTTTGAAGTTTCCTAACCCTCAACCTGAGGAAGAAAATGCCTTCTCTTCCCCAGCTCCTACCTTCTGACCCATGCAACCCTAAATTTTTATTGGAGGCAATTCTTGATGCTAATGACTGTACTGTTTCTTAACTCTTGGTCTGCCAGTTGGAGTGGCTTAAAATGAATGCCACCTTTTTGTTTTATTTCAGGTGGTCTGGTCCATTTCTTGTTTCTAAGATTTGTAGTGGTGGGCTTGCTATACCTGAGAAGTTACAACTGTTTTCCATAGAGGGACTATCTTTGCTACGCAGTATGGAAATATGTATGTCAGCCTTCACAACAAAGGAGGTTAAAGATGTAAAGTGCAGAGTGAGTAAGTATAACCAGTTCCATTTTTTACGCAAAGTAGCGAAAACTTCATAGTCATGCAAATGTCTTGAGTGACACAGACGACTCCAAGTTTCCTAACTGCCTTGTTTCTATGCTGTAGGAATGACTGTTTTCATAAATATTGTGAATAGGGATGTCACAGAGAAAAATTATTTTCAGTCTTTCTTATTTGTGCTTCCTGGTTAAATATATTTCTCTCAAAAAATCAAATGAAACATGCAAAATGTACCAATGAATAAATTTGAGGATTCGGCACATATCTCTGTGTGTAGACATACATATGGGTGTGTACATCTCTCTCCATGTTTTTAAAAGAGCAATGGATATGGTCAGTCAGTTTTATTGGCAGACAGGATAAACAGTTTGCCAGATAACTTGCCATTTGGTAGGTTTCCTGGTGGAGCCTAGGAAAGTGGGAAATGACCAAGGAAAGATGGATGTTTGGGACATCACTGAGTGAAATGAAAACATACCATTCACCTGTTTGTAGATTTCTTATGGTTTTAATAATCTGCCTGTTAGCAGGGGGAATACCTCTGCATATCCCTGGAAGGGGGGGTGGTAGATTTGAATGGTAGCATATGAGTTTTTAAAAAGGATCAGAAAATGGTTTTGAGGGGCGCCTGGGTGGCATAGTGGGTTAAGCCGCTGCCTTCAGCTCGGGTCATGATCTCAGGGTATTGGGATCGAGGCCCACATCGGGCTCTTTGCTCAGCAGGGATCCTGCTTCTCTCTCTGCCTGCTTCTCTGCCTACTTGTGATCTTTCTCTGTCAAATAAATAAATAAAATCTTAAAAAAGAAAAGAAAAGAAAAGAAAATGGTTTTGAGGTCTTCCACTCAAAGAAGGGCATGCTCAGCTCTAGTACTGTTCTGAGACTTGTTCAGACTACAACGGATGGCAGGGAAGAATATTGGAATGTTCCTTTAGGGCCTCTGGCGGGGTAACAAGGGAAATGCTGTCTATCATTTTGGCTTACAGACAATAGAAGACTGGGTCATAGTAGTACTTATTGCATTTTATTTTCTTTAAACTCCTCTTGTCTAAAATAAGAACACTTCTCCTTTTATTTTATGGGGATATTGTAGAATAGTTTTGTAAATAGAATAATAAATTCTTTATGAGAGAATTTAGCTTGTATGTGAACTTCAAAAAGAGTAGAGAGACTAGAATTCGGGAGACCAAGATTCTTCTGTTGATCACCTTTTAAAAAGATTAAAAATTTTCCCCTAGTTGCCACCATTATAGGGGTGCCAGAGTGGCTCAGTCAGTTAAGCATCTGCCTTTGGCTCAGGTCATGATCCTAGGGTTCTGGGGATGGAGCCAGGATCCTGGGATGGACTCCCACATTGGGCTTTCTGCTCAGCAGGGAGCCTGCTTCTCCCTCCCCCTCTGCCTGCCACTCCCCTTGATTGTGCTCTGTCTCTCTCTGTCAGAGAAATAAATAAAAATCCTAAAAAACCAAACAAACACAAAACAACCACCATTACAGCAACAAAAAGACAAAAACAAAGAAGCAAACAACAGTGTAGTTATAGAGTTCAAGTCAGCAAACTCTTATTATGTTAGTATTAGTATATTAGCATAGAGTGTTATAAAAAGTTTAAATTTATGTTAAGGCTGTGAAATATATTCTCTTGTTGCCATGCCCAGAAAGATGATTATCTGTGTATTTAACATATCAGTGTTTACTTTTGACTTGTATTGTGAATGCCATGTAAATGCAAAGATAAAACTATGCTTTCATTGAAAAAAGTAATGGTACTAGCAATTATTGATAAGCTTAATCTTATGAGGTACATAAAGGCTTAGTAATGAAGGCCACAGAGCAGATTTGCTGATTATTGTGTTTGTAACCATAAAAAGTCATTAAAGTAAGCCAAAGTAGATTCTTCTGATAGGGAAGAAAATGATAATCCATTCTTAAAAACTGGTTGAAAATAAAAGGATAAATTAAAAATAAAGTCATGGAGGGGTGCCTGGGTGGCTCAGTGGGCTAATAAAGCCTCTGCCTTCGGCTCAGGTCATGATCCCAGGGTCCTGGGATGGAGCCCCACATCAGGCTCTCTGCTCAGCAGAGAGACTGCTTCCCTTCTCTCTCTGCCTGCCTCTCTGCCTACTTGTAATCTCTGTCTGTCAGATAAATAAATAAATCTTAAAAAATAAATAAATAAATAAAGTTATGGAAAAATACTGTATAGAAATGGCTGCCTTCAGCCAACTAACTGGGTATTCTTTTTGTCATACAATAAACAAGGCATTTGTTAAATTATTATAATTGCCAATTTCTTAATATTTAATTTCACATATGCCACTCTACAATTTGAGTTTCATTGCTGTCACTGACATGGGTCTCCGAAGTTCTTGGAAATCCTTTTGCAGGTCCAATTCTAGATCTCTCTGTGATTACCTCTATGACCTCAGGATGTTTCTATCACCCATATAAAAGAATTAGTTGTTTTATTAAGTCAAGCTGGTCAGCAACTTAATTGGCCCAAAATAGTGAGACTTTCTTTTTGCCACCTACTATAGTCCTTTAGTATCTGAGTTATGCCTTAACAATAAGTTAGGCATTTAATACCCTAGATGTATTTTGGTGGTACCAGATAGCTAGAGTTATATAGTCAGAGGGAGAATGGAGTTTTATTTTTTGCTTCCTTAGTCTGATATTCACAAGTGACAAATTTTGAGAGCTTTAAGTTGATTATACATTTTATTGATTTTAAAAAATTACTTACTGACCATCCACTAACCAGGTAGCACTAAAGACAGATGATAAAGAATATAATATTACTTCTCTCAAATAGAGAAAAATCTGTCGGAATCCATGAAATTTAAACTCTAATGATATTCAGGGAAGAAAATGACAGTTTCTCACTAGTAAGAGTGAACATAGAATAGTTTTAAAAGATCCCAAATCCTCTGCCTAATATAAATGAATCTGAATTGTAAAATATGTTTCATTAATTGTTAAACACATCAGAGAAGTAATGTTGATCTTTAAGAAAATAATTTAATTTTATTTGTTGTTTTTTCCCCTGGATTATTTTGGATTATAATGACCTTTTTTAAAGGAAAAAAAACCTTCAAATCTCTGATTACTAAATTCTCTCAAATTAAAAATAATTTATTAAGGAATCTGTGAACAGTTAAATGGAAAAAAAAAAAAACTTCAGATGAAAATAATTGCAGAAATAACATTTTTACCAAAAAATTTCTATACATTAACTTTGTAAACTTAAGTTTCATCTTTCTTTGTTTTAAATCTTCAAAGTAGGTAAATCTAAGTGAGGCTTTTGAACATCTTTAAAAGTAAGCAATTCTAAATCTTCTCATGCGTTTTGATGTCCTGGATTCCTTGAATCCATTAAATCAACCAAGGGCAAAATTAAACCATTCAGAATGGAACAAACTATGTCTGAGTCAATGATAATTTCCTAAATTGAAAAAAAGTTTTGCTACATCAGATAGTAGGCAATATCCATTGCTCACTATCAGATAGAGGAACCCACACATGTGCCATTCTGGGAGAGTTGCCAGTGCTGCTGTCATCACTGGTAGCTAGAGAAAGGAATCATTAAAAGATTTGCTTGTAGCGCTGCTCATCATTAGTAATTTGTATATCCGGTAAGTAGACATAAACAAAAGCAGCCTTCTCATTGGTATTTTTACCCTCCTCCATTCTGTCTGATCCCCTCAGCCTTTCTTTGGATGTCCTCAGAGGTGGGCTGGTTTGCTGGAGCTGGTATTTCAGATTCTGCAGACATTACTGGGTGCTTGATGTAAACACATGCACCCTGAGCTCATCCACTCCTCCTGACGATCTAAGCTAAAACAAACAAAAGTCTACCTCCAGGCTTTATCACAATCTTCACTTGTCTTCAGCTAAAATTTATAACATACTTTATGTGTTAGAAGGAGTTTTTCAGTCATGAGGTAAGTGGAGTGGAAAAGATGACTGCCATGGAAAGGTCATGTCCATTGCTAGTGACAAACATCACCGTCACAGAGATTAGTAGAGATGAGGAGTATTTTCTGAACAAATTGAGAGGAAAGAATCTCCAGAAAGGAAAAATGGCTTTGTTAAACAATGGGAATGAAGAAATTGTGGTGACTTCAGAAAGGCACAAGTGCAGAATGACTTTTTCTTTATTAAAGGCATCTGAATTGAAAATGAAAGAGAAAAACTGGCTTATCAGAGGAAAGAGGGAAAAAGTGAAATGAACATAGGCCAAAGAAAGAATCCAGTTTATGCACAGCTTTGAGGATGAGGAATGAGCTAATGAACCATTCATCATTACATGTAAAATGCTGTGTGACACACCAGGGAACTGCTGTTAGTCACAAAAGAGAAATTATGGTACATCTTTCAGGCTCTGAAGGTCCTGCCTGAGCCCATTAGCTCTGTGCCAGGCTCCCTTGTGAGAGGCACTAGGCAAACCTATTTAAGAGCTTGTTGTTTTTTTTTTCTTTTTTCCCCCCTGTGAGAAATTGGCCCCATGGGACAAAGTCTTCCTGTTCCTCCTGGGCACCCTGGATATTTACAAGGAAGTGTTGAAGGGCAGTACAGCACTCTTTATTGTTTCCCAGTCATGTTTTCTAACACAGAAGGTAGTGGGGACACTTCTGAGTCCACTTAAATCTATGTTTCTGGGGGACATCAGAATGGGGTTAAATAAGTCCAACACTGTGAAAAGTAGATTCTGTAGTTCAGTTTTCTTCCTCAGCAAAATAATGCAACCATTCTGAGGAGAAGTTTTCTATATTTTAACTTCTGTTTTTCTTATCTTCAAGAAGCTGAAAGGCCTTTCCAGAACACCATAGCCCATTGTTTTAAACCACTGTATCTTTGTAATGTACATTTATCAGAGATAAGTGATAAAGATGGAAGGGATGGGCTTAGATTGGACAAATATATGTTCAAGACCAGTCTCTGGCACTTGCAGAGGACAGTATCTATTTCCAATTCAGTCCTTAGACCCTGTGCACCCAGGTCTTATCCTGGCACCTTGCCCCTCCCCACCTTAGAGGAACTCGCTCTGCCCTTTTTCTGACCTCATCTACCATATGACTGGGAGTCTGTGGGTCCAACAGGATCTGCACCTGTACTTCTCCATATTCTGGGTACCCTAATCCCAGAATTCTGGACTCAAACAGCAGAGCCTGCGTTCAGGCAGTTATAAGACTCTTTCTCAGTTCTGTCTTCTTAGGGTAGACAAATGGCCTCTAATGCTGCTATCAAGGGAAGAGATCAGCAGCGGTGGGGGTAAATTGATGTAGCTAGGACATGGTGGGAAGTTTCAGTGTCCTAATGCATGTGTGAGATGCCTGTGGCATAGAGATATTTGGGCATGGGAAAGAAAGTCCCCTTCATTTATACTCCAAACCCCATGTACAGATATTAGAAGTGGGCCTGTCCATCTAATAAAGTTATCATGATGTTTAAATGAGCTCATGCGTGTCAAGTGCTCAGCACAGATTTGTAGACTGTGGGTATTCAGTAAATATTTTTGTTCTGGGATGGTTTCTGTTTTAAATTAAACCTGATTGGGGTGCCTGGGTGGCTCAGTTTGTTAAGTGTTGGATTCTTGATTTTGGCTCAGGTCATGATCTCAGGGTTGTGAGATGGAGCCCTATGTGGGGCTCCAAGCTCAGTTGGGCATCCACTTCTCTCCAGCTCTTCCTCCTTCTGCCCTCCCCCACTTTCTGTCTCTCTAAAAATAAATAAATGAAATCTTAAAAAAAAAAAAAATCTGACTTAGCCTCTTCTAAATGCCCAAGAAAAACATGTATCTAGAGACCCTAAATAAAATGAAATCTCTTTAACAACACTGAAAAATAAGACTTTAAAGCTATCCTATTGTCAGAATCTGGGTGGAATCTACAAACACCACAAAAACTATAGAGCAGGATAAAGAGTCAAAATGGATGTTTTGAATCATTTTACACTGATGAAAAGCACAACCCACACTATGGAAAAAGAAGTCATAAACCTACAAAAACTGAGTTACGTAGGTATTATAATAGGAATAAAAATCAGTATGTAAAGTAAAATATACTAAAAGTATGTAGAGTAATGGACAAAAGCGCAATTATTTTGGAACAATAGACTTTTCTTTAGCTTTTGACAAATCAAGTAGCTAATATATAGACATAGACTATTAGAATAGAGAAGTTGAATTTAGAGCTAATTATTGCACTTTGTATAATTCAAGCAAAGAATATACTTCTTTTGAAAATATATGTGAAATGTTTTTAAAAATCAATTATACTGTGCTGTAAAGAACAGCTGGATAAATTCTTCCCGTGTAGAAACTGAAGAGGCCATATTGTCTGATCTTAATGGCATAAAACTAAAAACTAATAACCAAAGATTAAAGAACATGATCAGTTGTTCTGGAAATTAAATAGCATGTTTTTGTGAAACTAAGACACCTTTGATTAGCAGACATATTTCAACCTGAGAGATGTTGAATGTGCAAAAACATGTGTTTTACAATTGATGGAATGCTTTACCTTTTGGGTGAAAGAGAAAATGGAAAATTTGTCTAAGAAACAAAAATACTAATATGACTAAGCTATACAATGAGGCATATTCAAAATCTTAAAATGCTTTTGTTATAAAGAAGAAAGAAAACAAATGAACTAATACTTTATTCAAGAATAGATTCATTTCATAGTGGACCCATTTCCTTTTCTCAGAGACTGTTATTCAATCTAACCACCATGTTAGACTTCTTCTTTGTGAGTTTCTTTAATCTCAGAAGCTCCACTGTCTTTCCTTGAAATTGGATTTCTGCTGTTCAACTTTCCCTGCTTCCAATCCTGTCCTTCAGGCATGTTTTATATGGTTAACCTCAATTACATAAAAGATACAGATTTTTTACAGTGAAGACTGATACCAATCAGATGGTATGGTTAGACACTATGGTAGAGTGAATATTGCTTAACACTACATGCTGTCTTATCTAAGTTTCAGTCCTAATTCTATAGAAACCCTAAATAATAAAGAATTCCCATATAAAACCAAGATTCATCCAAATCTAATAATGGAACACAAGAGGCAAAATCAGGAATAAGACAAGGGTGCTTCTATAACTCATTATTTAGTATTATTCTGTCTGAAGTAGAAAAGGGAAGTACAACTTCCAAAAAAAGGAAGACCAACTTATTGTTATTTATGATGTTGTAGATCTAGAAAAATGTAAGTGAATCAACTTTGAAACACTGAGTATAGGAAATTTCCACAAAGTGGCCTGGTAATGGATAAATAATGAATAATTTGCAAGATAAATGTCCCCAGAATAGCTTTCCTACTTGGCAGCAAAAACCAGAACAAAAAACAAACCCACCCCAAATGAAAAACAAAAATCTAGAAAACAAAGAAAATATAATGGGGGGAAAGAATTAATCAATAATAATGATAAAAATCTTTGGGCGCCTGGGTGGCTCAGTAGCTTAAAGCCTGTGCCTTCGGTTCAGGTCATGATCCCAGGGTCCTGGGATCGAGACCCGCATCTCTGCTTAGCAGGGAGCCTGCTTCCTCCTCTCTCTCTCTGCCTGCCTCTTCGCCTACTTGTGATCTCTGTCTGTCAAATAAATAAATAAAATCTTTAAAAAAAATCTTTGCTAGAACATTAGGGAAACATGAAAATTTACTTTGCTTCTGGATGGAAAGATTGAATATAGTAAGGTTGACAGTTATTTCCAAATACAATTTTTTAAAATATTTTATTTATTTGACAGACAGAGATCACAAGTAGGCAGAGAGGCAGGCAGAGAGAGAGGGGGAAGCAGGCTCCCCACTGAGCAGAGAGCCCAACACGGAGGTCGATCCCAGGACCCTGAGATCACGATCTGAGCTGAAGGCAGAGGCTTAACCCACTGAGCCACCCAGGCGCCCCAATTTCCAAATAAATTTATAGATCTAATGCATTCCTAATCACAAGACCGACATAGTTGCCTTTAGGAACTTGAACAAATTATTCTAAAGTTTATCTAGAAGACTAAACATGTGAAAATGTCCAAGATTTATTTTTTTTGGAAAGAGTGATGAGTGACACTCTATCTCTCTTAAGGGAAATGACACAAATTAAAAAGCATGGGACCAAAACAAGAATAGACAAATAAGACAATTATAAAATAGAGGGTTCTGGAAAAGTTCCTCATGTCGTTTTTTTCCCGTTTGTGTGTTTGTTTAAATAGACTCCATGCCCAGTGTGGAGCCTGAACTCACAAGCCTGAGATCAAGACTTGAGCCAAGATCAAGAGTCAGTTGCTCTAATGACTGAGGCTTTTACGTACCCCAACGTTCCTCATATTTTAAATGACAGTTCATGATTTAAAAATAAAATAAAAAAAAAATCTTGGATAAAGGATGATTTGGTTGGGAAACCAGACCAAGAATTTGGAGGAAAAATATAACGTTAGAGTTTCATTCGTCTACTATACAATATAGTAAATATTAGATGCATTAAAACTATAAAATCCTAGAAAAACATATATGTATTGAACTAATTTTGAGAGAAAGATGAATTGTCTCAGCAAAGGGAATTGTATTAAATGCAGTGGAATAAATTATAAAAGAAAATTTGTTTAAAAATGTAAGTAAGATGATGAGATGGAAAAAATATTTGGAAAAAGCATTGCTGTCATGGGTTAGTTAAAAACATTTTTTTTAAAAAAGCTATTATTATAAATCAATAAGGAACTCATGATGACACTACAAACAAAAATTCTCAACCTCACCGGTTATCAAAGAAAAATAGATTAAAGCAATAGGATACATTTAATACATATATATGTATATACTCTATATATTTATATTTCTAAATATATAAAAAATATTTAATATTTATTGTTAGCAAGTAAATGCATTGCTTGTGGGAGTATACACAGACAGTCCTTTTGGAAAGTAATTGTGCTTTCAGTAGAAAGATAATATACATGTAATTGAACTTAGTAATTTTTTTTCCAAAGATGGATCCCAAGGAAATAACTAGAGATGGACTGGAAAACTGCATGGGCTTATATAAACAATGATAATCCCCTTTTAGTACACTTATATTTATTTATACACATATACATTTGCATAATAAAAGCCCTGAACCTATGATTGTTTATGGATTTTAAGATTTTAATTTTTGTATTTTTCAAATTTTATAGATTTGGCATGTAGTGAGTGCTTTTGTAATTAGAAAAACAATTGAACATTATCCTTTTTTTTTTAAACATTATTGTTATAGTAAGAATATTCTTTTCCATTTCCATATAATCTAAGAACTGTGAATAAGTGACCTGTTCTCTTTTTTTCTGGTCTCTCACCTTATCTCTCAAGATGCATTTTAAATTTTCTTGTGAAGTCCTATAGCTCCTTAGTAAAGACAAATAGAGGATAGTCTTGTAACTATGACTTTTTGCTTTAACTGCTGTATGTGATCGTCAGGAGTTCCCAGTTCACATTTCAGTTTAATACTATGTTTTCAGCTAAACACTTCATTGATCCCAGTGGTAATAGCCACATAAATACTTAGGTGAGATTCTTTTGGCACATCTACGAAGGTAAAATTAAATATTAGAATATTTTTAAAGGTAATTTACACAAATTCTTTCTCTTAACTGGTAAGTCCCAAATATTGCAGCTAAGAAGAAGCTTTCCAAAATCCAGCCTGATCTAGTCTGTTTCTCACTTTCTTCATGGTCTCCATCACAGTTAATATCCATAGAATCTATCATATGTGGTTTAAAAGAAAATCTTGATTGCAACTGTGGCCTTAAAGCTAATCATTAGTAAAAAAGTGTTTTCCTCGATAGCAGGTTCTTGGATCTCATTGAGACTAAAGCGGCAGTTTAGGTTATTACGTGTAACTTCTGAGATGAGAATGTGGTAAAGCATGTTCCAGGCTAAATTCAGCCAAAATTGCAGGTGCTGCTTCAGTTTACAGAAGCTCTCTCAGGTTGGGATATGGGCGTCCTTAGATACCTAGAGGCTTTTATAATTTCAAACAACTTAGTGGAATCATACATTTTCTCATGAGAGGATGGTTTCCTTCCTTCCTTCCATCTTTCCTTCCTTCTTCGCTCCCTCCCTCCCTTTCTCCCTCCCTCCCTCCTTTTCTTTCTTTCTTTCTTTCTTTCCTTCCTTCCCTCTTTCTTTACTCCTTCCTTCCTTTCTCTTTCTTTCTCCTCCCTCCCTCCCTCCCTTCCTTCCTTCCTTCCTTCCTTCTTTCCTTTCTTTCTCCTTCCTTCCTTCCTTCCTTCCTTCCTTCCTTCCTTCCTTTTCTTTTTAACTCAATTTTTTTAACCCAGGTAATCTTATACCAGTTAGATAATGTGAGAGCTCTATATAACTCTGACTAATAAAGCACTACAGATTTATCATTTCAGTTTGATAGAAAATTTCCGAACCTGTTGTCATTGGATGAGTGAAATTTGGACACTGATACACCCTTTCCCCTGCATCCCACTATACCAGGTCAGGAATATTCTTCACTTAAAATGGTTTTAGTTTCTTTATGGTAGAATTGACTTATATATTTTTCATGGTCAAATGCTCAAGAACCTTAACAAACCATTTGTTTCTAGATGAACCTCCCTTTATTATATCTAATATGTGAAAATATGGATCTAAGCCACAGATACATTTTTCTTGCACTGCCTTTGGGTGACTGAATCCATGTAGGCCTCTAGAACTTACTTATTCCTTCAAGAATTCTTTGTATCAGGAATAAACCTATGTCTGTCTGACTTACTTTGGGTACATTGTTAATGACCATGCATGTCTCAGTTGCACTGATGAAGGTGTACATTTTTGGAGTTGGAAGGTTCACAAGTTCTCGGAATCACACAATTAGGTCAATGGGCAATTTCCTTTTTGGTGAGCAATTTGGAAATCTTCAACAGGTATTGGTGGATCTTGAAGCAGTTTGAGACAGATTTTCTTCCCTAGGTACCTCCAAAGTTTACTTTAGTACTAGATGCTTTGGTCAGCTACTTTTGAATATACAAATTGAAAATTGAGAGAAAAAAATATTAAAATTAAGCTATAATCAATTATGCAGGAGACACAATTTATAGGTAAGAATGGAGTTGATATGATTAGAGATTAAGTTTTTAAAAGTAAATGAGTTTGAATACAAAGTAATCAAAGTTCCAAATCTTTATGTCATTTTCCCCATCAACTCCATCCTGACTTTTCTTCCCATGACAGAGTAAAGAACAAACTCTTAAAAATAGCAAATAAGTAAAAGAGAAATTTCTCAAGGGAGTTTTTTGACTTGTGTTTGCTGTTATTGATGGGACCCACTTCCAATAGTTGCTTTTTTGAAGTTTTAGGGAAATAATTCATTGGAAATTATCATTTTCCTCTTGAATCAACTAAAATTGTGTGTGTGTGTATGTGTGTGTGAAAAATGTTCTAGGATCAACTCTATTTGCATTGGTATTTCCAGTGGAAATGTCAAGTATGACCTTTTTCTTGTTTGGGTGTCTAATCCTATTTTAAAGCCCTGTCACGCCCCTGCTGAGGGTCAGTGCCCTTGTGAATAGAACTTCTGCACCTGCTCCCCCTTTCTTCTCCTCTTCTTCCCCTCTGCATGGAACTAGAGGATGTTCCGGATGGCAAACAAAACAATACTATGCTTCAATGACTGCAGTGACAGAATATAATTCCAGACTTGGGAATTTGGTGAGTAAGTTTTGAAACCATGAGAAAATAAATGCAAAAATAAGCAAACCTGAAAAGAGGAAGAGAAAAAATATGCAGGAACATTGCATTTTATTGCTACAAATATCAGGGGTAACATACCCTTGAACTTTTCAATTGATGAGATAGAAGCTCCGATAAAAAATCAGTTCTTGTGAATACAGGCTACTAAAATCAGTGTCATTGACATTTTACCTGTAGGGAAAAAAAAATTATTAGCCTGAAAGAATTGTGGGAAATATAACCAATTACCATAGTGACTGGATTGGTTTGCTTGTTTCCCAAAGTAGAATTTTGAATAATTATGTTTAATGGAGCTGAATTAAGCAGTAAATGAATGTAGACAATTTGAATAGTAAAAGGATTATGTCTTCAGGCTTATTATCATTTAAAAAATAATGTTTTGTAAAAATTATCTCTTTGCCAGTACTTGGGTTGGATTGTTATTTCTCATCACGGGAATTATTAGAGAGTTAACAAAGAATTGCTTGTTGGATCCTAAGCAAATTTAAATATGTAATTTGTCTTTATATTATAATTTGTTTTTAAAGTTGTGAAGGGAAAAAAGCTGAATTCATACTGAAACTCTGCTGAAACTATAAAATTCAGTATCAGTAGTTTTTCCTGACAAAACCTTCACCATAAAATCCCTAAATGGATCATATTAATGTTCTTACTAATTTTACAAAACTCATGCTAATTTCTACTTTTTTTAAAAAATAAAACCTTAATTGTGTTCTCCAAGCTTATAATACAAATGCATTTTATCTTTCATTTTGTACCATGCTCCCAAACTCAATTCAGGATGCAGCTCTTAAGTTAATATATCTCTGCTCTTCCCTCATCACCTTATATCTTGACCCTGGGGTTCTTTACTAAACGGTTTCTTTGCCTGCAGCTTCCTACCTCCACCCAGTCCATCCTGCATACTAACGTAAGAATCATCTTCCTAAAGTATAACACGACATTCTTCCTCAAATACCTCCAAACCCTAGAGTCAAAAAGAACAACGTCATCAATTTCACAAGGATTAAGCAGACTAATTATAAGGTAAGTGGGAGAGATGGGAAGTGCTAGGGTTTAGAATGCTTCAGAGATCACCGAAAATGGGAACTATTCTAGAATTGGGAAGAGTTAGGGCTTGAAACAAGCCTTGAAGAAATAGGGAGTATTTGACTAGAAGAGAGGTAGAAAGGGAACATTTGTCTTTTTTTTTTTTTTTTTTTTTTTTTTTTAGAAAACAGTGACTAAAGACACGAAAGTATTTTAGAACAGTTTGGCAAAGAAGGCTGTGTGGAGAGGAATCCGAAGGATTTGGTAGGTATATATGATTAGGATATTATCAGCTTGGGGGTATCTGGGTGGCTCAGCTGGTTAAGCGTCTGCCTTCTGCTCAGGTCATGATTTCAGGATCCTGGGATTGAGCCCCGAGTGGGGCTCTCTGCTTGGTGGGGAGCCTGCTTCTCTCTCTCCCCCTGTTCCTGCTCTATCTCTGTCTCTCATGTGTGCTCTCTCTCTCTAATAAATAAATAAAATCTTTTTTGAAAAAGGGTATTATCAGCTTATAGGTCTTTGTACTTTATGTTTTGGGAAGCCATGGAAGGTGTTTGGGCACAGTAGTGATATTATTATCAAGAAAGACTCACTTACTGGAAATGAACAGATTAGGTGGGGATGAATGTTTAGAGGCAGAGAAACTGGTTAGGAGGCTGTGGCCTTGTAAAGGTTTTGAGTAGGTAAAGGCAATGAGAAGAGAAAAGTGGAGGCAGGTATGAGAAACCCTGGGAAGGAACTACTTACAGGATTTGGAAATGGAATGAGTGTGAGGGAGCAGATTAAAAGATGACTCCAAGATTTCAAGTTTGATAACTAGGAAAAATGGAACAACCAGGAGAAGAATCTGGGTTTTATGTGTGTATAAATTAGCTTTCGACGTGATGGTTGAAATGACCGTATTTCTTTCTTTCTTTCTTTCTTTTTTTTTTTTTTTTTTTTTTTTAAGATTTTATTTATTTATTTGACAGAGAGAGAGAGAGAGCTCAAGCTGGCAGAGCAGGAGGCAGAAGGCAAGGGAGAAGTAGGCTCCCTGCTGAGCAGAGACCACCCCCGCCACACCGCCACAGGCACCCCACCAGCCTCCCTCACCAATGTGGAACTTGATCTCAGGATCCTGGGATCATGACCTGAACAAAAGGCAGACGCTTAACCAACTGAGCCACACAGGTCCCCAAAATGACTGCATTTCATTTCATTGAAAATGTCATGTAGGTAGTTTGGGATGTAGGATTTGGGTTTGAGAGAGAGTCCCAGCTAGAAATACAGACTTGGGAATATACTGAGTGCTAACTGAAGCTTTGGAAATAAGTCAGATCACTCAACAAGGACTAGATTTTAGGAATTATTCATGTTTCTGAGATGGGAAAGGAAAGGAGAAAGCAAGGAAAGCGATTAGAGATAGCTGGAACCCAGGTGAGCGCGGTCATATAAAGGAAAAAGGAGACCTGGGCAGAAAGGAGCATGGCACAAGCAAAGACACGAGAAGTGTGTAGAGAGGTTCACAAGAAAATGCAGCCTGAGAAACACCCCCTGGGTTTGTAACCTGGGAGACCATAGTTGGCCTATGAAAGCATAGGGCCAGAAGCCACATTAAAAATGATTCTGGAGGGAATGTATGATTTGAAAGCGGAGGCAGCCATCATAAAAACTCATGAACTTTGGTGGTAAATGAAAGAGAAGGACAGGCCACCTGGCTCAAGTGAAGGACATCAGCGGGGACAGACATGTTTGGTTTTTGAAGTCAGAGAATCAAAAGTCAGAAGACGTGAACACCTGGAAGTGTCAGAGAAAGCAGCTGTTGGGAAAGCACATATGAATGAACGACTGTTCCTTCCTATGAGTCACCGCGTGCTGAGTGAATGTGACATCTGAGGTGACTATTGAAGTTCGTCCCTGCAGGGGTGTGTGTGTATGTGTCTGTAGGGGTCATGGATGGAGGTGGGGATGAGCGCGGGGTGTGGTGTCCCTGTGGCGGGAGGGGGGTGGTGGTCTCTGCTCAGCAGGGAGCCTGCTTCTCCCTCGCCTTCTACCTGCTGCTCCGCCTGCTTGAGCTCTCTCTCTGTCTGAAATGTTTCCTCATTGTGCCTTGCAAAGTGTTAAGGGCCAATTCAATACTCAAAAAAAAAAAAAAAAAAAAAAAAAAAGCCAGAGCGAAATGTTCAGTGGTGTGTAGAGCAGGTCATCCAAGCATGGAAGGACTGAGGCGTTCATTTGAGCCTACAGGTGCCAGCTGTGCTTTGTGACACTGGCAAATCTGGTGTGTTCTTAGAAGGCAAACACAATCCAAGTGAGAAGACCTGAGAAGGCAACAGTTTCATTTTTAGGTGGTTTTGTCTTACGGTGTGATTAAGTGGAGGGACAGAAAATCAAATCACATTGCTGGTTGGTTTTTTGTTTTGTTTTATTTTGTTTTGTTTGTTTGTTTTTGGTTCTTATAGGCTACCACACTCCCTTATGTTTAGCTCATTGTCTTGTATTGTAATCACAAGATTGCTTCTCCATCTTCCCTAACTAATGGTGAGTCCCTCAAGGGCAGCACCTAGGTCTTTTATCTTCCAATCGTTGGTACTTTTAATGCTCCTGGCACATGATGAGCATCAAATAAAGCTTGCTCTATGAAGTAGGGAGGGAGTGGAGAAGTGAGCTCAGGATAGGAGAGATATGTCTTCTTCCAAGGCAGAAGGGAAAGAAGACACCAATGTGGAGACATTATTTAGGAAGCTAAAGTCAAAGGAAGAGGGCCTTCATGTAAGATGGTTTCAATTTCTTTAGTAAAGTGTTATCCATGAGGATCTTCTGAGTGGGAGAGGTGGTAGGGCTTTAAGAAAGCTTCTGAGTGTCCTCTATGAGTGAGTTTTTATGTAGACATGTTATACACACTTTCTTTTAAAGTCCATAACAATACTATAAAGACATTCTAATCCTATTTTGCTGATAAGGAAAACAAGGCCTAAATAACAATACACTTATTTACAGGGTCTTATTAAAATCTGGGTCTCTTGCTTGCAAAACCTATATTTCCTTCCATAGGCTCCATTACTGAAGCATTTGTTGGAACAGTGTAAAGGATTGGGGAGATAAAGGAAAATATTATTGAGCAGCAGCAAGGGTCTAGTAAGGGCGAGTGAACTTAAACTTGTTTCGAGTCAAAGCAGCAAAGTTCTGTGACCGAGAAAAATAGAAGAATCAAAAAGCTATGGAATCCAGGCTTCACGCCTGGTATGGCTGAGGAAGTTTAAGCGAGGAGGATATGACCAAGGACAGGGCCGAGGGGGTGGTTCATGACTCATTTTAGGTCATGTCTCTTTAATCTAGTCTCTTTAACAAGATTGGAAGTCTCGGAAATGTTTCCTCATTGTGCCTTGCAAAGTGTTAAGGGCCAATTCAATACTCAGTGACTACTTGTGGACTGATCAACATTAAATGCTCTGCAAATTGAGAATTCAAAGGCGATGTATAGTAAGTAACTGCAACCTTATTTTGGAGTTGTGTGTTTTGCTTATTAGGAAGCTACTAAAAAAAGATGCTATTAAGCCAAACCGATTTGACTAATAATAATAATAATAATAATAACAACAACAATGAAGCTCTTTGTGAAAGTAAATCTGGCTGAATAGACATGCCTGGGTCAGACTAATTACAAGGAATCTAATAATCAATCTTTGGTCAAAGAAGACTTTGGCAAATGTGTTCCCTTATATTATGTTGCTCTAGGAGAGAAGGTAATAAAAACAAATATTCTAGAGTACTTATTTGTGGTAGGCAGTGTTCCAAGTACTTTACATGCACTAATTTATTTCATCCTCTTCATGACCCTTCAGGTAAGTATGACTCCCCTTGTCCAGATGCAGAAACTGAGACCAAAAAAGTTAGGTGCCCAAGAATACAGAGGAAATCAGTGGCAAATTTAGAAGTTAAACTTGATACGTGGCTCGTAACTCCACGCCATTCTCAAAATTCCGACATTTTCTATTTTATGGGACAAGCAGCTTGGTTGTGTTTGGAGAGAAATATGAGTAACGTTCACCAGATCTGAAGTGTATCCTTCCTTAGTGGTTGAATACATTCCCTTTTATCCAGCACCTGTTCTGTCAGTTGTGTTCAGGAGGAAATCCTTTCTTACTCATTTGTGGGACATTTACATCTCAGTGGTTCTCTGACAAAAACATTCAAAACTGAAAGGAAACTACCATGACAAAAGATGTCTTCTTATTTCTTTCCATAAATAACAGCAAGGCTAAGTCTATGGGTTGTCCGATTTCTCCTCTCTCAGTTTTGATCAGTTTCCACTCAGTTCCCTTTGGAAATGGCGTTTGAGAAATCTTTAAAAAAGGCATTTATACTGATGACCATTGTAAACTAATCCTCCCTCCCTTCCTCCCTTCTTCTCTCCTCCCCTTCCTCTTCCTCCCTTCCCTCCCCTGCCCTTCCTTCCCCCTCCCTTCCCTTCCCTTTCCTTCTTTTCTTTTTCTTTCCCTTCCTCCCTCCCTCCCCCCTTCCTCCCTCTCTTTCTCTCTCTTTCTGTGCTTATTTTTCCAACTTTCTTCAGGGATAATTGACAAACAACATTGTGGTGGTTTTTTTTTTTTTTTAAAGTGTACAATGTAATGATTTGATACATGTATATATTACAAAACAATTTCCACAATAAGGTTAGTTATATCAATCTTCTCAAATAAATATGCTTTGGGTATATGTGGTGAGAACATTTAAGATCTATTGTCTTAGCAACTTTCAAGTATATAATACAGTATTGTTAACTATGGTCACCATGCTGAATATTAGATCTCAAGCAATTATTCCTCTTATAATTGAAAGTTTGTACCCTTTGATCAAAATGTAATTCTTTATCAAAAGAAGAATGAAGCATGGCATGTTTATATAGGACTTCATTTGGGGGAATCATACAGTTAGATTGTCTTTACATTTGTATGCCCAAAGGACAGAAGACATGCTGTAGGGATTCTGAAAGAGAACTTCTATCTTATGTTTATCTTCTTACAATAATAGGTAGAGACCAAGAAATGACTCTTGTTGGCTTCTTCCAATCCTAAATGTATTAATCAGATATGACTAAGAGAAAATTAGATTCAGTTTTGGACATTAATATGAAGCTTGTATTTTGTTATTATGGTCTGTCAACATATTTGTGGATTAGGCTGGGAGAAGCATAATGTTAATAAAAATTTATGTTAAATGATAACTCTCTAGAATTTTTAAAGCTATACTTTAAATTCCTTTTTTTTTTTTAATTTTTAAGATTTTGTTTATTTATTTGACAGAGATCACAAGTAGGCAGAGAGGCAGGCAGAGAGAGAGAGGGGGAAGCAGGCTCCTTGCTGAGCAGAGAGCCCAATGCGGGGCTCTATCCCAGGACTCTGGGATCATGACCTGAGCAGAAGGCAGAGGCTTTAACCCACTGAGCCACCCAGGCACCCCTATACTTTAAATTCTTATCAGAGGCTCTTTTTGTCTTTAAGATTTTATTTTTAAGTAATCTTTACACCTAACATGGGACTCAAATTCATGACCCTGAGATCAAAAGTCACATGTTCCACCAACTGAACCAGCCAGGTGCCCCCTTATTAAAGGCTCTTAAATACCTCATCCCGTGCTTGAATTTAGTTCATTCTAATTTAGAGAAACTGTAATTTTAATTGCTTACACTACCTTACAGAATGACTAATACATATAACAAATATTTCTAATTGGAATTTGCTGGTTCCATTTCCAAAGCAGACATTACATCTGACATAAAGGAAGATGTAATCAACTGTTATCTACTAAAGAATTTATAGTTTAACATAAAATTAAATTCTGTTGGCCAGATCATTGCCCAGCAGAAAAGTATCTTTTATTTTCAAGACATTGCCAAATTTCTTGTTTGTTTTGTATTGCTATGTTCGTACCTTTCTAGAAGAAGAAAGATCCTCTTAACAATAAGGCATACCTGTATCCAATATACCCACATGGGCAAAGGTCTTGCTGTACTTCCAGTAGGTCTGTGTACATGAATAAGTTTGTCATTCCAAATCATTAACACATATTTATTTCTATTTGCCCATGTAGTTTATAATGAATAAGTAACATTTACATGCTAAAGTTTTATAATGAGCGTTGTCAAATTTAACATGTACTTAAATTTTTTTCTAAAATTTCTAAAGCACAGAATGTTTGACAAATAGTGCTAAGTAATAGATAGATAAAATAAACATTGAATTCCCTGACAAGTAGGATTTCCCCCTCCCCAAGTTTCTGAATTTTATACTACAATGATTTTAAACATATGTGGTTATAAGCTTATCAGATTTCCAAAAAGGAACCTTCTATAAAAATCACATGGGGCCCCTCAGCTGTGTTTTCTTCCATTATTTATAGACAAATTGAAAACAAATGTTCTTTAGGAAAAAGTACAATGAACTGAAACCAGCTGTCAGGATCCACTTTTTCTCTAGAATTCATCTGTAATATAGACGTGTAGTAAATCAGAGCGTAAGTCTCATGAAATCATGCCGTATTTAATGGTAGTTTTAGTGTCAATTCAGAGATATAAGTGTTAATGTCTGTTACAACAAGACCTCAGTGCTCCATTTCTACAATTAAATAAGCAAGTGACATGTGAGAAATGCAAATATTTTCATTTTAGAGTTTTTAATTACAAAAGATGTTTTAAAAAGAAGACATTTTTTGAAAACTCATTTGAAGTGATTTAATGAATATTATAGAGATGGTTATACAGCTATTGTAAGACTACTGAATTCCCCACAACTATTGAGTGCTTGCTCATCAAAAAGATCACAGAAAAGGTAATGAATAGAAAACCTGAGAAAATACATACATAAAATGTGGGATGACCTTCTTGTCTTAAACATACAAATTCTTTTATGTAATGAAAACATTTTACTTAATCTAGAAAAAGCATATTAAATCAATAAGAGCTTAATTTTTACATTAAATGGTCTATTAAGGCACTATGAAAAAAATGTTCTTTTACTTTAAAGGTATCATCCTTCCTGGATGTGATACCTTGAGGGGATATAACATCACTTTATATAGAATTCCTGCCAAGAATTCATAATCTGAGTTTATAATGAGGGAAAACTCAGATAACTCTAAATTAAGAAAATTTTACTAATAAAATGAGAGAGAATAAATTCTTCAAAAATATCAATGTCATAAGAGACAAAGAGAGGCTAAGGGGATTTTCAGAATTAAAGGACACTAAAGGGACATGGCAACTAAATGCAATATCTGACTTTAGACTGGATTCAGTTCTGAAGGAAAAAGTTACGAAAGATTATTGAGACAAGTGACAAATTTGGAGTACAAATGGTAGGTTAGATAGAAGTGTTTCATCAATGTTAAATTTACTGAAGTTGATAATTGTACTGTGGTCTTGTAAGAGAATATCTTTATTCTTAGGAAATAGATAATGAAGCATCTGGAGTAGAGGGTTGTGATGATATATACTTGTCTCAAGTGGTTCAGAATGATCAAGAAAATGGGGCAAAATCTTAACAAATAGAAGAATCTGGGTAAAGGGCATCTGGTGCTTTTTGTACTATTGCAACTTCTCTGTAAGTCTGATTTTATTTCCAAATAAAATTTAAAAATTAAAATCTAAAAATCACCTTACTTGAAAAAAGATGATTTCTGGTAAAAATGAACTTATTTAGGTAAGTGATGTTGTAGGAATACTATGCCTGCAATCACCTGGTGTTCTCAAACATCAGTTGAATAAATCTATGACTGAAGGAAAGAATACAATCGACATGGATGAATTACTTTAGCTTTTCATTTTAAATTCTGTGGTAAGTGACATGAAAAAATAAGTAGAATACACTAAGTCTTTTAGTGATCAAGATTGTGCTGGACACCTCATTTGTTGTGCCATAAGTTTCAAAGGACCTTCCTTTTGTAGTTTTAACCTGATGGTCACAGGTCCTAAAAGAGTCCAGTAGCCCTCAAATTTCTCTCCAGAAGATACTTATAGATTCTTTTTCTAACGGTCATGTTTTCCTTAACAGTTATATTAAAAAGTGGTTATCAATAATATATTTCACGAGAGCAAATTTTAAGTTGTTTTTTTTCCCCCCAATTTACTTAACTATTATCTCTATAGCCAATGTGGCACTTGAACTCATGACCCTGAGATCAGGAGTCACATGCTTCTCTGATTGAGCCAGCCAGGTGCCCCTTAATTATTTTTAATTACATGGGATTTGCCACCTGAGGAACCCAATGTCCTTCATATAACTCCCTTCTCCTGGAAAATATGGTGGAAAATAAAATATGTATTATAAGATACAGGATAAAGAACCACTCAAATTCCCGCTTTATTTTTGTTTCACCAATTGCTCCATGCTCAGCTATCTGCTACCCATTTTTTCCTATTCTCTTCTTGTTTATGGTAAAATCACTTAAAAAATTTGAATACCTTTAAAAATATATTTTATGCATTCTACGAAGTCAGCTTGTCAACAATGATGAAGGAGCTGTGGAGTGGAAAATGTTGGTTTTGACCATGCAATTTAATTTTTTGTAAGATTTTATTTATTTATTTGAGAGAGAGAGAATGAGAGAGAGAAAGCATGAGAGGGGGGAGGGTTAGAGGAAGAAGCAGACTCTCCTCTGAGTAGGGAGCCCAATGTGGGACTTGATCCCAGGACTCCAGGATCATGACCTGAGCCAAAGTCAGTCATTTAACCAATTGAGCCACCCAGGTGGCCATAATTTTTTTAACATGATTGGATGGGCAGATCATATGATATGGTCTCTTTTAAAACTTCCTATACAAAATGCCACAGTTTTTTTTAAGATTTTATTTTATTTGAGAGCGAGGGGGAGAGAAGGAGAGAGAGAGAGAGAAAGAAAGAGAGAGAGAGAGAGAGAGAGAGAGAGAGAAAGCATGAACCAGGGGGAGGAGCAGAGGGAGATGCAGACTCCCCACTGAGCAGGGAGCCTGGTGTGAGGTTTGATCTCAGGACCCTGAAATCATAACCTAAGCTGAAGACAGACGCTTAACCAGCTGAGCCACTCAGGCGACCCCCAAATCTACAGTTTAGTAGTGTCAGCATCACAGGAGACCTTTTTAAAAATGCAGAATCTCAGGCCCCAGTCCAGATGTATTAAGTAGGAATCTGAAATTTAACAAAAGCCCCAGGTCATCCCTATGCACATAAAGGTTGAAAAACACTGATAAAAGTTCAAAGACATTTAAAAACCGATGTACCTGAAGGATCTAAAGGACCCAGTGATCTATTTTGCTGTCAGCTGTCTGACTACTGGACTAGTTAAAAAGAATAAAAATAATGGTTGTTGTATCTCTTTCACAGAACCTCTTTTTCTTTCTGATTGTTTATTTTTCTCATTTCTAAGACTCCCCAGTCTTTTTAGTTCTTTTTTTCTCATGAATTATTTTCATTGCTCATCCTAATCTTGATGATGTGTTTTTCCTAGAAAAATTATCTTGAATATTTTTTCATTACCTGCCTACATAATGGCTGAATGTTGTTTCCTTTTCCATCATGGTCAGAAAACATGCTGTCAGATTTAAGCCCTTTGAAATTCATTGAATTATATACCATGGTTCAGCATATGGTTTACATGGGTGACCATCCCATGTGCTCTGGAAAACACATGCATGTTCAGCAATTGTTGGGTGTAATATTCAGTAAATGTTAATTAGATTAATTTGATCAATTGTGTTATTTAGATAAACTATATCCGTTGTGATTTTTAAAAAATACTTGTTCTATCAAGTACATTAAAAGAAGAATATGGGGCTCCTGGCTAAATTGGTTGGAAGAGTATATGACTCTTAATCTTGGGTTGTGAGTTTGAGCCCCACCTTGGGTGGGAGATTACTTAAAAATAAAATCTTAGAAAAGAAAAGAAAAAGAAGAATACCAAAGATCACCTGGCTGGCTCAGTTAGTAGAGCATGCAACTCTTGATCTTGGGGTTGTGAGTTTGAGCCCCACATTGAGCACAGAGATCACTTTAAAAAATAAGAGTATTAAAATCTCTAACGATGTGAATTGATCTATTTCTTCCTTTGAGTTAGTTTTTGTTTTATGAATTTTGAAGTTCTGTTATTAGGTACATACATATGTAGAGTTATTATGAGAGGTTTTTTTTGGATAAACCCAGGTGTCCCTGTCCTTCTTTATCTCTAATAATACTCTTTCTTAAGGTATACTGTGTCTGATTATCAGTATAGCCACTTTAGCTTTTTTATACTCACTATTTGTTTTTCATCTCCTCTTATGTCCAAGTTATCCGTTTCTTTATATATGTCTTTGTACACAGTTTATAGTTGGATTTTGGATTTTCAGCTGGTCTGACAATGTTTGTTTTTAAATTGGGGTGTCTAGTCCATATACATTTAATATAATTATTGCCATGTATGTAAAGACTCTGGATTCTCCTATCTTGCCGTAAAGAACAATAATTCTTGTATTAGTAGGCAGTTCCATTTTGGCCTATCACCTTGAACTTACATTTTTAGAAAGTTTATGGGGCACCTGGGTGGCTTAGTCCATTAAATATCTGCCTTTGGATTAGTTCATGATCCCAGGGTCCTGGGATCGAGCCCTGCGTCAGGCTCCCTGAAGCCTACTTCTTTCTTTCTTCCCCACTCGTGTTCTCTCTCACTATCTCTGTCATTATCTCTGTCCCTCTCAAATACATAAATAAATAAAATATTAAAAAAAAAAACCTTAAGTTATGTCTCAAGGTCCTCTAATTTGATGAAACCTAATTTCTAAGCTCTGTCTTCCTTACGTATCTTGTCTGGGCTAGATTTTAGGTTTGTTGGAGTAGGTATATAGCATTCTTACTAAGACACTGGACTTCCACATCTCAGATGAATTCCAAGGATGTTAATAGGGTGTTAATTAGATCTCTCCATTCTGACAGGACTGGAACTTTAACATCCTCCATCAATTTTTAACTTCCAGTATCTTCTGTTCTGTTCTCAATTCTTTAGCAGCTGCTATCTATATGTAAGCTTTGAGTGGTCTCATCCTGTGTGTGTACAACATAATCTTCAACCATGGACTCACTGGAGACTCCCACACAGACTTCCAGGACTCTCTTTCTGCACAGCTCCTTCCTCTAGTTGTCTTGCCCTGAAAATTCCAGCCATTCTAGCTGCCCTGAATTCTGATCTCTTGTCTGCTCAGCTTAGCCAAAGTGCCATGCTCTGCTTGGACTACCTTTCTCTTCACCTTGGTCAAGAAAATTTCCCAAGGCAGAGAGAACTGGGTGATACTAGGGCTTACACTGTGAGTTTCTATTCCCTCAGAGATTATTGCTTTTTACTACCTCTTAACCATTTCCTGAAAACATATATTTTGTTAATCTTATAATTGGGGAGGGAGGGCTCTTTTGTTTCCAGTTACTCCGTGGCTGGAAGATTTTATAGTTTTTTTATATTAAGGAGTAGAAACAGAAACTCCTTACCTTGATGCTTATTTAATTATGAGTAACAAAAAGATGGCAGAATTTTGTTTATCGAAGCTCATGTCTGATGCCTAGAGTTTAATAATAACAGTAGTTTCCTATTATTAAACATTTGTACTCCATTTAGGATCTGAACTTTTTGAAATTATTTTTTAGCATGTTATTCTAATATAACTGATGTTCTATCAAGATTATTTTTGTTGGTGCCCTCAGTACTTGTCTTAGAAATATTGTTTAATAAAGAAGAAATAATGAAATTTTTTTGATTAAACAAAAATACTTCAGTTTTCTAATATCAAGGAAAAACACGACGCATTTATGAACTTTTGTAGAGAGCTGTTAGAGGTAAAGAGAATGGCTTGTAATTTGTGTGGATTTTTCCCTTGGACTTTGTTCTCTAAAGGCTAAGTTCGTTCTTTTCTGAATAAAAAGTATGTGATTGAATATGTAACTGTTGAATATACATATTGCATGATACTTGCAATTGGGTAAGAAACAGTACTTCTGATGGCAAAGTACTCTAAGAATCTCTCACCAAATTGTTTTCCCATTGTTTCAGGGAGAATTTGAAGCCAGCTTCTCCCTGCCCCCATTTCCATATTTCCAAGAGGGACTGAAAGAGCTGGTGTAAGTAACTGGTATGAACTCGTGTGAAGAGTCTTTGAATCAACAAATTACAGCCTAGGACGATTGCCCAAGAGTCTCTGTAGAGACAGATGAATAGAGGACTATTTAGAAGGCTGGCTTTTATATGAGTTCTTCCAGGACAAACCAGGTGTTCTGAATGGACTTATTAAAAAACCTTTAGCCTCACTGGTAATCAAAGCTATGCATATTAAATTAACAATGGGGCATGATTTCCTTGCTAAACATAAGGGCAAAGATGTTTTAAATGCTAATCTCAGAGCACCTGAGGGTGAAGTGAAATAGTAGCACTGGTAGAGTGTAACTTGGCACATATTTTCTGGAAGACAATAGACAAAAAAGGTTTCAAAATTGTTTATGTTCATGGGTGTTCATCACAAAATTATTTATAGTAAAGAAAAATCTGAAACAAACAATAATGAAGGAATATTATATTTTCAAAGAGTATTAAATAACATGGGAAAATGCTTTTGGTATAATATTGAGTAAAAAAGAGAACAATCTAAAAATTATATATTTAGGATTAGAATGTTGATAAAGAATCAAAGTAGCATTTAGAATGTTATTTCACATACACGGGTGCTTGGGTGGCTCAGTTGGTTAAGTGTCTCTGCCTTTGGCTTAGCTCATGATCGCAGGGTCCGGGGATGGAACCCTGCACTGATCTCCCTGCTTGGAGGGAAGTCTGCTTGTCCTTCTCCCTCTAACCTTCCCCCTTCCTTGTGCACTCTCTTTCTCTCAAATAAACAAAACAAAACAAAAAAAATCTTAGAATATTATGTCATACACGGGTAATCATAAAATGTGCAATGCATGTCGATTAATCTTTTTTTAATCATAGAATTTAAAAAAGGATTTTTTTTTTTTTTTGGTTTGTTTAGCAAAGAGTACTCCAAAATATCCAGGCCAAACAATAATCCATTTGAGGATCTCCAGGGATGAAAATTCTAAACTATTCCTTGTGCTTTTTAACCATGGAAATCTGAAAATTTTTAATTGAAATCTCCCCAATTTATTTTAAATCTATGTCTTGTTGTTCTGGTTTGCAAAATTATAAACGTTTTTCAGCATTCTCCTCCTTAAGAGAAACTGTAAAGATACTAATAAAACCACATTAGCCATCTGTTTTATCAGATTAAATATCTTTATTGTAATCTTTTTCCTCATTACTTAACATTATACCATTTTTAAAAATGTGCCTTTCTTCCTTGAATCTGCTTCAACCTTGTAAATTCACAGGTGGCCTGAAACTTAAGAAAAATTAGGACCCTGCTGCAAAAAGAAAAGCATATACTTATGAACTTCTTTCCCTTCTTAGGCCTTCACATTCATTTTCTGCCTTTGCTCGGACATTGAAGACTTTAAGAGGATCCCAAAAATGGTTGTAATAACAAAAATGGGTTTTTAAAAAATTTCTTCTTTACTTTATATAATTTAACTGTCAGACAGCGGAAAGGATGGATTTATATATGCTGGAAATATGTCATGTGGTAGCACTATGAGAAGTGCTTTACTTGTGTTACCTTGTACAATTCGACAAAACCCCAGCCGAGTAGTGATCAGTGTTACTACATTAAGAAAAGGACATTGGGGCGCCTGGGTGGCTCAATGGGTTAAAGCCTCTGTCTTCAGCTCAGATCATGGTCTCAGGGTCCTGGGATCGGGCCCCACATCGGGCTCTCCACTCAGCGGGGAGCCTGCTTCCCCTTCTCTCTCTGCCTGCCTCTCTGCCTACTTGTGATCTCTCTCTGTCAAAATAAATAAATAAAATTTAAAAAGAAAAGAAAAGGACATTAAGAGTTACACAGGTTAGGTAATTTGTCATCGTCAAACAGTGTATCTACATCACACTGGAGTCAACCTCAGGTATGTCTGAGCTCTTACTGCTATACAGTGCAGTTTTTTTTGTTGTTGTTTGTTTTGTTTTGTTTTGTTTTGAAAGAATAAAAGCTCAGTTGGTTCTCTTTTAGCTCGATCTGAAATTAGCATCTTTAGTATATCATTAAAGCTTTCAATTAGGCAGAATGTATTTTTTGTTGCCTTGATTTATAATGAGTTAAAACACTTACAAGCAGTGAGCGTTTCCACCTTATTTACTTTGCCATATGTCTGTCATGGTGGTTACATAGAAACCTGAGGTTCATGTAGTTACCTGTAGTCACCCTCCATTGCAAATGGTAAACTGCCAACCAGCTAGAAGGGTTTGAAAGATGACTGCTAGAACAGCCTGGCTGTGGATATATGAGGAAGGTTTTGGTGAGGTTCAAGTTCAGGGGCATCACAGAACTAAAGAGCCTCCTAATTGTTAAGAAGTGGGACTTGGTGGTCGGGATGGGAGTGAACTATAGGATCCCTCCAAGGCCGTAGCACCTCTTGCTTCCCCATCTTTAATAACTGAGGATGACACTAAAGATGATAATTTAAAATCATTTTATAAAACTTGTTTTTATGAAATAGGCATAAAAATAGATAATATAATATTTATTTGCATTCTGGCATTCTGCTTAAGAAATAAAGCATTACAGGGGCACCTGGGTGGCTCAGTGGGTTAAAGCTTCTGCCTTAGGTTCTGGGAACTTGCCCTGCATCAGGCTCTCTGCTCGGTGGGGAGCCTGCATCCCTTCTTCTCTCTCTGCCTGCCTCTCTGCCTACTTGTGATCTCTGTCTGTCAAATAAATAAATAAAATCTTTAAAAAGAAAAGAAAAGAAAAAAGAAAAGGAAAGAAAAGAAAGCATTACAAATACAATTGAAACCTTTTCTGTTTCCATCCCAATCCTATCACTACCTTCCCTCTTTCCCCAGGGGTGTATGTGTTTGAGATTTATACATATTGGTAATTGTAGCTTTAATTCATTCACTCTCACTGATGTATAGTATTCCAGTATATGAGCATACTGTAATTTATTTACTTACTTTCAAATTGATGGACATTTAGGAGGCAAGGGTAAGGCTGGCGGAATGTGTGATTAGAGGTGAGTTATTTCTAGTCTTATTTTTATTTTGAGAGATGGGTTCAACAGATCTTTATTTCATTATAAATAAGTAAATAAATAAATAAATGCCTAACATTCACAGTACAATGATGACAATGTGTCATGGATCATGTATTAATCATGATTAATACAATTAATGTACCCCAGATTACTAATAAAACTGACAACTATATTAGTTTGTTATGGTTGCCAAACAACGTACTACAGACTAGGTGGCTTCAATAATAGAAACTTATTTTCTCACAATTACAGAGGCTAGAAGTCCAAGATGAAGGTGTTGGCGGGGCTGGTTTCTTCTGAGGCTTCTCACAGGTTTATAGATGGCCATCTTCTCTCCTCCTGTGTCTTCCCTGCATCTGATTCCTAATCTCCTTTTCTTATAAGGACACTAGTCATAGAAGATTAGGGTTCACACTAATGACCCCATTTTAACTTAATTATGTCTTTAAAGACCGTATATCCAAATACAATCACATTCTGAGGTACTAAGAGTTAGGATTTCAATATGCAAATTTGGGGAGACACAAGTCATCCCCTAACAAATGGTATTGATAATGCTTCAAAGACATTCCTTTAAAAGTCCTTTGTACAAATAAGTGCAAGTTTCCCAGGGGAATCCACTTAAGTAAGGAATGGCCAGATCATGTTACAGAATACTATTAAATGAATGCCAGCAACGATGTTCACACCGTGAAAGTTTGAAAAAAACAGCAGTAACAGTAGCTAGTATTTCTCGAGGGCCTATGACTATATTATGCAACATTATATTTAGTTTTTACCACATCTATTTGAGGTAGGTATTATCATTATTCCGATTTTACCAAAAAGGAAACTGAAGCTTCTAAAAATTAAGTAATCTTTGGAGGGGCCCAGAGGAGCTAGTGATCAAGCTAGGATTCTAACCCAGGTCTGCTTGTTTCCAAAGCCCATGCTTTTATACTATAGCAGCCTCACATGCACACGCACACGTGCACACGCACGCGCGCACTCCCTACCGGCACGGAGCTCTGCCCTGGAGCACAGTTAGCCGCTAGTTCAAAAACCCAGTCATCAAGCTGCACTAGGTGTAACTGGGAAAGGAATGACAGCAGTCTATGAGAACCTCCCAGGAAAAGAAAGATTCTCCAAGAAACAATTCCCAAAGACACATCTGTGTAGCCTTACAAAAACAGAAAAGCATAGAAACCTTGGGGCTGTGGAGCCTTTGCTCAAAGAACAGAGGCCCCACATCCTGTGACACCAAGAAGTGGTGGTGGAAGTCCCTAGGAACAATGGCCACAGATGCCAGCCGAGGCGAGAACAGTGCAGGGGGAGGGACCGTGTGTCACCCACCAGCTGCGGGACGTGCACAGGAAGGAAGAACAGGACCAGCTACAGCACGGACTTCCTCGGGGAGCCAGAGCCTAAGGCCATGTCACATGTGTCAGGCTCTGCGTGTGGCACCGGCTCACAGTGAGCTCATGGTGCAGGTGGTTGATCAGCATGGTTGTCATTCTCGTTGTCGGGTCCATTTTGCTAGGACATGTAAGACAGACAGTAGCCTTTTTGAGGGAGGACGTTAAGAAGTAGGTCAATAAGCCCTCCGTGACTGTGCTGTGGTGGAGATGTCTGTTCCATTCATAATTATGCCTATCTCTAAGTAACACTTAGGCGGATAGATACTGGACAACACTTGGGAGGGAAAAGTGGCACTTTTTTACTTTTATAACGTGAAAAATCCGAATAAGTTTGACTTATCACACTAACACAGGTTGAAAAGGAAAATTCAGAATTTCACCTGAAGTATAAGCAATAGTAATGTTTAGTAAATGAAGATCCAATTTTTAGGGTGGGGACCAAATATACACGGTCAAGTGACTTGAAAAGATTTTTCCTCTTCTACCTCTCGCTCCTTCCATCTTTTCAGCCCAGCTGGAATTTTTCCCCTTGAAAAATTCTAAAAGATCATAGAATTATGGGCAGGAATCATTAGGTCTTTGAAGCCATCTTTCTGCTGATGAGAAGATATGCCCAAGGTACAATCTGTAATGCTTTTCCTAGTGTGGCTTTGAACAATGTGTCTTTTATTAGATAAGCAGTTGTGGAGATGGAGGCCTCCGTGTCTGTCCAGAACAGGTATGGCACCGGGAGGAATGAGGAAGACGCCCTCAGAGGCACACCTCCCCGAACCAGTCCTGAGCTGCTGGCAGGAACTCAGAAGGGCAAAAGGGTAGTGAGGACTCCACTTTGATGTGGAGTCACTGCTGTGTGGTTGTCTGTGTGTGTGCAGGGGGCATGGCGAGGGTAATAAATACCAAGGAGCGTTTTGCAACGCATGCCTATCAGCTGAGCGCTGGACAAACATTTTTGCCACCAGCTATTTCCCCAAGGCTCTGACAGTTTGTGCAACCTGGGTAAGACATTCCTGAAAGAGAGGAGCATTTGTTCAACTTATATAACTTCTTTTTCTATCATAAGACCAAAGCAGTCCTTCCGGGCTCATGTCCTGTTGAATGTCGTCCAATTGAAACTTCTTTCCTTTCCACACTCAGAAACTTGACTACCTGTTTAAATTCCTCCTGATAGCACAGCTTACTGTTTGCCCTTGGTCCTTCTCTGGCCCTCCCATACACACAGGTTTCATAATGACATTCCTGCTTCCTCTTGTAATTCTATTTAAGTGTTAAAACAAAAAAAAAAAAAAAAAAAAGAAGAAGAAGAAGAAGCAATAGCTTTTGGTTGAACAATTTCTACAACGTGTTCTTAAGTGGGATGTGTGTGGGTGTGTGTGTGTGTGTGTAAAATGCATGTATTTGTTAAAGCATAGGGAATACTATGTAATTCTGGAATTGCAAGGTAGAAGTTTAGCTAATAGAGTTTGGGGGGGCTCTTGTGATGTGTGCATAGCTGGGGACGCTGCTGCTCAGGAATCTGGGGAATTTGTAGTCACGTACTTCCTGCCTCGAGTAAAGGAGTTCAATAAAGCATGTGGAACTTCTTATATTTGTTATAGCTTTTGTTTCCTGACCTTTTTTTTTTTTTTTTTTTTGACAGAAATGCTGATAGGTTATGCTTTGATGTATTTTTATTTAGGGGTTCTCAATACAGATTGGTTTAAGGTGTTATGATTGAGTACAAGTTCTCTGATAATCATTATTCTACCCCAAGGCTACCTAGTACTTCTTCTGTGGCCTCTTAAGATTTCCAGTTCACCAAAGCAAGTTTGGTGGGGAAGGGAGTGACTTACACAGACTCTCTTTTGTTTAAAGGTTTGCAGTGTTTAGTTCCCCTTCACGTAGGCATTCCTATTTGCCTTTTATGGCAGCCCAGGAGTTAAGAGCACAGGTGTTATTAGATTCATCTGACAGATGAGGCCATCTCAGGGGGGTGAAGGGCTTTGGCCCAAGTGAGGCAGCTAGTAAGTGGCACAGTAAAGATTTTCACCCTAAAAGCATTTTTACTCCATCTATGCTAGTTCCTATTATCGTGGTCATTTCTACCATGTGTCAGTCATTCAACTTAGTGCCTCATGCACATTGTTTCAGTGAATACTGACTACAACCACGGGAGCTGGCATGCACTCTTCCAGAAGAGGAGTCTGAGACTCATGTCACCCAGAGTCTTCTCACTCAGAACCTGGTCACTTGATGCACTTTTCTGAAGCTCTTAAAACTATAGCCCATGCAAGAACATCAACCTGTGTCTCTCATTAAATGTTGGGTCCCTTTCCCTTGTCTGTAGTACCTAAGATGCTGGGGGTGGGCTTTGCTTTAAGATAATGAAGATAGAAGAAAGAAAATGCACACAGGTACGACACAGTAGTGGCAGAGATTTGGCTGTCACCAGGATGCTCGGTGGGATGCCCAGAAGCATGTGCTGGGAAACCAAGAACAGCAAGACATCAGTGCAGCCTGAGATGAGAAATGAGGAAGACGTGAGCTATCTCTGCTCAGTACAGCAGCTCCCAATGGGAACAGGCCAATGTTAACTCCAGGCTCTCTCAGTGTGGCATTGCTCCGCGTTGATAGCGTCCTGGCATTCTCGACACTGACAGGAGAAGCCTGTCCCATCAATCCATGGAGGGCTCTGAACTTGGGGGAATCTGTTGTTGTTGTTTAATTGTTGTTATTGCTACACCCTTGGCATTATCTGTGAGCAATCTTAGTGGATTTGGAAGGCACTGGGCCCAGCCTGCACTGGTAGATGCTGAAATGGAAAATCTGAGTAAAGGTCTTTAGGAAAATACAATAGTGTTTCCAAGAGTCAAATTTAATCAATTGAATATGTGTGGCTCATATTCTTGAGTTTATAGTTAAGTTTCAAGGTGTGGCCTCTTAAAACATTCATGAGGCTGGCTATCAAAAAATTACCACTGTTTTTGAAGCTTTCTATTTCAAATGATGTTGGGTTTTTAATATTATTTCAAAGTAAGAAATATGATATATCAGAGCTACTATTGGCTCTACGTGTTTCAGCTTTTCCAGCTAGAAATGGGGATGAAAACATACCTGCTGAGAGGTATGGATTCATTTCAAGTTAGTGGAGACACCCAACAAAACTATCATCATGAAATGAAAATGATTATTCAGAAGTATTGAATGTTTACTCTACAAGCAGACCTAGCTTGATATCTTAAAGAATAATTGACTGAAAATCATTTGTCTTATGTGAAGGGAAAGTTTTTTCCCTATGTGGACTGTTTTTTTGTTTTGTTTTGTTTTTGTACAAAAGGAAAGTTAATCTGAAATTACTAAGTTGGAATGATCCAGATATAGACACTGTTCATGTGAGTGTGGTCATATGTGAGGGCAGGATGAACTCCTGAATGGACAAGTCAGGTTTGGGCAAGAAAATAGAAACCATACTTTGTGTTTTAGATATAAAGAGTTTAAAGAGTTTAATTGAGTTTTATTGAGATTAGGAACTTGGACAAGTTTTGCATGAGCTGACAGGAGGGAGGGAGGTCTACCGTGCTGCCCCTGAAGATCAGAGAGGCTGCCCCGAAGGTCAGAGGAGGTGACACAAATGCCCATAGCCCGAAACACAGGGCGTAGTTTCAAAAGCTTGTTTGCAAGCTGCTATACTTCTTGAGAATCTCTGAGAAACTCCCACTAATTGTATCAGCCTAAAATGGGGTGGATCACAAAAACTGGTATATGTATATGTATGCAGATGCCTCCAGAGAATCCTGAGAATTAGCATTGCTTTCCGCCGGTATCCCAAGTCCTCTTCTAGAACTCTGCAAGGGGACTCCAGAGTAGCTCTCAGGCTTGGAAGGGGTTGGTGGTGGTGCCGGGCTGGCGGTAGCCAAGCTAGCACACAAGGCCTACTTCTCTAAATTCTTGAAAAATACAATTTGATCTAATCACTAACCAAAAATAGACATTGGTATGAGTTCCTTCCTTCCTTCATTCCAACAAAATATGCTCTGAATAGCCAGGCTATTGCTATGTGGTAGGACAACTACTGTATTGAGATAGACTAACACCTGCTAGAGTCAGGCGGGCCACCAACATACAAGTAAACCCCACAAGAAATAATGATAGTTTTTGATGATACAAAGGACACAGGTGTTGGTGGGGAATGGCGTTCCAGATGGAGTGGTGCCTTTCTGTTTACACTTGCACACAGTGCCTCGTATTACACTTCTCTGGGTGTATTTCTTACTTACTCTGTGAGGTTTTAAGCTCTTGGAGGATAGGTAAGCTAGCCAACTTATAATTTTATTCTTACAAGTCCTGTGCAATAGAGTAGTCACTAAATAAGTATTAGTTGGACAAATGTGGGCCACAATTCAGAACTCCATACAGTGTCAGGGGTTCAGCTGGATGAAATGCTTGGTTTTGTGTGTGATTCACATACTTATGTAAACACACCTCCACGGGAGGGATTGGTCATATATTCCTCTGATTCTTTTGTTGAATACCTGGCATCTAAGCCTTGATGACTCTGGTTCTCAGAGTTCTCATAAAACAGTCATCTCCTGGGCGGGTGGATTCTTCCAGTCCAAACTGCACGATGCAGGCAGGGTCAAAGGTAACAGAAACTATCAGAAGATAAAACATGTCCATTAATATAGGAGACTGGCGTTCCATTGCACCTTAAAAGGTGCATCTCCGCTTAAAAGCTTTCTTCTCAGAGAATTTTTCCCTGAGCAGCATGATGTTTTTCAAAAGTGATGCAAATGAAAAATTAAAGCCCATCACAAACTCAGGAGAATAAATGTTTTAGTTTGATTAAACATCTATAGGTTAAACATCTATATTGAATGCAGTAATTGAGATGTGAGTGGAGTCGTTTACATCGAATGATCGATGTGGTGAAACTTATAAATAGCTTAATGTATTTAATGCTCAAGGTTACCTTTTGGGGATAATGTCAAAAGCCCACATCTTCATAAAGCAGATGATATAATGAGCTATTGCCAATCATTTCTTCTTACCTGTTGTTCACAAATGTAAATGAGACTGTAAATCTCATCTCTTCTTTCATATTTTCATCAAAATTGAGAGATCTGGAAGAAGAAATGTGCCAAGACTTAAGTTCTTCATCTTTTTGGCTGTCTCTCCACAGAAACATATCCCAAATCATCTCTTCTGCTGGTGATTGGTTCTCCCTGGTAAAAAACTGTCTTGTACCCGGGATTGATTGGGAAGAAGAGGTTGCAAATATTGCTGTCTGTAAACACATTATTAAATGTGGCTAGTTAGAAGGCAGCCAATTCTGCGGACTTCACTGTGGCTTACCATTTCCCCTTCAGCTTCCTAACTTCCCAAAACTATTAATGGCATATTTTGCCCCAGCCTGTACTGCATCCAATGATAAACAGATGGATCCCAGCCACAGCATGAAGATGGGAAGTCTGTTTGGGCACAATATGTTTCATATTCCCATCCAGCTGCCTCCTGCTTCCGTCTTCATAGAGTCTGATGAAAATTCAGGACTTCTCATTGTAATCTACAAAAGAGTGTTCTTCCTCCCCCTCATCCCCCCCCAGCCCCCACCCTTTCCTCCTCTGTGGCTGTAAATTATTTCTCCAGTGGTGATTTATGTAGTGTCTTTAAGGAAGAAAGTCTGGCAGCAACACGAAGAGAAAGAGATTCTGGGAGAGCCACAAGGGCACCCCCCCACACCCCCAGATAATGTCCTGGAGCATGAAACCATAGTTTTCTTTGATTTTTTGACTGTGAAAGAAAACAAGAACTTATTCCCTCTCCCACATCCTTCTCCCCACTTCAGACCAAAGTACATTTAATTACTTATCAGTGTCATGTTGAGATGTGTTGATAATTCTTCTGAAAAAGATCAGCTTAGACATAAGAGTAGTGTTGCTTGAGTAGGCCCTCGCATCCCCATGCTCCCTACCTCATTTACCCATGTGGGACCATTTAACCTATTAATTTGGCTTGACTTAACTTGTCTCTACGAGGTGTATGAGGAGAGTTATATGGTAAGGAAACATTTCTGGGGAATTTTAATATCTAAAAATTATGGATTGCAATGTTGGTTTTATTTGATTTGCTGTGACAACCAATTAGTCAAAATATTTATTGGGTGCCACTCTAGGCAAAGCCCAGTGCCATATGCTATCACGAAATCTACATCATACCCCGGAATGGCAGCGATCACTTAGTTATCTAGTAGGTCACTTTTCTGTAATGTGTGTAAAGATCTACCCCTCCTTTCACTTTATTATATATTTTTTAAAGATTTTAATTTTTTATTTGACAGAGAGAGAGAGAGCACAGCAGGGGGAGAAGCAGGCGTGGGAGAGGGAGAAGCAGGCTCCCTGCAGATCAGAGAGGTAGACATGGTGTATCCAAGAATACTGAGATCATCATCTGAGCCACCCAGGCACCCCTCCTTCAATTTTAGAACAGCATCTAGCACATTATAAGAAGTTTTGATTGGAGAGTGTCATGCAGGATGGAGAAATAATCTTACGTTATAAAGATTAATATGAGAAGCTGAATATCAAATCAGAAGGATGGTGAATAAACATGAAATTGGCACAAAGGGGATTTGTTTTGAATGGACAGCTTCAAGGGTGGTAACATAGAGGAGGTGCTACCTGAAGAGGTCAGATGGTTGTCTATCAAGTAGCCGCAGAACATGGCCTTTACTTTCGTGAATTTATCATGATCTGTACTTGAAGGATCAGAAGCTTGACTTTATCACTGTGTGGAAAATGAGTCCTTTCGTAGGAGTGGATTCATATGTCAAGCTTGTAGGGACTGATGTATAATCACAATGTCAGTTTATTAATTTAGATTAAGAAATAATTAGCAGAGAGATCCAGATTCAGATGGTTTGGTTAGGGTAGTTTCATTTTTCCTCTTTATAGTAGATAGACTTCTTTTATGTGATACAAATGATACTCCATTAATTTAAGTCACTGTAGGTATTTTGTTGTGTTGGTACTCTGACTCAGATGTAATCTTGATATTTCTTGTTCTTTGACTCTTAAAATGTTTCTCCTGGATCTTTCCTCTTCCCTGTGAATTTTAGGATCAGCTTAACAAGTTAAACATACGTACATTGAGAAGAAAAGAAAGAAAAAAGTAAGAATCAATTGTGATTTTTAATTTGAATTGCATGGAATTTAGAGATTAATCTGGGGGAAATGAATGTATTTCTGATGGCAGGTAATCCCATCTATGAATATTTTATATACAGATAATATTATGTTAATTTTATGTGTATATACATATAGATATATTTTAAAATCAGGTCTTACTTTAAGTCTTCAATGAAGTTTTAAAATTTCTTACATAGAACTTGCTCACCTTTTATGACATTAATTACAAAGTGTCTTTAGTTGTGTTAAAAATTCCACTTCTTTACCATTTATTATTGGTGTGTGTCAATGAAATTGGTTTTTGTACATTGTTGCAAGGAAATTTGCCAACATATTAGCTCTTAAAGTATAATGTACATCAGTTTAATAGTGTATAAATTCTCTTAAATTTTCTACACAATCATATCATCTGCAACCACCACAATTTATTTTTTTCCTTTTTAGACATGGCAGAAACTTTTAAGACTCTCTGAATATTCATGTGCTCTCCTCCACATTTCTAGCCCTTTGAAAAAATGTTAACTTGTGTCTAAGTTTTCAAATTAAGCTATTCTTAAGAATAAGATTAGAAGACCTCCACTGTATGTGTAATGAGCCCTTTTTATGTATTCCTAGTAACAACTGTTAAGACTTATATGTCCTTTTAAACACCTACCTTGGGGCGCTTGGGAGGCTCAGCCAGTTGGGTTACTGACTCTTGATTTCTGCATGGGTCATGATCTTGGGGTCCTGGATTGAGCCTCCATGGGGCTCCAGATTCAGTGAGGAGTCTGCCTGAGGATTCTCCCTCTCCCTTCCCCCGTGACCTGGCTTGTGTGTGTGCACACTCTTTCTAAATGCATAAAAAAATCTTTAAAAAAAAAAAACCTACCTTATCTTACATCTTTGACATAAATGACGGTACTTTTATTTCTTTCAGTTCTATTTTCTAATTGGTACTATGATTTGTTAAGTCCATGATTTAGAAGAATTTTAGACATGAATTTTAAAAATCACTTATTTAATCTTCTAATTTTAATTAATTATATTCAAGAAATGTGATCTATCAGATGTCAGATTTTTCTTACTAGCTGAGATTTACATTGTGGTGACATGTGAGGTAGAAATATCTAAATATTCCATTTGTGCTTGAGTAGGATTTTCGTATCTTAATTGGTAGATGCGGTATATTAGATAGGTCCTCGAAATTTTCTATATCCCTATAGATTTGTTTTTAACAGCTTTAGTGAGGTATAATTTATATAGCATGAGATTCACTCATTTTTAATTACACAATGCAATGATTTTTAGTAAATTTATAAATTGTGCAAGCATCACTATAGTAATTTTAGAACACTTCACCTTAAAAAGATCTCTCCAGTCCATTGGTAGTATTCCCTGCTTCCATCCTTATTCATTTGTATATGTTTGATCTACCAGTTTCAGAAAGGTATGAATATAGGATGGTTGAGTCAAATTTGTCTTTGTAATACTGTAAATTTTTGCTTTACACATTTTATAGCTATTTTATTAAGTACATACAAGTTTAAAATGATCATATCTCATAGGCAAATTGTTCATTTGATCATTATATAATATCTATCTCTAAAAATTCCTTTTGTCTTAAGGCCGATTTAGTTTGCTATTAATCTAGCTACAACAACCTTCTTTGGGTTAATATTTACTTGATTAATCTTTTCCACCACATTAATTTAAATGTTCATGTCTTTAAGTTATGTGTATGTCTGTTGGAATCAGAATTGGGTTTGGTCTTTCTGTCTAATCTGATAATCTCAGTCTTTTAACAGGCATGGTCATCTATGTACATTCAATGTGATTGTTGGCATATTTGCTTTAATTTCTACATATTATTTGGTGCCTTTTATTTACCATGCATTTTTCCCCCTTTTCTTCCTTTCCTCCCTCCATTTTCTTTCTTGCCTTTTTTAGTTGACTGAGTTTTCCTTCAATTCTCCACCAATTCCAGTTTGGAAGTTGTGTCTTCTATATAAAAACACACATATGTACATATAAATACTTGTACGTGTATGTGTGTATGCGTATATATGTATGTGTCTGAACATGTGTATAAAATCCTTGACAAATCTACTTTTAGTTTAAAAGTTATTGTCATATAGCATTTTAGTTCCATCTTGATTTTTACTCTTATACTGGAAAATATTTTTAAGATTTGCATATATTTATCATTTCTTGGCATAAAACTATCTCTTGCATCTTATTTCTTCCTTCTGAGTTTGAGCTCTTCTTCCTGAAGTACATATTTAAGAAGTTTCTCAGTGAGAATCTGGTAATAGTGAAGACTTTGATTCTTGTGTGTGTGGAAATATTTATTTCAACCTTACTATTGAATAAAAACTTGTTTGAACATAAAATATTGAATTATCTGGTATTTTCTCTCAGAATGTTGAAATTATATTCAGTTGTCAGCTCACACTTTCTGTTAAGAAGTCTGATATAAATCTATTATTCACATATTTGATTTTTAATCTTTGCTTGCTTTTATGATCTCTTCTTTATCTAGATGTATATTTATATTTATTTACTCTGTTCAGCACTCACCATGGTTTCTGGATGTGAGAATTCCTATCATTCATCCATTCTGGAAAAACTTTAGCCACTAGGTCTTCAAAATTTACTTTTCCCTCATTCCTTTCTATATTTCTGAAATTCCTGTGATGAGTTTTCTCATTTCATATTCTATGTTTTTTTTTTTTAAACTCTCTTCCATATTTTTAAATCTCTTTCTTTCTCTATGTTAAATTCTGAATAGTCTTCCATAGAGTCTTGGTCTTTAAATGTTTTTAGTTATTTATTTTAGGACTTTAATCAATTTAAATATATGATTTAATAGTATCTAATTGTTGAATTTCTGATTATTTTGACTTTGCTGTTTAATTCTGTTGTTGTGTTTATTGACTCCCAACTGTGGTAGATTCCTCATATATAATTGTTAATTATGTGGGATCATTTTTAGTAGGACTTTATCTATGTGAATTTTGTGCATCTTGAGTTGAGGGTGTATTTTTCTATAGAGTTTATATTTGCCCTGCCAGAATTTCCAAGGATACAGAGACATAGGGGCAATCTGTGTGTTAACTTTATGGTTTGGGGTCTGAGGCTATGTTGGTATTACATAAATCTTAATTTCTAGCTATATGTGAAATCCCAATTTCTAGCCAATGGTTATTGCTATCCAGGATAGACCTTGAGTCTAGACTGAGCTAAAAAAGTATCTGTCAGTTAGTGGATTCTTAGTTCACCCACATCTTTCCAGCTACCTTTATTTTCCTTTATTCCTTCCTACAACCAAATCTCCGCACTCTAGTCTGCTTCTACTTGGAAACAGAGACTCTTATTCATATTGCCTGCCCAGGGGCAGTGATGTGTCTGGATGGCCCACTGCAGTACTGAAATTGGTCAGTCACTGTGTAGCTTGACTATTCTTCCTAAAACTCCAACATGATGATGCTATTTAATTCCAAGTGGTAGCCTCCTGATTTTGTTCTTGCCTGTGGCTCTCTTTTATCCAACACCCACAGAGACACCTAAGATTAGTGTTTGATTGAATAAATGGGGACTGTAGCCTAGCCAAGTTGACATGTAAAACTGATCATCCTAAGTATTTCCTAGAGAGAGCCTGGAGGATGTTACATTTACCCAAATAATTAGGTATACCCTGCTGAGGGGGCACTAACCTCCCTGAGAAACTTATCGATGTCTGTCTTCCAGGGAGAAGGCTTAATGAGAGATGACTTTATAGACCTGAACTCTCTGAGAGCAATGAGAATGACCAGATCTAAAATAATAGAGTCTAGGTGGTGATGCTGAACAAATTGAACAAATCGAAAGCATGGTGGTTATAAGTATTGTAGAGAGTGATAAGGTGATGATCTCAGGGTCCTGGGATTGAGCCCTACGTTGGACTCTCTACTCAGTGGGAAGTCTGCTTGTCTCCCTCTCCTTCTGACCCTCCTCCTGTTCACATACTCTCTCTTTCAAGTAAATAAATAATATTTATTTAAATAAATATAATAATAAATATAATGATAAATATTTTAAAAAGAATCAGAAACAGTTCACACTTCAATGGACAGTAGTAGTGTTGCCCTGAGGCTACGCTAACCTCTCACCCTCTTACAGTACAATTCAGAGAGGCTTGAGCCATCTAGATATCATGAGACGTCATACTCTTTCACTCTATTAATGACCTGATGATGTTGATGATCATTAAGTGGCAAGTATGTGGATAAGAACCTTGATAAGAAAAAAATTCCCTCCAAGATATAGAAGGTAAACACTGCAGTGATTCAGGGGCTTGTCTTAGTGAAATTTTTAGGAGTCCAGTGGTCTGAGGTATGCTGATACAGCTTCGTAGTTGTGCCAACTTTGAAGCAAAGGACAAATATATTGCTTCACAAAGAAGGCGGCACAGCACTGGAAGCCTGATTGGATTTGGGGACATCATAGTCCACATCTGGCAGTGCTGCTTCTGTCCATATATCAGGGGATCCAAAATACTTCCAGCTTGGACTGCGATCTAGAGTAGAAAAGGTCTCTGTTGGAGGTCCAGGCTGCATTTGGATCATATGGTCCAGCAAATACTATAATACTGGAGGGATCTCTGTTGGGAAAACACACAGTAAGTAGTTGACAGCAGTCCCAACAGGAAAATCACAATATAAATTCCTACAGTTCACAATATAAATAGCTAGGACATGTTATCTGCAGCAGAGGGTTAGATAGGTTTAGAAAAACAGCTGCTGACAGCACTGGTGAATATGGAACACCTGACCATGGGTCACCAAGTGGTCAGAAGGCCAGATTTGTACAGCCAGAGCTAGGTTTTATAAAACTTATGAGTCAGGCAGGACCAGCACCAATTTATTGTTGGATGGCAGTGATACATCCAGGATCAGGCACATGCAGAGCTGATGGGCACAAGTAAACTGCAAGAGAAGCTAGTCTAGAACCCCTTGGTGTTTACCAGTATTGTACTAGTATCCCTTTCTCAGCTCATGCTGGCCTGCTTATGAATATGGGGGCCATCTATATGACTGCTGGATGAGGCAGAACTCAAGCTCAGTTTATAATGGGTAGGTCTGGTATGTGGTAGAAGCTGAAAATGGACTGTGGTTACAGTATAGCCAGTGGTGCACTGGGGGTGGCTTATACTAGACACACCAAGTATATGTATCGCTTCTACACTCTGCATTCAGGGACATCATTTGGGGAACTTGAAATGGCCATGGTGGGAGTATTTCCTCTGCAGAAAGCCATAAATACTATAAATCGGCGCTCTTTTTTCTGGAGAGTTGGTTGTAAGACATTTACCAGCACACCAGTGATCACGGCCATGTTCAAGAGTGGCCTTCAAAAAGTGGTGAAAGGAAATCCTCCTAATGAACAGAGAGTTGCGTGATGTGCCTACGCATCCACTCTACATGGAAATAGAAGTGGCCCAAATAATAAACAGACTCGGGGATGCTGAGAAACAGATTGGTCAGAAGTTTGGAAGGAGAAAAATGGGAAGATTGAGAACTTATAAGTCTGTAGTAAAGGCATATGAATGGACGTTAGAAGGAGGATTGAGTGTGAAGATCTTTGTATGCATGTTAATACCAACCTGAGAGCATCCACCATGGAGGGAGACAACAACCAACAGTCAGTTGATTCAGTCAGTTGATATTAGCCAGACTTAAACGTGAGCCATTTCAGTGCTAGAACAATAGACCCATGAACAAAGTAGTAGCCGTGGTAGATTAGATGGAATCCATGTACGGGCCCAAAAACTTGGGTCCCACTTACTGGGGCTGATTAGCTACTGCCATTGTATGACCATGTGACCACAAAATCTTCTAGTCCCGTCAACTCACTGCCCTGAAACTGCTGGCCCGATTGAGCAATGAAATGTTTGTTGAAGGCACAGCCGAGGCACCATCTCAAAGATGGTGAGACCGTGAGAATGGGACACCATTTTCTAGGGTGTGGTATGCACTCTAATCAACAACCTTTATATGGTGTTCTATCTCCTGGAGGTAAGAATTGCATGGGTTTAGAAACCAAGGGATAAAAAAAAAAAAAAAAAAAGAAGGAAAGAAACGAAACCAAGGGATAAAAATAGGAGTTGCTGTGTAACCATCATTTAAGTGACCCACTTTGAAATTTATGCCTCTTACCCCTATAATTCTAGGTCCACTAGTTTAGAGGTCCTACTTTCTAAAGGGAGAATGCTTTTGGGGGGGAATAGCAAAAGTCCCATTGAACGTTAAGTTATCCTACCCCCAGGTACTTTGTAGACTAAAGAAGAGTCACCAACCTGACAGGGGTAATTAACCATGGTTTTCAGGAAAAGGTGCAGCATATACTGTGGGGGCAGGGAAGAATGTGTTTAGCATCCAGGTGATTCCTTTGTGCATCTCTTGGTACTCCTTGTCCAGTTTCTGTCTGCTGAATTTCTATCAGCCATGGCCTGAGATGGGTACTGTGACTAGTCATGTAACTAGTCATCTAACCAAATACTTCATTTAAACCGGAAGAATAAGCTAAGGTTAGAGAGATCTTGAATAAGTAGTAGAAGAGCCATACGGTGAGACCAGTTGCAGGGATGGGGACTTTAGTTTGTCCCTCTAACCTTCCTCTCATAACTCCATACCAGGGAAAGAGGTCATCACAGTCCTGGAGGAGCCATTCCCAGAAGTTACCTGAAGACCATGGATATAAGCAACAGAAGGGTTATACTCAAGTATATGCCTACGGAAGGACTTATTCCTCCCCTTGCCGTAGGTGCTGTCCACCAGCCAGCCCAGTTTGGGACTTGCCCTTGACTGAGAGAGTCCTTGCCCTGTGTGAAGATGCTTGGCCTTCTTGCCCCCACTCAGGACAATTTTGAAGTGCCATCCCAGTTTTAAAGCCTCCCTAAAGGTTCAGCTCAGGTGTTAGGTGACATTGAATGGCAACTGTACTTTGCCCGCTGCCCAATCCTGCTTCCTTCCCTTCCTCCACAGATTTTGATCCTGAGAGTGCTCTCTAGTAAACTCTCTGCATGCTAACCTCCATTTCAGAGTCTCCTTCCTGGGGGGAAGGCTGAAAAAGATGTAGATGTTAGTTGCTGCCCAGAAGAACCAGGTAGATCTGCCACTGCCCTTGCCAGAAGATCTGATCTCCGTGTGTCTGGCCACCACCTCATACTGCTCACTTCTGCATCCAAATCTCAGGGTGATGTAACTGCATGGAGGAACCGGAGTTAAAGGGACTCTTGGAAATTTAGGATTTAGCTTTCCAGTCTCTATAGTATAGGAAGTTAGGCTACAGTGCAGTTTGAATGGGTGTAAATTGGGTGTGACAACTTATAACATCTGCCATATTCTCTCTATTTACTATTCAAAATCCATTTATTCTCATTCACATGAACATCCAAACAATAACAGCGTACTTCTGGCTGAAATAATGCCATGATTCCTTCTGCAAATGCACTCTCACTCTCTCCTCAAAATGGAGGAGCAAAAAGGTCAATCACAGCACTACTCTGAGTGACATTCATTTCTACTTTAATTCACTTGTAATCCCGTTTCCTTATACTGTATCCTAGGTACTAGATTACAAAATTAACACCACTAATGCACCTTATTTAAGATAATGGGGGAAGGGAGATGGGTAAAAAAATCAAGAAAAAAAATAAGGTAGAACTATCCTCCTCTTTTTACATCTGGTCACAAGTTTATTGTAGACATTTATAATTTCTTTCCTCTACTACCCATTCTGGTTTCGCTAAAATTTCATCCAGCATATTGTCTGGTTGGTTCTTTCTCTGGTGACGCAACCATAATTTTCATACCCGAAACATCTGAGTTCTTGGTGATTTTGCTTATATGGGGTTGCTGTAGTCTTTTGGGGTGTTCCTTTCTTTTTAATTGTGATAAACATTGAGCATAACATAAAACTTACCATTTTAACCATCTGCAAGTGTATAATTCAGTGGCATTAAATATATTCACAGTATTGTATAACCATCACCGCTGTTTATTTCCACAACTTTTTCATCATCCCAAATAGGAACTCTATACCCATTAAGCAATAACACTCCATTCCACCTTCTAATACTTGCCTCTGGTGATCTCTATTCTTTCTGTCTTTTTGAATTTGCATATTTTAGATTCTTCATATAAGAGGAATTATATAATATTTCTCCTCTGGGGTCTAGCTTATTCCACTTAGCATAATGTTTTCAATGTTCATCTACATTGTAGCAAGTATCAGGTTCTTATGTCTTTTTACGGCTAATATTTCATTGTGCATATACACCCAGTTTATTTATTCATTCATGTGTTGATGGACATTCTATTTGTTTTCATCTTTTGGCTGTTGTGATATACTGCTATGAACATTGTTGTACAAGTTCCTGAGTCCCTCCCTGCTTTTAGTTCTTTTGAGTAAATACTTAGGAGTGGGCTTGTTGGATCATACATGGTACTTCTATGTTCAATCTTTTAAGGACCTGTCAAACTGTCTTCCATGGCTGGCTGCACAATGTTACATTCCTACCACTAGTGCATGAATGTCCCCATTTTTCTAATCCTTGCCAAGACCTGTTACCCCCCTCCTTTTTATTATAGCCATCACAGTCAGTATTAAGTGGTATATTATTATAGTTTTGATTTGCATTTTCCTAATAACTAAGGATATTGAACATCTTTTTCATGTCTTCCATTAATTTTTATCATATAACTAAAAAGAACCATAAAGGATATTCTGGGTTCAGATGTACTCCCTCTTTATGCTCATTGTGTAGCAGCTAATTTTTTTCCTCCTTTGGATTCTGGAAAAATCACTCCAGCCAACATGGCTGAATTTTGTCTGTTAATTCAGCAGTTTAGGAGCCCTAAAGGACCAGGTGGGAGTCTCAACTTCTAACTTGACGGGATATTGTTACATCTCTCTAGAAAATAAAGCATTCTATCTTTGGCTAATAAAACTTTCAATCCAACAAAGATAAAGTCAAGGAGACTGAAACAAAACATTTTGTAAGTGAAACATTGGGAGTAATTAAAGTGAGACTACTCATTTTCCAGCCCTTTCTTCCTGGAATCCTGTGTCCTGGCTACTGAAAAAACAGTATCATAAGTAGCTCAGAGAGTATGCCATTTCCTGTAGGGCAGCTCCCCAACTACACAAAGTATCTTCCCAGCCAGTACTGTAGCTACATCTTTAATAAGCCATTCCACAATTATTTTTATCAGGTCAACTATGGGGGGCTGGAGCAGATAATGAAACCAGTGAATCCAATGGGCATTTGACCATTGCCTTGTTTATTATTATTTTTTCCAATGAATTTACCTGCTTAGAAGCGATGATGTATGTAAGATACCATGTTGGTGGATAAAGCATTCATTTAGCACGTGTAAATTAATGCACAAAGAGCCGATTGCAGCCAGAGTGGCGAAACCCATACCCAAAATAAATATCTGTAAGGACAGTAACAGTGAAAGGGAGCCAGGTGGCTACCTGGTTCCTTCATATTAAGGTTGCCCTGGGGGGTGGGGGGTGGCTCAGCACTGGTTTCTTTTGCTTGGAGATTGGAAACTTAGTAACAGTAGGAGTTAGGGGTTAGTTTAACCTTAGCAGAGGAAATCTGTGTTTTACCCATACATAACCCCATATCTATAATCCCTTCTTTCACAAGCCAGCTGAGCATGGCTGAGTGAAGGGAACCAACCAATATATACAAAATAGGTAATCTTGACTATTATTGTGTACTTTCTTTATGCAGAGTAATCTACTATTGAATATTGACATTGAACACAAATATCTCCATTCTCTTGGTATATATTCTGAATGGTCCTCTATAGGACTCTTCCCCAAATTCCCTTGTTGCTAATCCTTCAAACTTGTTTTTTCCAAGACCCAGACATCTGACTAAACTGTAATTTATGTCTAGCATTTGAAGAGATCCCTACCTCCGGTTATCTCTTCTCGTCTAAGAGTCAAAGTGGACATTAAGATATATTTTCTAAAGTTGTGCCCTGTTGTAAGCATTTCCCATCCCCTGTCAGTCTTGGGTGAGATTGCAAAGAACACTTTAGCTGGAGCCAGCATATGTTAGAGAACCGTCTCTAAATGAAGCTTCAATATTTCACCCTCAGCCACCTGGCTATAGGGAATTGCCACTGATGTCTTAGATATATGTTGGTGAAAGGATAGATGAGAGGTAGGAGTAATATGCTGGGAGTATGAAACATCTGCTGGCCTAAAAAAAAAAAAAAAAAAAAGTCGCTATTTGCTGAAGAGACCTTGTTCTAAAAGTCTTGGGATTTTTCTTGTAATTATCCTATTTCCACAGACTCCATATAGTGTTTTGATCCGCAGGGTTGTGGGAGATAATAACAGAATTAATTGCCATTTAGCTTGGAAGAGCTGCCAAATCTTCTCTCCCTCTAGACTCTCACTCAAAGACTTGAGAGTTATTTTGTCAGTGGGTTAAAATAGAACCTTTGGATCTAGAGAGGCTACCAAACACTGTGGGAGAGGATACAATGTTTAGCCAATACTTTGGAATGAAGACGCATTCCTGAACTACTGAAACCCCAGAAACTGCATGGAAAATAGATCTCTGAATTTACTTGGGTTTTAGCTCTCACCCTGTGGCATGTGAACTTCTTTCCAAGACAACCGGAGTACCCGTTACCTTAGTTCACTAATCCTATTAGCATCTTATCATCAGTGCAGAGGACCAGAGGGATGTCCTGTGGGATGGTGATGATCAAGTTCTCAGCAGACCAAATTCTGTCATGGGACCAGGAGGTTGACATAGCCTTGAAAGAAGTTGGTAAAAGTATAATGCTAAACCTTCCAGGTGAAAGAAAACTTTATGTAGGCATAAAGATAGGGTAGGAGGCATTTTCAGGGTTAGTAGGAACTTTCCAGATACCAGGGGTTGTGTTCATTTGTCCCACGAATAGATCTCACTTGAAGCAGACCTGCTATGGAGTCACCAACTGAGAAAGCTTAGCAGTCAGTCTACTATTATGCTAAAAAACTTGTTAGTTTTTTCACATAGGTCATTTCACAAATGACTTAAAAGAGGTTACCATGGAAATAACTGTCTCTCAAACTTCATTTCTGTAATGATGTTAATCTATTAATCTATTACCCAAGTGATAAAGTATTCATTTTGGTTTATAGTTTGGACAATAAGGGAGAAGCTTCAGAGCTTCCACATATGCCTTCCTTTTCCATGATATCTCCCAGCTACATGGGTCAGAATTCCAGGTTAGAGGATTCTTCTGATTGCTTGGAATACTTATTACAACTATGTGGGTACAACAGCAAATGCACAATCTATTTTGATCTTAAAAGCCCTGTGATCAACTAGCTACGCTTAAAGATTCTTACTGTTTAAACAATTCTGATTATTAATTTGATTCTGATGCCTATTTGGGGAATCATATCTACCTCACCTCTGGTACTTGCTACTTGGCCTTAATTACCCTCATTTAAATAAGAAAGCCATTTTTTTTAAAAAAATTATTTATTTATTTGACAGAGATCACAAGCAGGCAGAGAAGCAGGCAGGGAGAGAGAGAGGGAAGCAGGCTCCTCGCTGAGCAAAGAGCCCGATGCAGGGCTCAATCCCAGGACCCTGAGATCATGACATGAGCTAAAGGCAGAGGCTTTAACCCAATGAGCCACGCAGGTGCCCCAAGAAAGACATTTTCAATAGGGTTTTCTTTCACCTTACTTATGATGTGTAAAGGACAACCACCATGACACTTTAAAAAATGCTGTCACTTGTCCCTTGCAAAAGCATTACTTAACAAGGTTCAATGAGTGTTCTCTGGGCCCTTTTGGTAGATGTGGTCAGAGTATGGGCAAGCAGATTGAGCATAAAAATTTGTCCCAACCTACCTATTTTCTGAAGTCTTTAGGTTCTTTCCTGCACATTGTATCAAGAAATCCTGGCATCTCAACCTCATTTCATGTAGGAAACCTCTGAGTCCAGGTTTTAGGAAAGCAAGTGAACAAACAGGACTGTCAGCTGTTTAAGGCAAAAATCACTGATCAGTGCAGCCATGTTGATTAATTCAACCTGATCTGGAATTCGTTACCTCCTTCTCTAGTCTAGAAACCTTAGAATCCATTCCCATGCCTATTATGCAGGTTCTTGATGATCTGAGTTAGAAAAATTTTGCAGTTGTGTTTATCTTTCCCTCTTTAGTTTAACTTCATAAACTAGCAAATGCTAAGTATGACTGTAATATAAGTAATATAAGTCTGGAAACAATGAATGGTGATAAAGGAGGAAGATAAGGAGAATCAGCATCCACTGCAAGTTATTTACTTGAAGTGAGATTATTGTAGACTTTTAAAAAAGATAGTTATGCTCTCAACATATGGTCGAGGAGGGGCTAATTATTCTGGGGTAGCTCAGTGGTACTTGGCAGTTCAGACATACCCTGTTCTTAAATCCTCTCAAATATCCCCATTCTAGTTATGGCCGGAGGTGGCAAAGCACCAAGCCATCCAAACTTTCACATGAGACATAATATGAATGTAGATTCACCTATGTCATTATTCAGAAACTTGGAGAATCGGACTCTACATGTCATTGTTGGCTATGTCAGACAAAAACATGTGCTGACAAGAGATAAAAAGTATTCATGGCAATGACATTAGCTCCTTGGTCTCTAACCATGTCTTCAACCAAGAACTTAAAATCTGGATGTTATCCCTTTCTACTATGATTGGAACTCGGCAGTCCACCACACAGACTTTATGTTTCTTGTGTCCCTCCATTGCTATTGTAGAATAGCAGACACTTGGCCATCCAAGAGCTAGCCTTCAATCACCATTCCAGTGCTTCTGGTGACTGCACAGAAATGTTCAGGCAGCTTTCACCACTGTCCCATCCCCTGCTCACAGCAAGATCCTCGGTGCCTTCAAATCCAACCAAGACAGACAACCAGTCTCAGATTTCTATTTTCCTTCTTGAAAAGCCACATCTGTTATCAATTGATTTATCTGACAGCATTCACTCCAACCAGTTGAAGCAGATACTATGTAGTTTAAAGAATCTTTAGGAAAGCCAGAGGACCAGGCTTGAGTGATTGCTACACAGTGAGATACAGAGCAGCTTTGAGAACTATGTAAGTCCAACATAAGAATGTTTTGAAGAAAATACTCCTGGTAACACCTTGTCATTGGGAATCTATAACAATAGGAACTGGATTCTAGAAATTTTACCCCAGCTGACCTGGAAGAAGTGGATGTGTCTGCTTTTCAAGAGATCTAATCTTCCTCTATATGTCCACGGCTCACGTGGTTTGCTTCCGTCTTTGAGTTTTGAGTAATGATATCTGCTTGGCAGAAGCTAGATCTTAGTAGGAGCCCTAAGCTGCAAGGGAGTCTGGGAGGTGTGTAGTTCTGCTTTTGGCTTCTGTCGTACAGCAAGTCAAGCTACAGGAAGGTTATATAAATGCTGACTGTATTCAATTTAGTTATTGTTTACACTTGTTAAAGGAGCTGTCAAACCCCTGACCCTTTCCTCCATTTGATTAAACTTAGCAGTTAGCACAGACAGGTCAGGTAGGAGTCAAAGCCGAATCAGCAGTGGGTCATTTCTTCTTAAAAATAAGAAATTTTACAGGAAGAGTGGAGCTATCCACAATGTACTGGAATTATAATACAAAAATAGAAAGCAGATGTGTTAAACATTACAGCAAGGAAGGAAAAGAAGTCAATATTTACAAAACAAAAAACTAATGGCACTTCCCCCCCCCTCAATCTTCTAAGGTATGACAATGGTAGAGCCAAGAACAACAAAGAACAGGAACTAGAAAAAATGAATTGCAATTTCTCTTAATTTTCATTCATATCTAAATCCTCTGTTCTTAGATTTTTAAATAAAAAACAGCAACAGGAACTTAGCTTTGGGTTAAGACTGGAAACAATTCAGGTGGTTACACTTTTCTGAGAACAAGATTTTAAGTTTTTCAGATTCAAATGAGCACAATTCAAAGTAATGTAATGATAACTCTGAATGAGTGATAAGTGTGGGGGTGTGTGTGATAACATCCTAAATAGCTAAGATAGTGATTAATTTGGGGACACATGCCTATCTGCTACATTTAAAAAGTTTGAATCATAAAAGTCAGGATATAAAAATTAAAAGGAACCTAAAACCAGTCTAACTTCTTACTGTAAGCAAGAATTCTTTCTACTGCATCCCTGACAAATGATTCATCTTTTGTCACATGGACTCATCCATGTGAATATTTCTGGGAACAAAAAACAAATATCCGCATTGGTTATCAAATGAGAAATGTGCTTAGTTTGGTATAACTTTAAGTAAAGTTTGACTGTTATCTAGTGATTATCATTTTGTAAGTTCTTGCAACTCATGTTATCTGTTCTTTAACTGACATAGTTACAAATTTATTAAGGTTCTCAAAAGGTGTGAAAAGATTTTTTAAAGCTCATTTCAATGTGTCATACATCTTCTAATAATCAAAATTGAACAGGTTAAGAGGTTTAGCAGCCCTTGGATAGTTTCCAACCTTCCTATCTAAAGCCTCCACTTAGTACTCTAACTGTACTAAACAAGGGGCATTGCCAACAGAAATGGTTTCAAACCCCCAAAGAAAATAAAGATCCATTCATGTCTTTTATTTTAAAGTATTATTTATTGAAGAAGAAACGGCAGGGGAACTGGAATGGTTGTTGATTTATAAAGTTCTTTATAAAGTTGATTTATAATGATTTACCTCTTACTGAAAGAATTATGAACTGCACTGATAGCAAAACCCAACATAAATTCGCTTGCATAATATCTACTGTGAAATTTACCTCTTCTCACTGTGGCAACCATGTTGGTCAAGATTCTTTTGGATTGCAAATGGCAGAAAATCATTAAACCGGTTTATTCAAAAGGAGGAATTTATTGGCTCATGTAATTGAAGGGGTATTGATTCAGACATGGCTGAATCCAGGTGCTCATAGGATACACTTAATCATCTCTCACTCTGATTCTATCTCCTGCTTTTGGCGGACTCTTCCCCATCGATGGCGGTGATAGTCAAGTACAGCTCCACGTCTATGTGCCACCATCTAATCAGCGACACCAGAAATTTTTAATGCCTCTTTTTTTTTTAAAAAAAAAAGATTTTATTTATTTATTTGACAGAGACCCACAAGTAGGCAGAGAGGCAGGGAAAGAGAGAGGAGGAAGTAGGTTCCCCGCTGAGCAGAGAGCCGGATGTGGGGTTCGATCCCAGGACGCTGGGATCACGACCCAAGCCGAAGGCAGAGGCTTTAACCCACTGAGCCACCCAGGCGCCCCTTTAATGCCTCTTTTTAAATAAATAAAAAGCGAAGTTCCTCTGGCTAACTTTCCTAAGTGCAACTTGGTTCACACACCTGTTCCTGGAACGCTTTATTGTGTCCTGAGACGTCAAATGGGCTGATTTGCTGGTATGGGTGTCCTGCTGGGAAGAGGAAGCATGGAGTATAACTGCACAGCACAAAGCTCCCAGCTGACAGGACAGTGCAGACCCAGCTATTTGCTGGACAAGGGCTTCATCTGCCTGGAGGAAGGGGTATATTTTTCTAATTTGCACAGAGCCATCCTATGGATTAAGCTGTGGCTTAGGGCCCATGGATGTGTACCACTTGTGGTATGAGTGGGGGAGGGTAGTTCTGTGGATGAAAATCAGGTGCTGTTCCTACACTAAGGAAAAATGGACCCCGGGGAAGAAAAACTGTCAGAGGCACACTACAGAAGAAATGCCATTACACCAACGTCAATAGCGTAATTCTGAATGTCTCGTTTTGTAGATCCAACTCAACTCAATTTAAATGTACTCCACTCAGGTCAAGCCAATCCAACAATATTGATCCCTTATAAATAGGCCAAAAGCTATGCTTGTTTGGTGTGTGTTTGGGTGTGTGTGTGGGGGGGGGGGGTAGGGGGGTAAGGGGGTACTACCAAAAACAAAAACAAAACAAAAACAAAAAAAGAAATGAAAAAGGACAGAAGAGACTTGTTCTTCAAAAGTCAGAAAGTATTTTAACTTTAAACTGTCAACTACGAAATTTCTTTTTTCTTTTTAAATGAAATTCTACTTTGCTTTACCAAGTAATTTAAAAATCAAAAATGGTAAAACATAAATCTTCCTTTAGTGTCTTTTTAGCAAAATAACTTGTATATTTAAGTGAATTACACCTCTATTACATGTTCAAAGATAATTATACTCTGGTAAACTTGCAAAATTAAGGGATTTAAAAATAAAGATTTCCTTTATTATATGTGTTCTACGTATATCAATCCTCATTTCCTTAGAGTCTGATACAGCAACCAAATATATATGCTGTAGAAAGTCAGCTTATGTTTTCAGGTGATCTTTAAACACCGTTTAGCTTTTTAAGAAAACTATTGCTAGTAGCTCATAGCTTGCTAAAAAAAAATAAAAAAATTGAATTGGCCTGTATTTATGTCAAAACTTACCCCCCCCAACACACACCTTTTAAGTTCTGTAGAAGTTTTAACAGTGCTTGCATTAACTTTAAACCTTAGGGAAAGCGCAGAATAAACACCAAGCTGATAATGTTATCTAGTCAAAGTAAAACAAAGGATAGGGGAGTGGGGCGAGAGGGTGGGCGGTATCCACAGGCCAAACCGGATTTGTTTTTCCTTGAGCATTTACAGAGCATCAGCGAGAACCTCCTTCGAAGCCAAAAGTGTTCAGCACCTGAAAAACATTTAAATCTAGTTCTTTGTGGATAAAAGAAAGAGAGCAAGATTTAAGTGAGTAAATACTTGAGGTTAAGTGAGTAAATACTTAGGGGGGGGAAAAAAAAGGCTAACCGCCTCTGTGGAACTTTGGAACTTCTTACTGTTTGGGGTTTTGTTTTTGTTTTTAACTCAGCCGCGGAGTGAATTTTCCTGTTCCTCGCGCAGAAAGGAGGACACCCGCGTGCAGGGCAGCGTCCGCCTCCTGGCGCTGGCGGGAGAGCGCCGGTGATGACGACGAGGAGGCGATGACGACTGACAGCGGTCGCAAGGCCGGCCCGAGCCCGCGAGGCCTGCGCGGCCGGGCGGCCGGGCGGGCTCGGCGGCTGCAGGCGTCCCCGCCGCAGCGGGGCGAGGCGCGGTGGGGACCGCCGGCGCGCGTCAATGGGCCCATTCAGGCCGGCGCGGCGCGGGGGTTGAGAAGTTAAGGGGCGGGAGGTGGCGCGCCGGGGCCGCGGCCGCGCTATTTGCATTTCAATGAGACCCGCTTGTTGACTCAGTGCCCGGCGCTTCCGCAGCTCCCACCAGAATCTGCCTTTGTTGGTTTTAGCTCCGGTCAAGTCCACTTCTTGCAACGGGGGAGCCGCGCGCATTTAGTTTGTGTAGTCAGGCGGAACGCTCGACAGGAAGGAAGGAGGAAGGGGTGCTCTGCGCGGCCATTGTCTGGGCAACTGGGCTTAAGCAGCCGAGTGACTATTTCATCTATAAGGTGCACTTGAATCCCTCGCAAATCCGCTCAGTGTGGAGCAGGGGGCACCCAGACAGGGACAGATGGTGCAGAACCCCTTTGTTTAAAAATATGGAAATGCGCTTTTTCATTTACTTAAGGTAGTCCGCTCTTTTAACTGTTGCTATTCCCCCTAGTTGCATTGTCAGTGCGAGACCCGGAGATGCTAATGGGTCTGGTCAGCTCTGCCTAAGCGCCTCCTTTTTTTTTTTTTTTTTTTTTTGATGTAAGTATTGGAAGTAAGCCTGCTATGTTTGGTCAGCCACCCTTCCCGTGGGGACCTGTTGTACCCTTTTGGTGTCTTCTGAACGTAGGCAGAAAGCGGCTGAAGGAATTCAGAGCCCCTCCCCTCTTTCTTTTTCACGTTAAACGTCAAATTCAGAGGGGTCAGGATGCTTTCCATTCAACGTGATTTCCGCTCTGGAGGAAAGGGAGAATTTACAGCCTTCAGGGTCTCCTGATGCTTTGTAGTGACCTCTTGGGCCACGGAGTGCGGTGAAGGACGGCCCCCTTGGGTTCCCATAGCTGGAAGGACACCGCCGCAGCTCTGCGAGGCCGCACACGTGTTTCTGCTTCCACAGTTGTGATTTAGAGTATGCGCAACATCAGGCTGTGGAAGTGTACACATATACTTTGCAGCATTTTGGAAAAGTGAAAGACTCTGCCCATAGAGCCTTTGAGTATGTTGACATTTCACAAAATGGATTTTTCTGATTATCCTGACAGTATCAAGGAGTCCATCCATATTCAGTGGGGCTGGGGCTGCACTTAGGAACTTCTGAACACACCCCAAGTCAGTCTGCAATGAGGTCAATCAACCGTCCACACACATGACCCATTTTTATTGTCCCAGCTTTGGTTTAAAACGTGTCTGTCAAGGTCCCGCTGGACTGTTCTAGCCATAGTAATACAAAGCGGTTAAAGGAAAAATGTGAATGGACAAGTGTGTGGTAAAAATCAGGTAATTTCCCATTTTTAGCACAGATTACACAGGAAGCAGATTATTGTCTTGTGGTTTCAAAGATAGGATAAATGTGACACACTGGAAAATGGATTGTTGAAGTATTTTAATCTTGAGGTGTTTAAATCTTGGGCATGTTAGTACATTTATGTGAAGAGACAGATGTCTGTTTGGTCTCTAATTCTAATGCAAACATTTGACTGTGTGAAATGCTCACAGTCCATTTTTATTTTTCTTCAAAGGCACTCTTACCTGCCATGTGGCTGCAGAGTCCTGTTCTCGTTGCTCTCCCTGAATATCTACAACATATATACAACACCTGGATCTGTGAATTAATTACTATCTAGGCTACCACCGAAAGGCTTTCCAAGTGGCCAAGTGCAAGAGCTTCTGTTTCTTATCAAGTAGTTCTTCCATCGCAGGCGGGAGTCCATGAATTGACCCTTAACTGTGAATTCCTGCTGCATTTTCTTTTCAGCTGGCCATCATAGAGCAGGAAAAGAGCCAGAAGCAGGTGACAGCCAGCAGGTGTAGCTTGTAATTCATATTTTTTTGCAGCTAAATCTATCTAAGCTGGTTTCAAGTTATCTTGTTAGAAATTAAAAATGTGGGAGTGGGGGGATAGGTATTTTTACATGCTTAAGCATTGTTCAGTAAACAAATTTGTTCAGAAACTCAAAAGTTAAAGGATAGAGAGCTTTTCTTGGAGTTTTATAATTTTATAGGTTTCTCTTCCAATGGTGAAAAATGGAATACAGTAATTATTATTATTATTCCATGGACAGTTGTGAGCTTGGGTATATTAAGGTTCTTGACTTTCTTTTGATTTTATATAATGAGTCTTTTGTTGGACTTTATTACGATGATGGTCCCCCTTTCTGATTCTGATTAAGCCATGAAAACCCTCCCACTCACCGATATTTGTCATTTGGTTTTGGTTGGTAAGTGAATTTTGGTGATGTAACTGTGAAGCCACAAATTCCCTACAGCATTGGAATGAACTAAAAGGAAAGTATTCCATCTAGCAAAGAGTTTTGGTTTTAGTTGAACCTGCAGCTTCATGCTCACTCATAGTTAATAAATAATGGCCTTTCATCTAGCCCAGGGGGATAAGATTGGGGCACTCACATTCTGTTGGGGAAAACGTTCTCAGGATGCTCTTAAAGCCACTGGGTTATATGGGACCGCCCTGGGCCTCTACTAAACATCAGAGAGTAAGACTATGCATTCCCATAGGGAAAGGCCACTTCCACACTTGACCCCGTTCATGGGAGAGGATTTTGGCCAGTTGGGACATGAATTCAGATCCTTTAGTTATGAATCAGTTCCTATAAGACTATCATGTCTGGGTTGAAGTTATTCAAATTGAACAGTTATTATTAGTTTGGGCTTGCTGGGATTTGTCCAAAATGGAATAATGTGACATGGTGAACTTCAATATCAGAAAGACAATTATAAGTGTATATTGTAATCTCTATTCTGGTGTGGATTTAGGTTAGGAAAGATCTCCGAGGCACAAATTATTTTCCTTAAAAGCAGGTCAAATTCCTAACTGCAAAGAGTAAAGTATTTCTGTTGCATTTTCCCTGATCTCTGAAGTGACAGGTCTCTCCCCTTTTTTCTCTTACCTCTCTGAAATCGCCTTAGTTTTCTTTACAGGCTTTTTTCCCCTTCGCTTATCCCTTATTGTGCTCTCTTAGGGTGTTTGTCTTTGGTTCTCATCTCTTCTGTACATTCTCCCACAGTGAGATTTCTGGGAGATTTTTCCTGAACATCCTAGGTACCCTCTTGCCTCAAGACATTTGCACACACTCTTTTCTCTGCTTAGAATGTTATTTCCTCAGATATGGGGATGCCTGGCTTTTTTTTTTTTTTTTTTTTTTTTAGTTGGGTAGTCAAATGTCACCTTTTGAATAAAGCTTCTGTGGTTATCAGTAGAAAATAGCAGATACCCAGTTAGGGCTGGGAATAGGTTGAGGCAAGCAAGGTATGTGGGACACAAAATTTAAGAATGCAAGTTCAGAGTCAGTAACTGAGAATGTGTGCCTCTTTTTTTTTTTTTTAAAGATTTTATTTATTTATTTGACAGACAGAGATCACAAGTAGGCAGAGAGGCAGGCAGAGAGAGAGGAAGGGAAGCAGGCTCCCTGTTGAGCAGAGAGCCCGATGCGGGACTCGATCCCAGGACCCCGAGATCATGACCTGAGCCGAAGGCAGCGGCTCAACCCACTGAGCCACCCAGGCGCCCGAATGTGTGCCTCTTAATACTTGGTACCCTAAGCACCTCACTTGCCTTACCTGTCCTAGTCCTACCTGTCCCAGCCCTGTACTTGTATGCAGTCACTTCCTAGTCTCCTAGTTTATTTTTCTTCACAGATATTATACAACTAACATATATAACTAATTACTGTATGTCTCCCCACCCTTGTCCCCACTCAGATGATGTGGGACCTGTGGGAGCAGGGGTCTTGTCTCTTTTGGTTTTTGCTGTACCCCCAGAGTCTAGAACAGAGCTCAGAACATAGTAGGTATTCATTATGTATTTGTATTTAAATGACTAGAATGTATAAATCACTACCACTCATATTATTGATGACTCTTAAATGCACAAAAATAAGTTTTATAAATGGACCTTTCACCTTGGATGTCTGTCCCACAAGCTTTTCAAACTCAGCGGGTCCCAAATTGCATTTATTGCTTTTCACTCCCCCAAACTACCTCCCACCTGAATTCTCTTTCCTGATGAGCCAGACCTCCATCCAGCTCAGATCAAAATGCTAGAGATGCAGTAACTCAGGCGTATCAAGTTTGCTCTCTAAATAACTCCACCCTCCTTCTCTCTCCCTGCCCTCCTGCTTTAATTCAGGCTCTCTTCCTTTCCCCCTTGACTGTCACCTTCCAGTGGATCTTGTGGCAAATGGCTTGTCTTCTGCTGAAAACTTCTGCCACTTTGCTGTGAAGTGAGCTCTCTAAACCACGTATCTGATCGTGCCACTTTCTTATCTTACAATCCTTGCGTGTAGCCCCCTAGGTTTGAAGATACACTTAAAGGCCCTTGGTGATCTGTCTGCTGACTCTCCCCTTGATTTCAGTTTCCTGCTGTGTCCCCTCCTCTCTTCCTGTTTCATTATCTACCCTTCTCAACACACACACACTTTGTACTCAACTCACGGAGGACTTGGAAAGTTAGAATCATCTATCCTCTTAATGCCGCTTTACTATTGCCTGTCTAATCTCTATTTATCCTTCCAACCTCAGTGGAATGGGCAATTTGAACTTTCCTCTACCTGTCATGCTGTTTGGGAATTTTCTGTTTAGTTACCTGTATCTCCATTATATTGTGAACACCTTAAGGATAGGAACTGAGTGTTTCATATTTGCATATCCAGTATAAAACTGGCCCTCCATGTTTGTTGAATGAATGTTTAAATTCATCTAAAGATTATTTTATGTGGGAGAATGTATGGGTCTAAATGACTTTTTCCTTACTTGCTATCTATTTATCTATCTATTCCAACACTATTTTAAAAAATCCTTCCTTTCTCCCTTCTGTGAGGAGTTTACTTTGCCATATATTACATTCTTACAAATAGCTGGACATCTTTCCAGTTTTTCTTTTATCGTCTTGTTTTATATATCCACTCCTGAATCATTAATATAGCGGCTCAGTCTCCCACAGCCAACTTTTTCCCCCAAAGTATTCTTTGGGCTGTGCCCCTGTTTATTTTCCTAAATATATTTTGGTGTCATTTTATCGATTTTAATAGAAAAACACAGTTAAGGGTTTTAGTCATAGTAATTATCTGAAAGTTAGTGTAAAAAAAGCAGAACTCTTTCTAATTTTTGTTTTTTCATCATAAAGCTGGTTGGTTGCTAGTTTCAGAGTAACCAGACAATAGAAAACCACATCCTAAATAGGCTTCAAGTGAGAGCCACTTGTAAGGGAGTCATTGCTTCTGTATGAGAGACTCACACCTTGTTCCATATGCTCTTCCCTTCTGAGATGACCCACCCAGCAATCAAATACATTTGTCTTTTTAAGACTTTCTGATGGAGAGAAGCAATGTCTTTCATGTACCCTTTCAGGGTTAGATGGCATATCCTGGATGTAAAGTTCTTTTTTTTTTTTTTTTTTGGTCGAATCCTAGTATTTAAATACAAATTCTGCCTGTTTTCTCCGTGGAGACGAAAAACAGCTGGCCATCATCCCTTATCCACACACTCTTCTCATTCTTTCAATTGGTAACAGTGAAATACATCTTTAGCTCAGATTTCTGAAAATTTATTTTGCGGGACCTTTCAAACATCCATAAATTATACACAAACCATTTGAGCATCTTACGTGATTAACCTCTGTTGTTTATCTAATGCAAGATGCTGCATACTGTCTGAAACTCCAGCTATAAGAGAGGGCCATGACCTTGGGGGAGTCTGGGCTTCATTCACTGCATCATCAGTCTATCCCATCCCCTTGTTTGTATTTTGGGATTAAAATCACAGTTTGTATTTTGGGATTAAAATCACAGTTGTTTTGTTTTTTACCTTCCTTATTTTAACTCTCTTTGTGTTGTTGTTGTTGTTTTTTCTTTTTTCTTTTTTCCTCTGGGAATAGAGTCTAAACTTTCTAATTTTAGGCAAATGAGTTTATGAGCCCCTGGGGCAAAGATTTCATTCCATCGCCCTGAGGTTAGAAGCAGGGAGATGATTTGGTTCACTGGTTTTTCTTCTGAGTCCATTTCTTTCCAGTTCTCTAGCCCCTGATCCCTATCTACCATGGGAGTAGTTAATAATTTTTTTCTCATATCCTCTGGTTTTCAATTAATATGTGCTCAGAGGATTTGATTTAAGGCATGCCTTAAGTTTGTCCAAGCCACATACATGAGCGCATAGCTAAAATTTATTTAAGCAAATTTATTGAAACTGGATAAGGGTGGCAAAACTTAGTTTACATTATCATGAAATCATTTAATTTTTAAGCCTGGTTAGTTTTATAAAAATACAGTTTTTAAAAATTACCTAGAACCATAGCAATGGAAGTCCCCACCCACTTCCACCTCTGTATATAATTCCATGCAGTATATTTTTTGAAATCGCTTGAGACAGCTGACTTATAAGCCACTGCCAGTAAAAAACAAAAACAAACCCAGTTTATTCACTTGGACCACTGTTTACCTGCTTTCCTCCATTTCTCTGACAGGCAAAAACAGCATCCTTCGCAGAAATCTGAACTGTGCGGGTCAGATTTTAAAAACACAAAACAGTTCTACAAAGCAGTGGGTACAACCAGGATGAATGCCCTGGGCTGCATAGGTCTGGTCCACCATATATGCTGGATTTGTAGGAGACAAAACAGAACAGAATGTGTTCTTCCACAGGAATGACTTTGGAAAACTCTATACTTATATCAGGTTTGCTGCTATTACTGAAGATTCTTTTTTTGGTTTTTGTTTTTTTTTTTTTTGCTTTTGGAACTTTCCTCTAGGAAATGCCTTTAGACTTTCTAACCCAAAGTATTTCCTAAATCTGTCCATTTATTGTCATCCCTATAGCCCATGTCCTAATTTAGCTGCTTACCATCTCTTAATCTTGGCTATGGAAACATCTCACCAGTTTTTATATTCCTGCAGTTAATTCTCCATGCTGTTGCCGAGTTATCTTTTTTTTCCCCTGACAATATCCCTTAGCATGACATTCAAAGTTTTCCACAGTCTGACCTTGTATTACTTCTCTAGCCTTTCCTTCTCATTATATTCATATGTCCTGTTTTCAGGCAGTTATTAAAAGCTAGACGGGGTCTACATCCCCATTTGCCTGAAAGTCTAGGTAGACACCTGCTATCCTGAGGTCCTGTCTGGTTTAACATATTCAGTGCTTTCAAAACTGTCCTCGTTTGGATGATAAGTTGTATGGTCCTGCCTTTGTTTTTTAAAAGCTTTATTGAGACATACTCAGGCATCATTAAAGTCACCCACTGAACATATAGAACTCAGTGGTTTATGGTGTATGTGCAGAGTTGTGAATCCATCACCATAATGCAATTTTAGAACATTTCCATCACCTCCAAGAGAAACTTTGTATCCATCGGCAGTTACTTCCCATCTCCCCCCTCCCTTCCATCGTACTTCATAGCCTTAGGTAACCACTAATCTACATTTTTCTCTACAAATCTGCCTATTCTGAATGTTTAAAATAAAAGATATAGGGTGCCTGGGTGGCTCAGGGGGTTAAACCTCTGCCTTTGGCTCAGGTTATGGTCTCAGGGTCCTGGGATTAAGCCCTGCATTGGGCTCCCTGCTCAGCAGGGAGCCTGCTTCCCACCCCCCCGCCAACTGCTGCTCTGCCTACTTGTGATCTCTCTCTCTCTCTTTGTCAAATAAATAAAATCTTTGAAAAAATTAAAATAAAAGATATTATACAACATGTGGTTTGTGTGTATGTGTATGGCTTCCTTTACTCTGTATAATGTTTTTTGATGTAGCATGTATCATGCATCTGTACTTAATTCCCTCCTATGATCAAATAATGTTCCACTGTATGGAGATACCAATTTTTTTAATCCATTCATCAACTGAACATTTGGATTAGTTCCGTTTTTTGGCTTTTATGAATAATGCTGCTATGAACATTAGCGTACACGTCTTTGTGTGGATATGTGTTTTCATCTCTCTTGATTATACCTAGGAGTGGAATGACTTGGTCATATGGTAACTCTAAGTATAATGTCCTGAGGAATTGCCAAAGTGTTTTCCAAAGCATCTGCATCGTTTCATAGTTCCCACTAGTAATATATGAGGGTTCCAATTTTTCCACATCTACACCAATACTTATTATTGTCTTTTTTTTTTTGTTTTTTATGATTGCAGTCTTACATGTAAAGTGCATTTGCCTAATAAGTAATGGTGTTGACTATCTTTTCACACGCTCACTAGCCATTCACTTATCTTCTTTAGAGAAATATCTGCTGAAATCCTTTGCCTATTTTTAAATAGGGTCGTTTGTTTCCAAATTGTTAAGTTGTAAGAGTTCTTTATATGTTCTAAGTAGAAGTATATCAGGTATATGAGCTGGAAATATTTTCTCCCTTGTCTGTGGGTTACCTCCTCACTTTCTTCATGGTGTCCTTTGAAGCACAAATGTTTTTCATTTTGACTTAGTCTAATTTGCCAGTCTTCTCTTTGATGGATTATGCTTTTTGGTCATATCTAAGAAATCATTGCCTAACGCAAGGTCACAAAGATTTACTTATGAATTTTCTTCTAAGAATGTTATGATTTTAGATCTTCTGTTTAGGTATTTAATGCGTTACGTTTTGTGTGTGGTGTGAAGTTAAGGGTCCAAATCATATTTTGCATGTGAATTTTCAGTTGTTCCACACCATATGTTGAAAAGACATTTTCTTCTCCCATGGAATTTTTTTGGACCCCTACCTCTGTGCAGTTTTTATGGTTTAATTATTTACATTATAACTTTGACCTAGAACTGTTCTATGTCATTCTTCTCTTCCTATTGAATCTTATGAACTAATTCCTTCAAGATTATGTTCGATTTACCATCTCAGTGAACATTCCCTAACCACCCAAGCAGAATGATTGATTGCTCCCTCTTTTGTGTTACCGTAAATACCATTCATTTTATATCATGAATATGACGTGTATCTTCTTGTATTTTAATTAGCTGTATATACTTCTGTCTTTCCTACTGCACTGTGTTCTTCTTGTGGGAGGACTTTCTCATGGATTTGTGCCCAGTACAATGTGTGGTGACTGGTAGATGCTTAGTACATAGTTGCTGGTTAAATAAATGAATGAACAAATAAATTGAGTGAAGGAACAAATATCCTAAATGAGACTACATTTCTATCCTATGTTAGTGGATTTTGTTTTTAAAAACAACTAAGAGTATTCGGTGAGTGAGGGTTGTGGGTTGGATAATACTACTTTGGCCAAAGGCAAACTCTGAAAGCCATTCTAAAGGAGGAGACCCACAATGTTTTGACAATGGTAGCATTGGTGAAATAACTTCTCCAGATATGGAGAAGTCTACCATGGAGGCCAGCATTTGAACTTGTAAATAAGGGCTAGTATGTTTATTTAAAGGCCTTGTTATTTAGCTGTTACATTTCCCCCCGAAGACATCTGCCCTTGGCCAGGGTAATACGAGGTCTAACACCAGGGTAGGAGCTATAACTGAGGGATATTACAAACCTCTGCTTAATTCGTATTTTCTTTACTCCCTTACTGACTTGTCCTTGTGCTTCTCTTCCTACTCTTTGGTTCATGAGCCCAAATTTCATGTCAGCATTCCACACAAGACACTGGAGGCTGAAGCATCATCTCTAGAAGGTCACATTTAGAAAGTCTATTCACCATTAAGGGAAAGCAAATTCTGTTTGGGTTTTTCCTTGGCTATTAGCAGAGCTAAGTTGATCATAGCCAGCTGTCATTATGTAGGTTATTACATAGGAGGACAGGAGATGGGTTGACAGAGGCAAGACCTGGTTGTGGCAGAAATCTGAGGGGGCTGGGCTAATAGACTCTGTGTCCTATGTGGATATCACCAAAAAAAAAAAAAAAAAATTGCTCTTTTGCAGGCATCTAGGATCTCCTGGTCCACAGCTGAAAAGGCAAGCCCAAAGAGCTAATGGTCAGGAAAATCAGTTTCAGCTTTAAGCCTATGCTTAACCAGGACTTGCAGTGTTAAGGCGATTAGTGCTGAGATAGTGAAATCCCATTGTGACCCATTGTCCAGAGATGCGAAAACACCCCTATTACTGGCTTTTAGTGTCACAATGAGAGAGCTCACTTTACACCACTGAGTACTTGGGGGACGTGATTTGATCTGCAATACAACCGAATCCCTGGAAAGGCCAGGTATGGGTCTCATGTGGGTTTTTACTGCATTTCTTCCAAATTAAAGCAACAAAACTAATGAGGATCTTTTATAGATTGTCAAAAGAAGAGTTAGTTGGGTGTCAGCACTGTCTAAGCACAATCATCTCTTCAGTGTATGTCTATGGCTTCTGAACACTGACAAGGCAGCATTACAATTAGTGTGTGTGTTAGGGGGAGGAGATGCTGGTGTTTGCAATGAGTGAATGGCAGCCAGCAAGCATAAATGGCAAAGAATACTTTCAGCTCATAGATTCACAGATGGGCTCCCTGCTGAAATGACTAACTGTCATCAGATCAACAAGTAAGAACTACCAAACCCCTGCACTTGTTTCATGTGTTTAAATTCACATTTATTAAAATAAATGATTGCTCATTTACATAACAATTTAAATTTCATATTCAGAATTAATAAAAGGCTTAGGATAGTCAAAGACCATATCCAGTTGAATGACATAAATCTGTATCAGAATAAAAGGTGAAATGCTAACCATTATCCACAGATGGGGAGGATAATTGAAAAATTATCAAATTGCTCAAGTTTCTAGGGTTAGGGTAATTTACATAACTTGGAAAACTCAAATTGATTAAAAGCATGTGGTGAATAGAAGCCTAAGTGATTTTCGTAAATCCTGTTAGTTATCCAAGTATGGCATGCTTAGCAAACCTAATCAGGGAAGAAGTTCTTATGTAACAACAGATTTGCCTTGAAAATAAAAATAAAACTGAAAACAAGTCATTTCCTATTTACTTAAATAACAGTTTTCTATTTGTTTAGTCATCAAGAAGGGCCTATGAAGACATTTGGTATCTACATGGCAGGAAAGGCGTATTCTGCAAACTAGGGTATTTCGGACACTTCTATTCTTTACCAACTCTTTGATATTATTTTTTTTAAGATTTTTTTTTAAAGATTTTATCTCTGATATTATTGCACATTATTTGAAGTTTTTTGTTAGAGCCAACGATGAATGGTCTGTCAGTAACTATGAAAACACCCATGGGAGATAGGAACTGAGATAAGATTCAGTGCATCTCAGATGTTGGGGTGCCACAGAATTATCCGGGAAGCTTGTTCAAAATACAGATTTCCTGGCCCTGGACCGTCTGTATTTTGACCAAGCTCATCTAGGCGCTTCTGGTGTGTACCACTGACCTCTGAGATTTTTTTTTTTTTTTCCAACCCTAAGGATATATGAGGTTACACAACAGGTACCTTTGTATCTTGAAATATCTCAAGATATGGAAGCTCAAAAAGAAAAGTGTTTTGAAAGTCTCTTATAGGGGAAACCAATGTTTTAGTCGTTCTTCTTTGTTCTTGGTTGTCTCCCCACTGATTTTGTGTGACCCTTCACAGATTGTGCTTGTCCTACTTACTCGGGATTCCCAGGCATTATGCAAAGTTTAAAGGCATATGAGATAAGCTTTATAAAATGGCTCAGTGTTTTAGGACTCAACCCCCACTCCCCTCCATTGTGTCAACTTACTGCCTGAAAAGGGATGAGGCTAATCCACTGGTAGCTAATCAGAAGGTTCTTGTGAAACAAAAAGAAGGTCCTCCTCGCTTTTGAAAGTATTGGTTCCCCCTAGATTGAACCTAGTTACAGCCTAAGCACACAGAAGGGATTCGAATCCCAGAGACCTTAGGATGCTGAGGGGCCAAGCCTGAGCAGATCCAGACTGTCCTGCCAAAGTTCACATGGAACGAGGTAAGAGTTCCTCTGTTTACTCCTTTCCAGAGGGCTAGGGCCAGTTTTCTGTCTTAGTGGAAATCAAATCTGTAAGACATGGCAGCATGAAATAAAGGAAGGAGGGTCCAATGATGCTTAAAATAATCTTTTTCTAATTTCACCTTCGATTGCCCAGGCTAAGGATACTATCCCCACTGATGCTAACAGTGTGTCAGGAATGAAATTCTTCCATGAATCTTGGAGCGGAGAATATTCCATTTCATAAAGTCAAATGTGTCTTTGCCACACGAGTAAGTCACACACACTTGTCAGTAAGGAACAATGTTGCTGTTAGTTTTTTAAATTATTGGTGTACAGTAACTTATGGAGAGTTGGTGGCTAGAAAGAGAACTAGCCGATTCCAGATGAACATCAAAGCGCTCACATGCTGTAAAATGATTAGTTCACTGGTAGGATCAGAATATTCTGGTGACTTCCCTCCTCAGCTCCATCATAGTACCTCGTTCACCTTTTATTGCCTTTCTCTTAAAGCACTAGGGAATGCCTGATGGAAGAAATGTTTTATGCAGAAAGTCAAGTTCCCAGAGAACAAAATCATGCCTGTCTATGTGTATGCATGAAATTCAGAGGGAAGGAGAAAAACAAGGCTGAAGTTTGTTTCCTAAGAGAGGATGAGGTTAGCTCAGTTTATTATCTTAATTTCTGCACCTCACTAATGTCATCAACACGTTGGACTGATTAAACTTATAAGAACACTCATTATAGAAAGGAAATCAGTCTAGCCTGTGGTTGCTCAACTAATGAAGAGGGAAAACGGGATAATTTCAAACTGGTGAAAGAAGAATGTATATAACAAGTAAGCTAGACTATATAAAAGATCTGAAGTCCCTACCACGGTCGGCCCACGTACCTAAAACATTATATTATTCTTTAATTGTCTTGTTTTGTGGACATGAAGTCTTAGAGTGAATGTGCTGGTATAGTAAGTAGCGTAAAATTTCATAAATTTAAACCAAGAAAGAATAACTCCTATATGAAAGAGTACAACTTATTTTAGAAAAATATTTTTAGATATATTAAAAAAAATAGATAAACCTAACAATAAAACAATGTTTTAATTATTCTTAAACAGACATGAGCCCAAACACATGAGACTTTCTATTTTTAAAGATTTTTATTTATTTATTTGACAGACGGAGATCACAAGTAGACAGAGAAGCAGGCAGAGAGAGAGGAGGAAGCAGGCCCCCTGCTGAGCAGAGAGCCCGATGCGGGGCTTGATCCCAGGACCCTGGGATCATGACCTGAGCTGAAGGCAGAGGCCTCAAACCACTGAGCTACCCAGGTGCCCTGAGACTTACTTTTTTAACCTGAGAGTCCTCCATCCTCTGCACCTAGTTTAGAATCACTGCCTGGTGGATGGTGGTTACTAATGGGGGTGTTACACCTATAGTTGGGTGGGGTAGGAAACAAGACTGGGAACTACTGACCCAGATTGTAAGGCCTTAAGCATCTTCCAGACAATTTCATTTATAACACTCCATTTCTTTATATGTGGTACAAACGTAAGCTTCAGTCTGCTGTTGAACTCAGTTACAAATGATTGGAATTCTAGATAATGAAGTTTTAGTTACAATTTTTTTTTTTCTGTTTTAGAAGCACACATAGATATGATAGAATGTACAAGATGCAGAAAAGTAAAATAAAAGAAATTATATTTTACCCACAAGCCTACCGTCTAGACTCCTGTCATCATTTTGGGTATACATTCATGGCTGCTAGTTTGAGACTAACTACCTCAATTTTCCCAGGACTGAGGGCAGTTTCCTGGATATGGGACTGTCAGTGCTAAAACCAACAAAGTCCCCCGAGCAAAGTGGGATGAGTTGGTCAGCCTACAGGAGTCTCCAAGAAGAGGTTAACATAAGAATTGTTTGTCTTAGCCAGTCATCTCAGGCAACTTGTGGAGAAGAAAGAGAAAACAAGCTAGTTGTTTTAAGCTGTTAAATCTTGGCGTGGTTTGGTTCTATCTCTCCATTTGTCTGTCTGTCTTTCTATATTAAATTATACATAGAGCTTTGTAATTAGATTTGAAAAATAACAGTACATTTATGGACATATCTTCATGTTGTAAAATAGTTCTCCGCCACACCAGTTTTAATGGCTGCATGGAATTCCACCGAAGGGAGGTGGGGACCACAATCTATTGCACAACTCCCATGTCATTGAACATTTATGTTGCTTCTCATTTTTTTGCTTTTCCAAGCAAAGCTGTCCCCAATACCCTTATAGCTTTAATCTTTGCATTTGAACTCCATGACTACTTCTTTAAGAGTAATTCTTAGAAGTGGAACTGCTGAGTCCAAAGGTATTATTTTAAAAGCTTTTGCCAAATATCGCCAAATTGCCCTTCTTATATGTTGTGCTAATTTAGATCTACTGACTCTATAAGAATGCTCATTTTGCAAACACTGGTATTACCACAACAAAACAAGCTTGCAAACCTGTCAGCCTGACAAGTTAATGAGACTTTCTTTTATTCTATAGTTAGCCTCATATGCACCAGCACCACCGTGAGATCCCTCTGGTCAATTTAAATTGTGCCAGTGAGAATACATCCTGGGCAACAGCTCCTGATGTTTACATAAGTTATTACTTAAGCCCTCAACATCATCAAATATTTATTTAACATCCACCATAGGTTAAGAATCGCGACCAGGGGCCCCGGTGCTACTTAGAATCTAAAGGAGAGAACAGAGGCAGCATTCTTTATCTTGGCCTTGGGACTGTTTTAGTTACTTCCTTCTTTTCTTTCCTCTATATAATCAAATTACAGGAAAACTGTCCTGCAATTTAGAAAATTAAACATTTTACATCGTGAAATATGCAATACTTTCATAAAAGAGAACAGTATATATGTATGTGTTAATAGGTGGTTAAAAGTTGGATTTCTATGTAAGTGCCATCCAACTCAGGAAATACAACCTTCCCAACACCTGAAAATCATTCCCCAGCCCCTTCCCATGTGTCTCCATGGAATTCTAATCCTCTTCCTGCCACAGAGGTGTAACCATTCTAACTGTATGGTCATCCTTTCCTTTCTTTTCTCTCTTGTTCCACCATTGTTTAGTTTTGCCTGCTTTTAGCTTTCTCTCAAGAAAATCATAATGACTTATTCTTCTGACTTGCTGTTTTTACTCAACATTATGTAAGATTCATCCATTTTAGCGTGGATAGTTGTATAATGTTCCACACTACAAATATGCCATACATTTCAATCCATTCTACTATTGATAGATTTGGGTTGTTTTTGGCCTTCAGGCCAGTCTGGGATTTGTATGTAATCATGGAGCAAGCGCTCTGAGGTAGTAGACATCAGATTAGATGCATAAATAAATGTAATCTTTAGAAGACTTAGTTTTTTTGTGGTGAGTTTTCCTTCTCCAGTGCTTTCAGCTTTGATGTTTGCTTAAATTATAGTTTTGACTGTGAATCCTATTGTCTGGAATCTCCTTTAGGTATAGCCATTTAGTGAATTTTTTTCCTTCCTACTTTCGGACGTGTGGAGGTACAGGAAATACTGTTAATGCTGGCCACCTCTGCAGCTGTCTGAGCTCTTCCACCTGCCACAGCTGCTGTTCTTAGCGAAAAACTTGGAGTTTCTGGGAAACTGATGGGTTCAGAAGTGGATGGAGTTAAAGGAACTGACCTGGGAGAGAAAGAAGATACCTCAAGTTAGAGATTTATTTAGAGTAGAGAATATCATATTTTAAGAAAGCAGTTGTCTTGTGGAAAGTTGGGGAGTCATCATCATGTAGAAGAATGGAATTTTTTACCTGATTCAAACTGGGTTCAAATCTGTTTCCACCACCTCATGGTTACATGATGATAAGTGATTTACTCACCCCAGAATCTTTCATCTTTTGCAAAACCAGGATGATAAAACCTTTCCTAAAACATTAGGGAGGGGTGCCTGGGTGGCTCAGTGGGTTAAAGCCTCTGCCTTGGGCTCAGGTCATGATCCCAGGGTCCTGGGATTGAGTCACGCATCGGGCTCTCCGCTCAGCAGGGAGCCTGCCTCCCTACCACCTCTCTGCCTGCCTCTCTGCCTATTTGTGATCTCTGTCTGTCAAATAAATAAATAAAATCTCTAAAAAAAAATTAGGGAGTAAATGCAAGTGGTTAAGAGGTATTTATGATTTGAAATATAACATGTTAATAATATCCAGCTATTGGCCTTTAAAAATAACTTTTAAAGTTTAAGGAATAGTAAATATAAAAATGGCATATAAAATGATATAAAAATGTAGATAAAAAGAATTTAATTTGGGCTTATATTCTGATTAAACATGTGAAAGTATTTTAATATCTCTAACACTGAAAAGACTATTGCTCCGTACCCTTTTATTTTTGTCTCTTTGGATTAAATATTGCATTGATCACCATGTAACTTAATAATTCAGTGGATGGATTCTTTACAGAATGGTTAAAATGAAAGATTAAAATACGGCATTACATACAAAATCAGAACTTTGTATATAAAATATAGTTTAATTCATCTTGTTATCCATGTTATGTTTATCTTTCTTTCCTTCTCTTGAAAATATACATATTCGTATGATAGCCTTAAACTTATGTGGTAAAGTTTATGTCTCAGATTTAAGTAGTTACATACAAGCAAAATCTTTATCCCTCTAATATATGTTAGATGATTACATGTAAGTTGATTGTATTTATTTTATATCTTAGAATACTCGGGTTTTTCTTCAGATCGTATTTTGTATCTTAGTCCTTCATGAATGAAGAAAACTGGAGGTAATATTTATATTTAGAAGTTCTTAACAGCTGGAATGAAAGAAGCAGTTTCATACTTATGAATATATGCTTTCTGTAGAAAAAAAGAGGGAGATAATTAGATATCAATGAGATGATGTAATATCTAGGATTTTGTTTTTGTTTAAGACTTTATTTATTTATTTGAGAGAGAGCACAAGCAGGGGGTGGAGAGTTGGGAAGGGGGAGGGGCAGAAGGAGAAGTAGGCTCCCTGCCCAGCAGGGAGCCCAAAAGGGGCTCAATCCCAGGACCAGAATATTGTGACCTGAGCCGAAGACAGCTGCTTAACCTACTGAGCCACCAGTTGCCCCTAGGATTTTGTTTTAAATAAGCTGCCATGAAGGAGAGTGGGGAAGTGTAAGAGATACTGATAAACAGTACTGGACAGAAGTTAGTGGTTGGTAAGAGGTTAGGTATTAGGTATGGCAGTTTTGTTATGCTAGTTCCTTTACTTCTTTGTGTGTTTAAAAATTTCTGTAATAGAGGTGCCTGGGTGACTCACTTGGCTAAGCATCTGACTCTTGGTTTCAGCTCAGGTCATGATCTCAGGGTCATGGGATAGAGCCCCAGGTGGTTTTATCAAGCCCCACCTTAGGCTCTGCACTCAGTGTGGAATTGGCTTGAGATTCTCTCTCCCTTTCCCTCTGCCCCTCCTCCTGCTCACGTGTGCACCCACTCTCTCCCTCTCTCAAATGAATAAATATCTCTCTTTAAAAATTTTCCATAATAAAATGTGGAAATGAAAGAGGATCAAATAAGATAATGATTTTATAGTGTTACCTCCATTTCTAGTACAAAATGGATTTAATAAGTTTACTCTCCTCACCTTTCATTGTATCTAGGTGCATGAAATATCACTACTGAAGGAGCAGCAGTTTTGATTGTTGGAGAGTAGAAGTGGAAATCCGTTTTAGTATGTGCTGATGACTGAGGTATTATGCGGTAGGTGGGTAAGACTCGGTTTCTATTTTTAAGGAGCTCTGGGCTGGTGGGAGAGGGAATGCAACACTGGGAGAGTGTGCCACTGAGGGCAGTGACGGGGTGAGGAGGCTTAATACTCTCGTATTCAGGAAGTGGGACCAGCTTGTGGAAAGAATGATGTATGGCTGTCAAAGCAAGCTTTGCCTGTTTTAGACGTTTTCTTTGAACCAACTTCATGCCCAGAAAAGAGGGTGGGGGAGATCTCTTTCCCTTTGAGAATTTGTTTTTTCTTGAGTCATGCAGCTTTAATTGTACAAGCCAGGAATTCATGCTATTACTCTTCCTTTCCCTGGACAGCTACACTATGGATGAAGCGGGGATTTGGGAGCTAACCCCCACATCTCCCATGTCACTGAAGAAGATCTTATCTCTGTATGAAGTCCCCCTAAAAACTGAAAAGCTGTCCCGTAGGAAGTCAAATAAGATCAGGCCAAACAGCATAGTAGATGCCCTATTTGGGCAGCATACCACGTGCATGGAGAAGCACCGACTTAATGTGCCACAGTGAGAAATGGGCCACATTTTGGAAATGCTGAGTGCTGTTCAGACGCAGGACAAACAGGTATGAAGGTTGGTGTGCTTCTGTACAGGAGAAACAACAGAAACCAGGAGACTCCGTGGGTATTCATTCCGATCCACAAACTACTGGTCTTAGGTCCCTTTTCAAAGTATATGAGCAGCCCCTGGGACTTGGTTGTGGCCCTGTGTTTAATTTAGTTTCCTCTGACTTCTAGTCACCTTTTGCCAGTGGCTCAGGTTCCCAGTGGGGGGTTAGAAGAGGAAAAGTCTTTACATCATGATGCAACTGGCATCTTCACCCCCCGGGGTACATTTTTGTGGTTAAGTAGTTTCTTTAATTGTCCCTTCCAAAGTTAGGGATAACAAAGAACAAAGAACAATTTCTAAATTTTATCGCGTTCAGTTTCTAATAGGATTCTGGATTCCGGATGGAGACATCAGTCACGTGGGATCTGTAGCCAACGAACTTGGCAGGAAGATTGACGTGAATCAGAGACTATTCCTCTGAGACTCACTAAACTTATTTCAGGTGGTTTCCATTATGTGGGGTGTGCCACTAAGAGTCTTCGTAAACTGAGGATAGCAATGTCTATCTTACTGGAAGCTGAAAGGACATTTGTATATAGAACATTTAGCTCAATGCCTTGTGCAAAAAACAACATTTGTTACTAATATATTAGGAAACTAATGTTGTCTTCACTGTTGGTAAGGATAGGCAGGGCTTATGAAGAGCTATCAGATAAATACCTGATAAAGCTAGCTAAAAGGCTAGACAAAAAGTGTACAGCTGGATAGGCATGCTGATACTTCGTTGGCTTTCTGTTTGGCTCAGTTACCGCTTGAACAGGCTCAGAGGCCTGGTCTTGTCTGTGGGTCTCCCTAGATGCGAACCAACGGCTGGGTTTCTGTTCTTTTTTTGCCTTCTTCCTCTGCAGGGCTGTTGAGTGGTGCCATAGTCCAGCAGGGGTGCTGACCATCGCAGGTGTTGATGAATATCCCGTGTATGACAGTGTTCATATATGCATGGTGGTCTGTGAACTTGGTCTTTGGTGGGTCTGTAGCTCAGTTCAGAGCAATGTGCTAACTCTAAAAAAAGTTCAGTTATACCTGAAATATGCTTCTGCAGTAGCCATAATACTTTGGATTTTGCAGGCCACATACAGTCTCTGTCACATACCCTCCCTCCCTCGCTCCCTCCCTCCCTTCCTTCCTTGTTTTAAAATAATCCTTTAAAAATGTAAAAATCAGGTGCCTGGGTGGCTCAGTTGGTTAAGTGTCTGCCTTTGGCTCAGGCCATGATCCTGAGGTCCTGGGATTGAGCTGGGCATTGGGGTCCCTGCTCAGGGGGACCCTACTTCTACCTCTCCCTTTCTGTTCCCTCCCCCTGCTTGTGCTCTATGGCTCTCTCTCTCTCTGTGTCACATAAACAAATGAAATCTTTAAAAAAATAAATAAAATAAAAATGTAAAAATCATTCAGAGGGGGGTATAGAGTGGGGAGGGGGTAGGAGAGAGGTAGTGTATAAAATTGAGGCCAGTTGCTCTAGGACTGTAATTTGCCTATGCTTGTATGACCTAACAGTGGTTCATAAGGAAAAAACGTGATTTTGCTATGCAGCTTTGAGGAATCGGTATGGGCTGACCGATTTCCATTTCTGAGTCATTCTTCTTGTGATGGGGAGTTGAATTGGTCATCACCACCCAACCCCCTTCTTTAGCCACATTACTGTGGAGTAAACTTGAGATGGTTATAAATTTCTCTACTCGACTGAACTGTACTTCATTAGTGAGTGTCATGAGTCCTGTGGTAACAATTTGTGAAGTCCTTCGAGGTGAAAGGCAAAATCATAAATATTAATTATAGCCATTGTTCTGATGAAAGGAGGATTTCAGAGGCAAAGAAGCCTCTAAGTCTTCCTATTAAACCATACTCTAGCTCCTAAGGTCTTGAACGTAGGGGCTAAATTGTATTAGAAAAAAACTCCATGGGATTCTTCTGTGGTCTGCAGTCTAATAAAAGTCTGAATTTTCTTATGACATTATTTTAAAACACCTTCCAAAGCTTTCAGAGTCATTTTCATGAGAAAAAAAAATTCAAGAAAGAAACATTTTAAGCCATTAGTGCTTTTCAGCAGGAATGCAGTAATAGAGTCAGGTTATTGGTGTAAAGCCCTAGACTTCAGTGTTAAAATGAACCCCATCTACAGGGTGAAATTTTTAAGGAGGTATAAAACACACTTATGGTTCTTTGAACTAGTTATGAAAAAGAAGGAAAAAAAACTTGAATAAACATATTTTTCATATTTTATATGGGTTACTATGGAGAAAAATAATTAGAAAGTTACAGAGTGACTACATTTAGATCAAAAAGTTTCTTTTGTGCATTGCTACACTAGCCCAAATGCCATGAACTGCAGGCAGAAGTTGATAATTATTTACCATCCTTATAAATGTCATCTTTTAAAGTCCCAGTGCTTGAAAAAGAAAAGGGACGGTGTGTCAAGGAGACTTATTTTGAAATAAAGGGGCATGGTAAAATTCAAAGTGTATCGGTGGGTGATTATGTTTTAATTTGTACATAGACTTGTTAAAAGATCAAACCAAAGGCTTGGTTTCTAGTATCATTTTCTTATAGAAGGAAAAATTGTGAAATATGGAAAATTATTTTTAAAAATTGCATGTCCCATCACCCAGGAAAAAAGGCCATCATTACAGTGTTTTCTCTATCCATCTATTTTTAACATAATTAGTTGATGCTATGAATATATATTTTTAAAGATTTTATTTATTTATTTGACAGAGACACATTGAGAGAGAGAACACAAGCAGGGGGAGCAGGAGAGGGAGAAGCAGGCTTCCCCCTGAACAGGGAACCCTGTGCAGGGCTCCATCCCAGGACCTGGGATCATGACCTGAACTGAAGGCAGACGCTTAATGACTGAGCCCCCCCATGTGCCCCATGAATATTGTTTTGTTTCTAGTTTTTTTTTTTTCACTTAATATATCAGATCATCTTTGTGTGCTATCCATTCATTTAATTTTTATTGGAAATTATACTTTGGTAAGATCCTTTTAATGGCCATACAATTTTGAGTTTATAAATATACTGTAGTTTGCTTAACCAACATATTTCACTGTAGTGACAGAAACTGATCTCAAAAATATCATCCAAAAAGGGGAATTTAGTGGCCCTTAATGTAAGGAAAGAAGAAGTAGGGTTAGCTTCAGGGTCACCTGGATCCAGTATCAGGACTATCTTTCCATTTCTCTGCCTTAAGTTTTCACCTCTTTTTTTGTCACTCACTCTCTGTCACTTCAGATGGCTTCTTGAATGGAGATGGCCACAGGCAGGTCCAGAGTTACAGAGCAATCCCTGGGGAAGGCTTAGCAATGGCAAAGGACAGAGGCTTTTTCTCTCTCTATTTTCAGTTTGGGGAATCTTTGGAAAAGAAGTGTCTAGAAAGGCTCATCTTTGGGCAGTTGCTCATTCATGGACCAATTTCTAGAGTTAGCAAGTTTTACTCCAATCACCAGGGCTTTGGTCATGGACCTCCTGTGGTCAAGGGGACAGCCAGAGGCATGAGATTTATAGAGCTAACCAAATTGGAAGGAGGCACAGATTTTCTTTGTAGGGGGTGAGGGGAGGCTGGTCCCAGAGGACTGCAAAATATGGTGTTAAATATAAGCCTTGTCCAGTATGTGAACTGTTACCAGTTTATGCAATCAAATGTTTATGTTTATAGCTAAATCTCGAGCAAAAGTTTAGAAGTAAAGGTTAAGCTGGTTTTTCCAGATATCTGTTGCATCTGTTCTAAACAACTGCACGGGCTTAAAACAAAGTATTAAGAGTGATGGTACAGTGCAAAAAGTGAAGAATTATAGCTCCCATGCTGTTTTATCCCAAACCTTAAAAATTGAGTGTTCTAGCTTCTAAGTACTTGGCTGTATCTGCTTTTCTTTATTTAATAAATTGGTTTCAATTTCACCAACTCCTATTTCCTGACTTAAGAACTTCCTGCATTAAGAAGTTCATTATCTAAATTACAACTTGCTGTAATCATTCCACATACAAGCCAGCAAAACTTGAAGTTGTCCTGGGGTCTGAGCAAAACTCCTTTCATCTGTTCTTTCAGTGGAATCAGGGTTGCACGGTGATGAAACGTATGGTGCATTATTGCTCTCATCTTCCCTATATTATTAAGTGAAATGTCTTTTAAGTAGTGGAAAAGCCTAGGAGGAAATTGGGTGAGTCCAAGAAGTCTAGAAGAGGGGTGCCTTGGGAAAAAGCTCACGTGATGAAACATGCATTCCTTACTCACCTTCTCTCACCTCCAGAAAGCAGCAGTGGCTACAGAACAACTCCTGTCTCCTGCCACCAAACCTCCCTCAGGCAACTCTTCAGGCAGTAGCCATTCAAAAAGAATTGTCTTGTTTATTTTATTTTGCTGAGCCTTTTTTTTTTTTTTTTTGAAATTTTGTGTATCTATAACATATTTCATGGTTTATCTAGGCTAGAGTTCATGTTTATGACAGTGCAGAAGGAAAAATGTAATTCATATCTGATTCTGTACATTATCAAGTATTTCATGCAAAGATGCCCACTAATGAGTATATTAAGTGTGAAATAATTAGGTAATTGGCGTTGGAAGTGTTTTGTAGTATGCAGGAATCCTTGATGCATTGTTATATAGAGACCTAAGAGTGTTTCGGTGATGTTTGGGGAAGTTGGTTGGGATATTCAGATACCCTGGGAATACCTTATTATCCTTCCCATTAAAAATAATGGATTCATAGGTCCTGTCATCCAAAGATTAGCCAACCCATTTTTGGAAAAGGATTAAACTTACTATGCAACACAGTTTTCAGGATGGGATAATGAAGCATTCCTATTTAAGCTAAATTTGGATATTATTCTGATTAAACCACAGTGAATGCCTCACAACTGAAATATAGTGCCTTATGGGTGATCCCCCCTCCCCTCCTTTCCCCTAGAATATAAAATCTAGAATTTATTGACTTCATTTTTGTATAAGTTCTTTGAGGACAAGGTCAGCATGCTATTCGGCTTTGCATAATGAAGGGGATCAGACTACACCACCCCAAAAGTGCCATGATAGTATAAGGATTATTTTGAGTTAAAAACAATTAAGAAACAGCAAAACAGGCAGAGCTTCTGCCTTCTCCCTTTCTGCCTAAAGCAGGGTATATATTTCTCTTTTGTAAAGGAAACTTCCCTTTGTAAATTTAGTCTTCTGTGAGTCTCTTGAGATAATTCTTACCACCTCAAATGACTTGAGACATAACAAACCTTACCCTTATTTACCATGTATGCTTAATCATCTTCCTAAAATGTACCCTCAGCCCCCTTTTTCTTTGTCTCGTCTCTACATCACCCTTTGTTAAACGGTATATAAGAACCTGGTTATCTTTGGGGTTTTCATTTCTTTCTGTGAAGCCCCACCCCACCATAAGAAATAAGCCTTCTTGTACATAAGAACTAAACCTCGTTTCCTATTAATTTGTCTTTTGGCAGTTTAATTCACGGACTCCAGTCACTGAACCTAAGACACTAGTTTGTTTTTTGTTTTTTGTTTTTTTCCTCCCCTACACATAGTATACCGTGCTACAGTATGTGCTCAATATATTATTTTTATTTTTTATTTTTTTAAAATATTTTATTTATTTATTTGACAGACCGAGATTACAAGTAGGCAGAGAGGCAGGCAGAGAGACAGGAGGAAACAGGCTCCCTGCCAAGCGGAGAGCACGATGGGGCTGGATCCCAGGACCCTGAGCCAAAGGCACTAACCCGCTGAGCCACCCAGGCCCCCGCAATATATTATTTTTAAAGAGATAAAAATTGTTTTATTTAGTCTATCTCGATATGAGTTAGGTCTGCACTATCCTAAATGGAAATCTGGAAAATGTTATCAAACGAATGGTCAAATCAGATAATTCAGACACTGCAGATGGATTAGATTTTGATATAATTTTTGGCTATATCTAGGTTATTACCTGAAACTATGGATACCCATTGGCAATTTAGGAAAGTAGGCTTTCCTTAAAAATCATGAGGAGATAGAGAGTTGCCCCATCCTTGATGAGTAATGAAATGTGATTGGTTTTAGAAAAGCTGATGTCGGTACTTGGGAGAAGTATAGGGCTTAAAAGAGGAGAGTCCCCCAAATCAGAAAAAAATGTGAGAGTAAAACCTTAGACAAAGTTTTGGAGGGAAGTTATGGTGGGAGGGGAGATGGGAGACAGGGTTGTATAGGGACTTGGAGCTTGATAGAACATGGTGGGTTTAAAGATGGCATGAGGGAACCATTGAGCAGGTATAGCTTATGAGGGTCTGACCTAGAGCTCTGTTCTCAGAAAGAGATAAAGGAGTGGAACTGAGTGGAATCCAAGGAATCCACAGAGTTGTGATTTTAGTGGCTGGAAGGAAGAAGATTTCAACCAGAATTGAGGTGGACCTGGAATTGAGGAGCAATTTTCCTTCACTCCTCTCCTACGTACCACCCCCCCACCCCCTGAGGCCACAAGAACAGACAGAACTATTACTCCTTAGGAAGCAGATTGGAGGTGAAGCAGAAGTGGGAATTGAACAGGATCCTTAAAAATCCTAACCAGTGTCCATCTAGGTCAAGCTTAATAAGCCCAGGTTCCTGGAAATTACCAGATTTGTATCCTTTGATATTACCTCATTGTTCAGAGTTTACTCTAAGCCTCTAAGCCAGTGACCATATGCATATATTTTGGAGCACACAAGACAGGAGTAGCTATAGGAATAAGAATATTTCAGGAACATGGTTTCTGGAGGAGAAACCCCAGTTCTTGAGGTAATAATGGCATTAAGTTAACTAAAAGTGGACATTCAGAAGATCAGGTCTTCTTCACAAAAGCTATAAGGACTACAAATGCCATGGGTTCTATTGTTCAGGCAACAAGACTATCAATTCTGAGGTGCAAATACAAAAGGCTGAATTTATCTTGTTTAGCAAGGGAGATGGAATATTGGAATATGGTTTATCTAAGATTGCTTGATCAAGATTTATATACTTCGCTGAGTGAGTACAGAGGGTTTGTTCTAACCAAAGGGAGAACATTTTATTAACTCTAACAGGATTGGGGAATAATGTGAATTGGCTCTTGTACCAAAGCTGGGGTGCTTTAGCCTGTTCAACTTAAAGCTGTTTCATTTGGGTTGCGTAATCCCGGATAGGGTTTCAAAAATCCCATTTCCTCAAGGTCCATGACTTGAACAATAGGTTTCTTAGGACCATGTCTCTGATGCTCACCAACAGAAGCAGTTTTATAGTTTAGGCCATATTCAGTCAGGCAAATCAAGAAATAATTTGAATTACGTGGTCTAACCGTGTTTATTGATCAAATTAACTGGAAAACATTTGACTCTCTTATTTATTTATTTTGTGTTGTAAAGGCTCAACCTTTAGCAAAACCTAATACGCCTTTGCTAGGAGTGTTAATAATGGAGAGTCTAAAGTAGGTTGTATGTCCCAGGTGTGTTAAGCCATGGCTTATGGTGTCTGAACCAGGGTGTTCAGTTATGTTATGTTAGTATGTTAGAGGATCTGTTATGTTAGTATGTGAGTATGGTCTGTTCCATTTCCTGAACATTTGTTAAGCAGATGATATTTGTATCATACATACCATTGCTATGTGCCAGTGTGTCTAGCACTTTATGGAATCTCTAAGTCCCAACAATCCCATAAGAAGGTAAGGGTGTTGCTATTACCATGTTACAAATGAGAAATATGGGGCTTAGGTAACCTGCCCAAGGTCATCCAATTAGTAAATGACTGAACCAGAAATTAACAGGGTCTTTCTGATTACAGATTCTGTGGCCTCTGGACCTTGCCCCTACCTCTCTCACTCTCTTTGTGAATCGATTACAGGTTAGTATCAGGACTGCCGTAGGTTTATTTTGAGTACTGAATTTTTGCAAGGGGCAAATAATTACTAAGAAAATATCACTACCCAGGGTCATCTGGGTGCCTCAGTCATTAAGCGTCTGCCTTCGGCTCAGGTCACGACCCTGGGGTCCTGGAATCGAGTCCCACATCGGGCTCCCTGCTCTGCAGGAGGCCTGCTTCTCCCTCTCCCACTCCCCCTGCTTGTGTTCTCTCTCTTGCTGTGTCTCTCTCTGTCAAATAAATAAATAAAATCTTAAAAAAAAAAAAAGAAAAAGTAAAAGAAAATATTACTATCCAGTTTAGGCCTCTATTAGGCTGCATAGTATATCTTCAGTTCCTAGTAATAGCTCATGGGACAAACTCCTTTACAAAATCACCAAGAACTACATCACCATCTATCCTTTGGGTGAGAAGGAATAACACTGCTCAGGTTCAACCTGTGGACAAGAAGAAATACGGGTAAAAGGTTTTCCTTCATAGTTATTCCTTACTCTTGACTTTTGTTCCCTCTCCTCTACTTTCAAGCCCAATAGTGCTTCTAATCTGGACAAGAATCACCAACTGTAATAATTAATACTAAGGTGTTAGTGACTAAGGGCAAACATTTTGTATGCTTTTCAAAGAAAAAAAAAACAGGGATGACAATGGCTAACACAGCGAAAGCAACTATTAGCAGCACAGACCTTTAGGCACTCATTAGTCGTAAGCATCTAACTTCTTAATATACTTGATACTGAAGGATGGCAGGATATGCGTCCCCAAAATATGCTGCCTGGGCATTTGGATTATTTTGAGCTAAAGGCACTAAAAAATAGCACGTGCAAGAAGGGCATTCTGGTCTCCCCTTTACTTTCTGAAAGCAGGAGATTAAACTCCCCCAGGAAAGATGCCCTCCCAGGACCAGGAGGAAAGGAATATTCTTATCACCAGAGACAGGGAGTGGAGGCTGAGAGAAATCTACAAAAACAGACCTTGTTAAAATAACTCTTATCTTCCTTGAGTCTCTCCATAGGTTTTAGTTACTTTTCACAATTGCATCTCTTTGTTCAACCTAATATAGATGCCCTCAGGTTTTACTACTTCTTTCATTTTCTTTTCCTTATGAATGCTCCTATATCCCGTAAAACTTAGGTTACACAAACCTGCTTTTCTCCCGTTTTCTTATGTCCATTTAATTCTCAGGCCAGCCAGAGACTCTACAAGGGTCGAAGTTATGTATCTCTCCCTGGAGAGTACCTACAGTACTGTGTTTCACCTTGCAAAATGAAACAGTAGAATCCACTTCCTACCCTCAAGGAGCCTGTATTTCAACACAGGAGACAGGGAGGTCAACAGTATCGAGGCAGAAGCCTCACTGAAGTCATGAGCTGGTTGCAGAGCCCAGAGGGAGGTGATTGGGTGTGTGTGTGTGTGTGTGTGTGTGTGTGCAGCAGTGTTCCGGGAAGCAGTAGCTTCCTCTTGCCCAGCCATCACAGTCTGTAAGGTTGACATTATTCATACCGTGAGATGTGCGGGTCAAATAGCTTTCACAGATTCCCATTGTGTTGGCCAACCTTAATTCAAGTAGGCTGTAAAATCCGCATGCCCATGTGATCTTTCAGGTGTGAGCGTCCACGGGCACAGGAGTGGGGATGAGAGGTGTTATTCTCCTAAATGTCAGGAGAGTCACCAGCACCACAGTGGAAGTTTCCAGAGATTCCTGCCAGTCCCAGGGTAAGGATGTAGGGTAGAGAGTGATTTAAAGAAACTTCCAATATATGAGGATTGGTGTTTTAGGCGAACCTACTTCTGGCTTCTGAGGAATCACATGAATGACTCCCATGGAATTTTAGGGAAGAGGAAATGGCTTTTGTCAGGTTGTCAATTCCATTTTTTGTAGGGGACCGGTTTTTTGCGTGGTTCAGGCTCTCCATGTGTTCTGATGGTGTTTATTTTTCATTACCGTGATGGTGTTTCCCTTGATTATTTAGTGGTTGTCTTTTAATTTCTTTGAACATAGTGAGAAGGTCTTCTTCGGATGTAATTCCTTTCATTTTGCATAGTAAATGCAGGGATCTTAATGATTCAGGGCTCAATCCACGTGTAAGAGGTTGTTACTTCCAGGGCCAGAAACTGAATCTGCCCAAACCGGGTTCTTACTATTGAGGAGTCATTCTTTTAAAAGAAGTCTCTCCCCTCACCCCACCATTTCTTGTAAAGGTATGTTTGTGTTATTTGGCCATTACAACATTAGCTCATTAAGACCCATAGCTAAAAAATATACTATTGGTGTTAATTTTTTTAAAAGAATTTGTTTATTTATTTGAGAGTGAAAGGGCCTGAGCAGGGGGAGAAGGAGAGGGAGAGAATCACAAGGAGATGCTGCACTGAGCATGGAACCAAATACGGGGCTCGATCTCATAACCCTGAGATCATGACCTGAGCCAAAACCAAGAGTCACACGCACAACTGACTGAGCCATCCAGGTGTGCCTATAATTATTTTTAAAGATATCAGAGAGCCAAAGAGAGGAGCAGTCAGAGAGAGCACGTGGTGAAGGCAAAATTGGGAAAAAGAAGTTTACTGAGGGCTTCTAGAAAGCATTAGCTAACTCTTGACAAGGAACTCTATGAAAAATAACCATGACTAGGGGTCAGACTGTCTGTTTTGTGGTTTTGTATTGGTTGAGCCTTTTAAGGCTCTTAGGGCAGATGATTTTCCTTGCCTTCTTAGGAAGATGCTAAATTTACAGATGCTAAATTTACCTCAAATTAAATGATAAGATAGTCAGGAAGTCAATTTTTTTTGCCATAACATTCAGTCTTAAAGCTTTTTTAATACTAAAAAATGAAGGATGATAGAATAATTCACTTAGAATATATAGAGTACATTTAGTTTTCTTTTAAAAAATGTACAGATCCATTTCTCATGGGAGAAAAATGAATAATTCACTCTCACTTTGTATCTTTTGTCTAACAAAAAAACCTTTTTTGTTTTTTTAAAGAGCTTATTTATTTGACAGAGAGAGGGAGAGAGAACACACAAACAGGGAGAGTAGGAGAGGGAGAAGCAGGCTCCCCACTGAGCAGGGAGCCTGATGTAGGCCTCGATCCCAGGACCCTGGGATCATAACCTGAGCAGAAATCAAGAGTCAGCTGCTTAAGTGACTGAGCCAGCTACCACCATCCCCCCTCAAAAAAACCTACTCCTGACATAACTTAGAGCAGTTGTTCCCATAGTTGGCTGATGATCAGAGGACCAGTAAATTTAGTACAGATTCCCAGGTATCTGTATCAATGGCCAAGGTGGGGCGCCAAGAATCTGTATGTTTTAAAAGCTGTCCAGGTGATGCATATATTCTGGCAGATTTTAGAACCACTGCCATGAAACAAACAGGGATGTTCAATTCTCAGTCTTTTTTTTTTTTTTAAAGATTTTATTTATTTATTTGACAGAGAGATAACAAGTAGGCAGAGAGGCAGGCAGAGAGTGGGGAGATGGGGGGGAGAAGCAGGCTCTCCACTAAGCAGAGAGCCCTATTCGGGGCTCGATTCCAGGACCCTGAGACCATGACCTGAGCTGAAGGCAGAGGCCTAACCCACTGAGCCACCCAGGTGCCCCTCAATTCTCTGTCTTATCTCAGCCCATTGAATGGTTTGCTCCCGTAATGGCTTAAAGTAATAATGACCTTGTTGTAGGCTATTTCCTATTGATTAAAGACCAGCTGGAAGAGGTTGTCTCTAGGCTCTTTCAATTCAGACTTCCAAAGATTACCCCACTGGAGACTCGCCGGCAGTTCAAATGCATCAGGTTTTCCTCTGCAAGGAACGCTGCACTCTTAGGTTGTCTTAACTGCATTCCTTTTACAATTCATCTCTCGAATGCTACAGTTGCTCTAAAGCAGAAAAAAACAAACAAGAGGATCAAAGTGTATGTCTCTGCTGGAACAAACAGAAGCAAGAGAGGCTGGGAGAAGATTTAGCCCTTGGGTGGGTTTTGCTGAAATGTTCTATTTGTGCAGCAGTGATTTGCACCAGGTAACGGCAACTAGGTTGCCCTCAGTCCTTTTACAGATTACAGCCCATTTCCTTGACCGTGCTGCTAAGTAATTCTTGGGGAATTCTCCTCCCTCCAAGTTCTCTCTGCTAATAGAGTGATCTGCCACATATGCTTTTACTTTATGTACTGAGGGGCAGCCGGTGGCTTCAGAAAGCCGCCTGCCTTTCGAATCCTTCAGGCTAGAGCTGCAATCCTTCCACCCACCCCTTTCCCGTGAGGTAAAGAGAATGTTCGTACCTCAGGTCTTGTTACCAAGCAACAGAGTTCCATTTGCCAATTGCCACCATTTCCTTCTCATAGTATTACAGGCCTTATTATTAACATTTAGTTCAGAGAAATTGCTGTCATTATGTGAAGTAACTTCCTTTAGAGGTTATTCATTAACCTTAGGTATTTTACTGTGTAATTATAATTGCCAAGTGCCGCAGGCTTGGAAAACCTTTGAACTCCTCAAGGTATTAGGGGAGGGTAGAAAGGATATTATCTGATTTCTTTTCCTTTTCCAGTTCAGGTTGAATTTTGAAGGTGCCCCATTTCCCCTCCAGAGGTGTCTGCCTTCCTAAAGGTAAACTCTTAGCTCCCATTCTTCCAGATTGCTGACTGTAAACTCAGAAGATAAGTTCTGTAGATCCGAACGAAATCGTTCCTCCTTGGCCTTAAGGAAAAATGGTGGGGATATTGGGGAGCCCCACATGGTTGGCACGGACACTTGGGCATAAGTGGGGCTCCTTGAAGACCTCACACAATACCTGAAATTGTATATTGTGCACAACCGGGTTCTTACACAGAGGAAGACCTTCATCCTACTGCTCACTCTGCGGCTCTATAAAAGCAATTTTTCAGTCCCCAGCTTTGCGGGAGCCAGGTGTGCGGCCCATAATACGCCTATTATACAGCCCTTCTCAGTAGCCCTTCCTTATACAATAACCCTTCTGATCTGTCCTGTTGCGTGGCTGCCAAGGACTTTGGTCCCCACCCAGTACAACTTTAGGTATGCATTTCACATATATTTTCGGGCAAAAAAAAAAAAAAAAAAGGAAAGGAAAAAGAAAAGAAATAAAGACAAAGGAAGAAATGCACCCCTGCCTCTTTTTTTTAAGACAAACAAAAGTAACTAGCATTTTTCTTCCCCCAAACCCATGTGCCTGCAGCACGGGTGCCCTAAAAAAGGAAACCTGTTTTCCTCCTCCCAGGTTTCTGGTTTCTCCACCCTGTCTCCCCACAGTCCTTGCTCCCTGCACCCAGTTCTTCCGGCCTCCACCCAGACTCGGAGAAGCGGCCCGACATACCAGGTAACCTGATTCCCCAGACAGCAGAGGCGGGGGCCCGAAGCTGGGAAGGCGAGGCCACGTGACCTTCCCTGCCCGCCAAGGGAAATGCATACCTTATACAGAAAACTAGGGGACAGGTGAGCCCAGAGGACTGTTTTGAATCTGAATTTTAAAAACATATATTTACCAAAAGGGTGCTTGCCTCTGCATCAGACAGCTTTCTCTTTGATCACTACAAATGAAAAGGCACTGAGGCCGTGGGGTTTTTCTGGCGTGAACTGATCTGCAACACAAAGGCAGCTCCATCTCGGCGAGGAAAAGGCGGAGCAGGTTTTATGGGAGCTGCGGCACAAGTCTGAACGCGGACGCTTCGTGAGGGGAGGGCCGAGCTGCCCTGGCAGGAGCCCGGAGCCCGAGCCTGAGCTGCAGGCCTTGGCTGGGAAGCGCATCCCTCCGTCCTTTCCCTGGCTCGCCCGTCCCTCGCTGGCCCTTGATAGCTCTCTGCTTTGATCTGTAAAATGGGAGAAAATAGGGGACATTGAAATTCTTTAAAAGGCTTGGGGATTTGCTGCTTCCTCCCCCAAATAAAGGGCTTGTGAGGAGTTTCTTTGAGAACTGGAAGGAACATGCTGTCACATGTAATAATCTAATGAGCAGGGCCTCCTCTTCCAGTGCCCATTAATCAATCAGCCAACTTGGGCAGCATGTAGGCTAGGTTCTGTGTGTGGTGGAGAAGTAAGGGCATGGTGTCTGGTTTTAAGGCATTTATGATTTAGCTGAGGAGACGGACTATATGAGGGTAAAACGTGGTAATAGCTACTATTATTGAGTACTTCCCACGTGCCAGGCTCTGTGTCTTACTTTCCTTTGTTCCTCATAACATTCCAACCTGTAGGCTCTCTCATCCCGACATTTTATACACAGTTAAGGGAGATCACTTGCCCCAGGTTATGGTGTGTGGCCGTCAGGTGGGCACACAGGCGTGTCTGGCGGACTCCTGGGGGGATGAGCCCCACTGGCAAGCCCGAATCCGTGCAACATCCTATGAAGGTGAGAGACCAGTTGCTTTTTGCCTTGGCCTAACCACTCTGTTGTTCTTGCCCTCTTTCTGGAGAGCAGGGAAGCTGCCTTGGGTCACTCCTGTGGAAATGTAAGCCACCACGGCTCTGTGGGACCCTACATCAGTATAATTTCGTCCCCTTCCTCTGTCTGTACCGGGCAGTCACAACCCAGTGAATTTCTCCTTAGGCAGCATTAACCTTGTACATACATCTTGTCTTGTCCTCTGTGATTTTATTATCCAAGTAGGGAAGAAACATTGTTCAAAACAGGTAAATGTACAAAGCGTATGAAGCAGGACTTCACCTCAGTGAAGTGCGGCTGGGTGGTCTCTTGAGTCCTTTCCTCTGACTTTTAATGATTTGCTCCCTCTCTGCTTTACAGGGAGCAGAGAGCTTTCTGAAATATAGGGAGAGTCAGGGTTTCATCAGTACCCCAAAGGCATGACTGACCGTATAGTGTCCTCAACTCAGTTCCTCACTCATGAGGACTAAAGCACCAAGCAGAAGGTGGTTTCCCGCATAAGCCAACATCTCGATATTTTTTAATAGCTTCAAACAGTAGCCGCTAAGATTTTCTGAGGATCCTGGGGAGATAGATCCTTTGACCTGGTATATAATCCCACATCTCTGGATGCTGGGCTAGTTACAGCAGCTCCCTCGGGCCTGAGTCTGAAGAAGAAACACTCTGGTGTTTGGAAAAATCCCAGATTGATGGGAATTTGGTTTCGCTGTTTTTTATGTTCTATCCCTAGGTGATGGGATGGAGAAGGCTTGGAAATCTGTGTTTAGTATAATTCCCTCTTCTTGGATCCTTATTTAGGATAATTCCCTCTTCTCTACACCAGAAATACAGGTATCTGAACATTTGGTACACTTGGTTTTGCTTTTATTGAGCACTTCTTTTTGCCTCACTTATTGATAAGAATAATGGGAAGAGTAGGCACAGGGAAACCTCAGTTCTAGTTTTGGACCTACTACTAGCCAGCCTTGGGCCAGTTCATACTAATTCCCACCCACAGAGCATCGGTTTTCTCACCTTTAAGAAACATAAAATAAAAACCTGGGCCAGGCCAGTGGTTTTCAAATCAGAGCAGGTCTGCTTTTGTCTTTTCTAGGCTGGAGCTATTGGAGTTTTGCAAGACGCTTGTTTACGAAATGGAGAGATTCACATATAACAACTGTTAGAAACCCACTATTCCAGAGGCCCACTGAGATCATCAGCTCTAAGGTTCTACAGTTCTCTTAGGCACTTGGTGATGGCCATGCTCCTTCGGAATCACAGCAGTTTCCTTTGGCTGGATTGTAGATTGCATAAAGGAAAGGAGTGGAAGACAAGGCCAGAAGTGAAAGTTCAGTCCAGATTTGGGATTGCCATGGGTGCTGGACCAAGGAGCCTGGGTACTGCTTAGCTGGAATTTGGGAGCCACCAGTTTTGAGAGCAAAATGTTGTTGGTTATGATTTGCAGTGCATCGGTGAGTAACAGCGACCTGAAAAAGAGTGGCTCAAGCCACTCTATAAGGAAGCCACTGTGCTTCCTTCTATAAAAAGCCTCTGGAGATTGGCACTGTAGGGCAGATGTGTGAGCCCCATGCAGTTGTTAGGGGTCCAGGCTCCTGCTGGTTTTCTGCTCTTCTGTTCTAGCAAGCAGGCTTTCATCTTCATAGTTCATTCGGGGTCCAAGCTGGCTGCTGGACTCCATGCTTGCGGTGTAGGCTAGAGGGAGGAAGAGGGAACAGGGCCCCGGGTGTGCACCCCAGCTGAGTCAGCTTGCTTCCATCAGCCTTCTCAGCAGTCCCTCACGACCCAGTTTTTTCCATCTCATTGGCCAGAACATATGAGACTTCATTGCCACACCTAGTTTCAAGGGAGGCTGGGAAGTGTACAGTTTATTCTGGTCAGCAATGTGTCTAGCTACAAGTCAGTCCTCTGTGACTAAGAGAGAAGGGAAAATGGATAGCAGGAGGCAGCTGGTGTGTGGTCGCTGCCACAAGAAACAATCTGAACTCTGCCTTGGGTTCATTTACTGGTGGCAATAGATGGGAGGGTAGGAACTGGGTGGAGGGAGTGAACTAGGAAGATGGGTAAGGGAAGGAAGGGGGAATTAATGCAGGAGAGGACCTGCAGGGATTTTGTCGGCTGGGCAGGAGAGAATGGGAGGATGCAAAGAAGAGGCTCCATTTTGGAACCCCGTGAAAGGGATGCTGGTGATGCCAGGGACTCAAATGAGAAAGTTAGAGGAAGAGGAGTTTTAGCAAAGGAGGCCATGAATTAGATTTTGGACATGTTGAGTTTGTGGTATGCCAGGACTGGAGCTTGGGGAAGTTTGTATTGTGTATTTCCAAGTAAATATTAAATTTACTTAAATTTAATTATTTTTATTTTTAAAATATTTTATTTATTTATTTGAGAGAGAGAGAGAGAGAGAGAATGAATGGGGAGGAGAGGGAGAATCAGGCTTCCCACAAGCAGAGAGCCCAATGCGAGGCTTAATCCCAGGACCCTAGCAGGTGCTCCTTTAACTAATTTTTTAAATCCTAATACCTAGGATGGTCTAATGTCTCAGATACTCTTTTTTACTCTTCTGGGCTTCATAAGTTGTTATTTAAGGACATTCTGTTAATCATGATGGAGTAAGGCAATGGAGTTGCCTCTTCTCTGCTGAGCCCATGACCCATAGAGGTTCTTTCCCACCACTGGGCATAAGGATCCTGAGAGTTCTGAGAGGAACGATGTTCCAGGCGAATAAGTGTACATTTCTTAAAAGCCTTCTGCTCTTCCACCCTAGAGAGCTCAAATGTGGACGAAACACAAAACTCTTCAATTCCGGTCCAGAAGCATTTCCTGGTAGTAGATTTCCTTATTTCCATTTTGCTCTCTGCTTCCACCTGGCCTTCCCTGATTCACCTGACCTTCCCTGACTCTGGCCTCTTGTTAGGGTGGCACAGACTAGTGGTGCAGTCCCTGTATTCAGGAGAGATGGCTGTGAGGAGCCGTGTCCAACATCTGGAGTCCAGGAGGAAAACTTACATGAGAATGTGGAGGTGAGGGCCCAAGTTGGATGGGGAGTGGCAAAAGTCAACGAGGTTAAGAGTAAAGGCGATTAAGAGATTAAGGGTTAAGGCAAGGGGTTGTGAGCCCAGGCAGCAGAATTAAATCCACAAGGCACTAAGTAGAAAGCCCTTAGTGCATCTCCCCTGGATAAAAGCAGTTCCTTAGAGACACTGGCAAGTTTGGCTCTCCTTTAAAGCACCAGAGGCCCCCCTCCAGCTCTGACCATTTATTTAGCATTGAATCTCCTAATTCCAACTCTTCATAGGGACTCTCCTCTATGCCAGGTGTGACCGCTCACACTTGCCATCTATTAGCACATCCCCAGAAGTTAGGTAATTTTCTCCTTGGTTATTTTATAGGGGAGGCCACAGAGCCTGGGAGGGATATATATGGTAGGATTTGTTTTGATAGAATCCTATAGATGCATATGGGGAATACATGGGTGAGAGAATGATGTACCCTGCACACACTACCTTTGTAGACTTTGTGTAAAGTCTGGATTTGTTGTTCTTTTTTGCGCTACTTCTGCTAGGACTGCTGGGAGGTGGGAGAGGAGGAAACCAATGGTAAGTTATGTGTAAGAATTCACTATCAACAATCAAAGTAGAAAAGCCATGGGAACCTCCCGAGAATATGACAGGGCTAGCTAGCAGTGTCCTAAAATGAGACTTTACCCAATAGGAAGGAACAGCTCCACCTCTCTGGGCAAGATCTTCAGGAAGAGCACAGGGTTTACAGATCCTATTTTGGGAATTTTCTTTATAAAATTATCGGAAGAACATATCACCGCACAGTTCACACTCTGCATATGAAACAATGCAAATGTCATAGGAAAAAAATCCCATTATGAGAAAACAGTTAGAATCATTGCACGTTAGAAGAATTAGGTCACTGCTGGCCAGGTCTGGCGGTGATTCGAGTGTGTTTTCGTGCTTGGGAGAGGAATGTTTGATCTAGCACAGAGTGGACGTGGAGTGCATGCCCTTGGCTTCACAGGTTGCTGCTAGATCCCAGGGGGCCTACTGCTTCCTCCGCAGAGCTCCCCACTACAGCTGGAATAGAGGCTTGTTTCTCCAGCTGTCTAACCTTCAGTTTTATCTGTCTCTTGTTGACCTCTTAGTTTTATGAGTCAGTTTATTTGCTTGTGCAAATTGAGTTTTCTTAGAGAGAAATAGAACAGAGCTAGAAAGAGGTCCATGTTTTGACTGTTTCCTCTTATGAAGCAGAAGCGGCCATGGGACCAGACACTGCAGAGTAGAGGCCATTCCTGGTACAACTGTCCCTGTTGGTGGTTTATTTTGAGGCTGTGTAGTTAAACCTGGTGGGCAGAGAAAATATCATCTCCCTTGTCAGAGGTAGAAATATCTGCAGGGTTTACAAGCTCATTATTTCTCAATTCCCTGGGAGTTCAGAGAATTTACTTAGCAACTGACCTGACCAGTCCCCTGCCCCCAGCTGCCCCCCAACATGACTGTACTTACTGGTGGGGCTGATGGAGCCGTTTTTGAACTAAACAAGGATTCAACATTTTGTGAAAATGGTGCCAGTCTTTTCCTCGATGGGACCTGAGCCTGTAACCCAGTCCAACAAAACGAGGGAGAACAAGCCAAAGAAAACCTTTTTAAGAAACAACACAGGCAGTAGGAAATCATACTGGTTAGGGCTTGTTTTCCTGGCTCAGGGCCTCATTCCAACCTGTTGCAATCAGCTCTAGAGTGTCTATAGGGACACCCTGGTGCAGGGGCCCCTCAGAGGAAAGGAACTTTTACATTTCTGTTTGACTGGGCTCTTTGCCAGAGGCTAAGTTCAAAGTGCAGTTTCCAGTAATTTGCTGGGACTTCTCTGTGGGTTTGATAGGCCAGGACAGAAGCTTGCAAGCCGCAGTAATATTTCCTGATTTCTGTCATTTCTTAAGAAGGGAGGGAAGGTTTCAGGGGAGGGGGTTGGAGGGCTGTCGTTGGCTCTGAGATCAGACGGGGCCTTCCCTGCCTCCTGCCTTCCCCTGGCCTTTCTCCTTGTCTTGTCGAGGGCCATGGGCAGCTTGGCGCTGGGCTGGAATGATGTGACTTCTGTCCCAGAGCCCATGTGAGGTGCCCATTTGGTGTGGCCGGCGGGACCCTCCATTGATTTACTGCACGCTGGCATTATTTGGAGCTATAAAGTTGTTGAGTAATGGCAGTGTGTTCTTGTTTTCTCATATCTGTAGGATGAAAGTGAACATTTTTATAATCCTTCCCTCCTCACCACATTTAGTTCCCTGGCGTCAAACATGTGGGCTTGATTAAAGGGGAGAAAGAGCTACAGAGTGAAGCTAGATTTTACATCCTCTCTTTTCCTCAAGCAGCCCTGTCCCAGACCGTGGAGGGCAGAGCCCATCTTATCACTTCATCTTTGTGTACCCCCACCCCCCACCCCGTGTCTATCAGACCACTCGGCACATAATGTTTTGGAATGAGCCTTTATTCATGAAGGGGTGGCTAGCAGTGGAATCTCATTTCAAAGAAGTATTTGGTAGAACAATGTTAACTTCTATGTCAGGTAGAGGCTTCTAGGAATGGAGCTTTATCGATTTTATGGCCCCTTATTTTCTGCAGCGTGGAGTTGTCTCCCAAACATGTTTCATCATTATCAGCCGCTCGTTACTTGCAAGGACCCGGCTGAGCATGGAAGGCAGCAGGAAAGGAGGGAAGAGAAGTCGTGGGGCGGAGGAAGTTGAGATTTCCCTGCCTCCAACACCCTGAAATGCGCTAAAACAAAACTGGGCAAAACCCCGGGGATACACCAAGGGGAGTTACTTCCTTCTCTCCCCTGTGAAGTTCCTTCCCGTACTTCCTTACTGCTCCTACAGCGCACTTCTTTTCATTTGCTAATTCGCTTCAGAAAGACGGACTCTCTGGGCTGCTTTTCCTCTAGCCTGGAAACCTGAATTATAGCAATTTAACGTTATAACATAATTCCAGTGCAATAAAGCAATTTGGGGCTGGCAGTGGTGATGGAGTGGATGCTGGTGGAAGTGGGGAGCCGGGAATTTACTACAGTGGATTTTCTTCTGCAGTCGTTTAAGAAGAGCTAGCATAAAGCCATGCTGATATGAAATCTTATTTAAATATATTTCAGCACTCTTCAGTTACCATTTAAAAACTCCCCAGAACTTTGTGGCAAATTGTGTATAAAATCAGGCCCCAGCTAGCTCTGAAGGTAAGTCTCAGGGAGACAGACAGCAAAGAAAGAGATGAACTTAAAAAATTCTCCTTGCCAAGTGACTTCTCACACTGTGGTGTAATGAGATTGGGTAATTTATCCTTGAATGAAGCAAAGACAGCTTTCTCATCTTCCGACAGCTCTCTTAAGGAACGCTGTGGATTTCCCAACATGTACCTGACGATGATGCATCTCTGTTTAAAGGAAGACAGACACCTGCAGAAGACATTAGCTTTAGAATCGATGTAAAGCACGTGTTCTCGCTTCCTCTCGGTTCCTGCGTGGGTTAGGGGTTGGGCACATGATCAATGGCATCATGCCTCCTATATCGATAATGTGAGGCCTTTGGCATTAATGGAGATACCATCGCTACTCACGAGGCATCCTAAAAGCCCATGATACATATAATTTGCATCTCCATCAGGCCCAGAACTCTGAAATTTTATCTTGTGTGTGGGAGCGGGTCTCCGACGCAGTGAGTGTACTGCCTCTGAGCTCCCTCTGTGTGATTCTGCTGTTTTTCCCTTATCTCAACCGACAGCCCAGAACTCTTGTCAAGTCATCATTTGGTTCCTTGTGAAAAAAGGGACTGGTACAGAAGTCCCAGCTTGATGGAAATGACAAGTGAAAGTTCTAAGAAAGTGAAAGTTCTTAGCCAGAAAATATTGTTATGGAATTGGTGATCCTGTGTTTTTAACCTCATTCAGTTATTAAGAAGCTGGAAGGGTTACTTAGACTTCTCCTGTGTGCTTTCCTACACGTCGTGTTGGATATTATAGGCTATAGTGATATTTAAGAATTTGAGAATTTGTATGTTAGAAACTTTTGGAGTCATGGATTTGGTTTCTTGTGTTTGCTATGCTTAGGATATCCTGGAAAAGATTCCCCAGGTTATTGTGCTGTCAAAATTATTTTCAGTACTCGTTTTGGGACAAGCACTATTATAGGCCCATAGCATTAAATTGAGCCCTATTGAAATGAATGACATAAACAATATATTTATAGCATTGCTAAAATACGGAGAAGCTATGTAATTAAATGAGTATGCCCTGATTAGAAAAACTTAGAAATTAAAAGCATTAGGAGGCAATTATTCGTATTGCACAAGAATTTCTCTCTGGAAGAGAGGGTTGGTTGGCTATAGGTTATGCGTCCGATATGGGTGGTGTTTCTTTGGTTCTTTAATGGAGGTTTTTTGGGCCAATTAAGTACAGGCCACTCCCAAGCAGCTCTTCCTTTCCACCCCCATACCCGACTCCTTTCTTCCAATTCAATTATTCCAAAGCCAGCATAACAACTAGGTGGGAAGGAGGAAGGAACTAAAATGCAGTGAGTATTTTCACTGTTTGTACATCATCTCATTTAATTCTCACAACACCCTCTGAAGCTAGGTGCTGATAACACCCCATTTTGCAGATGACGCTCGGAAATATTCAGTAACTCGCTCTAAGTGCCACAGCAAAAAGGTAGAGGGACTTCCATTCAGATTATTCAGAATTGTGCAGCTGGGAGCCCCGAGGTCCTGCGGTGTCATGTGTCCCTCCTTCCCCCACCGGGAGGTTGTGGCCTATTTGTGGTTGGGTGAAGGGCATTTCATGGCCTTCCTCCTTTTCCCCTCAAAGGCTGATCACTTCATTTATAGTGAGTCTCTCTGATACACTGAAAAATATAGTTCCATTAAGGAACACATCTATTGTAGAAAACAAGGAACATCTGATTCTTCTTTTTCTGTGTCTATGAATGCTAGAGTTCAAGGGTCATGCTTGTAGTAAATGCACTTCCAGAAAAGCTACTCTTTAAACGCATGCCACCTTATTCTTTATTTTCAAAATAAACCCAGACATGTTAGCCAGAAAGCTCTATACATCTAGGCTATAATTTTAAATTTATCGCCATGCTATCCTTGTGAAAACTTTCAACTCAACTTTTCTTTCCCCCCTCAAATATGTCTAATACCACCATTACCTACTAACTGTGGATTGAAATAGCAAGTCATTATGATGTCTGAATTAACATCCAAAACACACTGGTTTTCTTCCAGGGTTCTCATATCTATTATTGTTAAAGCATATAACTTTTAAAACTCAAATGGTTTTCCCAAGCCAATTCTCTAATCACAGACGTAAATTTCACTCCATTAAGGAAAGGAAACCAGGCAGTATGACTAAAGTTAGGAATATGATCAGATTTCAAGGGAAGGGGGAAAAATAAAGATTAGGCTTGGAATTCTTTCCATTGCTTTTGCTTGTGAAACATGGTTAAAATAAAATCCTGCTTTCCTGTGCATGTAAAGTGTGCAGAGTCCTCTAAAGTGAAAGGTTAGATTTAGGTATCACTCTGATTTGGCAGGGCATTTTATAGGGAGGAAGTTTCTGAGCGTCACCCACTTTTCCTTGGAATGGCGGAAGGGGTCTCGGGACTAGTGCGAGCCAGTAAGACAGGTTCGCCTCCTTTCTGTATCATCGTAGGATGTTTGGAAGTTACTCAGTTGCATTTTCTCTGTTGAAATACCTGTTGCATATGCATGAGTCTCCTAAATAACGATGAGAACTTGTGATAACTAGGCAGGCCTAGAGATAATGAACAGGGATGTGGGGGGAGTTAGGGGAGAGTCTAGCTCCACATGCTATGGATGGTAGGTTCAGTGGTATTCTTTTGATTGCTACTCCTGAAAATACCTCAGCCCCTCAAGGGCTGCTTTTTAATGTTTATCAAGATTTTTAAAAATAGAAGTCTCTTTTCAATCTATTAGGTCTGGTTTCATGTTATACTTAAAAACTCATTTATGTTCAACTATTTCCTAAAAATGTTAACTCTTCTAGTTTCTGTATTACTACCTGTATTAGGAACAGGAGACAAGATAGTCTTTACTTCCACCCTCACCAACATGAGCATATTTCCTTTGAGAGAGTTCTTGAGATGCAGGTTCTCCATTTCATAGGAATAGCCGTATATGTGTTTTAAAAAATACACAAAGTAATACATAGTAATTTTTGATGTTTACCTTATAGCTGATATACATTTATGTAGTTTGAATTTGAAATAGGTCATTATAGTTAGTGGAGAAAGGAACATTTTTCAGAGTTCTAGTGAGTTAAAAAGCAACACAAAAAAAAATTTATTTTTAAAATCTGCACTGTTGTGGAAGTGAGAATTATTAGAAATATACCTTTTGGGAAGCAAAGTAGCAGGAAGTATTAAAATTTAAAGAAAATGACAACATATCCTTCAACCCAGCAGTCTCACACTTGGAGATCTATATCATACAAAAAAATTTATCTACAGTTATCACTGAGTGACTCTCTGTTGTATCACTATATATATATATATTTTTATTTATGACTTAATGGCATTATCTCCTATTCTTCTTCTCATTCATTTATTCATTCATTCTCTTCTCCCATCAAAATATGAACTTTATGAAAACAAGGACCATACTTCTTTCCCTTACCCCTGGAATTCTAGCATCTAGAATAGTCGCTGGCATACAGTAGACCCTCATTAAAATCTGTTGAATGAAAAGAATAAAATACCTACAGATCAGGATGTATGTTGAAAGATATTTATTGAAACATTATTAAGGTGGCAAAAAGCTGGAATCAAGAGAATGCCCACTAATGAGGGACTGATTAGGAGCCCCACCAAGCCTGGGTCAGATGTATCACGTAGAAGTTAATGGCATGCCTCTAGGATCAGGCTGCCTGGGCTTTAAGCTCTATATGCATCTTAAATGTGTAATGAACAGCTTTGGGAAAGGAGTTAAGTTTCTACAACTCAGTTGTCTTATGCATAAAATGAGGACGATGACAATACCAATCTTGTAAGGTTTTTGTGAGAATTAAGTATTACAGGCAACTTACACAGGAACAGTCCCTGGTACATAGTAAATACCCAGTAAATATGAGTTATTCTTACTTCATGAACTATTAAAGAAAGGGAGTTAAATGTCACTTAACTTGGAGGAAGTTCCATAATGCACTGTTTAGTGGACAAAATATGTTACAAAGAAATATATGTAATGGATACTATGTTTATAAGTCTAACAACAATAATAAAAATCCTATATATATGTTTAATATGCTTATAAGAACATAAAATTATAGAACATATATACTAGATATATAAAGCTGGGTGTCGGAAGAGCAGGATGAGGGTAATGGATACTATATGTAATGGATACTATGTTTATAAATCTAACAACAATAATAAAAATCCTATATATATGTTTAATATGCTTATAAGAACATAAAATTATAGAACATATATACTAGATATATAAAACTGGGTGTGGGAAGAGCAGGATGAGGGGTGGGAAAGAGAAGGGAAAGCTGAAAGAAAACAAAATGTCTGGTGATAAGAAATTCGCATTACCAAGGCATTACCAATACCATGATTAAAATTGCAAAATATATGTGTGTATGAATGTGTACATGATAAGATGCTTAAAAAATGAATCTCTAAATATGAATGGTGGTTGTCTTAGGGACTCCAGATAATTTCTTCCTCTATGCTTGGATATATTTGAATTTTTGATAGCAAGCATATATTATTTATGTAATCAGAAAAAAAAAACATTTTTACTATAAGGGGGAAAAAAGCAGTATTTCTTTATTTCTATAACTTTCTATGAAAGGAAGAGAAGCAGTGTTTGGTTGGATGTGTCTCTCATCCAGAGGTTTCAGAGCCTGGGGAGTTGTGGGCACCCAGTTTGGAAAGATCACTTGGCTACATAGTCTGAGTACAAGATGGATTCAGTTTCCAGCAAGTTACATGCCTGCTCCCTTGATCTTGTTTTGGAAAGGTGAACTCAAATCTGAGGAATTATGTGAACCAAAGGTGTTGTAAACACAGGCAAATGGACCACAAAATTGTTGAAAACGGGAGCAAAGGGAATCACAAATGCCCATATCTGCAAATAATTCAGCCATAGCAGACTCTATGGACCCCAAATACAGAAATTTTCTTAAAATTCCACCTTATTCATATCAAAGCTTTGTTCAAAAACCCAATTACTTTTGTATCACTTCGAGATAAAGCTGAAATTCTTAAGGCTGGTCTTCCAGAGTCTCGATGCCTTTGCTAACTTTCTCTCCCAATATTTCTTTGGATGGGCTTTCTGTTTTCATCAATGTGGTCTTCCAGTGTCCACTCAAAATCTCTCCTCCCCTTGTTCATGCCCTTGTCCCTATCTGCCCTTGTCTGAATCCTACTCAGCCCTTCAGCTGTGGCTCAAGTCTATCTTCCCTGAAAGAATTTGGATCATTCTGGTCTCCCAGGGACTTCTCTGCCCCGTTCTTCTGCTGACTGTATCATATCAGTCACTACCCAGTTGCTTTGCACCCAGGCTATACTTCCTTAAACAGGCATCCAAACTTAAATGTAATTTTTCTGTTCTTCAACCAGGAAGCTCCTCATGGATGAGGCTTGTGCATTTTCCTTTCTTGTATTTCTACAGTTCCTAATGCATCAATTTGGGTATAATTAGCATGCAGTTAGTTTTTTGCTGATAGATAGGTATAATTTATTTGCATGTAAGCTTGTCTCTCTAGATCAAAATGCGACTCAAACATAGAAAACAACTTCAAGAGCCTTTCCAACCCTTGGATATGTGTGTGCACTCAGAGATAGGAATATGTGTTTGGGATAAGCAGGATGAATGAAAAATGAAATGGAATGAGAGATATTTAATTTCTGAAAACTGGAACCTGAAGTATTAATAAGGACATTAGTAGCTAACACTTCTATAGCTCTTATATGAACTAGTTTGTCCAAATGCTAAATATATATTTACTCATTTAATCCTTAAAATCACCCTATGAAGTGCACATACTATTGTTAGCCCCATTTAACAGAGAATGAAACACAACTGATCTGGTTCCTAGGTGTATTCAGTTTCTTTAAGCTGTTTAATTGAAATATGAATTCGATGATTTTTGACTTGTAAATTGACCTCTATGGCTACATCTACACAAAAGACAAAACTCAAAGACTCAAGTACTTTGTAGATGTTATGACTATGATTCTACTTAAGATGAGGTTCAAAAGAAATGAAATGGTTTCAAGAAAAATTAGCAAACATCTCCCAAGGAAAGTTTTCTAAGGCATACATGTTTTGAAGAAGCTACTTATGTTTAACCTGAGAATACTGTCACTGTCTTTTTAAAAAAATAATTAATTAATTAATTAATTATTACTTTATTAACATATAATGTATTATTTACTTCAGGGGTACAGGTCTCTGAATCATCAGTCCTACACAATTCCAATACTCACCATAGCACACCCTCCCCAATGTCCATAACCCTGCCACCTGATCCCTCCCCACCCCCCCCAACAACCCTTAGTTTCCTGAGATTAAGAGTCTCTTATGATTTGTTGTCATCCCTGGTCCCATCTTGTTTCATTTTTTTTTTCCCTCCCTTTCCCCCCATGACTCCCTGCCCTGTCCCCTAAATTCCTCATATCAGAGAGATCATATGATAATTGTCTTTCTCTGATTTACTTATTTTGCTTAGCGTAATACCCTCTAGTTTCATCCAAGTCATTGCAAATGGCAAGCAAGATTTGGAGGGTTTTCTTTCAATGGCTGAATAGTATTCCATCGTATGTATATGGACTACATCTTCTTTATCTATTCATTTGTTGATGGACATCTAGGTTCTTTCCATAGTTTGGCTATTGTGAACATTGCTGCTATAAACATTCAGGTGATGTGCCCCTTCAGATCACTACATTTGTATCTTTAGGGTAAATACCCAGTAGTGCAATTACTGGATTGTAGGGTAGTTCTATTTTCAATTTTTTGAGAAACTTCCATACTTTTTTCCCAGAGTGGCTGTACCAGCTTGCATTGCCACCAACAGTGTCAGAGGGTTTCTCTTTCTCTGCATCCTCACCAACATCTGTTCCCTGACTGGTTAATTTTAGCTATTCTGACTGGTGTGAGGTGGTATCTCATTGTGGTTTTGATTTGCATTTCCCTGATGCTGAGTGATGTGGAGCACTTTTTCATGTGTCTGTTGGCCATTTGGATGTCTCCTTTGCAGAAATGTCTGTTCATGTCTTCTGCCCATTTTTTGATTGGATTATTTGTTCTTTGGGTGTTGAGTTTGATAAGTTCTTTAGAGATTTTGGATACTAGCCCTTTATCTGATATGTCATTTGCAAATATTTACTCCCCCCTTTCAGTTGTCTTGTTGACTATTTCCTTTGCCGTGCAAAAACTTTTGATCTTGATGAGGTCCCAATAGTTCATTTTTGCCCTTGCTTCCCTTGCCTTTGGCCATGTTCTAGGAAGAAGTTGCTGCAGGTGAGGTTGAAGAGGTAGCTGCCTGTGTTCTCCTCAAGGATTTTGATGGATTCCTGTATCACATTGAGGTCTTTCCTCCATTTTGAGTCTATTTTGTGTGTGGTGTGTGGTGTAAGGAAATGGTCCAGGTTCATTCTTCTGTATGTGGCTGTCCAATTTTCCCAACACCATTTGTTGAAGAGACTGTCTTTTTCCATTGGACATTCTTTCCTGCTTTGTCAAAGATTAGTTGACCATAGAGTTGAGGGTCTATTTCTGGGCTCTCTGTTCTGTTCCATTAATCTATGTGTCCATCTTTGTGCCAGTACCGTACTGTCTTGATGATGACAGCTTCATAATAGAGCTTGAAGTCTGGAATTGTGATGCCATCAACTTTGGTTTTCTTTTTCAACATTCCTCTGGCTATTCAGCGTCTTTTCTGGTTCCATATAAATTTTAGGATTATTTGTTCCATTTCTTTGGGAAAAAAAATGATGGTATTTTGATAAGGATTGCATTTAATGTGTAGCTTGCTTTAGGTAGCATAAGACATTTTCCCAATATTTGTTCTTCCAATCCATGAGCATAGAACGTTTTTCCATTTCTTTGCATCTTCCTCACTTTCTTTCATGAGTACTTTATAGTTTTCTGAGTACAGATTCTTTGCCTCTTTGGTTAGGTTTATTCCTAGGTGTCTTGTGGTTTTAGGTGCAATTGTAAATGGGATCAATTCCTTAATTTCTCTTTCTTCTGTCTTGTTGGTGTATGGGAATGCAACTGATTTGTGTGCATTGATTTTATATCCTGACACTTTACTGAATTCCTATATAAGTTCTAGCAATTTGGAGTAGAGTATTTTGGGTTTTCCATATAAAGTATCATATCATCTGCAAAGATTGAGAGTTTGACTTCTTTGCTGATTTGGATACCTTTTATTTCTTTTTGTTGTCTGATTGCTGAGGCTAGGACTTCTAGTACTATGTAGAATAGTAGTGGTGATAGTGGACAGCCTTGCTGTGTTCCTGACCTTAGGGGAAAAGCTCTCAGTTTTTCCCCCTTGAGAATGATATTTGCTGTGGGTTTTTCATAGATGACTTTTATGATATTGAGATATGTACCCTCAATCCCTACACTGTGAAGAGTTTTGATCAAGAAAGGATGCTGTACTTTGTCAGATTCCTTTTCAGCATCTATTAAGAATATCATATGGTTCTTGTTCTTTCTTTTATTAATATATTGTATCACATTGATTGACTTACAGATGTTGAACCAACTTTTCAGCCCAGGAATAAATGCCACTTGGGTGTGGGAATAATCCTTTTAATGTACTGTTGGATCCTATTGGCTGGTATTTTGGTGAGAATTTTTGCATCCATGTTCATTAAGGATATTGGTCTGTAATTCTCCTTTTTGAGGGGGTCTTTGTATGGTTTTGAGATCAAGATAATGCTGGCTTCATAAAATGAGTTTGCAAGTTTTCCTTCCATTTCTATTTTTTGGAACAGTTTCAGGAGAATAGGTATTAATTCTTCCTTAAATGTTTCGTAGAATTCCCCTGGCAAGTCGTCTGGCTTTGGGCTCTTGTTTATTGGGAGATTTTTAATGACTGCTTCAATCTCCTTACCCATTATAGGTCTGTTCAGGTTTTCTATTTCTTCTTCATTCAGTTTTGGTAGTTTGTATGTCTCTAGGAATGATCCATTTCTTCCAGATTGTCAAATTTGTTGGTGTATTGTTGCTCATAATATGTTCTTATAATTGTTTGTATTTATCTCCTCTTTCATTCGTGAATTTATTAATTTGGGTCCTTTCTCTTTTCTCTTGGATAAGTCTGGCCAGGGGTTTATCAATCTTATTAATTCTTTCAAAGAACCAGCACCTAGTTTCGTTGATTTGTTCTCCTGATCTTTTGGTTTCTATTTCATTGATTTCTCCTCTGATCTTTATTATTTATCTTCTCCTGCTAGGTTTAAACTTCCTATGCTATTTTTACTCTAGCTCCTTTAGGTGTAGGGTTAGGTTGTGTACTTGAGAGCTTTCTTGTTTCTTGAGAAAGGCTTGTATCACTATATACTTTCGTCTCAGGACTGCCTTTGCTGTGTCCCAAAGATTTTGAACAGTTTTGTTTTCATTTTCATTTGTTTCCATGAATTTTTAAAATTCTTCTTTAATTTAATTCATTCTTTAATAGGATGCTCTTTAGCCTCCATGTATTTGAGTTCTTTCCACCTTTCCTCCTGTGGTTGAGTTCTAGTTTCAGTGCACTGTGGTCTGAAAACATGCAGGGAACAATCCCAATCTTTTGGTTTGATTTGTGACCCAGGATGTGATCTATTCTGGAGAATGTTCCATGTGCACTAGAGAAGAATGTGCATACTGTTGCCTTGGGATGGAATGTTCTGAATATATCTGTGATGTCCATCTGGTCCAGTGTATAATTTAAGGCCTTTATTTTGAAAAAATAAAATTAAAAATAAAATTAAAAATATTTAACTTTGAAAAAGCCATGAGTTCTATGTGCTGCATTCCTTAGCTCTAGAGTTCTGTGGTTCTCATTGATTGGTAAACTTGGTCTTGGCTGGATGTTCTTGCAGGCAGGGGCCTGTTGCAGTGCTTCTCAAGGGTCTTTACCTGATGCGGAATTGCACTGCCCTTGCCAGGAGCCAGGCTAAGTAATTCTGCTCTGGTCACTTTCGGTAGCTTTTGTTCCCTGAATCCTTTCTGTACAGCTTTGGAGGACAGCAATGAAAATGGTGGCCTCCCTATCTCCAGTCCCAGAGGAGCCGAGAGCTTGGGGCCCTACTCATCAGTTAGCCCTCAGAGAAAAGCAGTCATTTCCATCTCCCTGGTTTCTGGCCGCACTCTGAGCTCGCTCAGTCTATGACCAAATGTTTCTACTTCTGGTGCACGGCCCCATTTGGAGTCTCCAAACCCAGTAGATTCCTGTAGCGTGTTGCCATGCTGCTCCTCCTAGGGGAGGAAAGAGAGGGTCTCCCTGGATCTGCCACTTGTAGGTCCTTGCTTGAAAACCAATGGCCCTACTAAGCCTTGGATTACAGTTTAAGGTAATCCAGAGCTGAGAGCCCCTTCCTTGGCTCCATCTTTGCAGCCAGCCTCCCCCCTCCAATACCTCGGATCTCTGCCACACTCTGGTACCCCTGATCTTTTTGTGATCCTGTGGGTCCTGAGTCCACACTGTCCCCATGAGTGCTCTACCCCCGCTTAGCTCTGGAGCCACGTCCATTAGTGGAGCAGACTTCTAAAAGTTCTGATTTTGTGCTCTGCTGCTTTATAGCTTGCCAGGAGCTGGCTCCTCCCTCCGTGGTCTATCTTCCCATATATTACCTCAGATTCACTTCTTCTCATGTCCTACCTTCCAGAAAGAGGTCACTTGTCTGTTCCTAGAATTGCTAGTCTTCTCTTCTATCTTCTGTTGAGTTTGTAGGTGTTTAGAATGGTTTGATAACTATCAAGCTAAACTCCTGGGACCTGATGATATTAAGGTCTCCTACTCCTCTGTGATCTTGCTCCTGTCACTGCCTTTTGGTGGGATGTTTTGTTTTGTTTTGTTTTGTTTTTAAAGTCAGTATATAATTCCTAAAGGAAATTTGATAGTCACATCTGGTTTTAAGCCAAAGACAGCTTTATTACCTACCTCATTCAAATGATCTTGGCTATGTATGATTATGATTTTACCCCCAAAGGCTGAAGATTTGCTATTAGCAAAAGGTGCTCAAAATAATTTTCTAATAGTCTCCAAAGGGAATTTTAGGTCAAGAGTTCCAAAGATAATGGCAGTATTTTTTTACTCAAATTCTGGAAAGTCCAAGCCATTATTCCAAGGTGGGACAGCTATTCAAGGGCAGAGACAGGTGAGGATCCAGGGCTTTTGACTACAGTCCACTGTATCTTCTACTGAACTACACTAGCACTAGCGGTCTCAGTGAAGACTTCTGGCCTGGCCCTGGAGATAGGTTTTGAAGAGAAAAGAGAGAAATCCCTTGGAGAGTTGACCTAAGGTTATGGTGCTCTCCTTTGGAAGCACCAGAAGAGTATCAAAATGGTGAAAACTGAAAGATTAGTCATTTTTTGTTTTCTGTTTGGCTATTGTGTGGGGGGTAAAGAGATTATTGGAATGATGTTATGTTCCTCACTAAGAAGAAAGAATAATAATTCTCATGAGCCAGTCTTAAGGGTTTAAAGTCCCAGAAACTTTCATTCAATTTTGTGGACCCATTTAAGTGTTTGCTCTGTATCAGGAATTATTCTAGGTACTTTACATATATTACCTCAATTAATTCTCCTAACAGCCCATTGAGATGGCAACTTTTTGTATCCATTCCTATTGTACAGATGGGGAAGCCAAGTTGCAGACAGTTTACATAACTTGCTGTAGTTTGCCCAGGATTACACTGCCTTGAAGTAGTTGAATTGTGATTCATATACAGGGAATTTGACTTCAAAACCTCATCAACTAACAAAATTTTGTTACTGAAAATTTCAAACATTCACAAAGGTAGAGAGAATAGTGCAACAAACCTCCTTTACTATCTCCCACCTATAACAATCATTAACTCATGGCCAATTTTTTTCCACCTGTATCTCTACCTACTTCTTGGTTTCCCTGCCCCCTTCCTAGTTTATTTTTAAGAAAGTGCAGATGTCCTATCATATCATTCATAAACATTTCAATAAGTATTGCTAAATAAATAATAGAATAGCTTCAAAAACACACTCTTTTTCATAAGATGGGCATAGTACCTGTTGTCTCTTCTTTTTGTGACAATGGCAGCTTTGGACACCATTGTCTAGATTTGTGATATTCTATTATTTCTTATTAGTTTAATTGCCAGAATACTTTCCCTATAGCAACTATTTTATTATTTGATGTATATTGTGCATGGGGAAGGCCAGAGAAATGCTATATTCACAACCACCTCTGCCCCCCCCCCCCCTTTAAAAAAAAAAATGGTTTCAATGAATTGGTTTCTTAACATCAGCCAAACTTGGTCACTTCATTTGTTTAAAGTATCATAATGAACTTATGGTGCTTAAACATATATGCTCTTTATTTCATGCATTTTCTTATCAATGCTCAAATTTTCCCATTTTTCCCAGTGGGAGCCTTTTTATGTTGGGCTTATGAGTCCTTCAATCATTATCGACAGTTTTCTTATTTTCTGGTATGACAAAATGGTCTAGGCTCATCTTGTGTATTTCTGTCCCTAAACCTAGAATTAGGCATTTTCCCAAGGAACTGGCATTCTTTAACAGGAAATGATATTGTTTGGTGACCATAACCTGGATGGGAGGCGTGCTTATTGCTACTGGATTGATCGTCGTTCTCCATCTTCCTTTCTCCCTCCCCCTTCCAACTTTCTTCTGTTTCTTTCTTTTTAAAGAGAAACTAGGGGTGCCTGGGTGACTCAGTCGTTAAACTCAGGTCATGATCCCAAGGTCCTGGGATCCAGCCCTGTATCAGGCTCCCTGCTCAATAGGAAGCCTGCTTCTCCCTCGCCCACTCTCCCTGCTTATGTTCCTCTCTCCCTGTGTCTCTCTCTGTCAAATAAATAAATAAAATCTTAAAAAGAAGAAAATAAAGGGAGGCCAAATAATGAGTTCAAACTGATCCTTATTTGTTTTGTCTTTCTATATAAATTTACATATAAGTAAGAGTATTTCAAAATAACAATAGAAATTACTATTATTAAATAGTAGTAGTAGTATTAAATAGTAGTACAAGGTATAGGAATGACAATTCAAGAAGCTGGAATGATTATCAAAAGCAGTTTAAATTTATTTTTCACCTTTTCATCTTTAGAGTATATGCCCCAGGGATGTTCAGTTAAGCTATTGTCTTTTAGCTGATTCTTCTCCATACAATCTACCAACTTCTTAGGTAGTTAAATTTGTTTCACTTTGCTTCAGAGTTATAGTGTAGATATTTTAAATTTTATTTAATTTTGTGTTAAATTCATATAAACCAGTATATTCAGAGAAGTCTGTCCTCCACTGCTGTCTTCCTCTCCTCTGCAAGTAACTTTTTTTTTAAAGATTTTATTTATTTATTTGACAGACACAGATCACAAGTAGGCAGAGAGTCAGGCAGAGGGAGAGGAGGAAGCAGGATCCCCGCGAAGCAGAGAGCCCAATGCAGGGCTCGATTCCAGGACCCTGAGATCATGACCTGAGCCAAAGGCAGAGGCCTTAACCCACTGAGCCACCCAGGCGCCCCTGCAAATAATTTTTTAAAAACTTCATTGCTTATCTATTTTTTTATAGCAGCAAGTATACACAGATATTGGTATCTCCCCCACCTCCACTTTCTTAGATAAATGTTTGCTTAATATACACATTTTCCTCCACTTAAAAAAAACAAAAACAAAAACAATTTGATACCATTTATCTTAGCAGTTACCCCCTTAACAGCATACATGCATATTTCTCATCCCCTTGAAAGCTGCATGGTTTATTCAACCAGTCCCCAAGTGATGGCCATTTGAAATGTTTCCTATCTGTTCATACATTGGTCAAAATCAAAAGACATTTCTATAGGGAGAGAAGTCCCGTTTTAGCAAAAGGGTAAAATTAGAGGATGTGTATTCTACAATATGGATTAACCTCCTATTTATCATAGTCTGTGTAAAGTAAGAGAATCTTTCTGTTCAGCAGTGGGTTTCGGGACATGATAGGAGAATCAGAGTCATGTGGTTTCTTGCTAGCCAGGTGGTTCCTAGTAATGGAGATACAAATTTGTGTAGTTCTCCTACCTTAACTTTCCTATGTAGATAGTAATGTGCTAGAAACAGTTACTAGCTTCCAGAAGATCATATGCTCATATGATACTGACATTACTAAAGTACTATTCTTGGCCTCCCCCAGTTTTACCTCTACCTAGTTATCTATTATCTTTTAAAGAGTAAATTTTCCCTTGTGTATTCAAATATCACTCTTTGCAAATGTCCGTCTTCTGCTTGGGTATCTTTCCATATACCTCCAACCTAAGGCATCTAAAATTTAATGTATCTTCTTGGATATCTTGCATACAATGTGAGAATGTGTGCCCTACTGTCTGTCCCTATTTTCAATGATGCACTATTCTAGATTTGAAGTCTCTGGTGGCCTATCTCTATTTAACCTTTGTACTATCTAATTTGATCAAGTCTCCTAGATTAGGTATTGATTTACCTGGGGTCATATGAAAACATGGACATGACTGTCGTATCCAAAAAAGACTCTTTTAATAGAAATCTGTATCAGCTAGTTTGTCCTTGGCACCTTCCTACGGATCAATGGGTTAGATAAAGATATGAAAGCATACTGGTCAAATGTGACTATTTGAAAGAAACCTTGAATGTGTAGTATAAAGTAATAGGAATAATGATTCAAGAAGTTGGAATGAAACAGCTCCAATTAAAAATACACCAATCAAATGCCTCATGCAGTCTTATTAGGAGAATGACCTGATGTGAGAGGGGTTGAAACTGTATCCCAGCAGAAGTCCTGAAGAGTTAGGTGTGATAGCCAGAAGGAACGAGGTCCACAGTGGAAAACTGTGGCAACCTTCCAGTCCTCGGCAGGCTCTCCTGTAGAGGGTTAGAATTGCCAGTAGTGAAAAGCTCTGGGATGCAGAACCAGGTCCAGTAGATGATAAAGGTGTATCACACAGGGTTCCGCAGGGAAGCAGTGTCAGTTTGAGTGTGGGCTGAGGAATTTATTACAGGAATTAAACTTTACACAATTGTGGGAGGATCAGGGGAAAGAAGGGTCCGGAAAGGGGAGTTGGAGGATCAGAGAAGGAGTCATTCCTTTAAGAAATGATTGAAACACTGACCTAGGTGGGCAAGTCAGAGCTTGCAGGGAGATCTGAGAAGACTAGCCCACGGAACTCCTGAAGTGGGACTGTGAAGGGGGAGCTGATGGACTGTCTTTGGGAAGCTGTTGCCTCTGGTGAGCTACAGAGAGTCTGTGACTGAGAACCTGGTGTGGGACACTGTGGGTGTGCAGTATTCACAACTGGGAAGAAAAACTAAATGTGGAGTAGAGGAGAAAAAGTTCAACTTGGACCTTCCAGGCTCCTCTGTGTCTCTCTGCCACCATATCTGACCGAAGACTTCACTCTGCCTCTCAGAATCTTGCCCAAGGTCTTCTTCTGGCAACTCTAACCCAGAATCCTAGGGGGAAGAGAATTCTGGGAAGTGCAATGGCCAAATTAACCATGTTCACTGCGACATGCCCAGCACAAAAAAGGCAGGCTTTTATTTAATAAATGAAAGAATTACAGGGGTGATTTTAAGTCTGCCCAAACGTGACATCCCTCTAGAGATAGTGACGGAATGGTGACATGGCCGGGATATTATAGATGGATCCAAGCACTGGGCATTTAGTTTGTCCAGAGGTGAAAAAGAACTTCCATATGCTGCCATCATCATATCTGCCCACTTATGTACATCTGGAGCTGTGCACCCTACTTTTTTTCCTTTGTCCCTTTCCATTTTCTGTGAACTGGTAGTTAGATTTGGAGATTGATCTCCTTCTGTCTAGATTATTATTATTTCTTTTTTTAGCAAGAATAATTCCAAAATTGGACTAGTAACTATTGTATCTCTTTTTGTGAAGTCAGTGGCCACTGGTGGTCATTCCTTCATTCGGAGAAAGCCAGTTCTCTTATCTTCTTTGCTGTTGTCTTTTCTGTGAACAGGAACTAAGCCTTCATGATCCTGGCCAGAATGGGTGGGGCCTACAAACAAAGGATTATGTGCTCGCTTTCTTCTGAGTATGTCTGTCTATGTAAACATGCATCCCCACATACATATCCTTGTTAGGATGAGTTATTTCTGTGCTATCGAGAAAGAAGGCCTTGGTGACCTTAAGCAGTGTCACTGGATGCTAGCCCGAAGAGGAAATGTAGGATCGGCTGCAAGCGTGTATTGTGTGCATTTACACCCTCAGAGAGTAAGCGTATTATCCCCGTATACTTTATTTTCATACCGTGTTTTTGTACTCTGCCTCCTGGGGGATAAAACCAAATCCTTCCATTTACACTTCCCGGTGAGGTGGGGAGGGGCAGCAGAAAGGGGAGACTGGGGATCCGCCACAGCCCTGCGAATTAAGGGATCAGGCATCGCTTTCATTGGCCCCAGTGCCAGCCCAGCCTGGGGACCTGGGTGAAGCGTCTTTGAAGCTTTCACTTTATGGAAGTCCATAAATACAATTTGGTGCAGATCATACAGGACCCAACTAGTTTGGGAGCTAAATCACCTCTAATGTCTTCACAGAGATTTTCTTCAGCAGAGATGGAACAAACTTCTTTGCTGAGGTAGGGGAGCAGGTATTATAGTGTCTTAAACTGTTTACACTTTGGAACGCGTTTTTATTACCTTCACAAGTTAAAAGGTCCAATTTTTTTTTTCCTCATTATTTCCTTTGGTTTTGGCATTATCTCCTGAAAGAAGACTGGATTTTTCTGCTTTATGGTTTCTCTGAAACAAAACTTCTCAAAGTGGTTAGGGAATTGACATGTGACATCGATGGGGTTGAAAGGAACTTAGAGTCATCTTGTAGGGGAACAGTGAAGCCCCCAGAGGAAGGAAAGGTTGTGCTTAGAGATGTCTCAGCACACCAGAAACTCTGGATTTTTCATTGTATTAGTCTGTACTCAAGAAATTGTTCTTTTTATATGTAAAGATGGCTACTGATGGCTACTTCATCTGGTTCAGCCTCTGTAATTTAAAGATATATTCGGTAGCCATCTTTAGCATTAATGGATCCAAGCTCTTACGAGGGTGAAACTAAGAGGGAATTCAGTTACATAAAATTGTTACAGACAGATGGGGAAATGTACTTTACTGGAAAAGAAAATTAGAATATACTGATTTAAATCACAACCTGGGCACCTGGCTGGCTCAGTTCGAGGAGCATGGGACTCTTGATCTCAGGGTTGTGAGTTCAAGCCCCATGTTGGGTATAGAGATTACTAAAAAAGTAAATAAATAAACTTAAAAAGAAATAAATCACAACCCTAAGATCTTCTAGAACTTATTCCCTCACCGAGAGTGTTGCAAAGCATATCTATTTCTAAAGTTTCTTAAGATATTAATTGGAAAGTGATTTTGTCCTTTTGTGCATTAATGTGTGTTCCTGTAATGAGGAGAAGAATTAGATTTCATGGAGTTCTTTGAAAATGCTGAGGGAAGTAATAAGGTCAAGGCTGGCCCTCTGTCTGTTGGAGACACCTGCCCTCCTTAGCCTTGGTGGGGGGTAGCCATTGAATGGATTTGGATATCTGATTTTATTATTTCATCCAAAGATGATAGGACGAGGCATTACTTTTTAACAGGCCAATTTATGAATTTACAATGCAAAATCTAACTTCAATGAATTGGATGTTTGGGTTAATTGGTTAGTGTGTTCCCCTCTGAGGTTGTGACCCAGAAACACGGTAGATATGGTTTGAGTAAGTTTCAATGTATTGTTTTAAAAGTCTATTTTCTTCCAGCTATGCTACTTTCTGGAATCATTTTTCTCCTCTAAAAAGAAATACTTGCCAAGCAGACAATCTATTTTAATTAGCCCCAAGTGACATTTGAGAGGGCAACTCTCTTTGACGGACAGTGTTAGCGAAACACTACTACATTTCTTTCTTTTCTCTTTTTCTCCTTCCTTTATATTTAAGATACTGTTCCTCTGCTTATCTTGTTTTACCACCAAACTATTTCATTCCAACACACCTCACATGTTATGATTCTCAAAACTTCCAGATTTATCGGATAGTACATTCCTTGGGGGAATGAGTTGGGCTTTTAGGAAGCAGGATACACTGAAGGCATGCACTTTGAGGCAGAGAGCCCTGGGGTCAAGCAAATGGTGACAATTTTGACCACAATTTGTGTCTGTGACCTAGGAGAATTGTTTAATTGTTCTGACTTCCATTTCTTAATCTGTAAAAATATGAATAATAATATCTAACTCAAGGGTTTCACAGGGCACTGAGTGAGGTCGATGTGAAAGTATTGGGGGCTGAGTACCTGGTACCAGGTGCTGAGTAAAGCTTGACTTCTTTGTTTCCATCTTTGTAAGGCTCAGTACCCAAGGATAGGCACTCAGTACGCACTGGATAACCTTCCCTGATGATGTAGAGTGAGACCCCTTGATGTTGATGGCAAATTATCTGACCATCACATCATAGGTTGACTTGCTTTTGGGAAATCATCTTATTAACCAGTGACTGTCAATATTTTGCATGTAATAGCTACTCTGAGAGGGGGGTAAAAAGGTTATTTTTTTGAGAAAGGCTGTGGTGGTTATATTGTCATTGTTGGCAGGTTTTATGGACCTAAAAATTGTAGTAGTCCTTGCTGGGACTCTCCTTGCTCCTCAGCATTTGAGTGGCTCAGCCTTGGATCACTAATTCCAACCATCTTGTGTGGATTTTGATTAGTTAACCTCAGAGGATGGCCCTTCCCCATGTAGCCTCTGTTTGAGGGTTACTTTTATGGCCTTGTAGTCCTTTATGCATTGACTTCACCACTCAGGGCTTGCATACTTTTAAATGGTTGGAGCCAATGAAAGTTTTCTGAAATAAATCTATCTTGGGCAGTATATGGCCATTTCTTTGTGACTAACAGATGGTTTAAAATCTGATTTAACTTTCCTTTTTCTTGCCTATGGATTCTTTGCCTAAACTTAAAAAGCTAAAAGGTTTTACATTTTTTAAAAAGCCCCTGTGAAGATAAAAAAGTACAAGATAATATGTGCTTGCAATTGCTTTACCAAGGTTTCAGAAGAAATAAAAGCAAAACAGAACAACGAAGAAGTTTCTTTGTTAAAGGTCTGGAAAATACAACTTTTGGATAGATTTTTGGGAGACCTGTTTTGCATTAAAATACCAAATAAAACAAAATGATGGATTGTTTTGGCACCATTTAGGTTGCACTTATGTGATGAGAACTGTACATAAAAGACAGCCAGCTATTGTCATAGTTGACAGATTTTTGGGTACCATCTACTTGTTCAGTACAGTAAAGTTCCAGGGGTGAGGAACGTTTCCAAAATTCTTATGCCAGGAACGATGCAAACTTCTGCTATACCAGAGGCTGACATTATCTTTCCAGTTCTACAGATGTCTATGAGTTGTGGTCTTGCCTGGGATGCCTTTGTGAGCTCCCGCAACTTTCTGTGCAGTTTACTCTCCTTATGGACATGGCTTCATTTTATTTTTTGCAAGTTTGAAAGTTGCCTCAGGGAATGATTGGATTGGTGCAGAGCTTTTTCAATGGAAGCAGTCAGCTCGGGCAAGGAGAAAATGGTGCAGGGCATGTCCTAGGAAAAGCAAGATGATTGGTTTCATTAGGGGAAAGGTTATATCTCAGGGTTTTCTGAGAAATAATGCTCGAAAGGTATTTTGGGGACATATTTGGAAGGCTCGGTGTGCCAGAATCTGAACTGGTACTTAATTTCATTTAGTTTTTGGCAATGTGGATTGATTTTCATCTGATGAAACACATATTGGGAAAACTCCTAAGGAGGCCCATGATCTGGAGGAGAGGTGATAGGGTTGGAATCGGGTGGAGGTGATGACAGGAAGCACACTGAGACAGATTGCCTTAATTCTGCCATATTACACTTAATGCACTTGTACGAAAATGTGACATACATCACTAATGGAGCATACTGTAAACCTGTTAATAGAAATAACAGAGGCCTGACAGTGAGTCCAAGGTTAAATAGGGAATAGTATTTGCTCAACCAGTGCTTGTTGGAGGCCATCAAATCCTAATGACACTTTATTCAGCAATTTGGTGTTTTTAACATATAGTCCCTGTTTTTAAGCCTCATTTCATCTTTACAGCAGTTCTGGAAGGTCCCCCCTAGTGTCCCCATTTTGTAGAAACTGAGCAAACAAGAGGGTAAATCCCTTGCTCAGAGTGTAAAGTGGCAGAAAGCAGACCCTGAAACTGTGGTTCCAGGGCCTGTCCATTTCCTGTCATTTTTTTCTCTTGCTCCGCTGTACTCAGTGACCCATTAATTTGCAATGTAATGAATTTGTTTGCTAGCATGGCCTTTTCATCAAGGAAATGTTAACCCCCCTGCATTTTCTATTTATGCTTTTAAGGGCAGTATGAGAATTGCTTCACGAATCACTTGCCGGTTGTTGTTGGCACCGAGTGAAGGAGAGAATGGAGACATGTTTGGATTAAACATATTTGAACGCACCCCTATAACACTTCCAACAGCAGGTCAGAACCTTTAAGTGCTGAATAAATGTTAGCTGATGAGCACGTTCCTGGGAATACGAAGGATGCTTAGGAATGTGCCTTAAATGGGACATTAAATGATCCCCTGGTGACTTGAGACATACGGTGCTTTTCTAAGTGCCTCATTTATGGCCAGGCCCTGGGGAGACCTTAGCTCCTTGAGTTTTATTGTTTGTAATATTTGATATGTTATTTGAAGTAAATTGAAAGCATTCCTTGAAATTCCTTCTTTCTAGTCTCTCCCATTTTTTTTTTTTTACTCAAAATATCACTCTCACTTCAATTTGCAGATTAATTACTAACTTTCACCTGAGCTCACAGAAACAGGATTTAAGGTTTGTCAATGAATTGCCTATAAGAAGCACTTGATAAGGACATTTTGTTGATGAGATCTTGTACTTCTATCCTGAGCCTAAGCCAGAGCCTGATGCAATCATAGAGGGACTTGGGAGTGAGTGAGTGTACTTTTCATGCAGGAGGCATGTTAGCATTTATGGCCAAAGGGAGAACTGTGGCAGTTTAAAAATACAGTTTCAAATTCATCGAAAGGTGGAGGGCTGGTACCATCCATTTGAATCTGGACATATTTACAGCTACTTTGAAAAATAGACTATGTCAGAAATGATGCTGTGTAACTTCCCAAGCTAGCTGATAGAAGATCTGATGGTCTGCCATGTTCACTGCTGCCCTTGCTCTGGGACTCTGAACTGCCAAGCAAGAGGTGACTGCTCTGGCACCATTGCCCTGGAGAAGTCTTTCATTAGTGTTCTGGCTGACAGCTGTACTGAATTTAGCCTTCTAGCCATCCCTACCCAGGTGCTAGACATGGAAGTGACGCTTCAGAAAAGCCCAGCCCTAGCTGAATACAACAAATTACCTATGATGATGCCATGTGACCCAGAAGAATCACCCAGCAGAGCCCTGCCCAGGTTACAGACCCATACAACAATGGTTGGCCGTGGTTGTTCCTAGTCAGTAAGTTTTGAGGCAGTTTGTTATGCAGAAATGGATAAGTGGGATGGAGTTTGGTGCCAGAAGTGGAACGAATTGAGAGGATGCCTAGTTGCCCAAAGAAGTCTTTGAGAATTAAGTGGTTTAGTGGTTGCATGTATGATATCGGTGCAAAGGAAATTTTTCTGCTGTTCTGAAAATACCTGAAAATGTGTGTGTGTGTGTGTGTGTGTGCGTGTGTGTTTGTAGTTATATAATAAAGACCAGTCCTAGAGTGAATCATTATACAGCTGATTTCTCTTCCTTGTTCTCTGCTCCCTAAAGGTGATATCCTAAATTCTTACTACTCTGTGGTCTGAGGACTGGCAGCATTGGCTTTAGTTGGGAATTTGTTAGAAAGGCAAAATCTCAGTCTTTACCCCAGATTCTGAATCAGAACTTATTTTTCACAAGATTCCGGGAGATTTTAATGCACATTAAAGTCAAAGGAACACTGGTTTAAACATTAACACATGCTATTATAGCTAATATATGTCTGTTACTGTCACTACCACTAAAACACAAAGGAGGACGTCACTTTTTGAACCATGTGCTAGTGATATATATGCATTGTTGCATGTAATTTCATTCCTGGAATAATGTTGCAACATAGATATTCTCATTCCTATGTATACATACAGAAACTAAAGCTTAAAGATTGCAAGGAATTTGCCCAAAGCCACACAGCTAGTGAGCACCAGTGACAGAAGTTTGGGACTCCAGACCTGCGTGCAAAGCCTACACACAACCTCCCACCCACCAGGATTCAAGTACAGTTTATTTGGAAGGTGATCCCAGGCCACATCTGTAGGGGAGTAGGGAAATGAAGTGGAAGGAAGGAGAATAGGGGCTGCCTTATTGAGCCAGTTACCATTCTGGACAATCAGAACTTACTCTCTGGGTCTCTGGAAATTGACTTAAAAGATATATCTCAGGGTTATTCCACCTGAGTGGTGAGGGAGCTGTGACAGCTCTATGGTCATGGGCAAAAGGCTGCTTCTGGGGGTGTTAATGCCCCAGTATTTCCAGGAAACCAAACACATGAGCTAAATGGGCTCATGTGGTGGTGGAAAGCTCCTAGGCAAAGAAAGACAGGTGCTGACAGTTGGAAGTCTGGTGTAGATTATGGCCCCAGGAGATGGCCAGGACACAAACAGTATCTACTGTACTCTACTCACCTGTATCTTCCAGTAAGATTCCTCAGATATGCATTTTCCTCTGACTTTTTACTTATTGGACCAACTATTGTTGTGGAATTAAAGGAAATATACACAAAATCTTTAAGATATTGCCATGTTTTTCAGACATGAAAAGAAAATCTGAATAATGAAAAAGATGCCATCAAGTCATTTTACCTTAAGCTTTCATCTCACTGTGCTCTCTAGCAGGGTTCAACTATATACACACGTACTGTTATATTCTGTTTTTTAAACTTAATGTAGCATTGCCACTTTCCAAGTGGCTACCTTTTTTTTTTAAAAGAGCAATTATGCAAGGCTGCCAGACATCCCACGTGTGGCTACCACTGTGTGTGGAAAATGAGTTCTCTATTGCTGTGTATTTAGACTAAGAAAGGTGTCTGAGGTGGTATGAGTATAAGAAGAAATACTTTTTTCAGCATGTGAATGCAACTCAGTTTATTCCAAGGTGACTGAGATACTTCCACAGGCTTTATTTCATTCAAGAAATATGTATTGTGTAACTTCTGCATGCCCAGCTCTGTGTTGGGGATATTGTAGGATACAAAGATACAGACTGTCTTTGTCCTCCAGGAGACAGGTTTATTTGTGAGGCAACTGGTGAAAAGTTAAGTAGCAAACAAGAAGTTAAATACCATTAGAAGAAATGCAATGTGCCAATGGGTGTTAAACCTGGGCCATGTTTTAATGAGCTTAGAAGTGTGGGTTGTATCAGAGGTCACTGAGTTTGTTCTTTATTATCTTCTAGTTGTCTAACTCACAGGCAGAAAATTATATTGGTTCTAAAGACACTTATGAATGGGAAAAATCTTGGACCCTTAAATGAATATTCTACAAGTACCTCTTTTTTGGCAAGATAGGTATGGAAGTGTATGGTGTGGTCATACAGATTGCTCTGAGTCCTGATTTCCCCGTAAGTTTGCTTTCATATGGAGCTGGGGTTTGCTCACAGGGCCATCAGACTCCAGAGCCATGCCCTTGACTCCTGCTCTATGCTACCTGCTGGAAAAAAAAAAAGGAGGGGGAATAGAGTACTAATTGATGCATTATATAGGGACACGAGGATTGATAGAGAGGTTCTTACAATATAATGCCCATTACTACTGAGCAACTAATGTTAGCTGATGTAAGCATAAAAGGAACTTATTAAAAAGATATTGGGTAGCTTGTAGAATTTCTAGAAAGATTATGGGCTCTGGGGTCACGTACCCAGGAACAGTGTGTTAAGTCACACTGTATAACAGAACTAGCAATGACACTTCTGCACTGCTAACCTCACAGCTGGCCCCCCGACACAGACACTGCAATTTGAGCTTCTGCTTTGGCTGCTTTGGAGATAAGGATTCAGCTCCCACGGTCCCCATACATGCCATACTCTCCTTGCTTCTCCCCAACACAGCACCAGATGGCCATTCAAGACTGTGACAGGTGATTCCAGTTGGCAGAGACTATGCTATGTGTTAGTGAAGGAAGCTTGGGGAGCAAACACCTAGCACTTTAGGCTTTGATGATGGGTGGGGTTATCAGATGCTGGGGCCCAAAGAATGACAAATGCCAATGGCCCTTTTGGCTCTTTTGGTTCCTTCATACTGTTCTTCTCTCTTTTCTGTTAAGCAAAATCTATCCATGACTAAAAATTCAGTGGATGTCCCAATCCCTCTGTGAATTTTTTTCTGACTCCACTAGTCTTTGGTTTTATCCCTCTTCTAAATCTCTACATGATGTAGAACCAGAATGAGTTGTGAAAACATAGTATTAAGAAGTTGACTTCATATCATGAGACCTGAACCTCATTGTGCTAATGAACTGTTGTAACTAGAATACTATTTGGAGGTGCTTTCTGATAGGTAATAGAGAAATAACTGGTCTGTAAGGTAAAAACGAGTCTTTATTGCTAGCTTCCTTTCCTTTCACCATCTTTCTCCCCTTGTCCTGTCTTTGGTCTTTACCTAATAATCAGCACTGTTGTTGCTAATATTTTGTGATATTTTCTGGTCTCTTTAACTTGAAGGAATTCCATTCCCATCTCTAGTGATTCTTCTGTGATATCTGTAATATCGGCAAATAGTACATACTTAATAATTGGTTGAGAATACATATGTCTGGAAAAATACAACATTTTATGGCATATGGGGATCTTTTGATCCAGTAGATATTCACTTAATGTAAGAATACCTCATTTGTAGAAACAGTAATAAAATTCCTTCCCTTCCTGTAAAACAGTTCCCTTCACGTAGGGATTAACAGTGGAACATTCATTACAGAACTGAAGATCCTCTGAGGAACGTCAGGCTCACAGCTCTCACAGTAAAGTATCTCCTATACATGTCCACACACAAAAACTTGACTGCATAATCCTTTAATATGCTTTTTAACAGACTGATTTCACTGGGAGTAAAGAGCAGGTTTTCGGGACTGCATAGTTTACCCACCAGACTTGTTTTGGTAGAGAAACATAACTATTGTAATAATTATGGATATCTATGATAAAAATTATTTGAAAGAATAATATCTGATTGCTTAGCAAAAATGCATGTAGTGTATATTTTCTATTATGGTTTTCTTTCAAAGAAAATATTATTTATTTTTTTTTCCTAGTGATTTGGGGAATGTGTGTATCTCTTAGATCAAATCTCCCTGTGTGTTGCACTTAAAGAGTTTTCAAGTAGAAATTTAGATTTACTGCTACCAGATTTTCATTATATTTATTTTAAGCATATCGTTGACTCATCTGAAGAGGTAAAGGTATATATTAGCCATATCTTTTGTAGATTTAAATTTCATAAGTTCTTTTTGAGAGAACTATTTTTTTGTACTTGAGATTTTAATTCTTTGAAATTTTTCAATTGAATATTCAGAATATTTATTAAACAGACTAAGGGAAATTATTTGCAATTCACATATTTGATAAAAGACTCATATCCAGACTATAAAGAGAACTTCCAAAACTCTATAAGAACAAAACAAACAACCCTTGAAAATGAACAAAATATTTGAGTAGACCTTTCTCCAAAGATGTACAGATGGCAAAGAAACACATTAAAAGATGGTCAACATTAGTAGTCTCTAGGGAAATGCAAATTAAAGCACAGTGAGATGCCACTACATACTTATTAGGGTGGCTAAAATAAAGAGAAACGGACAATATCAAATGTTGGTGAGGATGTGGAGAAACCGGAATTCATAGATGGCTGGTGAGAAGGTGAAATGAAATGGCCACTTTAGCAAACAATCGAGCAGTTTTTTTTATAAAGTTACACATACACTTAACGTATGAATCAGCAATCCCAGTTCTAGTTATTTATCGGAATGAAACAAAAGCCTGTGTTCACACAGAAACCTGAATATGAAGTTTATAGGCACTTCATTCACAATTGCCCCAAGCTAGAAACCACCCAGTGTCCCTCAACCGGCACATGGGTAGACACACTGGTGTCTTCATAGATCAGTATTCCTCAGCCATGTGGCAGGAAAGAACCACCACAGTCCTAACATGGAAGAAACTCAAATGTAAAATGCTAAGTGAAATAAGACATACTTAAAAGGCTATGGATTGTGTGGTTTCATTTATATGACATGCAAAAGCTATATACAGGAACAGAAAACAGTGGTTTCCAGGGACCGGGGGGTGAGGGGTCAGGCTGACCATGTGGGGAGTGGGGGAGTATATGGGACAAGGGGGCTGCTCTGTACATGGGTGGTGCTGGTGTTTACGTGCCTGTGCATTTGTTAAAACTCAGGGAACTAAAAAGGGAGAAGTTTATGTATGTAAATTAGACCTTAATACAGACATTTTTAAAAACTAAGTTCATCCTAGGAGTGAGATAACTGAATACAGAGACCAGTAAGAGGATCAGTCTGGCTGAGGAAGGGAAGAAGGAAACTGAAGGGACATGGCTGAATAAAAGAGAAGCTAGACCTTGATATATTAAAAAAATTTTTTTTTTAAAAAATTAACACATAATATATTATTTGCCCAGGTAGACCATGATATTTTGTTTAAACAGTTTTTTTTTAAAGATTTTATTTATTTATTTGACAGAGATCACTAGTAGGCAGAGAAGCAGGTAGAGAGAGAGGAGGAAGCAGCCTCCCTGCTGAGCAGAGAGCCCGATGGGGAGCTCGATCCCAGGATCCTGAAATCATGACCTGAGCTGAAGGCAGTGGCTCAACCCACTGTGCCACCCAGGCACCCCAACCATGATATTTTGTAACAGAAATGTGACAAAGTGTGAGAGTAGCATCCAGAAGGCTTCAGTAACCTCTAATTGCGTGTTTGTGTGTGTGTGTGTGTGTGTGTGTGTGTGTGCTTATGTGTGCGGGAGGATAGGGTAGGCGTGTAAGCAGGGAGGGCCTCACAGAAGTGATATTTGATGGATAAAGAAAAGTTCCCCAGGAAGGGGCCTTGGGTGAGGCAGAGGGAGCGGGTACATCCAAATCACAGTGACTAACACAAGCGGAGCAAGTGAGGCATTATCCGAAAGGCAAGTGTGAATTTTTAATAAAGAACCAGTGAAAAATAGTTTGATTTTAATTTTAATTAAAGGAGAAGAAGAACAAACATTATTGGAAACATGCAAATTGGGTTTTCTCTTTGCCGCAGCTGCTAACCATGCAGGCTTCCTGGCAGAGGGCAGGTTATCTCTCCTGCCTCTGAGGGCACACCCTATGTGAGCCCCAAGGCAAAGAGATAATAATAGTCTGTGAGCCTGGCAGCCTGCACTCTGGAAGAGTTTATGAGGAGGAAGTCCGCAATTACATATTTCTGGGCAAACATTAACCAAGATTGAAACCCAGATTTGAAGAAAAATAACAGGCTGGAATCTTCAGACATATTCTGTAGCTGTTCTGTGGATTGAAAACAGTAGTCAGAGACAGTCTGCTGCTGCTAAAAGTGAAGGTAAAATATCGAGAGGATGGTGCCTAAAAGTTGGTAGGAAACCTTTTTTCACACCTGCCCGCAGCATGTGTTCTGTAACACACAGAGCATTGTCCGCATCTGAATGGTGGGAAACTATTTACATTCATTACAACAAAGCCAAAGCCACAACATAGGGTCCATTGTTCACCTCATAGCAATGAGCGAATCTATTTATCCATGTGGTTTAAGAGCTCGCCACTGTGCATTGAAAGGCCTCCTCTTGGCAACATCACCAAGAGCATCTCAATCACGGTTACTACCATCTGAACAATTTGGGTTCTGCGCTGTGGTTTTGTAATTTCCATTTTTAAAACTTCTTAGACTGAACCATGATGTGCCCAGTCTAGGTTGGGCATACTTAAAATGAAACTCTTAAGCTAAAATTAGCTTGACATCAAGATGGTGCCTGTTCATTTTCCTTGTATTTATAGCTGACCACAGTCATTATACAGAAGGCATCTAGTCTTTACTGTGCACTCTAGGGAACAGGAGGGGCAGTGGCAATAACCAAAAAAGTCACTAAAATTTTTTCCGAAGGCAGATGGTCGGAACTAAGGCCGCAGGAGCAGTGCCTGCCTTTTAGTGAGGTCAAACCGTGTAAGGGGGTGTGGGGGGTGCGGCGGGGAAGTACTTTTCATTGCACAGCCGTTTACTCTTCAGTTCTTCTGCAGTTAATCAAGACTGATGGGACCTTTTCTACAAGTTTTGCTTGGGGGCCCAGAATTTAACTTACATCACCACAAAGGAAATATATGTAACAAAACTTCCTCTTTGAGTTTTTTCACCAAGGAACTTACCTACTGACCTCCCCAAGAGGTGAAGGTAAATTCACCCATCGTTATGTTGGGTGAAGCATTTTTGATTGGAGTCAAAAAGATCTGAATTTTAGTTTCTGCCTCTAGCTTCTTGTTGAGTGGTTTGGGTCTCAGTTTCATCTGATCAGTTCAGAAGGTTGAATGAAGATTCTTCAGATTCAGAATTCTGATATTTCCCAACTTTTCTGAGGAAGAAAGATAATTTCTATCATTCTCATTATATGTCAGAACAACAACTACAGAGGAAAGAAGAAAACCTATTTATTAATCCCATAAAATCAATATATGTATATATTTTTTAACTCCAAAACACCATGTGGAAAATTGCTATGCATTAGGGATAAGATTTCTTGTGGGACAATGTATGTTATCCTTTACTTGGTCTGGCATTTGACTGTGAAATTCTGAGCAATCCATTTTTGGCTGTTTTGTGTTATTCTAGTTCCACTATCATTCATTTGGCAGAGACATGTTAATTAAGGCAGAGCTGCAAGCTTTTTGATCATAGCAGTACTGTATATCACATTTCTTCTTTTATTTTATTAGTTCAGTTTTTAAAGTAACGGCCTTTAGGTATGTCACAGAGGGTTGCTTAACAGGCTATGTCAAATACCTCATCTAAAACGAGAATGAAAGCTTAATTGTGGTTCCCAATGTTTACTTCTAATGCACTATTAGAATCTTTTGACCATTGTCTTTCTGTGGGTATTCATTATATTGTGGTTACTAAGGAAGAAAAACCTGTATTGGCATAGGTCCCTGTTCTCTTGTGAATAATCACAGATACAGAGAGGAGTCATTTAAGAAAGAGATCATCAAGGCCTCAGACACAACTGGAAGGATGAAGCTGAGACTTACGGATTCACAAGAAAACACCACGTTGAGAAGAACATTTTTATATCGTGACATCTTATACATGAAAACTGTTCGTGACATGACCACCTATATAATGACTCCTAAGGGATCTTTTAAATCAAGAGTTGTTGAACTTTGGGCAAATATGCTATGTCTTGTGGGCCTTAATGATTTCTGTCCCAACTATTCAGCTCTGCTCTTATAGCATGAAAGCAGCTATAAACAATATGGCAACAGAGGAGCATTCTGTGTTCCAATATCTTTTTGTTGTTGTTATTTGCAAAAGTGGGCAGTGGGCTGGATTTGGGTCCATAGATTTTAGAACCCTGGTCTAGATTATTGTGATCATCTATATCATTATCAACATGAACAATGAGCATTTATTTCACCTCTATTCAGCAATTTATAATATAGTTAGGGTTAAAATTAAGTTAACCCTTAGGTTAAGAAGACAAGGAAGCTTCAGCCCACGAGGCTCACAACTCAGGGTCAATTCCCCTATCTGAAGAAGCCCAGTTTTTGAAAGAGGAAACTAATAATATATAGAGATGAAGGTCAAGATAGATTTTCTTTGGATTCTGTAAGTGTACTCTTTAGTTGTACCTAAAATTTTAAAGCATCTATAGGGATTAACTTCTTTTTATTTACTATGTGCTTTTTCTTTTTGTGTTAGTTTATGGTTAAAAAAAAAAAAAAGTCTTGAAATTAAAATCAAACTCCTGAGCACTTCTGAATATCTAACCACCTTTTGGGGACATTTATTTGGTCCTATAGAATGTTTTAGAAATCCTATGATGTCAGGTGACAAACACATTCTAAGCTAAACCATGACTCTTTTTTAATGCTTTATGTATGTTAAACAATTAAAAGCTTGTGAAAAGAAGGATGTCTTTAAATGTTTTTATTTTATTTTATTTATTCTCATACTGAAGAGATGGGTGGACTTGCAGTCCTATTTTAACTGCTTATTTTTATCTTTGTTTTTGACTCCAATTATCCTTCATCACAGAAAGCTAAACAGAAGTATTGTTCATGAATTTGATTGTTGCTGTACATTTTAGCCTCTAGCAAGGTTCTAATTTTAGAATAGATAGACCCACACATAGGGCAAGATTTTAGGGGTGCTGAAACTGTTTTGCAGTATTATATTTTTTCTTTAAGTGTTTGAAAAACTTGCTTCTTTGGTGGAAGACTTATTAAAATACATGTATTTTAGGTTTTTTTTTTTTAACTATTTATTTATTTATTAAAGATTTCATTTATTTATTTGACAGACAGAGATCACAAGTAGGCAGAGAGACAGGCAGAGAGAGGAGGGGGAAGCAGGATCCCCGCAGAGCAGAGGGCCCAATGTGGGGTTTGATCCCAGGACCCTGGGATCATGACCTGAGCTGAAGGCAGAGGCTTTAACCCACTGAGCCACCCAGGTGCCTCTATTTTTTTATTTTTTTTTTATTTTTTAAAAAGGTTTATTTTTATTTAGTTTAGAGAGAGTGAGTGGAGGGAGGGACAGAGGGAGAGGGAGAGAGAGAATCTTCCGCAGACTGAACGCTGAGTCCCTAGCCTAACATGGGGTTTGATTTCAAGACCCTGAGATCATGACCTGAGCTGAAATCTAGAGTCCATTGCTTAACCGACTGAGCCACCCAGGTGCCCCTTAGATACATGTATTTTACATGGCAAAGACGTATTATAAGCCATTAATTTATCACAAATCTTCTGTATCATTGACTATCAGAGATAGGGTCCTAGGTGAATGAAGCCCTAGATACTTAAAAAAAAAAAAAAAAAGATTTATTTATTTACTTAAGAGAAAGCGAGTGTATGTGAGTAAGCATGCGCGTATTCAAACAAACATGAGAACATGGTGGGGGATGGGCAGTGGTTGAGGGAGAGAAGCAGGCTCCTCACTGAGCCTGAGTGGAGCCTGATGCAGGCTCTTCATCTCACAACCATGCAATCCTGAGCCTGAGATCATGAGCTGAGCTGATATCAAGAGTCAGAGGCTTAACTGACTGAGCCACCCAGTCGTTCCCTAGATAGATACTTTTGAAGAGGAGAGAAGAGTGGTGATTTGCTTTCTTTTACTGTATCATTTTTCCCCCTCTATTTCAATAACACTGAAAATACAAGCCTTTTCTAGAACTTGCAGCAAACTCAGTATGTGTTCTCTGGAAGATGCTGGTCGTTAAGAATGATAATCAACTGCCTCATTTTTTCAAATTTTGTGTTCAGCCCATGTAATATTGATGCTGAAGAAAATTAGGCAATGTGAATGGCTGACTTTATTTGGACTCATTGGATAAAAGCTGTATTGGATAAAAGCTGTAATCAGAACATATAAAAAATTATTAGAAAAGTTATATGAACTTAATTTGACCTTTTGATGTAGTGCATGTAAAGATAAAACAATTTTTTTTAAAAAACAATTTTTATAGTAAGAGACTATTTAGTAGTTTCTAGTTCTGATTCACTTTTTTTCCCCTCAGTTCTTATATTTTTCTGTGCTGAGGAAATTGGTATGACAACAAAGAGGTAGACGTTGAGACTGGTTAACTAGTATACCGTAACATGCATATTATGTGTGCAAATTGATATGTCCTCAAGAGAGAATTCTGTCTATGAGGGGTCTTTGTTGGACCACATTAGCTTTCTCCAGAAAGCAAGAGAATGTACTCTGGCTATCACTGAGAATGGTCAGCCAAGAAAAAGGGTGATTTTTCAAAGAGAAGTAGCTCAGATGTTTGCCTCATGCCAGTCCTATGGAAAAGGTTTTATTACAGATTATGGGTGAAAGACTGTGGAAGGTATCACCAGATTTTGAAGAAGTACCTAAAAAAAATCCCCAAAATTCTTCAGAATAAAGTGATATGGATAAAGATTCTCAGAAAAAGAGATTCAGAGATATTTTTCTGTTGGCGGGCAGGGTTCTTCCTGGAGCAAAGGGTGAAAACTACCAATATACTGTGCATATTGTTAGGAAGTTGTAGCACAGGTATCGCAAAGTTGTTTCATGGAAAATTGTGTTGAGAAGGATTCTGCTATGTTTGTTCTCAGCAAGAAAGAACACCTTGATGAATTAGTGATGTCTGCTATAGGTATGTGAAGAGAAAGTAATTTTGTGTACAGTATATTTGCTTGATTCTGATCAAGGTACAGTTTTATAGCAGGTGTTTTAGTCTAGGAGGGGAGGAAAAATTTTTTTCACTATCCTGTTAAGTTTAGTGACAAGGGCTTGTGAATTAAACTGACAGGTTAATATAAGAAAAGATTTATTTTGCATATTCACTGGAACATCACAGAAAAGGAGTGGAAACTCCAAGAAGTGGTTACGTTTGAGCGCTTATAGGCCATTAAACAAAGGGCTATAAATTGTGACGAAGTGATAGGACAAAGGAGAAGGGATTTGGGCTTCTAAAGGTGGTCAATTATGGGAAGGTAAATATAGGAGGGAAACTAATGGAAGACAAAGGTTATTTTAGTAAGATTTGTTATGCAGACTCAAGGGTGCTTTCTCCAGTGATAAAAGCCATCTCTGGTGATTCAGAGCCATTCTCTTCGCAGTATGGGAGAAGGGAAGGAAGATACCTTCAGGAATGCAAATTTATGCTTTGCTTTTACAAAGAAAGGGGGAGGGTGGAGGGTTTCTCCTGTGTCTGCTGTTTCTTAATGGTCTTCAGCTCAAAATAATCCTGATGACGGAGTGAGATATTTTGAGGTGGCATATTCTGATCCCGTTCACTCTCTAATCTTCTATTTCTTTTTCTGTGATGAAGATGTTACCTCGGGAACTAGTATGAGAATGAAATGAGATGATATCTGTGAAAGCACTATGAGAGTTATAAAGCATTCTACAAATGTCTGGGTTGATTCTGATATTTTAGGTTGCATTTGCTTTCTTCAGTTTGAAATCTCAGTTCCTTATAAATTTATGATGAAATTGACCCAGTTGGCAAAATGGAATGGAGGTGAGTAACAGAAAAACATCTTTCTGTATCTTTCAAAAAATGTATCTTTTACTGTCAATAAACAGCCAAGAAAGATAGGAATGGAACTAATTATCTGCAAACATCCCCTGACTCCTTCACTTCCCATCTGAATTTAATTCTAAAAAAAGGGACCCTGATGGATTCCTGCTTTCACATATAATTACCTGGAAATTGATGGACATTTAAAGCACACATGACACTTTTTAGCTTTAATTAGGCTAAATTGGTGGAATTTTTTGTACTAGTAGTTTTGGGGATGGTTGAGGCATGAGAATATACTTAACATATCATTTCCTGCTGATGCTAAGATTTAGGCCCTATTAGAGAATTCTATATTTAGAATAAAATCACTTAAGAAATGTAGCCCAGTGGTTGTTATGACCATGAGGTAAACAGTGAGAGAAACTTGAGAAAAAAAAAAGTTGTCACTGACAACAGCAGTAATAAAAAAAACACAAGTTTTATTTTAAATGATCTTGAAGGTTTTCTTGATGGATGTTAAAACTCTTTTGCTTTGCTGTAACATTTTTTTGATATTGATAATATGGACTCCATAAAGAAATGCAATATGTAAGAAGAGTTTTAGACCAATTCCAAAAAGGGTAGATCAAAATATATTCATCTGAGGTGTCTTCTATGATCACTTTAAATTATCCTGTATTTGTGGCTGATTCTCCTTATTTGTAATTTTGTTAACTTTTTTTCCCTAAGTTGGGGCAGCTAATGGTTTATTTCATTAATAATTTCAAAGAACCACTTCTTGAATTTATTTATCACTAATACTCTTATTTATTTTATTTTGGTATTCTAATATCATTAAATAATTTTCTTTTTTTAAAGATATTTTAAAAGATTTTATTTATTTATTTGAGAGACAGAGTGAGGAAGAGAGAAAGAAAGGGAGAGAGAGAGAAAAAAAAAAACACATGAAGAGGGGCAGAGGGACAGGGAGAGGGAGAAGCAGGGCTCCCCAGTGATCAAGCCTGATGTGGGGCTTGACCCCAGGACCCTGGGATTATGACCTGAGCTGAAGGCAGACACTTAACTGACTGAACCACTCAGGGTCCCTTAATTTTATTTTTCCAGTGCATGATATTTTTCTTCCTTTTTACACTTCCTTAATTTTATTTTGTTGTTCTTTTTCCAAATATTGACTTGAATGCTCGATTTATTTTCATTCTTTCTTATTTAATGTGTTTATGATTTTAGATTTAGCTATTTAGCTTGGCCCATATTTTTAAAATATATAATATATTTCATTATCATTTTGCAGATATTTTGAAATTTTGGTTTTGATTTTCTCTTTGATGCAAGTGTTGATTAAAAGTAAATTTCTTAATTTTCATGAGATTGACTTTCCTTTTTTTCTTTTTAAAAATTTATTAATTATTTTTATTAACATATAATGTATTATTTGTCCTAGGGGAACAGATCTGTGAATCGTTATGCTTATACATTTCACAGCACTTACCATATCACATATTATCCCCGATGTTCATAACCCAACCACCACCCTCTCTATACTTCTCTTCCCCCCAGCAACCCTCAGTTTGTTTTGTGAGATTAAGAGTCTCTTATGGTTTGTCTCCCTCCTGAGCCCATCTTGTTTCATTTTTTCCTTCCCTACCCCACCAACACCCCCCTGACTCTGCCTCTCAAATTCCTCATACCAGGGAGATCACATGATAATTGTCTTTCTCTGATCGACTTATTCAGCTCAACATAATACCCTCCAGTTCCATCCACATCATTGCAAATGGCAAGATTTCATTTCTTTTGATGGTGCATAGTATTCCGTTGTATATATATACCACATCTCCTTTATCCATTCATCTGTTGATGGACATCTAGGTTCTTTCCATAGTTTGTCTATTGTGAAAATTGCTGCTATAAACATTTGGGTGCACATGCCCCTTTGGATCACTACATTTGTATCTTTAGGGTAAATACCCAATAGTGCAATTGCTGGGTCATAGGGTAGCTCTATTTTCAACTTTTTGAGGAACCTCCATTCTGTTTTCCAGAGTGGCCGCACCACCTTGCATTCCCACCAACAGTGTAGGAGGCTTCCCCTTTCTCTACATCCTCACCAACATCTGTCGTTTCCTGACTTGTTAACTTTAGCTATTCTGACTGGTGTGAGGTGGTATCGCATTGTGGTTTTGATTTGTATTTCCCTGATGCCAAGTTACGTTGAGCATTTTTTCATGTGTCTGTTGGCCATCTGGATGTCTTCTTTATATAAATGTTTGTTTATGTCTTCTGCCCATTTTTTGATTGGATTATTTGTTCTTTGGGTGTTGAGTTTGATAAGTTCTTTATATATTTTAGATGCTAGCCCTTTATCTGGTATGTCATTTGCAAATATCGTCTCCCATTCTGTCAGTTGTCTTTTTGTTTTGTTGACTGTTTCCTTTGCTGTGCAAAAGCTTTTGATCTTGATGAGGTCCCAATAGTTCATTTTTGTCCTTGCTTCCCTTGCCTTTGGCCATGTTTCTAGGAAGAAGTTGCTTCAGCTGAGGTTGAAGAGATTGCTGCCTGTGTTCTCCTCAAGGATTTTGATGGATTCCTGTATCACATTGAGGTCTTTCCACAATTTCGAGTCTTTTTTGTGTGTGGTGTAAGGAAATGGTCAGTTTGATTCTTCTGGGTGTGGCTGTCCAATTTTCCCAATACCATTTGTTGAAGAGACTGTCTTTTTCCATTGGACGTTCTTTTCTGCTTTGTCGAAGATTAGTTGAACATAGAGTTGAGGGTCTATTTCTGGGCTCTCTATTCTGTTCCATTGATCTATGTGTCTGTTTTTGTGCCAGTAATATACTGTCTTGATGATGACAGCTTTGTAATAGAGCTTGATGTCTGGAATTGTGATGCCGTCAACTTTGGTTTTCTTTTTCAACATTCCTCTGACTATTCAGGGTCTTTTCTGGTTCCATATAAATTTGGGGATTATTGGTTCCATTTCTTTGAAAAAAATGGATGGTATTTTGATAAGGATTGCATTAAATGTGTAGATTGCTTTAGGTAGCATAGACATTTTCCCAATATTTGTTCTTCCAATCCATGAGCATGGAACCTTTTTCCATTTCTTTGCATCTTCCTCACTTTCTTTCATGAGTACTTTATAGTTTTCTGAGTATAGATTCTTTGCCTCTTTGGTTAGGTTTATTCCTAGGTATCTGGTGGTTTTAGGTGCAATTGTAAATGGGATCAATTCCTTAATTTCTCTTTCTTCTGTCTGTTGTTGGTGTAGAGAAATGCAACTGATTTCTGTGTGTTGATTTTATATCCTGACAGTTTACTGAATTCCTGTACATGTTCTAGCAGTTTTGGAGTGGAGTCTTTTGGGTTTTCCACATAAAGTATCATATCTGCAAAGAGTGAGAGTTTGACTTCTTCTTTACCGATTTGGATGCCTTTAATTTCTTTTTGTTGTCTGATTGCTGAGGCTGGGGATTCTAGTACTATGTTGAATAGCAGTGGTGATAGTGGACATCCCTGCCATGTTCCTGACCTTAGGGGAAAAGCTGTCAGTTTTTCCCCATTGAGAATGATATTCGCTGTGGGTTTTTCATAGATGGCTTTAATGATATTGAGGAATATACCCTCTACCCCTACACTTTAAAGAGTTTTTTTTTTTCCCCCATTAAACAGTTTATTACAACACTACATCTATTGTAATCAAAGTGGTGCTGTTTACAGACATTATCATATGAACATTTTTAACAAGAACAAACTACTATAAAAACAAGCATTTACTTGACATTTTTTTTCCAATTGCTTGCACATTATAATGGCAAAATGTATATAACCAGTAATAAAGTTGCAAAAGCTATAACTTTTTAAATCACACAGGTTTCCTTCAAATAAAACAGTTAAGCAACATAAAAAATAAAAGTAGAGTTACTGGTTACCATTTATGCAGATTTGCTTTATTCAGATCTATTCCTATTCATTTTATCCATGAATCTTTACAGGTTCAGTTCAATCACAAGAAGCAAACTGCTGGACAAGCGTCATTTTTCCCCCATGAAGACTGTTTTGTCTTGGGAGGTGTTCCTCTTCCTTCAGCTCTTCTAACGATGATGATACTCGCACTCTTGGTCCCATTCTCGGTCCCAATCTCGGTCCCGGTCCTGATGTCTCTCTCGTTCTCTGCTTCTCTCTCTATAATAATCATCATGATGATCTCTACTATGGGATTTATGATGCTGACTCTTTTCTTGTGATCTACTATGATCCCTCTCTCTTGATCGTTCACGTCTTGATCCAGAACCATAAGACTTGGATTCAATTCCATGAAGGCAACCTTGCAAAGAGCTAATAAGAACTTTGCTATGATCATCAGCAGATACTTTGGATTGTTTAATTAAAGAAATTGCAGTTACCAATGTCTCAATAGCACTCCCATAATCACTAGTACTGGCATCAGACACAGCTCTTGAAATAGCACTGCTTGAGATTGCCCTATTTCTATTCATGATTTCTTCAAACTCAGCTTCACTCAATGGCATTCTTGCAGTATCCATTTCCCTTCCAGGAGGCCCATAGTCACCCCTATCATATGGTGGGGATCGGCCATATGGATCTGTTGGTGGTGGACCCCGGCTATCTGATGTAGGCATGTCGCTGTTAGTCGGTGGAGGAAAGAAAGCCGGATTCACATGTGGAGCTGGTAGTGGGGCACTTGGAGGTGGTCCAGGAAGATGTGGAGGAGGAGCAAGTGTAAGGGGTGGCCCAAGAGGGCCAGGTGGGAGAGGTGGAAAAGGGCCTGGAGGTGGAGGTGGTCCCTGCTATGGAGGTGGTGGACCAGGATGGGGGCCGTAGCCTGGAACTGGAGGTGGAGGGCCAGGAGGAAGCGGACCCAATGGAGGCTGCCCAAAAGGTTGTCCAGGAAAAAGAACTGGTGGTGGAGGGCGATCTCCTTGATTAGGAGGCCCAGCTAAGGAGGAGGCAGAACCTGACCAGGAGGTGGAGGACCTGGTGGACCTGGTGGGCCTGGAGGACCTAAGGGTGGACATGTGGAGTCTGTCCAGCTGGAAAAGGTGAGGGTGGCCCTCCTGGTCCTGCTGGTCCAGGAAATCTGTCCCCACCGGGAACAGACCCCGGAAAACAGCCCCGTCCTCTACCACCTTGTGGAAATGCTGCACATGAACTGCCTCTTGGAGGACCAGCTTTACCTTCCCCAGACATTTGTCCTGATTGTGTAGTTTTCCTGGACTGCATTTCAAATTGACTCAGGAACTGTTTATTGCATGGAGTTACAACAGGATTCTGACCATGAAGTTCTCTCTTAGGCAACAGATCCATTAACATTTTTGAGGATGCTTCAGATCTAACACCAACAAGGGCAAACCCCTTTGAATGGCCATTTGCCCGGTTTTCAAAGAATTTTATCTCCAAAATATCATTTACTCCCAAAGAATGCACTGCTTCAGTTAAGTCTTCATCTGTTGTCCACCATGTTAAGTTTCCAATATACAATGCAATTCTCTTTCCAGTATACGTATAGACAACATTTGGTGCTGCTCCTTTACCCACATCATCACCAGCAGTTGGTGGGAGAGTATCCATGTAATCACGGTCTTCTGGGGCATCTCCATTATTTGCAGATGGAGAGATGACATCAT